>NC_135333.1:7171549-7776002 GCF_023851605.1 Tamandua tetradactyla
AGCTGCATCAGAGCTGACAGAAACTCAGATGTTTGGAGCGCCAACAGAGAGCAGATGCCTAGACACAGGCAAAGCCCAGCAGACGTTGCCGTGTGCCTTCCCATGAGATGATAAGCAAGCCAGAAACTGGAGAGAGCCAAGGGAAGCCACAGATGAAATCCAGCCCTGGAGAAGCCAAGTAAGGAACCCCCGCAGGGAACAGAGAGTGAAAGCCACATAGCCCAGGAACAAGGGATCAGTAGATGCCAATTACATATCTTCCCAGCTGACAGGTGTTTCCAGATGGCATCAGCCTTTCTTGAGTGAAGGTAACCTCTTGTTGGTATTTTAATTTGGATATTTTAATGGCCTTAGAAATGTAAATGTAATAAAATCCCTTTATAAGAGCCATTGCAGTTGTGGCATATTGTTTTCCAGGAAAGTTAACAAGCTAATATACCTGGGATGCAAAGGACCTGTACACAGAAAACAACAACACTGCTAAAAGAAATCAAAGAAGATTTTAATAGATAGAAGGGTATTCCATGCTCATTGAATGGAAGGTTGAATGTAAGGTGTCAGTTCTACCTAAATTAACTGTAGAATTAATGCAACACCAATTCAAATTCTAGCAACCTATTTTGAAGACTTGGGAAAGCTAGTTATTAAATTTATTTGGAAGAGAAAAAAACTTGAATTACTAAAGATATACTAAAAAGGAAGAGTGAAATGGGAGGACTAACACTTCCTGACCTTAAAGCTTACTATAAAGCCACAGTGGTCAAAACAACATGGTACTAGGACAAAGAAGTATTGACCAATGGAATTGAATTGAGAGCATGGAAATTGGCCATCAAATCTATGATCAGTTAATCTTTGACAAGGCCCCCAGGCCCACTGAATTGAAGCAGAATAGTCTTTTCTATAAATGGGCTTAGGAAAACTGGGTATCAATAGCCAAAAGAATGAAAGAGGACCCCTATCTTACATCCAATACAAAAATTAACTCAGGATGGATCAAAAACCTAAAGACCCAGTACCATACAACTTTTAGAAGGAAATATAGGGAAATATCTTCAAGACCTAGTGGTTGGAGGTAGCTTCTTGAACTTTACACCCAAAGCACAAGCAACAAATGAAAAGTTAGATAAATGGGAACTCCTCCGAATCAAAAACTTCTGTTCTGTAAAGGAATTTGTCAAAAAGGTGAAGAGGCAATCAACTCAATGGGAAAAAATCTTTGGTAATCATGTATCAGATAAAGGTTTGATATCCTGTGTATATAAAGAAATTATACAATATAACAACAAAGGAACAAACAACTCAATTATAAAATGGGCAAAAGAGACGAATAGACAGTTTTCTGAAGAGCGGATACAAATGGCTAAAAAGCACATGAAGAGATGCTCATCTTTATTAGCTATAAGGGGAATGTATATCAAAACTACAATGAGATAGCATCTCACATCTATAAGAATAGCTGCTATTAAACAAACAGTAAACTACAAATGTGGAAGAGGATATAGAGAAACTGGTGCACGTGTTCACTGTTGGGAATGTATAATGGTACAGCCACTGTGGAACACAGTTTGGCAGTTCCTTAGAAAACTAAATATCAAGTTGCTGTATGACCTAGAAATACTAATACTAGGTATATACCAAGAAGAGTTGAAAGCAGTGACATGAACAGACATTTGCACACCAATGTTCATAATGACACTTTTCATAACTGCCAAAAATGGTAACATTTCAAGTGGTCATCAACAGATAAGTGGATAAACAATATGTGGTATATACACACGATGGGATATTATGCAACAATAAAATGAAATGAGGTCCTGAAGCATATGATAACATGGATTAACCTAGCTCCTCCAGGACACAACTGTGGGTTCTGACTTGCCTAGGATCTCATGAGAAGGCACAGGGAGAGTCTGCTGGGCTCCAAATATCCCTGTCTAGGCATCTGCTCTCTCTGTCGGTACTGCAAGCATCTCTCTCAGCTGTGAAGCACCTGTTCTCCAAATGTCTCTGTCAGCTCTGAACTTTCTGCAAAATGTTCTCCCTTTTAAAGGACTCCAGTAAACTAATCAGGCCCCACCTTGAATGGGCAAAGTCACATCTCCATCTAATCAAAAGGCCACACCCATAATTGAATGTGTCACATCTCCATGGAAACAACCCCATCAAAGTTTCCCACCTTAAACAGAAAGTCTGGTCCCACCACATTGAATCAGGGTTATAGAATATGGCTTTTCTTGGGGTAATCAACAGTTTCAAACTGGCACAGCCATTCATAGTAAAGATTCTGTAAAAGAAAAAATAAATAGCATAACCATTCTTAATAAAATTCTGTAAAAGAGAACTAAATAGATAGATTGATTAGACTGATTGATGTGGAAGTTCATAACTAGTTGAAGTCACTCCAATTTTAGTGAATTTCAACTGTATAAAAAAAAAAGGAAAGAAATTGAACAGATTGACAGGCTTTGACTCTTAGATTATAAACAAATTAACATTAATTCCACCTGGTACTAAAAATCTTACCATTCCACTTTTTCCTTAGGAACGTTGCTTCCACCTTTACCCCTTTCTCCTTAGCATTCCAACTACCTCCCTTTCTTCCTGAGAATTTAATCTTAAAACACAAAATGAGAAAACCTTTCTTTGTTAACTTCTGTGGTCCCTACCAACTTTTGTTCCATTGTTCTTCTTTTGCTGACCACTTCCTTAAATGAGAGTTTATTTCTTCTGCCTTAATTTCCTCAATAAAAGCCTTCTGATTTTTACTCACCCGACTTCTTAGGTTTTTTTTTTTTTTTTTTTGCATGGGCAGACACCAGAAAACTAACCCAGGTCTCCAGCATGGCAGGCAAGAACTCTGCCTGCTGAGCCACCGTGGCCCACCCCCGACTTCTTAATTTTAATTTCTCCCTTTTTATCTCTCATTTCATTACTAATAGACCTTTGACTTTTGAAAATGTATGCAGTTTCTGGCCTTTCACCTAATATGAATCTTCAAATCTCGTAGATGTCTTGTCAACCCTTCAAGACTGTAAGTTCAAAGTTAACCTTACTATCTTTGGTCCCAAACCACCTTCCCTTTTGCAGTTTTCTCATTTCTGTCACTGTCCTGCAGTTTGAGTTCTGCCTCTGCCCATGCTGCCTAGCCCCCAACAGTGTGAAGACACTCTGTCTTCAAAGTCTGAAGCAACATTATGTCAAATTCAGTGGCTTTTTCTTTTATTATAATTAAAAAATTTTAAAGAGTATGTATAAATCATTAAAAAAATTTAAAACAGTATATTTAAGGGTTTCAGTGAAATAAAAATTTCCTTCTATCCAGTGGAAAAGTTCCCCTCCCCAAAAGCAATCACTTTTACTATTTTGGTTTTGTTTGTATATCCTTCTTGAAGTATGTTGTGAATACTCAAGAGAGTGTGTGTTGTGTCACCTTTCATATACCCTGCTTCTTGACGAGCATATCATGCTGTTTTAGTTTATTAAAGTTGTCGGAAAGCAATATACCAGAAATGGAACACCTTTTAAAAAGGGAATAATTTACAAGTTTATCGTTCCAATGCTATGAAATACTGTCCAAACTAAGGCATCAGGGAAAGATAGCTTGATTCAAGAAAAGCCTGGGTCTGGAACACGTGTGTCAGCTGGGAAAACACTTGGCTGGCATCTGCTGGGGTCATTGGCTGACACGTCTCTCAGCTGGGAAGGCACATGGTGATATCTGCTAGCTTTCTCTCCACATTCCATAAGGCTTCCCCAGAGGCATTTTCCTTCTGTGATTCCAAAGATCAGTGGCTGTGTGGGCTTCTGTGGGCACTAAGGCATTTTCCAAAATCGTTTCCTCTTGAACCGCTCCAGTAAGCTACCCAACCTTGACTGGATGGAGACACATCTCCATGGAAACCATCTAATCAAAAGTTACCACTAACAGTTGGGTGGGTCACATCTCCATGGAAACAACCAAAAAAGATCCCATCCAGCAGTATTAAAGGAAGATTAAAGAGCATGACTTTTCTGGAGTACAAAACAGTTTCAAACCAGCACACATAATTTATAAACTGTTATGTACCTTGTTTTTTCCACTTAATGCATTTTGGAGAAATCCATACAATTTAAATTTTCCCCACTTATTTTAATGACTGTGTGATTAATCCATTGTAAGGATGTACTATATTTTATTTAACCAGTCCTCCATTACTGACCTCCAGTGTATTTTACTTCCACTGAGCTATTGTTCCTAAACACTACTTTCATTATGTCCTTCCAAATTTTCTCCCTGGCCCTTTCTTTACTTCCTTATTACTTGCCCCTCTCAGTTATGTCCCCCCCCCCATTATAATTGTATCCAGTGCTATGATGTCCATCCTATGCATATGCTAGTCCTTCTGTAGGATAATCTGTTAAAGTGGCTATCAAAAAGTATGATGTTCATTTTATTATCTATATTTTCTCTGGTCTTCCTTAGGTTTTTCTATGTGAAAGATATTGGTGGTCCTTCCCTTATTGAAATTTACACATCTTTTGACTTCCTTGATAGTCTGTAAATTGCTTCTGGTCCTACTTCCCTGTTCTGACTGATGTTTTGCTCTTCTATCTCTTTTCTGTCTTTGTGTCAGGTATCCCCAAGACCACTCCAGGTTCAGTGATTTGCTAGGCATATGATTGACTCAGCATATAATTGAATTCATGGCAAAGATTTATTAACAGTGAGGATACAGAGCAAAACCATCAAGGGAACTAGGTGCATGGACAATGTCTGGGGAAAACTAGGTGCAAGCTTTCAAGGGTCCTCTCTGAGTGGAGTCACACAGGATACACTTAATTTCCCCAACAATTAGTTGTGACAAAATGTGTGAAATGTTGTCTATCAGAGAAGCTTATTAGAAACTCTGAGCCCAGTGTTTTGTTTTTCGGGGGGAATGGGGAGGTGAGGTAAGGCTGGGGACTGAACACGTAGGTCCCTTCTGCCTGGTACATACTAAAATTCTAGACTCCCAGAGGGAAAGCCCGTATTTAGCATAAACTATATTGTAAAGCTCTTTACAACTCTAAACTTTACATATATATTGTTACTATATAGTAAACAGTATTTTATTTGTTTACCAGTTTGGTGGTGGGTGTCTTCCTCAAATCCAAGTTTCCAGATGCCAACCAAGGGCTAACCTTGTAAGCAGGCCTTTCTGAGGATAGAAGTCAGGCCTGCTTTGTAAATTCTCTTTGCATACCCCTGAATTTCAGAAACCCTTGAATTTTATCCCCTAAATTTTGCTTTTTCTCAATTTCCTTATCTACTTTGATATCTTTATTAATCAATTCTGCTCTGACTTTTAAATATGATTTCTAGCCATTCACTTAATAGTTGGTCCTGAATTTCTTCCTTCTTTCAGTATATTTGCTTTTAGATATCCTTCAGATTAGAAGTGTTGAAAATTAAACTCATCTTCTTTTGGAAACCTAGTTTCCTTCCCAGTTTTACCTTTGTAGCTGGTGACCCTATGTAGACAATTTTCCTTGGAAATATTTCTTTGTCTCTCCCTTTGTCTCTCCACCAATCTGGATCATATCCTTATCACCTCACGCCAGGCTTACTGGAAGTGTATTTAAACTCCACTGAGCGATGGTTCCTTAATACTGCTTTCATTATGTCATTCCAAATTTTGACCCTGGCCCTTTCTTTACTTCTTTATTACTTACATCTCCCAGATATGTTTTCTCCCCTGCTTCACTGCCCTTGTAAACTGAATGTTTCTACCTGAAATGGCTTCCTCCCCTTCTTTGCCTAACTATATTTTACCCGACTCAAATCATACCTCTTTATAAACTTTCTTTCCCTGCCTCAAAATTCTTTATCACATTTCCCAGAAGCATTTATTTCACATTTATTTAGTGCTCCATTTTCACATATTAAATTAGTCAAGGATCTTAGTTTCAAGCAACAGAAACCAACTCTCTCTATTTAACAGGAAAGGAATTTTATTAAATACTAGTGTAGTTCTCAGTATCTCTAGGAGAACTGAAGAACCAGGCTTGGGGACTCCAATGCCACAGACAGCACCCAAAATCGTGCAATGGGACTATTCCCAAGAAGAAGCATCTATCTGTCTCCACTGCTGAACACAGGTAATACTTTTTCCGTTGCTAGTACCACTAATGCCACCACTGCCTCTGGGTCTAGATGTAGCTGCTATTTCCTTGCCAGAGTGAATACTGCAGCCTGCTGGCTTCTTGTCATGAGTTCTGATTTAAAGTCTGAGATGGGTTCTGATTGACAGTTCTATGCCCTTCCTTGTCCTTGCTGCAATTTAGATGAGGTCTGATCTTCATAAAGTAGGTGATTTTCCAAATCTGGGAGGGGATTTAGATTTTGGACTATCAACAGGACATCATATTTCCACTCCGGTTATCTTTTCATAGTATCTGACTTCTCCCCAATATTAGTATAAGCTCCTCAGGGACAGAAGTCTCATACTTCCAATTCTAGCTTTAGTCTGTCTAATACAGGGCTGTGTATACAATAGGTGTTTAATAAGTGATCATGAAATAGGAAAAGTGTTACGCATCAGCTGAGATGTTTTGCCAGCAGGTAACATCAGTTCTAACTAGAGTTCAAACGTATGGTATTGACTTCAATGGTATCGTATCTGTATTTCAAGTTTTTTTATAAATTAATAATCATCTATGAAGCATCAAAGAATCTAGCTTGGTGTTGCCTAGGAAGCAAGCAAAACCATTTGCTCCTGTATTTGCTTTTTTTTTTGTATGCTATATGGAGGGGGTCACATTTCATTCTTTTTCCATGTGACTGTCCTGTTATTGCAGCAGCACCATTTGTTGATTTTTTGGGGGTGGTGGGTGGGGGAAGTGCATGGGCCAGGGATCAAACCTGGGTCTCCTGCATGTTAGGCAAGAATTCTACCACTGAACCACCGTTGCACTCCCCTGTATTTGCTTTCATAGGAGCAAATAGTTGTAAGTTAAATGAGTGGGCTGCAGGGCATTTTGTTTCGTTAACATGGTCCGATAAAAGTTTGGTATTCCTGATGTAATTTAGGGTGTTTTCCTAAGTAGAAAGAACTGATCCAGACAGCTAAATCTGCAGATGGCCAAAATTCAAGGAGGGTTATTTTTCAGACTAGAACAACTTATTAGCAGTTGTAAACAACTACTGGCAGTGATGGAATACATCAAAAAGTGCTTTACAACTCTAAAATTAAATCTATAATTTAAAAATGTTTGTGATGATAAATATGTGTTTATTACAGAAATATGGAAAATGTAAAAATATATAGGAAGACAGTTAAAATCCTATCCCCCAAGAAAATTATAGTAATAGTTTATTTTTTTACAGTTTCTTCTTAATGTTTATATTTATTATAAACTCAGTTGAAATCATACAGTATATAGTTTTATGGTTACTTTTTCACTGATATTTACATCACTAACATTTTTATGTTGTTATGCATTCTGTATAAATATAATTTTAATATATATAAGTTTTGAAATTATGAAAACTATTTTTACTTTATGTAAGATGCCACTATATATTTCTTGGAATTAGATGTGGGCCAAAAAACCACATTCCCCATGTGTCGCTCTTTCCACTTTCCCCATGCACAGACACCAACAACTGTATAGCTGTAGACACAGTATATAAAGTCAGTTATGTTTTTTGTTTTCTAGTCTAGTGCTGCCCTGTTCATCCCTACCCTACCACACACTGCTTTCAGCAATTGCCATGACATCAGATGGATAATGGATTTCTATAACTTCTCCTCTTATCGCTTAAGGCAATAGCAAGCTTGTTGCCTCAGCTTTCTGACAGCAGCTCCTTAATTGCTTCTCCTCTTTAGGTTTAGAGCTGGTGAGAGTTCATTCCTTCATCATGGGTTTATTGATCTTCTATTGGCTCTTTCCTGGGAGTGTGAAGATGATGACCCAGTTCTGCCCCACATAGCTCATAGTTCTAAGTAGAGATGTATACGAACGAGCAACAGTTACCATGGGTCCTCAGGGAGGGGCTCATTCAGTCTGCCCAGGGAGTTTGAAAAAGCCCCACAGAGGAGACTGTGATCAAGCTAAGATTTTTCAGCTTATGAGTCACCAGCCTACAGCTCCTTTTTTATGGGTTCTCTTGTTTTATTTCTTCTTAACAATCAGAGCTCCCTTGGACACACACACACACACAAGTTGGGTGAGCATAGCATGAGGTGTAATGATGCCCGGCCTGCATGGGTTGGTCAGGAGTTCCAGAGTGGAGGAGGGTGAGGGTTGTGATGTGAAAAATGCAGCCACGTAGCACAGGTCCCTAGCCAGTGGACAGAGAAATGGTGGAGTCATCTCTCTGAAGGCTTTGTGTATGAAAGTGACAAGAGCTGACAGTGTATTGGGTTCCAGAAGAACTGTTTTCTGGGTTATGAGGGGACAGGTTGAGATTTGAGTCCTGGGTGGGGCAGTTTATCAGAGCCCCAGCCTGCAAAATGAACCAGCCCAGGGCAGGTGGAGCCTGTATCTCAGGAGAGCCACAGGCACCCAGGGCTCATGTTTAAGATCATGCAGTTCTCTGATGAGTAATAATGCAGTTCATTTGCAGTGTTGGAACTCAGCAGATAAGATTAGGCCTCTTAATCCCAGGTATGGGAGTGTGGCTTAATTTGGAGCCTCCTCAGAGGCAGCGAATATGTAGTTATCTCTGTCAGCATTAGCTAGGGACTAGGGAGCCCTAGAATCTGGTCTTGAGGATCATAGATGGAATAGGAGTAAAAAGGGATGGTAGGTGTGGTGTTGCAAAAAGTTTTTTTCTATTATCAGAATTATCAGTTAACTGCAAGCTTTGTTTCATAAAACTCTCAGCCAAATAAAAATTATAGTAAATAGGTATTAATCTCAGGTCTTTTTCCAAAGAACTTAGAGTGGTTTATAGATATGCAAATATCCTGGCCATGTTGTTCTCTTGTAGCTGTTTGAATCATGAGGACTACTTAGAAAATGCTAGTCATAAAAGGTTTACATGTAGCCCTTAAAAATTTATTCCTTATTGATTACTAAGTTTTGGTTATAATTACTTAGTGAGTAATTTTGTTTATGTAAACATGCATTTGTTAATTTTTTTTTCCCTAGGTAATCCCCTATGTTGGCACCATTCCTGAGCAGTTGGAACCTGGGACTTTGATTGTAATACGTGGGCATGTTCCTAGTGATGCAGACAGGTAATATCATTGTGAAAAAAGAACTAAATTGTCTTTTTGTGACCATTTTGTTACTTAAAACCTGATTTTGCTTACCATACCAGCCCTGGCCAAGATGCTGAGGAGATTGAAATAAAGGTTACTGGAACTTTTTAATTTTAATGCTATAAGTATGGTTTCAATTTAAAGAATATTATATAAATTAAAAGAACTGTGGTCAGAGGACAGGGACAAGTATAGCTTTGTCTAATGGTTCCGTAACATCTCTTAAGATCTAGTTTGGATATTTTCATTGAATATTTGTTTTGGGTGCAAACTCTGGACTAGGTTATAGCAATTATCAATTAGGGTTTGTTTCAGCTATCACTGACACCCAAATAACAGTGGTTTAAATAAGACAGACATATTTTTCTTTGGTGAAAACTAAGTCTAAACTAGCCCAGACTTTTAAGGCAACTCCGTGAAGTCATTAGAGAAGTTGGCCTCTTCCAGCTCACCCTTCTACCATCCCTAGGATGAAGTCCTTTTTTTTCATGATCTACACATTTTGGGTGGCTGGATAAGTATGGAAAGAAGGCATGGGAGGGGTCATGAGGGTGGGCAAAAGGCAGATGCCAGTTGACTCTTAAGGTGGTTTCCAGGAGTTTTCCCTGAAAATGTCCACTTACATCTCATTGGTAGAGCTTTAACCACATGATCATGCCTAGCTGCAAGGAATGCTGGAAAATATAGTATCTTATTCTGGGCCGATATGGTTTTGGTTAAAACTTGAGTTCTATTACTAAGGAAGAAGGAAAGGAAGATTAGGCAACTAGCTATATAGGCTACACAGGTGAATGAACAAGTGATCAGTCCATATGCCACTCAGCCTAGTTTTTTTTTTAATTTGTATGAGTTCATTTTTAGTTGCACAAGTCATATATACCTTAACTCATTGATTCTCGTGGTATAAAATTCTAATCATACAATTAAATACAGGTCCCTTTGTCTCATCCACTACCACCCGGTTTTTACTTTTATAAAAAATAATACGGTAAATCCTACTTGCTTCCTGTGTATGGATGTGAATCTTTTTCAGAATATGTCTAGAAGTCAGTTTGTTTATTTGTTTTCTTTTTTATCTTTATATTCTCAGGCTGTAGTTCTTGGAAACATAGGTGCTACCCTAGGAAATGGTTCCTTTCACTCCCAGCCCCCTCCCACAACTTGTCCAGGAAAGGACACAGTTATTCCTTCATGGTCTAGCAAGCAAGGAAGAGGTAATAAAACCCAGGCTGTGGATGGGACTTCAGACAGAGTTTTAAAAATGGGGAACCTATGATATTGGTTGCCTCTCACTTTGGTAGCCACAGAAGTTATATGACATCAAGGGCACTAAAGAAGTAGGTTCACCAACCAATTACTGGTTCCCTATTGGATGGATTCATCAAAGAAATTCATTTGGCAAAGGGTAATGTCTAAAGTTATATTCATAAGGGGTTTGGTGGAATCTAGAAATATGGAAGTTCTTGCTCTTTATGTTTGAAAATGGCTTCCTGACTCTCCACAGATATTCTGTTCCAAGCCTGAGGGTGGAAATAACAAGTGTTGTTCTGCCCAAATCAGGGGGATTTGGATTGCCAAGCCATCCACTGGGTTTTTTTTTTTTTTTTTTTCATGGACAAGCACCGGGAAACGAACCTGGGTCTCTGGCATGGCAGGTGAGAAGTCCACCTGCTGAGCCACCGTGGCCCGCCAACCCACTGGGCTTTATGCCCAGGTTTCTTAAACTCAGTGAGGCTCGGAGACACAGAGGCTCAGGGGCTAATGTGGTCTTCTAGCTCAGCCATCTGGGCAGGCTTGCACTTACTTTGAATACCCCAGTCAGCCTAGCTTTTAATGTTTTTGAGTCCATTACTGCAGGAGTTCCTCTAGTTACTTTCATTGATCCCTAATTGGTGGAAATCTAACAGGTGCTCTAGAAGTCTTCATCAGAAAGTACCCAGTTACCATTTTGTGACTTTTGGGAAACCCCAGTCCTTAATTTTCAATTTGGAAGGAAAAGACCTGGGATTTAGTACTCATTGAAGGATCTCTCTGGTTGGTGTAGTGAGCTCAGGAAGACAAAGAGAGGACTTTATAGGGAAGTAGGAGAGCCTAAAAGCTAACTTCTTTTGCATATCACTTTTGTCCCAGATTAACCTTGCTGATTGACAGCCATGGCCACACACCCCTTGGTTATCTTGTGATGCCCCTTGACATACACACAGTATGCATACCAGCTGACCTGTGATTCATGCTGAATATTTTAGAAGCAAGGAAGTCATTTTCAACTGGATTTGGAAATTATTTTTTCATTTGCTTTTTTGCTTCTTAGGTCAGTTTTAGCAGGTACAGAAAATTCCATTACTCATAGAAAGGCCACGAATAAGTACAAAATGCTCATTAAATGAGAGGTCACTTAGAATGGCAAGAATATGGCCCAACCGTATTCCTCCTTCTAAGCAGTATTCTGTTTATTCTCCACCATTATAAATGTAACGGGACTTGAAAAAGACCTGCAGGTGGCAACTCAGTAGTACTTGACACAACATGTTTTATTGGCTTATATAAGATTATTAGCTAAGTGTTTTCTGTTCAAGATGGATGCTGAGGAGGGCAGGTTGTTGTGTGCAGACTCTCACCTAGGTCCTTCTACCTCACAAGTGCACACAATAGGCTGAAAGAGATAAGCGCAGGTGGACCAGTACAAATACCCTCCCACACCCAGAGAGGCGAGAGAAGACACTTACCCTGTTGATGATGTTGCAGGCTACAAAAGAAAGCTTTGCAAGAGGCATTTAGCAGGGTATCTGAAGTTCCATGAGAGCCAAGATTTGCCTTGCTTACCAGGGTGACCCTTGTGTGTGGCCTAGAACTAGGCATATGTCAAGAGTTCACTTAAATCTCCTAATAGTCACTTGAGATTATTTATGTGGGAAAAGATCTAACACAAGATTTTAAATGACCAGTGTTTCCGTTCTGCATACTCATGTAACCCATATTTCCTTCCTCATACAGATTCCAGGTAGACTTTCAGTGTGGCAGCAGTGTGAAACCTCGAGCTGATGTCGCCTTTCATTTCAACCCACGTTTCAAAAGGTCCAACTGCATTGTTTGCAATACATTGCAAAATGAAAAATGGGGATGGGAAGAGATCACCTATGACATGCCTTTCAAAAAAGAAAAATCTTTTGAAATAGTGACTATGGTGCTAAAGGACAAATTCCAGGTTAGTTTTGGACACTGTCCAGTTTGGTCCTCCTTAATGAGAAGTCACATGACAACAGAGGGCAAGCTTTTCACGTTAGTGAACTCGCCCTTACCTTTATTAAATCCAGAGAAACAGTGCAGTTTTGTACTTTTTCTCTAAAGTAGGGGCTAAGCAGATACCTAAATTTGTGAAGGGGCACAGCTATTCTCTCCCACAAGTCGTTGCCATGGGTGAATATATATACAGTGTGGCCTGGTCTGTTTGTTAGATCATATTTCTTTTGGCAGGGCTGAGTTTAGTTCTGAAATGGCACCACATTATATTTATTATGTGATAGTAAATCATAATCATCACTACCCAAGTTGTTGTGTGTGGGGAATCTGGAACTAACAAGCGGATGGGGAATCTTGGTGTAGAAGCCAGAAGGGGCTTGGAAAGCTAAGTCCTGCCACAAGATAATTCTTTAGAATCTAGAGGTTTTAGGCTTGGCAGGGATCTTGGAAAACTTTTGTATGGCAAATTTCAAATGAACCACTGGCTTCATTGAACATTTCATTCCTAAAATGTATGTGTAGGGTAGAAGTTGTCCTAGAGGCTCTTATAATTGTTGACCCTGAAGCTTGTAGAACTTTCCCAGAATTATAGAATTGTACTGAGTGAAAACTCTCCCATTTATGGGTACAGCTCCTTTCTGTTCTTAAGGATACAGCTCCCCTCATAATATCTCTCCTAAATCCCCTAACCTCCATTGACTTCTCCCTCCTCAGGCTTTTTGAACACTTATATGTTTTTGTACCACTGGTATTATACTTTGATTTCTTTCCTGGGTTAATTTTATCTTCCCAGTGAATTTTAAGTTCCTTGAGGCCTTATTGTACGTTGCTTCTGTATTCCTCACATTACCTAACGTGTGCCTGGCATTTTGGAGGAAGGGAAAAGGAATCACATGCTTTGGATAGCTATTCTGTTAGGCACTGCACTAAGGCACTCATGTAAGTTATTTATTGTCTGCTTACAATAATAGCCCTTAGAGTGAGAGATTTTTTTCTAATTACAAATAAGAAAATGGAGTATCAGATGAGTGGGTAACTTGCCCACATTCATCCACTCAGCAAACTAAAAAAAAAAAGATATTTATTGAGCGCCTTCCATGTGCTAGATGCTCTCTCTTTTAATTGCTTAGGGTGTGATCCTCAAGGACAGTGTGGTGGCCGGTTTGCAGGGCCTGTCTTTAACCTGGATTCATAGGCCTTAGCACATCTGTGCAGGGATTTCAGGGGGACCTTTGAACTGTGGGATGTCCCAGATACATGCATTTGAACATACATGCATACTTGCATATATATTCATGAGAGCATGTGATTGTCTGGAAAGGGAATTCATGGTGTTTAATCAGATTAGGAACTAAAAAAAAACACAAAATGTTGAGACACTGCTAGTGTTGTGGTTACTTTCAGTCACATTTTTATGAGATATATAATGTGGAGATATTGTGGGGAAAAGGTATAAAAGTAAACCCAAGGAAACATTTAAATTTGGGTAAGTTAATTTATTAACAGGTTTTTTTGTTTTTTGTTTTTTGTTTTCTGTGGGGGATTATTTTCTGTGTCTGTCTAGGTGGCGGTAAATGGAAAACATATACTGCTGTATTCCCACAAGATTAGCCCAGAGAAAATAGACACACTGGGTATTTATGGCAAAGTGAGCATTCACTCGGTCGGTTTTAGCTTCAGCTCGGTGAGTCTTTTCTACTGCTAGCGGTCTTTGATGATGTTTACTGACCAAATGTGTAGAAAACATCTCTGTCATTTTCCATTGAGATAAAAGTAATGTCAATCTCCTTATTAAAGTATTAATCTTTTGGGGGGCAAATCTTATGGATTTGTATGCTGTCATTTATCAGCCAGAGTTTTATTTTATGTAGGAATTCAAATCTAGCATGGGTCTAGCCAAAAAAACAAAAAACAAACCAAAAAAAATAAACTTGTTAGCTAGAAAGGGAATATTGACTTTACATAGGAGTACAATGGAGTATTTCTCTAAGATAGTTTCCTATAAGTAGAATATCTGAGTCAAAGGGTACTTGTATTATTTACATTTTAGGTTTTGATAGATATTGCTAACTTGTCCTGCCAAAAGAGTAAAACAATTTGCACTCTCAGCGACTGTTCCATTTAATTGTGTCCATTTAATTGACATTTTAATTGTCATCAGATTTTCTTCTTAATATTTGCCAGTTTGATGGGGGAAAGGACCCAATTGTTAAGTGCATTTTGGGGTCATATTTTTAAGCTGATTTTTATGTTTAGTACCATTTATAATTCTTTTTGTTTTGTCAAGTAGATTACATTTAGGAAAAATGTCCTGGTAAATGTTAAAAATCAGTCTTTATTATCTTTTTCTTCAGGATTTACAAGGAACCCAAGGATCTTCTCTGGAACTGACAGCGATACATAAAGAAAATGTAAATATTAAATATTTTCATGAACCACCAATTAAAAATGTTCTTTTGGTTGTCATGTAAGTCAGGTGGTAGACTGAAGTTTTGATCTGAGTCTAGGTTGGACATCATCATTAAAAAATTGAGGTATTTACTTCTATGGTGATAGAGACCAAGTTTATTTATTTATTTATTAAAAAAATTTAACAAATGAACTAAAACAATATGTGATTATTCCATTTTACATATATAATCAGTACTTCACAATATCATCACTTAGTTGCATATTCATCATTTCTTAGAACATTTGCATCAATTCAGAAAAAGAAATAAAAAGACAACAGAAAAAGAAATAAAACGAAAACAGAAAAAAGAAAAGATGATACATACCGTCCCCTTACCCCTCGCCCTCATTGATCACTAGCATTTCAAACTAAATTTACTTTAACATTTGTTCCCCCCATTATTTATTTTTATTCCATATGTTCTACTTGTCTGTTGACAAGGTAGATAAAAGGAGCATCAGACACAAGGTTTTCACAATCACACAGTCACATTGTGAAAGCTATATCATTATTCAGTCATCATCAAGAAACATGGCTACTGGAACACAGCTCTACATTTTCAGGCAATTCCCTGCAGCCTCTCCATTACATCTTGATAACAAGGTGACATCTACTCATTGCATAAGAATAACCTCCAGGATAACCTCTTGACTCTGTTTGGAATCTCTCAGCCATTGACACTTTGAGAGACCAAGTTTTTGCTGATATTTTAACTGTCCAGTTTATGTAACCACTATCTATCATTTGTATGTTAAAAGGACTATTGCTCTTAACTGTAGAATAGCACTGTCATGAGGTATTTTATAAATACTGAATACTAATCAATACATTGGCAAATGAGCTTTCATTTGTGGTAACAACTACAATTTAAAAGTTGAATCTACTGTTTTTAATGGAGAGAGTAAGAACATATTGATCTCAGCATATTCATACCTCATAGAAAACATATAATCTCAGCATTTTGGGGGGTACCCTGAAAAGGATAAGTAAGACATTTTTAAAGCTCACATATAGTACTGTGAGAACTTAATTTAGGATGAGGACAAAGGATTTAGACTAAAGGATTAGTAGATTATATTCTTCATTCAGACTAAAGGATTAGTAGATTATATTCCTAATCTGAATACCATCCCATTGTATGTTTATGCCCAAGTCAGGGCAGGCATTGTCCTTAGTTCAGGACAACCAACAAGATTAACCAGCTCATACTATAAAATGTAATTCTTCCTTTTTAAAATGATCTCATTTTTTTCTTTTTCTTCTAATAGGTGCAAAAGTCTGGCACCTCACAGTCTGTAAGTATTTTTTTATTAATTGTAACATGTGAAACATTTTATAAAATTGCCAAGGAAATGAAGTTTAAACCTTGGAAACAGGTTCATTCATTCATTCCTTACCTTATTGTAGAAATGTTTCCCCACAGCCTAGTAATAGAGAAGGAGACATTTCTAAAATCGTACCCAGAACTGTCTACACCAAGAACAAAGATTCGACTGTCAATCACACTTTGACTTGCGCCAAAATACTACCTACCAACTGTTTTTCAAAGGTTTGAAGAATGAAAAATTTTCTTAACTCTGCATAACAAATTAGTGGTTATTTGTAACCTCTGTCCCCAGTAGACGCCCACTGCAGCCATTTCGCACTTATATGTTGTCCCTAAATAGATATCATAGTCAACCAGGCATATCCTTTCTAAGCCATTAGTGTGATTTTCTTAAATTCTCCCAGCGTGGCTGCTTCCAATTTGGGTAGAATACAGAACGCTGCTTTCAGACCCTAAGGATAGATGGCTTTCTTAGAGTGAGTTTCATTCAGACAAAGTATGTCAGGTCCCACTCCATATCCATTCATTACATCGTCTAAAACATGTTTATTGAGTGTTTGCTATGCACCAGACACAGTGCTGGCTGCTGGGGATACATCTGGGATAAAGACAGACTGAGTCTGTTCCCTCATAAAACGTGCAATATAATGACGCTGAAACATTCCCCAGTGTCCTTGGGCAGTTTTCCCGTAAGGCCCATTCCTGCAGGCTTCCTAGTCCTGAATGTCGTTTCTTTTCAGACTCTACCATTTACTGCAAGGCTGAACTCCTCAATGGGTCCTGGGCGAACTGTTGTCATTAAAGGAGAAGTGAATACAAATGCCAAAGGGTTGGTATGATTAAATTATCAATAATAGCACTAATAGTTTCCGTGTGTGTGTTCAACCCCCTGTAATAGTCTTGTGCGATATAAGCAGGGCTAGAGGTGTTATTTTCATTTGAAAGGTGAGGATATTAAAGCAAAAGATTAGACTGCTAACAACTTATTGTTGGCAGAGCCAGGACTAAATTCCAGAGCTCTGACCTAGACCTTTGCTGGCTAGACAAGGGAGCGTAATTTTTAAGTCTCTTTTGCTGCTAATATCCTTCCAGTTCCTTCCCCAGAGCCATCCCTTACCTAGGGTTGAACTCCAGGGCAGCCCCATAAAATCAGGTGTCTGTTGTTAGAGCCTCTGTTATCATGTGACTTACAAAATTTCCCAGAGATGTCTACCTTCTAAAGGCTTGAAATTAGAGTATTTTCTTTTAAGGTTAGTAGCACACTTTCAAGGAGAAAAGAACACATATAAATGATTAAAAGAATACCTGATTGAAAGGATCCCAGATCTGCAGTCTGAATTATTCTGGCTCTAAGCCTCTCTTTCTTGCCAACAAGTTCTCTGACCTCAACACTGGTTAAAAAAAAAAAATTAACATATATTTTTATTTTGCAGACTTTATAGATTTATAAATGTAATGCTAACTCAAATGTTAAAAGTTTCATCTCCCTCTGTGTCCCTGTATCCAGGGGCCTACATGTTGTATGTGGTTATAGTCATGCTTCAGTTATGATTTAGAAAATTGAAGAAACTGCCATTTCCCTCTCCTACTTGGTTAATTAAGGTCTTTTTCCTTTATTCTCTCAAAAGATTTCATGTCGATCTAGTAGCAGGAAAATCCAAGGATATTGCTCTGCACTTGAACCCACGCCTGAATGTTAAAGCGTTTGTAAGAAATTCTTTTCTTCAGGATTCCTGGGGAGAAGAAGAGAAAAATATTACCTGTTTCCCATTTAGTCCTGGGATGTACTTTGAGGTGAGATTTTGTTTTGGGACAGGAAAAACAATCCTGGGTGCAGGGTGTAAGCTAAATCAAATTTCAACTTACTTGAATATGTGGTAATTGTGTGTGGATTTGTGTTGGTTTGTGTGTTTGAGTATCACATTATTTACATTAGAATTATTTGACATTTGTTGTCTTATTGAAAATTACCGCATAGTCCCATATTGATTAATAGGAATTTTTAGAGATACCTTGTCTCAGTGCTGTAGTAGCATGTTTTATTCATAAGCAGTCATGAAAACACAGAAACAATAAAACTACCTGCACTATCCATTATCTACCATCTTGGTTACACACAGTTTTTCTCTCTAAGAGTTAGTCCTGTTTTTATAATTCAAGAAAAATACATTTAGACCCTTGGAACTGAAAGTCCTATATAGTCTGAAGTCCCCAAGTGTGTGACTACATGATAATGCATACATTTCTCAAAATATGTTTCTGGAATACTGAGCAAAGAATCACATTTCCTTAAGATGTGGATGCTGGGTGGTTAGCTAGGTTCGCTCACTAGCTTAGGTGACCCACTGCCTCATGGTCATTCAAGGTCACTGATTTAAGTCATTAAGCTAACATATACTCTGGACCATTTGAGTTCTAGAGGACTGTTCAAACTAGTTGTTAGATGCATGAATATCAAGACTAAAGAGACGATATTGAGATATAGTTTGGCCTTTTTGCTGATTTGACACTAATATTTATTTAAAAATTCCAGACCAGTGACAAATCTAGTGCCCTGGTATGTGAGGTAGACAGATGTGGCCTTTGGAAGGCCATGTGACACCATGGAAGGTGTCCTGGAAGTTATGGATTTTGATTTGGAAATCGGAAGGCTGGGGAGAATGTGCAAGGTTGCAGAAAATAAAGTTGAATTTTCCAGATTTAGGGGATGATCTGAACAAATCCTTGGAGTTGGGAAGGCCATCACAAGGGTTTGTTGATTTGGCAGGAGTTGGGATGTCAAGGGGTGACTTGGGTTCCATGAAGGGAGACAGAGGCAAATGCTCCAGAATGAAGTTTTTATCTTTCTGGTTGATGAAGAAACCAATGATGGGGTGGTACAACAGTGGCTCAGTGGTAGAATTCTTGCCTGCCATGTTGGAGACCTGGGTTTGATTCCTGGAACCTGCCCATGCAAAACAAAACAAAACAGAAAACCAATGATGTAACTTATTTTTTGACCTATCTGAGCTTCAAATTTGGATCTCCTATAATAAAAACAGAGGACAATAATTATAATTCATACTCCTAACACTGAGAATTAACCACTATTAATATCTTAACATATTTCTTCCATTATTTTTCTCAAGTCTTTTTGTTTTAGAAAAAAAAGTCCTCATTTTAAAAATTTAAATAATGAAGAAGAGTATCAAGATGGAAAACATTAAAATTTATCATTAATCTCTTAATTCAGATAATACCATTACGTTTAGGTGAACCACATTCCAGAAATCTTTATGTGGATATATATTTAGCTAAAAGGCTGACTAACCAGTACATGGACAGACATATCTTATATATCTATAAATATATCTATTCCTTTCATTAGTTTTTGACTTCAGGAACAGTAATTATCTTCACATTGGACCATTGTTGTCAATTTTCCATAGTAATAATTTCTTTCCAATTGCTTCAAACTTCTTTTTTTTTCTTTAAACTTTAATTTGAAATAATTTCAAACTTGCAGAACAGTTGCAAAAATACAAACCCCATGCAGGGACCTCCAGTATAGACACCTGTTCTAGTTTGCTAGCTGCCAGAATGCAATATTCCAGAAAAAGAGCGGCTTTTAAGAAGGGGAACTTTTAAGGTGCAAGTTTATAATTCTAGGCTGTGCAAATGTCCAAATTAAAGCAAGTCTATAGAAATGTCCAATCTAAGGCACCAACAAGAGGTTACCTTCACTTAGGAAAGGCTGGTGACATTTAGGGTTTCTCTCTCAACTGGAAAGGCACATAGCGAACATGGCAACTTCTGCTAGCTTTCTGTCCCAGTTTCTTGTTTCATGAAGCTTCCCCGGAGGAATTTTTCTTCTTCATCTCCAAAGGTCTCTGGCTGTGTGGACTCTTGTGGTTCTCATGGCTCTTCTGCTCTTTCCAAATGTTGTCTCTTTTAAAGAATTCCAGAAAACTAATCAACAACCACCTGGAATGGGTGGAGTTGTATCTTCCTCTAATCAAAGGTTAATACCCACAATTGGGGGAGTAGCATCTCAGTGGAGATAATCTAATCAAATTTCCAATCTACAGAGCTGAATAGGGATTAAAGAAATAGCTGCCTCTACATGATGGATCAGGATTAAAACATGGGCTTTTCTAGGGCACATAATCCTTGCAAACCAGTACAACTGAAATTCCCCATCCCCAAGATCCACCTATTTTAATATTTTTCCAACTTGCCATATCATTCTATCTATTATTAATCCATCTCTATCTTTTTCTCTCCGTCAATCTATAATCTATCATCCATCTGTTTTCTGAACATTTCAGAGTAAATTGTATACAGCATGCTTCTTGAATTCTTGCACACTTCCTAAGAACAAGGATATTCACTTCTGTAACCGTCTTAGATGCAGTTATCAAATTCAAGAAATTTAATATTGATATAAAGCTTACAATCTATATACCTATTTTTTCATATGACCCAATATTATGCTTTTGAGCCTTTTCTCTTCCATTATTACATCCTGTCCAGGATCATGCATTGCATTTAATTGTCATTGTCACTTTAGTTGTGCTTTTTTAAAAAATTGTGGAAATATGTACACAACATGTACTTTCTCATCTCAGCTACTCCCAGTCACACCACAGTGGGATTCATCACATTTACAATGTTGTGGTATTTTCACTACCATCCATTACTAGAACTTTCCCATCACCCCAAACAGAAATCTTATACCGATTATGCATTTAACTTCTGTTTCCTTTCCCTCCACCTTTCTTCTTGGCTAGCTGAATTCTACTTTCTGTCCTTATGAGTTTGCACATTCTCCAATATTTTCTATGTGGTATCTGTGGGACTTAGATTTAATGTCCTTGATCTGTAATGATCTCATTTGCTTTAATATCAGCTTAACTTCAGTAGTATACACAAACTATGTGTCTGTACCCGTCTGGCCCCCACTTTTATGTAGTTCTTTTCGTATGAAAAGCCCATGTTTTAATCCTGATCCATCATGTAGAGGCAGCTATTTCTTTAATCCCTATTCAGCTCTGTAGATTGGAAATTTGATTAGATTATCTCTACTGAGATGCTACTCCCCCAATTGTGGGTATTAACCTTTGATTAGAGGAAGATACGACTCCACCCATTCCAGGTGGTTGTTTTTATGTATTATGAGTCCCAAACCAGTGATTTCTCTTTCAAGTTTTACGCATTTGCTTTCTGAATCCTGTAGGAAGTGAAAAGCGAAGTTATAAACAAAAGTATAATAGTACTGGCATTTATATTTACTGAAGTCATTACCTTTACCAGAGATCTTCATTTCTTCATTCTGTTATCTAGTGTCCTTTCCTTTCAACCTGAAGAACTTCCTTGTAGGGCTGATCTAGCTGTGACACATTCCCTCAGCTTTTGTTTGTATGGCTCCATCTTGATCTCGCCCTCGTTTTTTTTTTTTAAACTTTTTGAAATGGAAATTTAATAAGTTGCTAGTTTACAGTTCTAAGGCCGTGGAAATGTACAGATTAAAGTAAGTCTATAGAAATGTCTGGTCTAAGCCATCCAGGGAAAGAAGGCTGATGAGGTTCAAGGCTTCTCTCAACTGGAAAGAAATGTGGCAAACATGCTTATGTCTGCTAGCTGTCTCTCCAGGCTTCTTGTTTCATGAAGCTCTCCTGGGGGTGTTGTTCTCCGTCTTCATCTCCAAAGCTCACTGACTGGTGGGCTCTGTAGTTCTCCTGTCTCTGCTGCTCTCAGCATTCTCAAGCTTTCTCCAAAATGCTTCCTCTTTTTTTTTTTTTTAACTTTTTTTATTGGATAGTATAACATATATACAAAGCAAAGGAATAAAGAAGCAATAGTTTTCAGGGCACTCTTCAACAAGTGGTTATAGGACAGATCCTATTTTTCCTTCAGGCTGCTCTGGAGTATAGGAGTCTAGAGGGCCTAAATATTTTTTTATCATCACAATTGACTTTTTTTCCTCCTTTTTTTTGGTGAAAAATAGCATATATAAAAAAAGCTTTTTAAAAAATTTTTATTAATAAAATCAATCAACATGTATGAACATTCTTAATGTATGAACATTACATACTTGGTATGCAATCAGTGGCTCACAGTATCATCACATAGTTGTATATTCATCACCATGATCATTTGTCAGAACATTTACATCACTCCAGAAAAAGAAATAAAAAGAAAAAAGAAAAAAACTCATACATACCATACCCTTTACCCCTCCCTCTCATTGATTACTAGTATTTCCCTCTACCCTATTTATTTTAACATTTATTCCCCCTATTGTTTATTTATTTTTAATCCATATTTTTTACTCATCTGTCCATATCATAGATAAAAGGAGCATCAGAACAAGGTTTTCACAATCACACAGTCACTTGCAAAAGCTATGTCATTATATAATCATCTTAAAGAAACATGGCTACTGGAACACTGCTCTACGGTTTCAGATACTTCCCTCTAGCCAAAGGGGTTATCTATATAATGCATAGAAATAACCTCCAGGATAACCTCTTGACTCTATTTGAAACTCTCAGCCACTGACACTTTATTTTGTCTCATTCTTCTTTTCCCCCTTTCAGTCAAGAAGGTTTTCTCAATCCCTTGGTGCTGAGTCCCAGCTTGTTCTAGGATTTCTATCCCATGC
Organism: Tamandua tetradactyla; assembly: GCF_023851605.1. Classification (NCBI taxonomy): domain Eukaryota; kingdom Metazoa; phylum Chordata; class Mammalia; order Pilosa; family Myrmecophagidae; genus Tamandua; species Tamandua tetradactyla. Next base: position 7,194,442 of record NC_135333.1, read on the forward strand.
TCCTAGGGAAGTTTACACCCGTTCCACATAGAGAGGGGGAGGGCAGTGAGTCTGTTTGCTGTGTTGGCTGAGAGATAGGCCACATCTGAGCAACAAAAGAGGTTCTCTGGGCCTAATTTCAAGTAGGCTTAGCCTGTCCTTTGCGGAGTATGTTTCATATGAACAAACCCCAAGACTGAAGGTTCGGCCTATTGATTTTGTTGTCCTCATTGCTTGCGAGAATATCAGGCCTTCTGCATATGGGGAAGTTGAATTTTCCCTCTTTCTTACCATTCCCCCAAAGGAACTTTTCAAATGCTTTTTTTTTTTGTTTCATTTTTTGGTCTTTTTTATTTTTTTTACATGGGCAGTCACTGGGAAATTAACCCCAGACTCCAGCATGGCAGGCGAGAACTCTGCCTGCTGAGCCACCACGGCCTGTCCTGCAAATACTTTTTTATTCACCGTTCAAATCACTCTAGGATTTATCAGTGCATCACTCTGGACAAACCTATAAAACCTCATGCCCTCCTCAAGGTTCCATGTAGTTATGGTGTTCAATTAAACTGTTCATATAAGTTATATTAGGAGATACACTATTCAAAATATAAATTTTGTACCAAATAAACATTTTTTCTTTCATCTCACGCGTAAGTTAAAGTTTAAAAATATGAATTACCATCTATTTTTAATACCCTGCAATATTGACATTCCTTTGTTCTTCCTCATACAAAAACATTTTTTAATTTGTACATTTAGTCTCTATCCTTGTACACTGTAGGCATTCCTAGTTTATACTGTCTTAGTCTTTATTGTCTAGCTTTCCTTCTGATTTCATTTGTGCCCCCAGCCCTTCTCCCTCTATCATTGTCACATTCAGCTTCATTCAGTGTACTAGCATTATTGTATTACGGTTAGATAGTATTGTGCTATCCATTTCTAAATTTTTACAATCAGTCCTGCTACACAATTTGTATCCCTTCAGCTCCAGTTACCCAAAATCTACCCTATTTCTATCTCCTGCTGGTCTCTGTTCTTAACTGAAATTCTCCAAGTTCATTCATTATTATTAGTTCATATTAGTGAGACCACATAATATTTGTCCTTTTGGTTCTGCCTAATCTGACTGTCCTCAAGGTCCATCCATGTTGTTACATACTTCATCATTTTATTCTGTCTTACAGCTGCATGATATTCCATCGTATGTATATACCACAGCTTGTTTAGCCACTTGTCTGTTCATGGACATTTGGGCTGTTTCCATCTCTTGGCAATTGTAAATAATGCTGGTATAAACATTGGTATAAAAATGTCCATTTGTGTGCTTGCCCTCAAGTCCCCTGAATAGATAACCTAGCAATGTATTGCGGGGTCATATGACAGTTCTATACTTAGTTTCCTAAGGAACCGCCAAACTTCCTTCTACAGCGGTTGTACCATTTTACATATAACATATGTACAAAAATAACATATATACAAAACATATATAAAATAACATATATACAAAAAAGCTATACATTTCAAACCACAGCAGCACAATTAGTTGTAGAACATATTTCAGACTTTGACATGGTTTACAATTTCACAATTTTAGGTTTTTACTTCTAGCTGCTCTAAAATACTGTAGACTAAAAGAGATATCAATTTAATGATTCAGCATTCCTATTCAAGTCATATTCATATGACAACATAGAATATAATTGTATGTTATAATTATATGTTCTATAATATAATCACCTTTGATCTTTCCATACCTCTCTTTAGGGGTGTTTGGGCTATGGCCATTCTAGATTTTTGATATTGGAAGGGTCTGTCACTAATACGGGGTGGGAAGATGGAACTATCTGATGTTCTGGAGAGGCTGGGCTAGGTTTCAGGATTTATCTGGACTAGGGACCCATCTGGAGGTTGTAGGCTTCTGGAAAGTTACTCTAGTGCCTGGAACCCTTGTGGAATCTTACATATTACCCTAGGTGTTCTTTAGAATTGGCGGAAATGGTCCTGGTTGGGGGCAGGCAGGTTATGATAGGTAGCAAGGTCTACCTGAAGCTTATGTAAAAGCCACCTCCAGAGTAGCCTCTCAACTCTATTTGAACTCTCTCTGCCAGTGATATTTTATTAATTACACTTCTTTTCCCTGGATGCTTCCAGGTCTGGATTCATCCCTGGGAATCCTCTCCCACATTGCCAGGGAGACTTTCACCCCTGGATGCCATGTCCCACGTAGGGGGGAGGACAATGATTTCACTTGCAGAGTTGGGTTTAGAGAGACTGAGGCCACATCTGAGCAACAAAATATGTCCTCCAGAAGTAATTCTTTAGGTATGCCTGTAGATAGTCTAAGCTTCTCCGCTACCTACATAAGCTTCACAGGGTAAGCCTCATGATCAAGGGCATGGCCTACTAATTTGGATATCCTTAAAGTTTGACACAATATTCAGGGGATTCCCTGATGGTAAGATTGAATAGTTCCATATTCTTTCTCCCCTCCCTCAGGGGACTTTGCCAATACTTTTTGATTATCTGCTTAATACACTCTAGGATGTTTCCAGGCATTACAATAATCTATACAAGATTAAAGGACCTCTTTCCTGTTCTGTGCTTTCTGTGTTTCAATTGTTCAAATGAGCTATACAGATAGACTGAATTAGCTTATGCACTATAGAAAATTTCAGTTCCAGATCAAATAAACCTTTTGGTCTCAAAGAGTATGTGTGGTTCTAAAATATAAACACTGTCTTCCTTATCCCTATGTTCTGAATTAATTTAACCCCAAACTGTTTGGGTTTGTTCTTATCTCTAAATATCAGGTTACATATCTAAAACAGCCTCTCAAAATCCAGAAATAATAATCACCACTCCTGATTTAATATGTCTGTTCTAAAAGTTTACAATCTAGGCCCCTGTTTTCTTATAAGCATTTTCTAAAGGTGACCTTACCATTGTTTTTTTGTTTCTGGCTAATGTTGTCTCACCAAATGTTCCCCATGTTCATTCACATCGTTGCATGCTTCACGGCATTGTTCCTTTTTGCAGCAGCACAACTTTCGTTTTTAAGTATACCCTAACCTACTTCTCTATCAGGGCATCCTTCAGCCACCTGTATTCATTGGTATCATGTAGAAGGTCCAAAATCCACAGTCCATCAACATTCTCAATTTTAGATAATTTCACTGTTCCCAAGAGACAGAAAAGCAATAAACACACCCTAGATAAGTTCATTTCTAAGTATTTGATTCTTTTAGTTGCTATTTTGAATGGAATTTTTTCTTTAGCTGACCCCTCAGCTAGGTCATTGCTTGTATATAGAAATGTTACTGATTTTTGCACATTAATTTTATATCTGCTACCTTCTTGAATTTGTTTATTAGCTCAGGTAACTTTGCTGTAGGTTTCTCAGGATCTTCCAAGTATGGTATCATGTCATCTGCAAATAATGAGAGTTTTACTTCTTCCTTTCAAATTTGGATGCCATTTATTTCTTTCTCCTGCCTGATTGCTCTAGCTAGAACTTCTGGCACACTGTAGAGTAACAGTGGTGACAGTGGACATCCTTTTCTTTTACCTGATCTTAGGGGGAAGGCTTTCATTCTCTCTCCGTTGAGTATGATACTGGCTATCGGTTTTACATATATTCCCTTTATCGGATTGAGGTAACTTAACTTTGATTCCTATGTTTTGGAGTGTCTTTATTAGAAAAGGATGCTGATTTTGTTGAATGCTTTTTCAGCATCTATCAAAATGATCATGTGATTTTTCCCTTTTGATTTGTTAATGTGTTGTATTACATTAATTGATTTCTTGTGTTGAACCATCCTTGCATTCCAGGTATAAACCCAATTGGTCATTGTGTATAATTCTTTTAATGTGCTGTTGGATTCAATTTGCTAATATTTTACTGAGAATTTTTGCATCGGTGTTCATTAGGGAGATTGGCCTGTAGTTTTCCTTTCTTATAGCATCTTTACCAAGTTTTGGTATTAAAATATTAGCTTCATAAAATGAGTTAGGTAGAGTTCCTCTTTCCTCAATTTTTAGGAAACGTTTGAGCAAGATTGGTGTTAGTCCTTTCTAGAATGTTTGATAAAATTCCCCTGTGAAGTCATCTGGCCCTGGGCTTTTCTTTGTAGGAAGATTTTTGATAACTGATTGAATCTCTTTATTTGTAATTGATTTGTTGAGATCTTCTGTTTCTTCCTGAGTCATTGTAGCTTGTTTGTGTGTCTCCAGGAATTTGTTGATTTCATCTACATTGTCTAGTTTGTTGGTGCATAGTTGTTAATAGTATCTTATGATTTCTTTTATTTCTTCAGGCTCTGTGGTAATGCACCCCTCCTTATTTCTGATTTTGTTTATTTGCATCCTCTCTCTTTTTCTCTGTTAGTCTTTGCTAGTGGCCCATCAATTTTATTGATTTTCTCCAAGAACTAACTTTTGGTTTTATTGATTCTTTCTATTGTTCTTTTGTTCTCCCATTCATTTATCTCTGCTTTAATCTTTGTTATTTCTCTTCTTCTATTTGCTTTGGGTTAGTTTGCTGTTCTTTCTCAAGTTCCTCTAGGTTTGCTGTTAAGTCCTTGATTTTTGCTCTTTCTTGTTTTTTAATATAGGCATTTAGGGCAATAAATTTCCCTCTCTGCACAGCCTTTGCCGCAACCCATAAATTCTGACAAGTTATATTCTCATTTTCCTTCATCTCCAGATAGCTACTGATTTCTCTAGCAGTTTCTTCTTTGGCCCACTAGTTGTTTAAGAGTGTGTTATTTAATCTCCATATATTTGTGAATGTTCTTGTTCTTCGGTGGTTATTGAGATCCAGCTTCATCCTGTTGTGATAAAACAAAGTGCTTTGAATAATTTCAGTATTTTTAAATTCATGAAGACCTGTTTTGTGCTCCAGTGTATGATCTCTCCTGAAGAATGTTTCATGAGCACTAGAGAAGGATGTATAACCTTGTGCTTTGGGGTGCAATGACCTATATGTATGTTAGGTCTAATTCAATTAAGTTAATTAACTACTCTGTTTCCTTGTTGATCTTCTGTCTTATTGTTTTATTTATAGAGGAGAGTGGTGTATTGAAGTCTGTTACTATTATTGTTGAAACATCTATCACTCGCTTCAGTTTTGCCAATGTCCGTTTCATGTACTTTGGAGCTCCTTGATTGGGAGCATAAACATTTATGATTGTTATATCTTCTTGGTGAATTGACCCTTTAATTAGCATATAGTGTCCTTCTTTGTCTCTTATGATGTTTTTACATTTAAAGTCTATTTTGTCCAATATTAATATAGCTACTCCTGCTTTCTTTTGCTTACAACTTGCGTGGAAAATCTTTTTCCATCCTTTCACTTTGAATCTATTTATATCCTGTGTCTCTTGTAAGCAGCAAATAGCTGGGTTATGTTTCTCAATTCATTCTGCCAATCTGTATCTTTTAAATGGTAAGTTTAGTCCGTTAACATTCAAAGTTATTACTGAAAAGGTGTTTCTTGATTCAATCATCTTATCTTTTTAATTTAATTTGTCAGATCTGTATATTCTTTTCTCTCTTTCTCTTTTTATAATTTAAGTTACCCTTAGTGGTCCTCTTCAGTTCTGTGCCTTCCTCCAGACCTCCATCTCCTGTCTTTATTTTCAGCCGGCAGAACTCCTTTTAGTATTTCTTGTAGGGCTGGTCTCTTGTTGACAAACTCTTTCAGGACTTTTTTTTCTGTAAAAACTTTAATCTCTCCCTCAGTTTTGAAGGACAGTTTGGTTGGGTACAGAATTCTTGGCTGGAAGTCTTTCTCGTTCTGGATCTTGAATTTATCATACCACTGCCTTCTCGCCTCCAGGGTTCTAGTTGAGTAGTCTGAACTGTCTTATTTGGTTTCCCTTATGTAGTAGATTGTTTTTCTCTTGCCACTTCCAGGATTTTCTGCTTCTCTTCAACATTTGACAGACTGATTAGTATGTGCCTTGGGGAAGTCCTATTTGGATTTATTCTGTTTGGAGTTCTTTGGGTTTCTTTGACTTGTATATTTATGTCCTTTATGAGGGTTGGGAAGTTTTCCCCCATTATATCCTCAACTATTCTTCCTAGCTCTTTACTCCTCTCTTCTCCTCCTGGAACACCAATGATTCTTATATTTGTATGCTTTGTTTTGTCTATCATTTCCCTAAGTTCCCACTGAATTTTTTCCATCTTTTTTGCCCTCTGCTGTTTTGAGTCCTTAAAGTCAATTATCTTGTCCTCTATATCACTTATACTTTCTTCTGTCTCTTCAAATCTGGTGTTGTATGCCTCTGGTATGTTTTTATTTGGTCAACAGAGTGATCTCTGATTTCTGCTATTTTTCTGTTTATTCTTTCAAATTCCTCTTTGTACTCCTCTACTGTTGTCTTGATCTCCTTTATGTCATTTGCTATCCCACTTATTTTATTAAGTAGAGTTTTATGAACATCTTTGATTAGTTGTTCCAACATCTGTGTTTCCTCTGGTGTTTTAATTTAGTCATTAGGCAGGGCTGTATCTGTCTGCATTGTAATATGCTTAGTGATCTACTTTCTTTGTGGAAGGTAAATATCTTGATAGATTTACTTTGGGAGTTGATTTCTTTCAGTAGTCTAAGGTCTTGTGTTTCCAGGATGGTTGTACAGCAGGGAGCAGGGCAGGTATGGGTGCAGGTTGAGGATGTTATGCTGATGCTTGTGAATGTGGGCACCCAGTGGCTAGTGAGGATGTAGCTGTGCAGGTACACTGGTCTGGGCGGGGCATAACCCTGGTTTGCACTGGTCTAAGGCATGGGAGTGTGCATGCGTGGAGCTTTGGCTGCAGATCAGTGTTATGCCTTTGTGGATTAGCGGCAGCTGTTATCTGTCTGTGCAGGTCAGCACTTTCTCAGAGCTGGGAAGTGAGGTAAGGGCTGTGTGCATGCATGGTTCTAGGACTGCTGTAAAGTGTGGTTCCCAAAGCTGAAGGACATGATTGGGTGACCATGTGCATGTGTGGGCCTGGGAGTTCCATAATCATGTGCTGAGCTGAGGGAGGGCAGGGTGAGGCTGTGTGACACTATGGGCATGGGGGATGGGCAGGGCTAGCTTAGGTATGGAGGTTAGTGCACACAACCTTTACACTGGCAGTAGCCTGTAGGGAACAGGGAGGGGGAGGCAGTGCTTGGGAGGAGTATAGGAGAAGTGGGTTGGGCTGCACTTGGGGTATGGGTGTGGGGCAGGTATGTGCACTGGGGGCTGGTGGGGTAGGGGTGACTGGAGCACGGGGAATGGGAGTGGGTGATGTGGGTCAGGTGTATGGGATGTGGGGTGAGTTGCCAGTCATGGGGCTGCTCCCAGGGAACGCGGCCTGGCTTACTTCCTAGTCCCGCGTTCCCATCTGTGCACTTCTGTGGACTCTGCGACTCTACTTCTTGATGCCAGGCTCCAGCTTTCTGCCTCTCAGTTCCTCGGCCTCTGCAACCAGGACTGCCACATGTGGTGCAGAAGGCTCTCCCAGGTCAGCTGGACTCCCAAATTGCTACCTCAGTTGCCCTCCTGTTCCTTCTCTAACTTTTCCATGGAGCAGGGCTAATCTCGGGCTACTCTAGTTGGCCATCTTCCCAGAAGTCTCCCTCTTTTTTTTTTTTTATGTGGAAATATATTATATATTCACATACTTTGTAATCATCCAAAGTCTAGAATCAGTGGTTCAGAAAATCATCATATAGCTGTGCACTTAGTATCACAATTGACTTTTTTTCCCATTTTTTTTGTGAAAACACATACATATACAAAAAACTATACGAAAAAGTAATAAATTTCAATGCACATTACAACAATTAGTTGTAGAATAGATTTCAGAGTTTGGTATGTGGGTTACAATTCCACCATTTTAGGCTTTTACTTCTAGCTGCTCTAAGATACTAGAAACTAAAAGAAATATCAATATAATGACTCAGCAGTTATACTCATTTGTTAAACCCTGCCTTCTCTGTATAACTCCACTGTCACCTTTGATCTTTCTCCCACTCGTGAGGGGTATTTGGGCTATGCCCATTCTAACTTTTTTGTGTTAGAAGGGGCTGTTGATAGTATGGGCTAGGGGAATGGAACTAGTTGATATTCTGGAAAGGCTGGCCCCTCTGCATTTCAGGATTATCTGGTCCAGGGACACATCTGGAGTTGTAGGTTTCTAGACAGTTACCCTAGTGCATAGAACCTTTGTAGAATCTTCTATAATGCCCTAGGTGTTCTTTAGAATTGGCAGGAATGATTTTGGTTGGAGTTTGGCAAGCTATGATATGTCTAACTGAAGCTTGCATAAGAGTGACCACCAGAGTAGCCTCTTGACTCTATTTGAACACTCAGCCACTGATACCTTATTTGTTACACTTTTTTCCCACCTTTTGGTCAGGATGGAATTGTTGATCACACAGTGCCAGGGCCAGACTCATCCCTGGGAGTCGTCTCCCACACCACCAGGGAGACTTTCACCCCTTTGTGTCATGTCACAATATGGGGGAGAGCATTGATTTCACTTGCAGAATTGGGCTTAGAGAGAGTGAGGCCACATCTAAGCAACAAAAGAGGTCCTCCAGAAGGAACTCTTAGGCATACGTATTGGTAGGCTAAACTTCTCTGCTACATACATGAGCTTCACAAGAGTGAGCCTTAAGATTGATGGCTTGGTCTGTTGATTTAGTTGTCCCTAAATCACCTGCTTAATATACTCTTAATATATTCTGGGATGTATCCAGGCGTTACATTAAGCTATACCGGATTAAAGGCATTCATTCTTATTCTAGGCTCCCTGTGTTTGGATTGTTTATATCAGTCTAGACAGGTTGAGTTAGATTATGTGCTATGGGACATTTAGGTTCTGTACAAAATAAACCTTTCTTCCTTTGGTCTCAAACAGTAGATGAGGTTCTCAAATACAGACAGTGTCTTCCTTACCCCTGTGTTTTTTTTTTTTTTGAAATACAGCCTCTCAGTTTATTAACAAAGTTAAGAATTCAAAAAAACATAAACCCAGCAATTCGCTACTAGGAATTTGCCTTACAGAAATTAAAGATTACATTCACACAAAAACATGCACACAAATGCTTACAGCAACCATGTTCATCATTACCCAAACTGGAAATACCACAAATGCCATTCAACTGTCGAATGGATAAAGAAAATGTGATACATCCATATAATGGAAGGAATAAATTACGGAAAAAGGTAACAGCAGGAATGAATCTCACATGCATTATGCTAGGTGAAAAAGCCAATCTTGAAGCTTCACTGTGGTTAGTTCTATATGGTATTCTGGAAAAGGCAAAATAGATAATTGGTTTCCAAGGGCTGGAGTTGTGGAAAGGGGTTGATTACAAAGTGGCATGAGGGATTTTTTTTTTTCCTGATAATGAAAACATCCTATATCTTGATTTTAGTTGTGGTTTCATGAATCTATACATTGCTCAAAACTCATAGAACTTCACATACAGAAGGACAAAGTTTCCTTCTACCTTAATATTCTAGCTCAAAAGGTAGGCACAATTAGATCTTTGCAAGAGTAAATGAGAGAAAATAGTTCAGGAATGTCCTGTTAATATTAACGAAAATGTAATTATAAAATATGATAAATTCCATAGTAATGGAACTTTAATTTTAACAAGTTAGAATCAAGATTACAGAAGCAATTCTAAAGTTAAAAAGGAATTGTTTTAGTGTCTTGTAGAAGTATACAGATCTCAAGCTTGTAGATTGCAGGTGATAACAATATAAAGAGATGTGCTTAAGAGAAATGAGACATTTGTACACCTTTATTATCCAATGAAAGAAAAGATGTGTGGAAATTCTTTCATAATAAACGCTAGCAATTATTCTTTGAAGAAAATGATACTGACCATCTAAAGGATAAACACAGTTTTATGTCATACCTCGTTCACTCTGATTTAAGACCCTACAATATAGATCACATCTTAACCAATGATTAAGGACTACACTCAGTTTGGAGGTTCCTTTCTGCATAGGGCTACCTTACTGGTTTTTTACAAATTTTTTGTTAAATTAATGTTAGTCTCACAGTTATAGTTAGTCTAATGATATGTTAAGTGTAATTGCAGAAATGTTAGTAAATTTACCTAAATCAAATATCTTACATGAGCCACTCATTTGTTATTTTCATTCAACTAATGAATTTCTTTTTTTTAACTTTTTTTATTAATTAAAAAAAATTAACAAACAAAACATTAAGATATCATTCCATTGTACATATAAATCAGTAAGTCTTAATATCATCACATAGTTGCATATTCATCATTTCTTAGAACATTTGCATTGATTTAGAAAAATAAATAAAAAGAACAGAAAAAGAAATAAAACAATAATAGAGAAAAAAAGATTATACATACCATACCCCTTACCCCTCACTTTCATTTACCACTAGCATTTCAAACTAAGTTTATTTTAACATTTGTTCCCCCCATTATTTATTTTTATTCCATATGTTCTACTCTTCTGTTGATATAGTAGCTAAAAGGAGCATCAGACACAAGGTTTTCACATTCACAGAGTCTCATTGTGAAAGCTATATCATTGTTCAATCATCAAGAAACATGGCTACTGGACACAACTCTATATTTTCAGGCAGTTCCCTCCACCTCTCCACTACATCTTGAACAACAGGGAGATATCTACTTAATGCATAAGAATAACCTCCAGGATAACCTCTTTTGTGTGTGTGTGTGTGTGTGTGTATTTTTATTAATTAAATAAAAGAAAAGAAATTAACACAACATTTAGAAATCATTCCATTCTACATATGCACTCAGTAATTCTTAGTATCATCACATAGATGCATGATCATCATTTCCTAGTACATTTGCATTGATTTAGGAAAAGAACTAGCAAAACAGCAGAAAAAGATATAGAATGTCAATATAGAGAAGAAAATTAAAATAATAATAATAAAAATATATATATATTAAAAAAGAAAAAGAAAAAAAACAAAAACAAAAGATACAAACAAACAAACAAACAAAAAACTATAGTTCAGGTGCAGCTTCATTCAGTGTTTTAACATAGTTACATTTCAATTAGGTATTATTGTGCTGTCCATTTTTGAGTTTTTGTATCTAGTCCTGTTGCACAGTCTGTATCCCTTCAGCTTCAATTACCCATTATCTTACCCTGTTTCTAAGTCCTGCTGGTCTCTGTTACCAATGACATATTCCAAGTTTATTCTCGAATGTCGGTTCACATCAGTGGGACCATACAGTATTTGTCCTTTAGTTTTTGGCTAGACTCACTCAGCATAATGTTCTCTAGGTCCATCCATGTTATTACATGCTTCATAAGTTTAGTCTGTCTTAAAGCTGCATAATATTCCATCGTAGGTACACACCACAGTTCGCTTAGCCACTCGTCCGTCGACGGACACTTTGGCCGTCTCCATCTCTTTGCAACTGTAAACAATGCTGCTATAAACACTGGTGTGCAAATGTCCGTCTGTGTCTTTGCCCTTAAGCCCTTTGAGTAGATACCTAGCAGTGGTATTGCTGGGTCGTAATCCATTCTGCCAGTCTATGTCTTTTGATTGGGGAATTCAGTCCATTAACATTTAGTGTTATTACTGTTTGGATAATATTTTCCTCTACCATTTTGGCTTTTGTATTATATATATCATATCTGATTTTCCTTCTTTTTACACTTTACTCCATACCTCTCTCTTCTGTCTTTTCGTATCTGACTCTAGTGCTCCCTTTAGTATTTCTTGCAGAGCTGGTCTCTTGGTCACAAATTCTCTCAGTGACTTTTTGTCTATAAATGTTTTAATTTCTCCTTCATTTTTGAAGGACAATTTTGCTGGATATAGGAGTCTTGGTTGGCAGTTTTTCTCTTTTAGTATTTTAAATATATCATCCCACTGTCTTCTAGCTTCCATGGTTTCTGCTGAGAAATCTACACATAGTCTTATTGGGTTTCCCTTGTATGTGACAGATTGTTTTTCTCTTGCTGCTTTCAAGATCCTCTCTTTCTCTTTGACCTCTGACATTCTAACTAGTAAGTGTCTTGGAGAACGCCTATTTGGGTCTATTCTCTTTGGGGTGCGCTGCACTTCTTGGATCTGTAATTTTAGGTCTTTCATAAGAGTTGGGAAATTTTCAGTGATAATTTCTTCCATTAGTTTTTCTCCTCCTTTTCCCTTCTCTTCTCCTTCTGGGACACCCACAACACGTATATTTGTGCGCTTCATGTTGTCATTCAGTTCCCTGATTGCCTGCTCAAGTTTTTCCATTCTTTTCCCTATAGTTTCTGTTTCTTTTTGGGATTCAGATGTTCCATCCTCCAGTTCACTAATTGTAGCTTCTGTCTCTTTAAATCTACCATTGTAGGTATCCATTGTTTTTTCCATTTTTTCTACTTTGTCATTCACTCCCATAAGTTCTGTGATTTGTTTTTTCAGATTTTCTCTTTCTTCTTTTTGTTCAGCCCATGTCTTCTTCATGTCCTCCCTCAATTTATTGATTTGGTTTTTGAAGAGGTTTTCCATTTCTGTTCGTATATTCAGCATTAGTTGTCTCAGCTCCTGTATCTCATTTGAACTATTGGTTTGTTCCTTTGACTGGGCCATATCTTCAATTTTCCGAGCGTGATCCATTATTTTCTGCTGGTGTCTGGGCATTTGATCAGATTTCCCTGGGTGTGGGACCCAGCTGGTTGAAAGGTTTTTCTGTGAAATCTCTGGGCTCTGTTTTTCTTTTCCTGCCCAGTAGGTGGCGCTCGTGGCACTCGTCTGTCTGCGGGTCCCACCAGTAAAAGATGCTGTGGGTCCTTTAACTTGCCAATCCGAATCTCGCAGTCGGCCAGGGAAACCGCGCGTGGATGGGGGGTCGCCCGCCACCGCAGCTTGGGGGAGTACCGGTCCAATTTGCCCAGCTGGCCCGAGACGCCAAGCGTGGCGGGCGGGCCCCGCTATCCAACGTTCCCAGTCGGACCGGGAAGCCACGTGTGTGGAAGGGACCCCGGTCGCCAGCCGCCCTGGCCCGGGAAAACATGCGCCCCTCAGGTATCTCACCGCAGCGGATTTTCCCTGCCCGTTCAACTGTTCCAGAATGGGGTACGCTGTCTTTTTGGTCTCTGTCGTGGCTCCGGGAGCTGTTTCGTATTGTTTCTGTTTCTTTAGTTGCTGTTCTGGAGGAGGAACTAAGACCTGCGCGTCTTACTAAGCTGCCATCTTCTCCGGAAGTCCCTACCCCTGTGTTCTTAAATACCTTAATCTTGGCCTGATTGGTTTCATTTTTATCTCTAAATACCAGGTTATACATATATAAAACAGCCTATCAAAATCTGGAAATAGCGATTACCTATCTAGACTAAATGTGACAGCTTTAAGAGTTTACAGTCTAGGTCCCTGTTTTCTTATAAGTATTTTCTAAATGAGTCCAAACAATATTTGCTCTTTTGTTTCTGGTTTATTTTGCCTCACCAAATGTCCCACAGGTTCATTCACAATATTGCATGCCTTACAATTTCTTTCCTTTTTGTAGCAGCACAATATTCAATGATATGTATTCACCGTTGTTCACCAACCTACTTCTCAGTCTTGCATCCTTCAGCCACCTCCATTCATTGGGCAGCATGTATTATGTGCAAAGACAGTAGTCCATCAACACTCTCAACTTTAGATAATTTTATCATTCCCAAGAGAAAGATAACCAATAAGAACACCATCATCAAATAGAAAATCCAAACCTCCCCTTAGCTCTTGTCCCTCCCCCATTATTTACCCCTGGTGTTGCTGTGGTACTGTTATTTTCCTGTTAAATATAGTCCATAGCATACAATAGCAATTTCCCCTCTATATGCTGAACTTATACTCTTTGTACAAGAATCATCCCTTTGCTGTAGTTCATTCAAGAATTTATTTGTAGTGTTAATCATTTGGACACACGAGTCTATAAATCCCTTTCAATCATATTCACCTTCAATATGGTAATATTATAGACCCACTAGTGAACTGCCTTCACTTCCGTCTATGCCCTTACATTTAAGTTCAACCTCATTAGCTAACCATCCACCCATCTCTAGCTTCCATATATCTCTAGGTCCCCTATACTCTGTATCGCCCTCATTTTTGAAAGACAGTTTTACTGGGTGTAGAATTCTTGGTTGGTGTTTTTTTTTTCCTTTTAGTACCTTAAAAATGCTGTTCCATTGCCTTCTTGCCTTCATGGTTTCCTGTAAGAAATTGTACTTAATCTTATTGAGGCTCCCTTGTATATACACATTGCTTCTCTCTTGCAGCTGTCAGAATTCTCTTTAGCATTATTAGCATTTGATAATTTGATTATAATATGTTGTGGTGTGGATCTATTTGGGTGTATCCTATTTGGTGTTCATTGAGCATCTTAGATGTGCATATTCATATCTTTTGTTAAATTTGGGATGTTGTCAGTTATTATCTCTTTGACTATTCTCTCTGCCCCCTTCTTTCTTCCCGGACTCCCACACATTGGTATGTTCAATGTGTTCCATGGTTTCCTCAGACTCTGTTCACTTTTCTTGACTATTCTTTCTGTTTCTCAGACTAAGTGATTTCAGTTGTCTTTAGTTCATTAATTCTTTTGTCTGCTAACTCCAATCTGCTGTTGAACCCTGTTCTAGTTTGCTAGCTGCTGGAATGCAGCACACCAGAGACGGATTGGCTTTTAATAAAAGGGGATTTATTTTGTTGGTTCTTCAGAGGAAAGGCAGCTAACTTTCCACTGAGGCTCTTTCTTACGTGGAAGGTACAGGATGGTCTCTGCTGGTCTTCTCTCCAGGCCCCTGGGTTCCAACAACTTTCCCCAGGGTGACTTCTTTCTACATCTCCAAAGGCCTGGGCTGAGCTGCGAGTGCTGAGATGAGGAATGCCGAGCTGCTAGCTTGTACTACATTGTGTTCTCTCATTTAAGCACCAGCCAATTAAGTCAAACGTCACTCATTGCAGCAGACACGCCTCCTAGCCAACTGCAGATGTAATTAGCAACAGATGAGGTTCACGTACCATTGGCTTGTGTCCGCAGCAACAGAACTAGGTATGCTCACCTGGCCAAGTTGACAACTGAATCTAACTAACACAAACCCCTTTAGGGAACTTTTAATTTCCCTTACTATAGGCTTCAGCTCTGTTTGGTTCCTTTTCATAATTTCTCTGTATTTATATTCTCTGTGTTCATCTATCATTTTCCTAAAGTCCTTTAGTTTTTTGTCCATGTTTCCCTTTAGCTGTTTGACTGTATTTAGGACCATTTTTTAAAGTCTTTGTCTGGTATGCCCCATATCTTTAAATCTCTCTTTAAAGATTTTTTAAATCTCTTCTTTGCCTGGTCCTCTTTAAATCTCTTCTTTGCCTGGTCCATGGATCCATGTTTCTTTGTATATTTTATAATCTTTTGTTGAAACCTGGACATTCTGATGTTTCAGTATATTACCACTGGAATTTATCCTGAGGTGTCTGTTCCTTAAACTTGTTTCCAGTTTATCACAGCTTTCCTTGAATACCAGGAGCTAACACAAATTTTAAAGAGATAATGGAAAAAAGGAAATACCTTTCTTAGTTTTTGAAGATTGGCCTCAGCAAGTGCTCCCCTTCAGAGTTTAGCCATACAGTAAGTTTAGAGATGCAAAAGGGTAGGATCCTCCCCAGTCCTTTCTACATGTGACTTGTGGATATGTGCATGTGGCCCTAAGAATTCTCATTTACATGGATCCAAATGTCCTGTTTCTTAGGAAACGATGTTTACTCACAGTCCGGGGCAGCTCAGAATATGTCCTACAGTCAGCAAATTACTGCCCCAGGCAGCTGTGATTTTTTTTCTGTAGGTGAGCTCTATGAGCTGTCTCTACATACAGGTCAAGTTCTGGGATGGTGAACCTGCAACTAGTGTCTTGGTTCAGTCCCTCAGGTAGGCTGGGACAGGCATATATGCTCCCATTGTGTGCTGAGGGTTACTCGGCTTGCTCCAGAACGAGTACCAGGGACCCACACTGAGAACATGGGGATGGAGGAGGACAGCCAGGGCGCTGTAAGATCCTACCAGTTTAAAATTGTCTTTTTCTTGATTTGCTGCTACCTTGTTACTATAGTCTTTTCACTGTTTTTTAGAGCTTTGAAAAAGATGTTTCTGGTAGTTCTTGCTGGTTGTTCAAAGCTTTTGTGGAGAAATGGATCCCTGGAGTGTATCACTACACCTTAAGAGGATGGTCTCTTGCCTTTTAAATGTGCTTTCATGATGATTATCTTCCATCATGCTATTGTTCTGATAGACTATAGATAACGGATTCTTTTCCCATTGTATCCAAATGATGCCAGTATGTGTTGCCTTCTGAGTTATAGTGAAGCTGAGCAGTGTGTTCTCTTGAGATTTTGTTTAATGTAGATTACTTAAGGTTCTTTCCATCTGGTTGAAACTGGGATTCCCATCATTGTTGTGGGGCTGTATCTCAGGTTATGGGATATTCTTCCCAATTCTGTTTAGTTCTAGAGCTTTCACTTCTGTCAGTTAGCTCTTATTATTCACAGAATCCCCCCTCTTCCTAATTTCCAAGAGCCATTTGCACTACTCCCATCAAAAAAATAAAGGTAGTCAATTTACTTCTTTCAGATTCAGATTTCATACCTCAGTATTGCCTCTAGGTATGGGGTTAGGTTAGCAGCTAGACTGTGCCACCCCTCTCTGCTCTGTAAGTCTCAGTAGTGGCAAGAAGCGTAGGATAGAACACAGTATAGATTCACCAGACTGGTTTTTTTTCCGTTCCAGAAACATTTGCAGAATCAGTGGTTAGGTTGTGGCATTGGGAGTGTGGAATCAGAAGTATGAAGTTCAGGTATACAAGTGACTTAAAAGGATAGTTTTTGTCACTTTTTTTCAGACAAATCTGAACTCAATTACTACACAGACTCCTAGCATACAGAATTTTGAAGAGCTTTTGAGAGAAAGACTGGGGCCAAGATATGCTGTGCTGGGATATAATGAGGATCACCAAGTAGCTGTCCAATCCTTAGCAAGTGCCATCAACTGAGATTTCATATCAGTTGTATGACTTGGGAAAGATCCTAAAGTTTGAGGAAGACAAAAGCTGGATCCAACTCCCTTGCTTCCTTATCTTTTAGTTGGAATAAGATCCTTGGTAAATGAGGATCAAGATACCAGCAATTTCTGGAGTTCTGAAACACTTGGTGAGGAGTAATTTTTCCCTTCCCAAGGAGCAAGGGGCACGATAGGGCTGTTGTGGGGAGGGGGTGTGGGAAGGCCAACAAGGCCCTAGGGATGGTATACATAAATAGAGACTAACTTCCCTGAGCAGGACAAGGAAGGAGGTGCCACTAGGTATGTTAGATTAGGGTCTTAGAAATCACGGAGGGTAGTCAGCAGCAGCAAGCTGGAGAACTTTTTGTAGACCTTTTTGTAAAGCAAACCAAATGGTTTTATTTCTTGACACTCTATTAGTGGGCAACAGACAAAAATTCTTAAACCAAGGGAAACCACTGATGACGTGTTTACTTTCCTTTCAGATGATAATTTATTGTGATGTTAAAGAATTCAAGGTTGCAGTGAATGGGGTACACAGCCTGGAGTACAAACACAGATTTAAATGGCTTAGCCATATCGACACACTGGAAATTGATGGAGATATCAACTTACTGGAAGTGAGGAGCTGGTAGTTGACATGACTGTTAGAAAAACAAATACAAAACAGCTTATGTAATATTGGCCTTGTTAAAATTCATCTCACTGTCATTATATTGTTTATATCTTTAAAGTGAACTTGCATGGTTTTAAGTCCTGTTGTGTGTTCTCAGTCTTTGCCATGCAGTATGACTGTCTTGCAAAGAATGAGAACATCTGAGGCCAAAGCAACTTTAAGTTAAAAGGCCATTAAGGCCACTCTGTTCTTGCCCACCTTGGCCTCCTTTTTTTAAACCTCCACTTCACATTCAAGTATTTATTAAGTGCCTACTATAATACAGGAGCTAACATGCATTGATCACTTATTGTCTGTCAGCATTGTGCTAGAAGCTGGGGATTTACCTACATACAATAATGGAGACAAGTATGTTCATTGTTTCCTTGAGCTTAGAATCTTCTGTGAGCTATCAATGTGCAACTTTTTTTTTTTTTTTTTGCCTACAGGAGTTGCTTAAATTCATCAGGAGTTTTTAAGAGATAAAACATAGTTACTAAGCTATTAAATAACCTAGATGCTAATTTATAGAAGACACTGTACCTTCCCTTTGGAGCACTTTCATCATTTATAATCGAAAGGGTTGATGTTGACTTCAATCTGGCATTTACTTTTCTTTAGCATAATAAAAATTTCAGCCTTCCTGGTCATGAACTTTACCAAATAGTTAACATAATGAAATCTGAGCACAGCAGTTTGAGGCAAAACAAAGCAAAAAATAAGTGATTTTGAAATTACACTGATGTGTTAAGCTCAAAGAGCTGATTTCTGTACCAGTAAATTCTTATTTCAGAAGATTTGAACACACTCAGAAAGTTTAAGGTAGAGGTCATATGAATTTGGACTTTAAAATGTTTGTGGGTAACAAAAAAGCAATGTCAAGATTAGACTTAATGAGTGTTTATAAAATAGGCACTATCAGAAAGTAGGATATTGGTTTCTCAAACCAATGAAGAAGGTGGAGAAAGGTAACGTAGAAGTGTATTGCCTGTTCGCACGCAAACCAACATTTGCCTGTTTGCTCTTCTAAAGATCAGGCCACCTATCATCTTTAGCAATTCAGACCAAAACAGTTTTCCACTCTAAATGATTAAAAAGCAACCTGTGGGCGGGCAGTGGTGGCACAGTGGCAGAGTTCTTGCTTGCCATGCCAGAGACTGGGGTTGGATTCTCGGTGCCTACCCATGTGGAAAAAAATAAAAATACAACCTGTATCAGCAAGTTAAATTATGTATCAGCAAGTTAAATTATGTTTCTGCAATTTTTTCTATTTTTTGAAGTGAATTAGCAGAAATTCAACATAGAATCCTTACAGGTCAGATATTGTTACAGGAAATTTCAAAGGTTTGGGTGGGAGTGGAGCGCAAAAAGAAGCTATATCAGTCATATCGTTTCAACATTAAATTGCTGAGCTGAATTCTGCCAGGATCTAGGAATGTTTTATTTATTTGCATCCACATATTTGAAAGAAACCTTTAACCTACTTATTTTTTTTTTTTTTTTTTTTTTTTTTCGAGGGAGGAAGGAAAGACAGAGAAGGAAGGAAGGATGGAAGGAAGGAAGGGAGGAAGAAAGGGAAACATTTTTAAACATTTTCTTGTTTTATTATATTTTGTTTGTTTGTTTGTTTTTTACATGGGCTGGGGCCGGGAATCGAACCGAGGTCCTCCGGCACGGCAGGCAAGCACTCTTGCCCGCTGAGCCACCGCGGCCCGCCCTCTTTAACCTACTTATTTTTTAAAACACTCAGAGTAGAAATTCCTAGCCCTCAATTATTTCCCCCCTCATGTTAAATTTATTATCATATAGTCTCGCCAAGTTCAAAAAGACGTTTAGGGTGGTGCAGGGAAAGCTGTAGAAGGCAATAAGCCTTTAGAATCCACCTGGGTTAAAAGTCTAACATTTTTCTTATAAGTTTTAAACATAGTTCATTTTAATTTTTCTTTTACACTGAAGTATTACTTTGTGTTTCTTTGATAGATTAAACACAAAACACAAACTTTTAAGATTTTTTTTGTAAGGAAGCTATTTGTATTTATTAATGAGTTTTATTGAGACATCTCTTAAAGTGAAATATGCATTCCTAGCAAGCTCCATCTCTAAATTACAAGTCAGCCTTTTGCTTTTTGTCACAATTCAATATTAAATTAGATTAAAGGCTTTCAAACTCAATGGGGAAAAAAGAAAAGAAAACTCAATGGGAACATTCTATGGAATAGTTTTTAGACTCCTTAAAAAATAAAGGCAGATTTAATTTTATTTGAGTCCTTACCTTTCAGTGTCTTATAAGACTTCAAAGCATTAGAAAAAAGGTCTCTTGAAATTTAATTATTTTCTTTCTCATAAAAATAATTCTTGGTTAACCACCTATGGAAATAGAATTTGTAATCCTGGAGAGGCTTCTCCATCCCACATAGTATTTCTGGGCTCTTTCTACTTATGTGATCAGCCAAGTGTGGGTTGTTTATAAGCATTATATTGCCCCCATTCACCCCTGAAAAGACTGAAGGGTATAGGATGTAATCGTACTCTGAGTGAAAAATGAATTCCAGAACTACTTCCCTCTATGGGGAACACACACAAAAATTAAGGCTTAAGTGCCATCTACCCAAAATGAAATGTAAAAACCCTAATGGCTTTAAAAATAGAAAGTATTTCTATTGTGTGTTTGAATAACTTGAACATTTTTTGAAGTAGAGAATTAATTTGAGTGAAACCTAACATGGATACCATGTACATAATATATTACTTTACAGAGTTAATAAAGCTTTACAGTCTAAATGAGGTGCCATTAGCTTTGGGTGCTAAATTTAAATGTCATATTAATAATTTCAATGAGAAAAGACTATAATAAATGTTTAAACAAACACAGCAAGCTGTATAGAACACCATGTATCATTTACTCTTTTGGCAAAACTATACAACTGGCAGGAGAGCCTTATATGGTAGCACAACTTGGGTAGAAATTTTGTAAAGAAGTGATTAAATATTTATAAGAAGTCCACATAGGTGTTAAGTCACCAACAGTAATATGGTACCAAGCACCCAAATATAAAAACGTAAAAAATAATTATGAACTCTGAAAAGAGAATGAAACACCAAAAAAAAACAAAAATTCAGAAGTAGTCCTGGAGTGGCTCTCCCAAGATAACTTCCAATTGCTGAATAGTCTTTTGACATTGATGTTCTACTTCTTCACATTCATCTGAAGAAAAAAAAAATCAAAATTAAAATCTGTCATTCTTTTTGCCTCAATTATCATTAATCTGACTTAATGCCTTACTTTCTTGCTTTCTCTGGCATTTATTCAGACAGAATGAAATGAAGCAATTAATGAATCATTAAGTATCATGGAATACATCTTCACACTCCTCCACTCTGACTACATTCTATGCTTAGACATAAGGTCTACTTGGAAACTAAGAACCCTGAAAATAGCTGTACACCAATCAAAATTCAAAATCTGTAGCAATGCCACTCCTTTAGTAGCTCACAAAGCCCCACTCCAGGACATAAGAAACAAAGGAAAATGAAATTCTTTTTTTAGATAAACAGTGACGCAATAAAAGATATTTATGCCATCCCTACTTAATAATATTTCCTATTTCTTGGGCTGTGTAGTAAGTAGTATATAGTGCTTAAGAGCATATGTTCTAGAATTGTGCAAATATGGGTTTCAACCCCAGCTCTACCATCACATTCAGCAGCTTTGTTACATTATCAAGGTATTTAATCTTTTTGAGCACCTAGTTTCTAACTCTAAGACAGGGATAATGGTATATTCCTCACTGTGAGGATTAAATGATAATCTATGTAAAGCACCTAATAGAACATCAAATAAATATTGATCATTATTATAGGTGGATGCCCCACTGCTTCATGGCACTAGACATTTTGATTAAATAACCCTAGAACTAGGGACCACAATATTCAAATATATAAATTTATGGCATTAATGAAAAAAACAATACTATAGTCTGTTTGAGTACCATCACAAAGGAGTGAAACTTACACTGTGAGCAAAGTCCCAAATAATGAGAAGCCCATCACCTCCTACTAGCGCCTCCTTCACCCCACTCCAAGTATGGACCTGAGTCTATCATATTTAAGACTGGCAACAAAGAGGTGGGCTGGGCCAGTTGCCAATCATGTTACATCCAAATCTGCATGGTAACTGGGCACAGTTCCACAGAATTTTACATAATTATTTCTTAACAATTTGGGGATTACCTTCCATCAGTTCTGCTAAGAAAGGAATGGATTCTGGGAGCAAGACAATATAATTCTCTCTTAGTTTCTCTGCCAATGCTAACACAGTAATCAAAGCAGCAAATCGGACCTGAAAAGGAGAAAAGGGTAAAAGCATGACTTAAAAAAAACAAACCAAAAAACCCAGTACAGCAATATTTATCTTATAATCTGGACTGACTTGAGATAAACTCTTAACTTTTTAAACTAAATGTTATTTCACAGGAATTTATTTCAATTATGTCCACTCAACTTTCATCTTAGAATGCCAGTTTATTTAACATTTGGGATCTGTTTGTAATATAGGCAATCTCATAAACAGTGGTTTCAAATTGTATTCCAGTATTGTAGATGTTTAATATGATTGTCTTTTATATTTTCCCTTAAAAAAAAAATGCTACAAGCAAACTCAAAGTATGTCATCAAACTTAACTTCAGCGGAGCTCACTAGCTTACAGATGAACCCAGCTGACCGAGCTGAGGCTGGCTCTTGCCGTCTCCGGGCAGGCGTCCCGCGTGTTGGTCCCCACTTGCAGCCCCCACTACAGTGGTGATGCTCCATAGCACCCACTCACATCATGCTCTCATCTCAACACTGAATAAAAAACATTTACTATGTCATAAGATCCTCACTGAGATAGTTTTGGAACTTAAAAAAAAGTTTTAGATATTTCTCATGTGACATGTTGATGACAAGGAATTAAAGTTTTTTGGTACTGTTTAGAATTCACTTGGAAAGTCTTTCAAGTTCTGGTATAATAAAGAATATTTGGACACTGCAAGGTGAGTTGTTTAAAAACCATTTGTTATTACCTATGTTCAGTCATGATTTTCTTGATACTGTGCAAACAAAATACTAAAATCAGTTGATGCTACAATTTGTGTAAGAATCTATGCTTTAAAATTTGAGGATTCATCAAACAACCTCATTGTTCTCATTATTTCATAATAAATAAATGATATAAAATTGAACTTATAAATCCTATTAATAAAATTCTGCTTTAGTCTGTTTTGTCCTCTGGGATTCTGATATGATAATTAGTTTGAAAACTCTGCCAGTCAGGTGAAGAATTTCAACTTTCACTCTGTCTACCCATGACAGTGTATTTCTACCACCACCACCTATGTTAATAAAATTGTAAGCCTACATACAATGAAGATTAAAACATTGTTCTAACTCAAAGGATTGTTCTGTGGATACCAAAAGCATCTCTTTGGTAGCACACTGAAATCTGAACTGCATTTACAAAATAGAAGGAATTATACTTTAAGTATCTGTTATTCAAGACAAAGTATTTTAACACTTCTAAGAGTATAACACACTATAGGGGTAAGGGGATTGCTACTTATAAATACCCTGTAGGTAAAAACTAAAAAGTTACCAGGCTCAAACTTCTGCCTAATACAGCTAAACCTCTAGAACTAGATAAGTAGCAATATTTTCTCCTGCTAGTTTACCAGGGTTCTATGTCCATGACCATGTTAAGTTTATGCAATACAGTGAAATACCCAGCATCTATGGTGGTCAACAGTTCCTAACCTTGGGTGAGGAATCTCTTGTCTTTAGCAAAATCTGGTAGTTCAGGGGTTTCCAAAGAGAATCATCTGCCATGGCCACGGAAAACTGTGCAATACATGGTACCAGGTGCGTCACCACTCTTTCCTGGAACTTCTCATCTCCTCCAAGCCTGTTTTCAAGCTGTTAAGAATGAGACAAGGATTTTGAACGATAATGTTTTTTTTTCTCTGCCTGAAAAATTACTCAATGTATAAATAATGTTTTATTGGCCTTTATGAATTAGCAGTATCAAAAAACAAGTACTATTCTAATACTCTCTCTCTAGAGCAAAGCTCCCACTTCCTGGAACTTCCATGAGTTTGAAATCTATGGGGAATTCAAATGGAATCTCAGAATTTAGCATCATCCCTTTCCCTCTAGCAGAGCATCCTGGATGAGTTCTTTCAGAGGGAAGACAAACCCTGAAACATTCTCAGTTTTTGAAATATAATTTAACCATGAGACCTTCTATGTCTATCTTTTGAAAAATTCAAAATAAAACATTTATGATGAAAATGAGTACATTCATGAAACATGAGATGTCAAATTTGAAATACAAATTTCATTAATACTTAAAAATGCACAATGCCTAGTAAGCCATCATTTTAGTATCAGCAAAGTTTTAACAGTGATGATTCTCTCAGTAACAAGATGATTCTTGGTTACCTGATCCACCAGTGGCATCATCAAAGCTTCTGCTCTCTCTTTACTTACAAAATGCTGGGTATCAAAAAGGAAGATTTTATATAAACAGTTCAAAATAAACTGCAACAGCAAGCAGCACTTTTCAGGGTCATTTTCAGAGTTAAAAAATGCTTCATCTGCAGATACGGAGGGAAAAATGCAACAAAACAAAACCTTTAAGGTTTTACAATTTAAAACTCCAAGGTTTAAATTAAGTTTGAATCACTATTAAAGAAACTACAATCAGAAGAATATTTGTAAAATGATTCTGAAATCGTAACTATCAAAGCAAGGGTAGGATGCAAATAAAATTGACGGTCTCTAAGATATGTGATTCCTTTTTTTAGAACTGTTAAAATTCTAATGCCTGGTCTGGTAAATTAAATTTCCTGAATTGTTAAGTAGGCTACTTCTTAGCATTAGAGAATAAACCAATCTAATGTTTTAAAATTACTTCCAATGACTTCCATTATTAATGCTTGTTTAACTTCTCCCAAATGACTCAGTATTAAAAATGTGTTCATTATGCTTAAACAAATGCTCCAAATGGCTGACAAATGACAAAGTAAAAATTCATACTTCTTAACCTGAGAATTCAAGATATTTCTAAAACCTAGTCTCTGAGCATTAGATCATGTCTTACACTTACTATACACCTTGTGTAAGGTATGCAGAACAAGGTGTGTAAACCAAGTTGAAAGGGAGCTACCAACCTGTTTTGGAGATGTTAACCTGGTTCAAGGTGTCAGCAAAAGGCTTCACTAAATGGCCAGCAAACAGAGTAAAGAGCCCTTTCAGTTTTTCAGCAATACAATCTGCTAAGTTGTAAAATGTCAGCAACCTGTCCTTTGGGGCATCTTCTGATTTAGCCCAATCAAACAGCTAAAGAGATAAATAATGTTAGTTTCCTCTATATACCTTGTAACTCATATAGTAGAAAAGAAATATGGGAAGAAATACTCGCCTTAAAGAACAGAGGCCTGAATGTGACTTCAGAAAGTTTTACAACCATTGCTACTAAACAGTCAATGATAAAATTCTCAATTTTTCCAATTTCCTCCAGATCATTCTGAAAACACAGAAATAGATTTATTAAAAACTGAGATCTAACTCTAAATTATTTTGGCAAGTACAGCAGTTACACAGCTGGATTTTTTTCTGGCTTTTAAATAGGTAAATAACAGCTTTAGAATTTGGGAGTGGAAATAAGCTCACCTCAGAGTGCTGTGCTCTGAAATCCAGGGCCTCCAGGAAGAACGTGGTGAGCTGAGACTGATGTGAAGTGAGCTCTTCCTTCCTCATCATCCCAATATGCTCTTGCAGGATGCTCATATATGGACCCATTTGATTCTACCAGTAACACAGTAAAGAGTACAGAAATGTGTCATTTCTTATTTTTCTTAGAGTCTAGAATACATGTATACAGAAATTTACCATATTTTTCAAGTGAAAACTTAAAAATTCAAGTACCACCTCTCCTCCAAAGTCTAATGATACCCAATACTGATCTTACCTTCCACTTCTTCTCAACTTGCTTGTAAGTTTTGCTGATGGCTGGCAGTAGGACCCGGGGTGAAAGTGTGGTAGCCAGTGTCTTTTTAAGAGATGTGAGGCGGACATTAGCCTGTGAGGCAGGACCCATTTCACTGGTGATTTTCTCCAAATGAATCACCTGTAGGAATATAAAAACAATTATAATAAGGTCATGGTGGTACTCACTGAGAATCTCCAAACACACAAAAACTTTGTGAAGATGCAAGAAATCAGTTCAAATGCTTGTGCTTGCAAATAGCTCAGTGGGCTTTTTACCTATATAAAGAATTCCTTTTGAAGCCAAAACTTGAACCTCTAGATAAAAATGGGCACATGACTCTTTCCCAAATGAAGTCAGAGGTATAGGTAAATGTTGTAAAGCAGGAGTAAAATAGCCACAGATCACGGAGCACTCAGACTGCTGATATTCTTACAGGACAGGAATCCAGGGACAATGGATTGGAAAATGAACAATACAATGAAAGAGGAACAACCAGAGGAGGGGTGTCAACATTCTTGGGCACTTCCATTAGAATTGCCACTTAACTTGTCAGTTCACAGGCAACCTCTATTCCACAATATAGTAATCTGCTTTGAAAGACATTTTAGGATTAAGAAACCCTTTGCATTAGAAAAACAGGGCACATCAGTTTTCACAAAAAGAAATAAAAGGCAGTTCTACCAGATTAATTTCCAAGATTTGTCAAGAAAAAGAAACAATAAAATACATTCTTCAAAATAAAAGAAGATTAAGACCTTCAGTATAAAGTGGTCCCTCACAATTAAGCCGTAGGCACAATGGAAGAGAAAGCGAGGCACATATTTAATAAAAACAAACATATCTTCTCAGAAATAAGAATATATTTCCTGTCAAACAGAATATAAAAACTGAAAGAACATAACATTAAATCTGTAGTTTTTCCCTTTCCTATTCCACCCCAAATAGCCTGTCATGGTCGCCATGACCCACCTGTGACAGAACACCTTCCAGGTAAGGGCTGATGAAGTGTGGGAGTGTCTCAACAACTTTCTGCAAGGCTGCCAGGGCACTGAGCAAATAGACCTCACTAGAGACCAGCTCACTGGCGTTTTTCATTGTTGTTAACAATGATGGCATCAGGCTGAAAATAAAGAACAAGAGCATTAGAGTAAATACTGTATGGCTTATGGCCTACAAAACATTGTCTACAATAAACACATTTTCTGTCCCTAAGAGCAAGAACTCTCCCAGGGCCAAAATAAGGATACCACAGCAATTTTTTTAAAATAACAATCTTTAGTTATTGAACACCTGTTACATGCCAGGCATTGTGCTAAAAGACTTACATGCACTGCCCCCAAAAATCTAACAAAGTAGGTACTTTCTCCAATTTACAGATGGTAAAGTTTTAATCCATTAAGTAAACTGCACAGCTAGTACCTGTCAGAGCCAAAGACAGACCAGGACCACCCAATCTTCAGATGGGGGCAAGAAAAGGCAACTTCTGCCTTGCTTAACTGGATGGGCTACTCAATCAACAACTTTCACGTACTGCTTCTTAATTAGAGGGGAGGAAAAATGGGGGGGAGGGGTGAGTTGGGCAATAATATCATAAAAGAGAGTTTCTGAAGATAAATGGCAATGTTCTATTTTTCAGTTTGAAGAAAAGATCAACTCTAACAAACCTAGTACCATGTAACTTCTTTCAGAAGTTTAAAAAAACAAAAATTGTTTCTGTTCCAAATCTCAAGAATACCTGGGAAGCTGAGGTATGGCCAGTGCTTCCACAGTGGAGGTTACTTCTGCTATGCACAGCAGTGCGCTTCCCAGTACATTCCTTTCTTCCTTTGTTTCTGGAGCAATCAGTTTCACTGCAGTGGTCAGCACAGGGACAAAAGTGTTTGGATTTTCTGCACCAAAATTCTTGCATAAAAGCTTCAGAGTATATAGCGCTGTCTGTCTGTTTATTGCTTGCTCTTCTTCCACCTCTTTTTTATTACGCTGCACAAGGACCAAAAGGACTGGAACTAGCTTTAGGAAATGGTGAACCTGAAGAGAACAGCCAAAATTCCCAAATAATTACACCTGAACAAAAATGCTAGTCCATTTCCCAATTTTTTACTGCTTAAGATTGTCTAAATGGAAATGAGGCTGATGAGTCCTTAAACCACATGACATACAGGACAAACAATGCAAAACTACAAACTACTAAAAACTACAAAACAATGTTGAAAGAAATGAAAGACCTAATCAATGGCAAGACTAACCATCTTCATGGATTAGAAGAGTTAACATGCCAGTGTTATCGAAATCAACATACAAATTTAATGTGATCCCTATTAAAATTCCAGCAACCTTTTTTGCAGAAATGGAAAAACTGATTCTAAAGTTTATATGCAAGGGACCCCCAATAACCAAGAAACTATTGAAAAAGAAAAATGGGGTTAGAGGACTCACATGTTCCAATTTCAAATTATATTACAAAGTGGCAGTAATCAATAGTGCAATACTGGCACAAAGATAGACAAACAGATCCGTGAAACAGAAATTAAAGTCCAGAAATAGACCCCCTCATCTTTAGCCAGCGTGGAAAGAATAGTCTCTTTGAAAAATGATGTTGGGAACACTGGATAAGCACTTGCAGAAGAATGTATTTTAGATCACTATTTCACACCATACACAAAAATCAAAATAGCTCAAGGAACTAAAAATAAGAGACAACACGGGGACAAATCTTCATGACCTGGGATTTGGCAATGGATTATCAGATATGACACCAAAGGCACAAGCAACTAAAGAAACAAAAGATAAATTTTATTTCATTGAGATTAAAAACTTGTGTATACTGAAGCAAATTAAAAAATAAAGATATAAAGTAATTCAGAACACAGGGGTAAGTAAGACAATGTCTGTATTTTAGAACCACACATACTCTGAGACCAAAGGAAGAAAGGTTTATTTGGTCTGGAACTGAAATCTTCTGTAGCACATAATCTAACTCAACCTATTTGTGCAGCTCAGTTGAACAAATGAAACACAGGGAGCCCAGAATAAGAAAGAGGTCCTTTAATCCTGTATAGTTTAAGGTAATGCCTGGATACATCCTGGAGTACATTAAGCAGATAATCAAAAAGTATTAGCAAAGTCCCTTGAGGGATGGGAGAAAGAATGCAGAACTATTTAACTTTACCATCAGGAAATCCCCTGATACTGTGTCAAACTATAGGGGCCAAATCAATAGGCCAAACCCTTGATCTTCAGGCTTACTCTTGTGAAGCTTACATATGTAGCGGAGAAGCTTAACCTACCTATAGGTATGCCTAAGAGTTACTTCTGGAGGACCTGTTTTGTTGCTCAGATGTGGCCTCACTCTCTCTAAGCTCAACTCTGCAAGTGAAACCAATGCCCTCCCCCACTACATGGGGACATGACATCCAGGGGTGAAAGACTCCTTGGTGACATGGGAGATGACTCCCAGGGATGAATCCAGCCCTGGCACCATGGGATCAACAATTCCATCCTGAACAAAATGGGGGGAAGAAGTGGAACTAATAAAGTATAAGTGGCAGAGAGAGTTCAAATAGAGTCAAGAGGCTACTCTGGAGGCTGCTCTTATGCAAGCTTCAGTTAGACAATGCAACATACCATAACCTGCCAACCCCCAACCAGGACCTTTCCAGCCAATCCTAAAGAATATCTAGGGCAATATATAAGATTCCACAAGGGTTTTATGCACTAGTATAACTTTCCTGAAACCTACAATCTCCAGATGGGCCCCCGGACCAGAAAAGTCCTAAGGCCAACCTCTCCAGAACATCAGGTAGTTTCATCTCCCTACCCCATATTATTGACAGACCCTTCCATGAAGAAGTTAGAATGGCTATAGCCCAAACACCCCTAAAGAGTGGGACAGAAAGATCAAAGGTGATGGTGGAGTTACACAGAGAAGATAGGATTTAACAAATGAATATGACTGCTGAATCATTAAGCTGATATCTTTTAGTCTCCAGTATTTTAGAGCAGCTAGAATAAAAACCTAAACTGTAGAATTGTAATCTATGTCAAACTCTGAAATATGTTCTACAACTAATTGTGATGCTATGCTTTGAAATTTATTGCTTTTTTGTATATATGTTATCGTCGCAAAAAAAGAAAGAAAAAAAGTCAATCGTGGTGATAACAAAATATTTAAGCCTTCTAGCCTCCTATATTCTGGAGCAGCTAGAAGGAAAAATCTGAGAGGAGCATATGGTAGTCCATGACAAACTCTGGGATCCATCGTGTAAACTACCTGTTGAAAAGTGCTTTGAAAACTGGTGCTTTTTCATTTCTTTGCTTTATATATATATGTGTTACAATATATAATTAAAAAAAGATAACCTTCAGAATGGGAGGAATTAGTTGCGAATTAAACATCAAAGTTTACATATCCAGAATATATAACAAACTCCTAAAATGGTGCAGGGCAGTGCCATGGTGGCTCAGTGGACACTGCAATGGTGGCTTGGTGGCAGAACTTTTGCCTGCCATGCCAGAGACCAGGGTTCGATTCCCGGTGCCTGCCCATGGGAAAAAAAAAAAAAATGGTGCAGCCATTATGGAAAGCAATATGGCAGTTCTCAAAATGGCTAAATTGAGAATTACCATTTGACCTAGCAATTCCATTTCTCGGAAAATACCCAAAGAAAATGAAAACAGGGTTGCAAACAGATACTTGTATACCGATGTTGACAGTAGCATTACTCACAGCAGCCAAAAAATGGAAACAACCCAAGTGTCCAATAACAAATGAATAAAAAAAACATGGGACACATATACACAATGGAATATTACTTGGCCATGGGAAGTAAATGAAGCTATGACATATGTTGCAATGTGGAAGAAACTTTAAATCATTTTGTGCCACAAAACAGCAAGATACATAAGGACAAAAACTACATATCACTTCTAAGGGATAACTAGAAATAGTAAATTTGCAGAGATAGAAAGGAGATTAGAAGCTACTGGGTGAGTGGAGATAAATAAAAGGGGCATGTTCAAAAATTTTTTTTTAAACTAGGCTAAAGTTAAGGCAGCATTAAGTAATTATAATATAAGAATTCTATTAAGCTATAATTCCAGTCTAAGGACTCACACAAACACACACACACCCATACACACACATAAACTCTCATTAGAATGAATATCACATTTTAAAAAATACACACATCACAGCATTATATTGAGATAATATACTTCAATTTTAATTTGTACTACTGGAGAAATTTAAAAGTGTTAAATGCAGTTCTTTGATCAAGCAAAGAACAGTAAATAAGTCTTCACTTACTATTTTCTTCTTCTGGGAAATATTCTGCTGTAGCTTGTTATTCAAAAGATCCAACGCTTTACGGCGAACTGATGGCAGTGGGTTATCAATCAGCCCTCTAATCACAGGAATGAATGTCTCCGTAGGCAACAAGGCGTTGACCTATAGGGCAGTGTTCATTAAAAACAAGGAAGAAATTCAACTCTGCCTAAGACAGACTTCTATTTATTGCAAGTCTAGGTGCCTGGCATCTCTATACATTTTCTTATTTCATTCTTACAACAACCTTTCAGGGAGGTATTATTAACGATTGAAAAAGAAAAGAAAGAAAATTGATGTTAATAAGTGAACTGCTCAAGACATGAAGCTAAATAATTTAGCTAACAGCTATCTTAATTTCAAGACCAGTGACATTTCTAATATATCACATAATCTAAAAAATATTTTTACTTTATTCCACTTGAATAAAGTAGAACACTATCTAGAATTAGGTAATAATATTTAAAACATCATGCTTTTTGAGGCATATTTTCTTGTAATTGCTAGGGAAACAATTTTTTAAAGCAGTTTAATTGTAGTCATCAAGAGGTAAATTTTTCCCAGAAAAATCTAAGCTTCATTATATCAAGAGAAGCGATTGCTAAGTTTTTTTTTTTTGCATGGGACTGAACCCAGGTCTCTGGCATGGCAGGCAAAAACTCTGCCTGCTGAGCCACCATGGCCCGCCCAAACTAGCTTTTTTTTTCTTTTAGGTACATGGTCCAGGAAATATTGCTAAATTTTTAAAATAAAACTTCTCCATTAAAAATTTCACAATGACAAAAAAGGAAAAAAAAAACAACACACAACAGTAAATATGTACAGAAACAAAGCCTACCTTATCTAACATGTCATAAGCCTTACTAAGGAGTGCTCGCCAAAACTTCACAGTTTGTTTGTCTACATTTTTCTCCACGGACTGTGCTACAGCATTAATATAGCCAAGAACTGTTTCTAGTAATCTAAAACAAAGGAAATTCATTCAGCAAACAGTAGTTATAGGCATTTAAGAAGTTCACTTATCCCTATCTCATGCAGAATGTTTCAAATAGAAAAAGCAATTAAATAATTTCATATCATATTATTTCAAAACAATGTGTAAAGAAAGAAGAGATTATTATCACAGAAAGATGTCCATTAAAAGTAAACGACGAGAACTGTTGACTCTCAGGCTCTGTGAGTCACTACATCAGCAACAAGGGAGCTTGATTGTGCTGCCCAAGTTTGGGTGCTCTGGGAGTTACAGCTCTAGGTTAATGGCAGCTATCTGAACTGATACCTCATATACATACACACACGTCCATATCCCATACGCTGTTCGGGTTAAAACCGAATGCAAATAAATACATATAACCCATACCTTTGGCATTACTAGGGTTAAAAGAAGACTAATAATTAGAAAAGTATACACCAAACTCCAACACATCCACGACTGGACCTCCCACCACTGCCAGCCTGCAAGCACACAATGTTGTCTGTGTTGAGGGGCCGGTGAGGGGGGGTGAGGGGGGAATGATGAGGAGGAAAGAAGAGAGAGAATTTGATATTGTACAGAAAAGGGGAGTGAAGGACACAAACAAAATCACCCCCAGAAACAGAATGTCCTACAGTAAGTGCTAAAATCCTGAACACAGGACTGGGACTTGATAGTTAACAATACTGGCTGTTGGGCAGGCACACTGATGTATACAGGACCTGATGGAGTCTTGGGAACACAATGTGTCTGGGGAAGAGGTATACAGAAAGGTCAGGAGGAACTCTTTGAGGAAGTGATAGTGAATTAAGAATCTCTGCATCAAAATACACAGTGACAGCCTATGGATTATAGTCCACTGAAAGAAATAGGAATTCAAAAGTCCACAGAGAATTGTTCAAATTAAAACATAGTAATGAGATATAATTAAATGAAATATAATACATTCCCTGGAGAGGGCTCTGATTCAAAAAACAAAAATAAACGTGGTATAAAGGACATTGCTGGGATAATATAGATTAGGTTAACAGTATCAATGTTAAACTTTCTAAGTTTAATAAATTTACTGTGGTTTTATAAGAAAACAGTCTTATTCTTAGAAACTATACACTAAAATATTTAGGAGTGAAGGATCATAATGTATGCAATTTACTTTCAAATGACTTGGGGAAAAATATATGTAGAGAGAATGATAAAGCAAATATGGCACCAAATGATAAGAATGGGTGAACCAGTTTCGTGTACTGCTCTTTTAGCTTTTCTGTAAGTCTGAAATTATTTTCAAATAAAAAATTTAAAAAGAGTAAACATACCTCTGTTCAAGGCCTTTTAAAACCTGAGGGCCACCACTTTCAACTACCTAATTTTTAAAAGAAAGTGTCATTAGAACCGCACAGAAGTTGATAACAAATAGGCATTTCAAGTAGGTTCATGAAACTAAGACTTCATTCAAATTTCCCACAATAACTGTTTTCTGACATTACCTATTTAATAGTTCAGATCATCCTCACTTTACTTTAATACACTATTTCTCTTAATTTATTTTAATTACATTCTGTTTTAAATAAATAAAAATACAACAAAGATTCTGAAAAACACAGAAAACAATTCATTTACCCACTACCTAATTTTATGAAATGCTAATCTTCTGTCAGCTCATGTATAACTTTGTTCATAATTTAAACATTATAAACATGACTATAGTTCCCTATGTATCACTCCTGATTCCATTCTCCCACTACTTCAGTGCCACAAAGACAACCACCATCCCCAATCTGCTGTCTAATGTCACTAAAGAGTACATATCATTCAGCAACGTGCTTTTTCTGGTAATATTAGGTTTTTGAGATCTATCCATAGCAACTCACATTGCTCTAGTTCATTCATTTAAAATTCATATAGTATTCCTCTGCACATACCACAACTTATTTGTCCATTCACTTCCTGCTAGACATTTAGCATATGCCCATTTTAGGAAATTTTTTGTCAAGTATATACTTAAGAAAGGAAATCGCTGAATTACAGGATATGAGTACTTCCAATTTGACAAGATACCACCAAGTGCTTTCTGAAGTGGCTGTACCAATTTATACTACCCATAATTGTGTAAAACAAAAAACTGAATATACACATCCTAGTACTAACTGTTAAATTCTTGACAATTTGATGGGCATCATAATGACATCTCTTTTAATTTGCATTGTCCTGCTTACTAGGGAGGCCCAAATTTTTCATACATTAATTGGCCATTTGTGGAGCTTCTTGAGTGAACGCATATTCTTTGCCAGCTGTTCCACTGGAAAAGATACTTTTTGATTATGTGCACAGCAAATCTCAGTCTGTGGCTTTCCATTTGATTATGGTGTTTTTTGTTGTTGTTACTGAATCAAAGTTTTCAAGAAATTGTCTTTTATCCTCTGGTTACCTCCTTGATTTCTTCTAAAAATTCTAAGTGCTACTTTTCCAATTGAAGTTTCTAATCTATCTAAAAAAATTTTTCTTAATATGGCATGAAATCAGTCTTTTTTTTTTTTTTTAATCCAAGTAGAAAACAAATTGTTCCAGCTCTAGTACTTCTTTTTCTCTAGCACTTTGTACTACCACTTGTGTAGGTGTTTTAACATGTGCATAAGTGTGTTTCTGGGCTTACTCTTCAGTAATATTGACCTATCTGGATACTCTTGTATCCATGAACACAGTCCATTTCTTCATTTCTATTTCTTCAAGTCTTCTTTTGGGTCCTTTAATATCTTGGAAATTCCTCCATAATAGTCTTACATATGATTTTGTTGGGCATATTCCTTGTACTTTATATGCTTCCATTTTTATTGTATATGACATCTTTTTTCTATTTTCTAATTGGTTATTCATTGCATATAAGATGCAATGTACCATTACACAATAGTGTGCAAGGCCAGTGAGCTCAGCAGTTACTCGGTAAAGATCTGTGTCTATACTGATCTGTAGACAGTACCTGTGCTGACCTGTATCAAAGCAAGCTTGCTAACTAATGATTAGTTCTAAGATTTTGTTGATTCTCTTTTTGGATTCTTAAATTTCATTTCTTTTCCTAAATAGAAACGATGACCGACGGCATCCCTGTTCCTGACTTTTACAGGCACATCAATGTTTCTTCACATGATATAAACTGTAAGTTTCTGATACACACCTTTAAACAGACCAAGGAAGTTCTCATCTACTCCAGACTAAGAGGATTTCTTTTTCTTAAATCATGAATGAGTATTGAATTTTACTGATTTTTCTCTGTAAATATTGTGATGCTATATAGTTTCCCCTCTTCAACTGTTTAAATATTAGAGTATTTTAATAGATATTCTAATGTTAAATAATTCTTGCTTACTATTTCTTTCTTCCTTCTTTCTCCAATTGCTTAAACTGAAGTATAATGTGTACCAACATTCACAGCAGCGTTAATTGCAGTAGTCAGAGTGTAGATGTAAACCAAGTGTCCATTAATGGATGAATGGATAAACAAAATGTGGCATATACATATGATATTAATCAGCTATAAAAAAGGAAATTCTGATACATGTGATAACATGTATGATCCTTGAAGACATGCTGAGTGAATAAGTCAAACACTTACATTGCGTGATTTCACTTATTAAAAAAAACTAGTATATGCAATTTCATAGACAGAAAGTAGAGTACAATTACCAGGGGCAGAGGGAGGGCAAATGGGGAGTTAATGCATAATGGGGGCAGGATTTTTGTTTGGGGTGATAGAAAAGTCTTTGTACTAGATGGTGGAGATGGTAGCACAACATTGTGAATGGAATTAATGTCACTGAATTGTATGCTTCGGAGTGGTTGAGAAGGGAAATTTTGTACTG
Organism: Tamandua tetradactyla; assembly: GCF_023851605.1. Classification (NCBI taxonomy): domain Eukaryota; kingdom Metazoa; phylum Chordata; class Mammalia; order Pilosa; family Myrmecophagidae; genus Tamandua; species Tamandua tetradactyla. The sequence goes on from NC_135333.1 coordinate 7,230,291, forward strand.
TTTATATGTTTCCACAATTAAAAGAGAGAGAGAGACTGAAGAGACAATGACAATTAAACAAAATACATGATGATGTTGGGCTAGATCTAATAATGGAGGGGAAAATACCCAAAAGGACATTATTGGGACAACTGGGCAAGAAAAGGAATATAAAATCTACGCTTTATATCACTGCCAAACTTTTTGAACTTGTTAATTATATTTAATGAGATTCATAAGTGAATATCCTTGTTCTTAGGAAATACACACAGAAGTGTAAGTGTTCAAGGAGCATGATGTATCCAAACTACTCTCAAATGTTTAGTGAACAGATGAAAGAAAGAATGTAGCAAATAATGTAGCAAAATGTTAAAAGTTGGTAAATCTGGAAATGTGGGTAAGGAGTATGTTGGAGTTCTCCACATTATTTTTGCAACTTTGCTTTAAGTATGAAATTATTTAAAAATAAAAAGTTAAAAAAAAGTTTATCACACAAACAGAAAAGTGCACAAATCATATATGTAGAGCTCACTAATTTTCACAAAGTGGTACAGCCATTATCCAGAAAAAGACACAGAATATTATTAGCACTTGTGCTTTGCTTTAAGTATGAAATTATCTAAAAATAAAAAGTTAAAAAAAAAGTTTATCACACAAGCAGAAAAGTGTGCAAATCATATATGTAGAGCTCACTAATTTTCACAAAGTGGTACAGCCATTATCCAGAAACAGACACAGAATATTATTAGCACCTGGAAGCCCTCCCACCTCCACCTCATCACTACCTTTTCCCTTTTCCCCAAAGATAAACACTAAACTGACTTCTAAAACCTTAGGTCTGTTTTGATGGCATCTGACTTTATGTAACTGGAATCCTGCTACACATTCTTGTGTACCTAGCTTCTTTATTTCAATATTATGTTTGTGAGATTCATTAGCTTGTTGTGTCAGTGAGGTTCATACACTCTATTGCTGACGGGCACTTTGGTTATTGCTAGTTTGGGGCTACTATAAATAATGCTTTTACAAACGTTTTTGTAGATGTTTTTAAGGACTTAAATTCACGCATTTCTGATGTGTATATCCCACTTGAGAATGGAATTACTGAATCTTAGGGTTCATATATGTTCAACTTTAGTTGATTATTCCTAATGATTTTGTTCTATTATTTTTCAAGGCATGTCTTAGTTAAACATTTTCATGAGACATCTGCCAAGCTCTTTTCACTAGTTTAACACAGTTCCTTTAGAAATCACAAAATCACCCTTTTTGGTAGTCTCTATTTTTTAATGCAATTTTACTGAAATATATTCACATACCATATAATCATCCAAAGTGTACAATCACTGTATCATCATATATTTATGCATTCATCACCACAATAAAAAAAAAACATATAAATATATTTAAGTAAACACATCACCTTTCTGATAAAATTATTGGAAGCCAGGAGCTGAGACATGAAAGACACTGACAAATATTTAAAATGCCGCAGTTGCTTGCTAGAATGAGTGTCTACATTAAATATCTGTAGCGTTTCTTCTAGTGACTCATTCTTATTAGATAACGCTTTGGGAACGGTTTCTGAAAAACAGCAACAAAACAAGTGAACTCACTCACTTTCACTTTTTTTTTTTCATGGGCAGGCACCGGGAATCAAACCCAGGTCTCCGGCATGGCAGTCGAGAACTCTAACTGCTGAGCCACCGTGGCCTACCCTCACTCATTTTCAACCTGACTGAATCCTTAATACAGAAATAAATAATGAGTTTTAAATGAGTAAGGCAATGGGATAAAACTTTCCGAGAGAAATGTTTATATATATGATTATAGCTATAGTTTTCCTCCTCTAAATCAGTGGAAAAAATATTGTTTTGGTGCATTTGTCAAGAAAGTATCGAACAGTCTTGAGAAGAAGTGTGTAAAACAAAACAAAATGAAAAAAATTAAAAAACAGGGCAACTTAGAGAAGCAAAGAGAAAGCAAAGATACTTACAGAAGAATCTATTAAATACTGGCTCCTTAAATAAATTCTGAAACCTCAAAGGCATTTACTTGGGAGCTACAATAGACTGAAGGAGGGTCATTTATTTGCTAGCCTTCAAGGCTCACTTCCAGAAGTTTTAAGATAACGTGTCCTAGAATTTCAAACTTTAAGATGCAGAATCTCTTACATGAATGTTTCTATATAAAAGGTATTTTGGAGTCCAGTGGTTGGAAACCTGTTGTCAGCCACTTAAAAACCAGTGTCTTAACGACAATGACTTGATATGAAGACTTCTTTCTTAAACGTGTGACCATGTGCAGCTTTTTAGGCACTTTCCTGGGTCTGTCCCTGATAAACTATTACCCGAGCAGACTAAAGGATGAGAAAAGTTACTGCCTGGCTAAGAAGGGATGACAGGACATTGGCCACAAGCGGAAAACAGCTCCTGTGAAGTCCAGCCAGCTACCTTCTTTCTAATGCACTTTACTGATTCAAAGGGTAGAAAACGGACTAAAGACTGTTCAACACAGCAACCCTTTCTTAATCCATTTCATTGGTGCTGCAATTAATGGTCCAGCATTTAGTTACCACTGCTATGCGCATTTTTTTTCCTTTTCATATTATAAAGTCTTCAAAGGTATTTTAATGGGAAACTGAAAGACAATAAGCTTCTGCTAAATTACCACCATTTAACAATTCATCCTGGATACTTCTAACACTCCACAGCAAGACATCATCACAAATGTGTGAGGAATGGCAAGAAGAAATCCAACTTATTATTTTCCATAGGGATTTGAGAAGGTACATTGATCATATGCTCAAATTAAAAATTAATTTAGAAAATATCCAGCTAACCATGTACTAAGGGTTTTGCCTTGCATTGCTTCACCTGAGCTTTCATGTTAAATGATAAATAAAGCCCGATTTCTGTTTACCTTCTTTTTCTTCTGGCAGCTTTGTTAAGTACTGGAGAATATTCATCAAGCTTTGAATTTGATGTTGAATACTAAATTCACAACAGACTGAAATCCAAAATTCAGTGTCTGACTCTAAAATAGCATCCTATATGGGAAGAAGAAAAAAAGTAATAAAGTATATCTACCAAATTCATATTAACTAATGAGTACAAATCAGGGAAAATATTTTTTAAAAAGCCTTTGCCTGAAAAGTCACTGCACATTATTCCTTGTGATAAGTGTCACTAGCTGAATAACAGTTCATAAGCTGCTTACATAAAAAAGGCAATTAATGAGAATTGTGAAGGCTTCATTCAGTATAATTTGTGTTATAATTTCTGGGAGAATCGAATATACTACTTTACTTCAAATAGATCTAGATAGATCTACTATCAGATCCGAGGTCTAAAGAGTAATTTTAAAAGTTCTTAGTCTATAATATACCCAAATAAGGCTCTTCAAAATAATCACCTTGTGTCTTACTGATTTCAAGGATGCCAAAAACGTTGAAAACATATTTACACCTCCTTCCTTTTTCTTCAAAGTGTCTTCAAAACCACTTCCAAGGGAAACAGCTTAACTACTTTACTATTTCCTATGGGCTTCAAAATAGAATCACCCAACACGGCACCAGATCTGTTTCTTAGAAAAATTAAATTACCTTCAGAAGATATTTAGCTGCTATCAAAGCTATTCAATGAGTGCCAGATACTCTTGAAAGAAGTTTTAAAGAATGCAAAAAAACATAGATTAAGAAGTTCTAAGCAAAGAATGCTAAATAATATACATTTGGCATATAATCTGCTTCACACTTAAACTGGAAAATATCATAAAACTTGCATGAAAACACCATTTTCCGTTTTATCCACCCTAGCTTTATACTGACCTTTTCTCCAAAGGCAGCCATCAGCACTGTTTTAGTGACATATTGTTCAAAAAGCAGCATGAGGAGAATCCAGAGGAATTTTTCTGCACCTAGCGTTTCAATAAGTTGAACAAGTATAGGCAGGCGCCTGTGTTCTGGAACATGTGGGAGTGCATCCACAAATACATTAATGATTTTTACCACAATTTCTTCAATGTTTCTTGTCACTTCTGCAGAGTTTCCACCATCTGACTGCAAAAGAGCAAGCAGGGACAATGAATAACCTCCATAAAAGAAGATTTAAGCAGATAAGAAAAGGCCAAAAAAGTTATCACAAGAATTTTAATAATCAAAGACTTATCAATAAATACTCAATGAGTACCTATTATGAGCAGGCACTGTATGGCCCTGAAGGGAATATGAAGTAGAAGATGTGAGCCCTGCCCACATGGGATTTATAGCCTGTCGAAAATAAAACATATATGTGGAAAGATAACAACAGGAGACAGTAAATGGCAGATACCAAATGCGTGGCACTGACAGAAATTCTGCTCTTAGGCAGTGTGGAAGCTACAAAAATCAAGCAGGACTTAGGTTGTGCAATGAAAAGAAAGGGTTTAATCTTAATATACAAAGAACAGAAAAGGTCAATAACTCCATGTTCTTAGAGATTAAGTAGACATCACTTTACTCTGGTATTGGTGCTCTAAATACAATGCTGAATAAAATTACCAATGAATGAATACCCTCTACTCTTCCCTCTGCTCTCAATCCACATTACATTCTTCACAGGAACTACACATCATCTGCAAACATAAAAAGTGTTACTTCTTCCTTTTCAATTTGGATATTATGCTGGTTTGAAATATTTACAGCAGAAAAGACATGTTTCAAGCCTAATACAATCTTGTGGGGGCAGTCATTTCTTTTAATCCTGATTCAACACTGTAGCATGGAAACCTTTTGATTAGATTATATCCAAGGAGGTGTGGCATGGCTAATCTGGGTGTGACCTTTTGATTAGGTAGAGGCGTGACCCCACCCATTCCAGGTGGGTCTTGAGTAGTTTACTGGAGTCCTTTAAAAGAGAAAACATTTTGGAGGGTCAGAAATGACAGAGCCAACAGAAACTTCAGAACAGAGTTGACACAGATACCAACATTTGGAGAACAGCAACATAGAAGTTTGGAGATGCTTGGAGACTAAGGAGATGTCACCATGAGATGTTAAGCAAGCCAGAACCTGGAGAGAACCAAGGGAAGCCAAAAGACGAAAGCCAGACCTGGAAAAGCAAAGTGAGGAGCCCCCATAGGAAGAGAAGGTAAAAGCAACAGAGCCCAGGAGCAAGGAACCAGCAGATGCTAGCCACGTGACATTCCAGCTGACACAGGTGTTTCAGACCCATTGGCATTCCTTGAATTAAGGTATCTTTCCCTGGATGCCTGAAGGTTTGGACATTTTTATAGGCTTGGACAGTAAACTCACAACTTTTAAATTCCTTTTAAAAAGCTGTTCCATTTCTGGTATATAGCATTCTGGCAGCTTAATTATAGAGACCTTCTCTGTACCTCGTAACAGTTTTTTACTTAAAGTATATTTTATATAATATTAGTAAAGCTACTCTCATTTCTCTTTTGGTTACTAATTACATGGTACTTCCCCCCACCTTTTACTTCTGACCTATTTGTGTCTTTGAATTCATGGTGAGTCTCTTGTAAGCAGAAAACAGTTGGGTCACATATTTGAACCCATTCAGCCAGTCTCCATCTTTTGACTGGAGAGTTTAATCCATTTATGTTAAAGGATACAAAATTCTTGGATGGCAACTGTTTCCTTTTCAGCACTTTAAATATTTTGTCCAAATGTCTTCTTGTCTCTGATTTCTGATGAAAAATCGGCACTTAATCTTACAGTTCGCTTGTACATAACATGTTGCTTTTCTCCTCCAGTTTTCAGAATTCTCTTCTTGTCCTTGGCGTTCAACAGTGTGACTAATTTGTGTCTCAACATGGTTTGCTTCCATGGTTCTTTATCCATTTGGGGCTTCTCGAAAAGCATACTCATGTCTTTATATTTAAATAAATTCTCAAATTGAATTGAGAAGTTTTCTGCTATTATTTCTTTGAATATATCTTCTGCCTCTTCCTCTTTCTATTCCTCCTGGGACTCCCAAAATGCATATGTTGATGTGCCTGATGGTGCCCAACAGGTAGGTCTCTTAGACTTTGTTCACTTCATTCTTTTTTCTTTCTGCTCCTTGGCCTTAATCATTTCAATTGGCTTCTCTTAGGGCTCACTGACTCCTCTGCCAGCTCCAATATTCTGTTTAAACAGTCTTCAAGTATTTCTTTTTGGTATCTTTTTAAAAATCTCAGTCTCTTTCTGGAGATCCTCATATCGACCAGTCATTGTTTTCCTGACATCCTTTCCTGATAGTTCCTGCTCTGTTTTCTTTAATCTCTCTATATACTGAGGCTCATTTTTTTAAAGTCATCATCTGGTATGTCCGAATTTGGTCTTCATTGATGATTTCTGTTTTTTATATGGTTCCTTTGGATGGACCATTATTTCTTGTTTCTTTGCCTTGTAATTTTTTGCTGCACACTGTATATTTTATTATTTAAAAATGACAGCTCAGTATTTAGGCCCTGACCTGACTATCCTTTAAGTTGGTATCCAGCTGGTGATATAACAAGAGATTTCCTTGGGCATCAGGAACTAACAAAAACAAACAGATCAAGAAAGCATCTTTCTTAGTCTTTGCAAATTGGCTGTGTTGGCTGGCGCTGTCCTTCAGACCTTAGCTCACCTATCAATACAAGCCTGAGGCAAATAAGAAATTGTAGGGTTCTCTCTGTCTTTTCTGAGCGCGTGTCATGTTCTGGACTTGTGCTTGTTTGTGGCCTTAAGAACTCCCCCATTATATGAATGCCTTCTTTACTACCCATGAAATAAACTTTCTTTCTTTCCTGAGGGTTCTACTGCATAACTTAAAATGATTACTCTTTTGTCCTAGACTACTTTTACTCAATTTTTTTTTTCTCACTGTTTTAGCTGAGTTAGCGAGCTGCTTCTGCCTACAGGGCAAGTTCTAGGCAAACAAACCAGAGACAAGTTTCCTGGTTCAGTCCTTGAGGCAGCCTGCCAATTGTTTGGCATTAACATTTAGGCACACTAGTCTGTGCATGGCGGTTACTCTGCTCCTGCCAGAAACAGGGTCAGTGGCCCACAATGGGAGTACAGGCTGGCTTCACACCTCATTAGGGAGGCATAGGGAAAGCACTGCAAGGGTGCCGTGAGCTTCTCCTACTGTTTTTTAAATCTGCATTTTCTTGATTTAGCCCTTGCCCAGTTAATACAACTCTATTATTTTCTGGGGTTCTGACAAAGATGGCTTTGCCAGTTTTTACTAATCGTTCAAAGAGTCTGGTGGGTAACAGTACCCTGGATCATCTTATGCCACCATCTTGCCACCATCTCGACCAGATGCTTCCCTATCCTTCTTTCATGCCAGTTCAAATTCTATTCCTTATGAAACTTTCTATAAATCCTGGCTGATACGGATTTTCCCCTATTCTTAACTCTTCAGCATTTCTTTATGCCTTTTGCACATATAAATGGATAGTTATTTTTCCCTTTATGCATATGTCCTGAACTTGCCAAGTTGTTAGACACAGAGAATTCTACCAGCAACATTAAAAGGAAAAGGTGCTCAATTATTTACTTGCTGAATATGGTCATGCCAAGAGGAAAGATTTTAACTACACAAGTGGATGTAAGCATAAACTCATATTGACAACCAAAGACCTTTCACTATGGAGGTTAGTTTTTAATTTCTTATTAATTATTTCTTACTAGCTGAGATTACACCTCACTTATGTATTAGAATACTTAGTTCTTACAGAATGCTTGTTAAATGTCTGTTGAACTGCTTGTTAACAAATATGCCATTTCAGCTCTGAAAATTTCTATTAACACTGGTTTATAAAAGGATATTAGTACCAAAATGATGTAATTTTCTAAAAGACATAGCTCATGTAAATACACTTTGTCAGACCATAAAGAGACTTTTATATTCCTCGCTTTCCAGGACAGCAGAACCAGCTATATATTTTTATTTACATCCTTAGAAAAGACATTATTTCTAAAATTGTATGAAGATAGCTTACCTGAATAAGTGCTGGAATAACCATTTTCACGGTCTTGTTAATCACTTGAAAACTGTAAGCATCATCTAGGCGCATAACGTTGGCTCCCATAAATGTAAAAATAGACATGATATTGTGTAAAACTTTATCCTGAAATAAAAAGCATCAACATTTTCTATTTTAAATACTTCAAATATTGATGATTCATTACACTTCAACAAAAAAGCCAAAAAAGCCAAATTAAAAATTGGTAAAGGATTTGAAAAGATTTTTCCCTAAAGGTATACAAATAGATAATAAGCACATAAAAAGATGTTCATATCATTAGTCACTAAGGAAATGCAAATCAAAGTCATAGGATGTCAATTCACACTCATTAGAATGGACAATAACAAGTATTGGGCAAGGTATGGAGAAACTAGTACTCTTATACAGTGTTACTGGGAAATTTAAATGGTACAGTCACTTTGGTAAATAGTTTGGCAGTTCCTCAAAAGAGTAAACATACAGTTACTATATGACCCAGCAATATATCCTAGTGATATATCCAAAAGAATGGAAAACATGTCCACACAAAAACCTGTATATGGACAAACAAAACATGGTATAATATGGTAAACAACCATACAATGGAATATTATTCAGTACTGGTGAAGTACTGATAAATGATTCAACATAGACAAACATAATGCATACAAAAGATGCCATCACAAAGGACCACATATTGTATGATTTCATTTATTTGAAGCATCCATGACAGGCAAATCCTGAGAAGGATAGTCAAGTGGTTAATGCCTACGGCACTGTTGAAAAATGGGTAGTGATTGCTAATGGGTGTCAGGTAGCTTCTGCAGGGGCTGAAAATATACCAAAATTAGTGGACAAAAAAAAAAAAAAAAATGAGATGGTGATGGTTCCACAACTTTGTGAATATACTAAAACCGGTCAATTGTACACTTTAAAAGGGTGAATTTTATGGTATGTGAGTTATATTTCAATTTTACAAAAAAAAATAGCATATCCATGATTTTGAATTAACTTTGAAAGATCAACTCCTTTGAAAGCTATGAACTCTCTTCTAGGAAAAAAACTCCCATCACATAAATCTTACAAATAATTTCAGCAGATTAAAAGACTCCTAAAATACTATGAACTACTGTATGCCAATAAATTAGATAATTTAGATGAAATGGGAAAATTCTTAGAATCACACAAACTACCTTCACTGACTCTAGAAGAAACAGAAGATCTCAACAAACCAATTACTCTTAAAGAGATTGATTCATTCATTATAAACCTCCCAAGAAAGACAAGCCCAGGACCAGATGGCTTCACTGGTGAATGCTATCAAACATTCTAAGAAGACTTAACTCCAATTCTGCACAAATTTCCAAAAAAACCAAAGAGGAAGGAACACTCCCTAACCCATTCTACAAGGCCAACATCAACCTCATACCTTTATACAGGAAAACTATAGATCAATAGCTCTCATGAATAAATACACAAAAATCTTCAATAAAATACTTACAAATCTACTCCAACAACACACTAAAAGAATAATATGCCATGATCAAATGGGTTTTATCCAGTCATGCAAGGGTAGATCAACACAAGAAAATCAATGAATGTAATACACCACATTAACAAAATGAAGGGAAAAAAATGCATGATTATCTTAATTGGTGCAGAAAAAGGCATCTGACAAAATCTAGCATCCTTCCTTGATAAAAACACTTCTAAAGACAGGAATAGAGGAAAACTTTCTCAACCTGATAAAATGAAAAACCCACAACTAACATCATACTAAATGGAAGAAGACGGACAACTCTCTCTCTATGATCTGGAATAAGACAAGGACGCCTGCCGTACCTACATTATTTAACACTGTGCGAGAAGTTCAAACAAGAACAGTTAGGCAAGAGAAAGAAATAAAAGGTATCCAACTCAGAAAGGAATAAGTAAATCTCCACTATTTATAGACAGTACGATCCTACACACAGAAAGTCCTAAAATATATACAATTAAGCTACTAGAGCTAATAAATGAGTTCAGCAAAGAGACAGGATACAAGACCAACATGCAAAAATCAACATACATGAGTAATGAGCAATCTGAGGAGGAAATCATGAAAAATTTCCACTTACCATAGCAACTTTTAAAAGGATCAAATATCTAGGAATAAATTTAACCAAGAATGTAACGGACCTGTACACAGAAAACTATAAAACAATGCTTAAAGAAATCAAAGAATACCTAAATTAATAGAAGAATATTCCATGTGCATGGACTGGAAGACTAAATATCATTAAGATGTCAATTCTGATTTGAACAATTAGATAATACAAACTCATAAAGTCAGAATCTAGAATATGGGTTACCAGGGGAGGAGCTGGGGATAGGGGATGAGAAGTTAAGGCTTAAAATACACAGGGTTCCTATTTGGAATGATGGAAATATTTTGATAGTGGATGTGGTGAAGGAAGCACATGTGGATGTAATAAAAAGCATTCAAATTTATATTTGAATATGATTAAAAGAGGACATGTTAGAGCGTATATATGGGAACAGAATTTTAAAAAATCCACAAAACTACACTACACAGTGAACCCTAAGTTAAACCATGGACTTTAATTAATAGTACAAGTAAAAACTGGGCTATCATCAATTGTAACAAATGTTCCACATCAGTGCGAAATGTTGGCGGTGGGGTGGTGAATAGGAATCCTGTATTTTATGCATGACTGTTTCATAAGCTTACAGTTATCTTTAATGAAGAAAAAAAATAAATTAAAAATTAAATTAAAAAAACAAACAAACCTTAAAGCTCATGGAGAACCCCAGGTTAAGAACCTCTAATCTAAATCCCTGATATGAACATAGTTTAACTCTTGTCAAAAATCTTTAAATGATCCATTTTACAGAAGTACATAATATCTTTGAGTTCATTTATAACCAAATTAATTTTCTAAAGTCACGTTTGAAAGTGGTTTAGAATGATCAGCTACCTAAAACAACCTATGGTCTGTCTGATATTTTTATCCGAGTAATAAGGGGACATTAATTTTTAACAAATACCACATACTAGTACTAACATCTATCAGATAGTTACAGCATGCCAGGCATGTGCCAAGCCAGGTATTAAATTATCTATTCTCTAACTGAATCCCCACAATAACCCTATGAAGAAGGTTATAATTATTCCCACTTTACAAAAAGGGGAACTGCAGCTTAGCAAGAACAACCTGCTTGCATGATTCTAGCTATAAAGAGGCAGGACTGAGGACTCAATGATTCCAAACCACGATGAATTAAAACCAGTAAGTTTAAATTTACTGGTTTAGACACTGAAAGAGGAGGGGCCAAGATGGTGGCTTAGCAATGTGTGCGTTTTAGTTCGTCCTCCAGAACAACTACTAAATAACCAGAAACGGGACAGAACAGCTCCTGGAGCCATGTCAGTGACCAGACACACAGAGTACCTCAGTCTGGACCAGCTGGACTGGCTCCAAGCCTCCCCAAAACTGTGAGTTCCCCAAGCCACGACAGCCGGCACCCAGCACCTCTGCCCCACAGGCGGCCTCCCAGAGGGAAAGGAAAGAGACTCCAAACCTGGCCAAGGCAGAGGTCGCTCATTGGGCTCACGGAAAAAGAGGAAAGGGGAGGAAACAGAGGTTTTAGTGGCTGTGTTTCTACGAAGACTTGGCAGCCTCTGGATTCAGCGGCGGGACTTCCGGGGCTGCAACTGCCCAAGGCATAGGCAGAAACGGACTGCTTTCAGGGCTGTCTCCCGCCTGTGCCTTCCCCAGGGGAGGGGTGAAGCCACTCTGGTGGAATCCCTCCCTCAAGGAATTCAGACTGCAGGGCATGGCAATTTGAAGCCATTAAAACCAGTCTACAACCTCTCCTCCATCTCCACCACGCCCCTTAGGAGAGTCTTCAAAAGTTAAAAGTGCCGCAACATCTTTTGCTGGTGCGACCCGCAGGCAGACTCGCCACATACTGGGCAGGATAAGAAAAACAGAGCCCAGACACTTCACAGGAAAGTCTTTTAACCTGCTGGGTCTCACCCTCAGGGAAAACTGATACAGGTGACTTCTTCCCCCTGAAAGGAGGCCAGTTTACTCTGGGAAAACCCGGCTGGAGTCTATAATACCTAAGTAGACCCTCCTAAGGGTGGGGAGGGAAAAGGCACCATACAAGCAGGGCAAGAAACAAGAAAACAAGAACTGAAAAATTATCCTCTGTTAAAACAAAACCTAAGCTAGAGGTCCAGAAAAAGCTGAACTGAAGGTCAAAGAACAGGTAGACAAAAATTTATCTAGCAAGAAAACCCTAGGTAAGAGAAGTGAAAGCAATCTCCAGAATAAACTAATTAAAGTAATTAAATGTCTAGATGCAAGCAAAAAATAACAAATCACACCAGGAAAACTGAAGATATGGCCCAGTCAAAGGAACAAACCAATAGTGCAAATGAGATACAAGAGCTGAAACAACTAATTCAGAATATACAAACAGACATGGAAAACCTCATCAAAAACCAAATCAATGAATTGAGGGAGGATATGAAGAAGGCAAAGAATAAACAAAAAGAAGAAATGGAAAGTCTGAAAAAACAAATCATGGAACTTATGGTACAGTAGAAGAGATGAAAAAACAATGGAAACCTACAATGGTAGATTTCAAGAGACAGAAGTTAGAATTAGTGAACTGGAGGACGGAACATCTGAAATCCGACAAGATACAGAAACTATAGGGAAAAAAATGTAAAAATATGAGCAGGGACTCAGGGAACTGAATGATAATATGAAGTGCACAAATATACGTGTTGTGGGTGTCCCAGAAGGAGAAGAGAAGGGAAAAGGAGGAGAAAAACTAATGGAAGAAATTATCACTGAAAATTTCTCAACTCTTATGAAAGACCTAAAATTACAGATCCAAGAAGTGAAGCGTACCCCAAAGAGAATAGATCCAAATAGACGTTCTCCAAGACATTTACTAGTCAGAATGTCAGAGGTCAAAGAGAAAGAGAGGATCTTGAAAGCAGCAAGAGAAAAGCAATCCATCACATACAAAGGAAACCCAATAAGACTACGTGTAGACTTCTCAGCAGAAACCATGGAGGCGAGAAGACAGTGGGATGATATATTTAAATTACTAAAAGAGAAAAACTGCCAACCAAGAATTCTATATCCAGCAAAATTGTCCTTCAAAAATGAGGGAGAAATTAAAACTTTTTCAGACAAAAAAATCACTGAGAGAAATTTGTGACCAAGAGACCAGCTCTGCAAGAAATACTAAAGGGAGCACTAGAGACAGATACGAAAAGACAGAAGAGAGAGGTGTGGAGAAGAGTGTAGAAAGAAGGAAAATTAGATATGACATATAAAATACAAAAGGCAAAATGGCAGAGGAAAGTACTACCCAAACAGTAATAACACTAAATGTTAATGGACTGAACTCCCCAATCAAAAGACACAGACTGGCAGAATGGGTTAAAAAACAGGATCCTTCTATATGCTGTCTACAGGAAACACATCTTAGACCCAAAGATAAACATAGGTTGAAAGTGAAAGGTTGGGAAAAGATATTTCATGCAAATAACAACCAGAAAAGAGCAGGAGTAGCTATACTAATATCCAAAAAATTACACTTCAAATGTAAAACAGTTAAAAGAGACAAAGAAGGATATTATCTACTAATAAAAGGAACAATTAAACAAGAAGACATAACAATCATAAATATTTATGTACCAAACCAGAATGCCCCAATATACATGAGGCAAACACTGCAAACACTGAAAAGGGAAATAGACACATCTACCATAATAGTTGGAGACTTCAATTCCCCACTCTCATCAATGGACAGAATATTTAGACAGAGGATCAATAAAGAAACAGAGAATTTGAATATTACGATAAATGAACTAGACTTAACAGACATTTATAGGACACTACACCCCACAACAGCAGGATACACCTTTTTCTCAAGTGCTCATGGATCATTCTCAAAGATAGACCATATGCTGGGTCACAAAGCAAGTCTCAACAAATTTTAAAAGATTGAAATCATACACAACACTTTCTCAGATCATAAAGGAATGAAGTTGGAAATGAATAATAGGCAAAGTGCCAGAAAATTCACAAATATGTGGAGGCTCAACAACACACTCTTAAACAACCAGTGGGTCAAGGAAGAAATTACAAGAGAAATCAGTAAATATCTCGAGGCAAATGAAAATGAAAACACAACATATCAAAACTTATGCGATGTAGCAAAGGCAGTGCTAAGAGGGAAATTTATTGCCCTAAATGCCTATATCACAAAAGAAGAGAGGGCAAAAATACAGGAATTAACTGTCCACTTGGAAGAACTGGAGAAAGAACAGCAAACTAACCCCAAAGCAAGCAAAAGGAAAGAAATAACAAAGAATAGAGGAGAAATAAATGAGATTTAAAACATGAAAACAATTGAGAAAATCAATAAAACCAGAAGTTGGTTCTATGAGAAAATCAATAAGATTGATGGGCCCTTAGCAAGATTGACAAAAAGAAGAGAGAGGATGCAAATAAATAAGATCAGAAATGGAAGAGGAGACATAACCACAGAAATAAAGGAGGTAATAACAGGATACTATGAACAACTTTATGTCAATAAATACAACAATGTAGATGAAATGGACAACTTCCTAGAAAGGCATGAACAACCAACTCTGACTCAAGATGAAACAGATAACCTCAACAAACCAATCACAAGTAAAGAAATTGAATCAGTCATTCAAAAGCTTCCCAAAAAGAAAAGTCCAGGACCAGATGGCTTCATATGTGAATTCTACCAAACATTCCAGAAAGAATTAGTACCAATCCTGCTTAAACTCTTCAAAAAAAATTGAAATGGAGGGAAAGCTACCTAATTCATTCTATGAAGCCAACATCACCCTCATACCAAAACCAGGCAAAGATATTACAAAAAAAGAAAACTACAGACCAATCTCTCTAATGAATATAGATGCAAAAATCCTCAACAAAATTCTAGCAAATAGAATCCAGCAACACATTAAAAGAATTATACATCATGACCAAGTAGGATTCATCCCAGGTATGCAAGGATGGTTCAACATAAGAAAATCAATTAATGTAATACATCATATCAACAAATCAAAGCAGAAAAATCACATGATCATCTCAATTGATGTAGAGAAGGCATATGACAAAATCCAACATCCTTTCCTGTTGAAAACACTTCAAAGGATAGGAATACAAGGGAACTTTCTTAAAATGATAAAGGGAATATATGAAAAACCCACAGCTAATGTCGTCCTCAATGGGGAGAAACTGAAAACTTTCCCCCTAAGATCAGGAACAAGACAAGGATGTCCACTATCACCATTGTTATTCAACATTGTGTTGGAGGTTCTAGCCAGAGCAATTAGACAAGAAAAAGAAATACAAGACATCAAAATTGGAAAGGAAGAAGTAAAACTATCACTGTTTGCAGATGATATGATACTATATGTCGAAAACCCTGAAAAATCCACAGCAAAACTACTAGAGCTAATAAACGAGTACAGCAAAGTGGCAGGTTACAAGATCAACATTCAAAAATCTGTAGTGTTTCTATACACTAGTAATGAATAATCTGAGGAGGAAATCAAGAAACAAATTCCATTTACAACTGCAACTAAAAGAATAAAATACTTAGGAATAAATTTAACTAAAGAGACAAAAGACCTATACAAAGAAAACTACAAAAAACTGTTATCAGAAATCACAGAAGACCTAAATAGATGGAAGGGCATACCGTGTTCATGGACTGGAAGACTAAACATAGTTAAGATGTCAATTCTACCTAAATTGATTTACAGATTCAACGCAATACTAATCAAAATCCCAACAACTTACTTTTCAGAAACAGAAAAACCAATAAGCAAATTTATCTGGAAGGGCAGGGTGCCCCAAATTGCTAAAAGTATCTTGAGGAAAAAAAACGAAGCTGGAGGTCTCACGCTGCCTGACTTTAAGGCATATTACGAAGCCACAATGGTCAAAACAGCATGGTACTGGCATAAAGATAGATATATTGACCAATGGAATCGAATAGTGTTCAGATATAGACCCTCTCATCTATGGACATTTGATCTTTGATAAGGCAGTCAAGCCAACTCACCTGGGACAGAACAGTCTCTTCAATAAATGGTGCCTAGAGAACTGGATATCCATATGCAAAAGAATGAAAGAGGACCCGTGTCTCACACCCTATACAAAAGTTAACTCAAAATGGATCAAAGATCTAAACATCAGGTCTAAGACCATATAACAGTCAGAGGAAAATGTAGGGAAATATCTTATAAATCTTATAATTGGAGGCGGTTTTATAGACCTTACACCTAAAGCAAGAACACTGAAGTAAGAAAGAAAGAAATGGGAACTCCTCAAAATTAAACACTTTTGTGCATCAAAGAACTTCATCAAGAAAGTAAAAAGACAGCCTATACAATGGGAGACAATACTTGGAAACAACATATCAGATAAAGGTCTAGTATTCAGAATTTATAAAGAGATTGTTCAACTCAACAACAAAAAGACAGCCAATCCAATTACAAAATGGGAAAAAGACTTGAACAGACACTTCTCAGAAGAGGAAATACAAATGGCCAAAAGGCACATGGAGAGACTCAACGTCCCTGGCCATTAGAGAAATGAAAATCAAAACCACAATGAGATATCATCTCACACCCACCAGAATGGCCATTATCAACAAAACAGAAAATGACAAGTGCTGGAGAGGATGTGGAGAAAGAGGCACACTTATTCACTGTTGGTGGGAATGTCAAATGGTGCAACCGCTGTGGAAGGCAGTTTGGAGGTTCCTCAAAAAGCTGAATATAGAATTGCCATATGACCTAGCAATACCATTGTTAGGTATCTACTCTGAGGACATAAGGGCAAATACACAAACAGACATTTGCACACCAATGTTTATAGCAGCATTATTTACAATTGCAAGGAGATGGAAACAGCCAAAATGTCCATCAACAGACAAGTGGCTAAACAAACTGTGGTATATACATACGATGGAATATTATGCAGCTTTAAGACAGAATAAACTTATGAAGTATGTAACAACATGGATGGACCTTGAGAACATTATGCTGAGTGAGACTAGCCAAAAACTAAAGGACAAATAGTATATGGCCTCATTGATATGAACTGACATTAGTGAATAAACTTGGAATATTTTGTTCTAACAGAGACCATCAGGAGATAGAAATAGGGTAAGATAGTGGGTAATTGGAGCTGAAGGGATACAGACTGTGCAACAGGACTGGATACAAAAACTCAGAAATCAACAGCACAATACTACCTAACTGTAATATAATTATGTTAAAACACTGAATGAAGCTGCATGTGAGAATGATAGAGGGAGGAGGGCTGGGGACATAAATGAAATCAGAAAGAAAGATAGGTGTTAAAGATTGAGATGGTATAATCTAGGAATGCCTAGAGTGTATAATAACAGTGAAATGTACAAGGTACAATTTTAAAAATGTTTTGCATGAGGAAGAACAAAGGAATGACATTATTGCAGGGTACTGAAAATAGATGGTAATTAAGATTTTAAAATGTTACCTTATGTGTGAGACTAAAGCAAAAAATGTTTGTTACAAAATTTACATTTTGATTAGTGCATTTCCTAATATAACTTATGTAGATACTTTGATTGAACACCGTAAGTACTTGGAATCTCAGGTAGGACATGAGATTTTGTTGGGTTGTCCAGAGTGATGCCCTGATGACTCCCAGAGTGATTCGATCAGGGAGTGGAAAAGTACTTGCAAAGCCCCCTTCGGGGAGTGGTGAGAACGGGGAGAAATTCAACTTCCCCAAGTTGAATTCTTCATATTCTCAGAAGCAGTGTGGACAACCAAAGCTATAGGCTGAGCCCTCAGTCTTGGGGTTTGTTCATATGAAACTTAACCACGCAAAGGATAGGTCAAGTCTACTTAAAATTTAGGCCTAAGAGTCACCTTCAAGAGAGACTCTTTTGTTGCTCAGATGTGGCCCCTCTCTCCAGCCAACACAACAAGCAATCTCACCACCCTACCCCTCTCTACGTGGGACATGACTCCCAGGGGTGTGGACCTTCCTGGCAATGTGGGACAGAGATCTTGGAATGAACGGAGACTCAGCATCAAGGGACTGGGAAAAACTCTAGAATGAGCTGAGACCCAGCATCAAGGGATTGAGAAAACCTTCTTTTTTTTTTTTTTAAAGGAAAGACAGAGAGAAGGAAGGAAGGATAGAAGGAAGGAAGGAAGGAAGAAAGGGAAACATCTTTTTAAACATTTTCTTGTTTTATTGTATTTTGTTTCTTTGTTTTGGTACATGGGCTGGGGCCGGGAATCGAACCGAGGTCCTCCGGCATAGCAGGCAAGCACTTTGCCCGCTGAGCCACCGCGGCCCGCCCCGAGAAAACCTTCTTGATCAAAAGGGGGAAGAGGGAAATGAGACAAAGTGTCAATGGCTGAGAGATTCCAAACAGAGTCGAGAGGTTATCCTGGAGGTTATTCTTGAGCATTAAGTAGATATCACCTTGTTATCCAAGATGTAATGGAGAGGCTGGAAGGAACTGCCTGAAAATGTAGAGCTGTGTTCCAGTAGCCATGTTTCTTGAGAATGATTGAATAATGATACAGCTGTCACAATGTGACTGTGTGACTGTGAAAACCTTGTGTCTGATGCTCCTTTTATCTACCTTGTCAACAAAGGAGTAGAACATATGGAATAAAAATAAATAATAGGGGGAACAAATGCCAAAATAAATTTAGTTTGAAATGCTAGTGATCAATGAAAGTGAGGGGTGGGGCCTATGGTAGGTATAATTTTTTTCCCTGTGTTCGTTTTATTTCTTATTCTATTGTCTTTTTATTTCCTTTTCTGAATTAATGCAAATGCTCTAAGAAATGATGAATATGCAACTAAGTGATATTGTGAATTACTGATTATGTATGTTGTTTTATTTTCTTTATTTTTTTAATTAATAAATAATTTTTAAAAATTTACTGGTTTAAATCTGTGCATTTCCATGGAAGAAAGAAAATATATATGAAATATCTGTTAAAGCCTTGAACTGCTAATACTTACAGGAAATATTCCAGCAGCTGTACCCAAAAGTAAAAGAGCATGGTGATGGGTTTGAGGTACCTCAGAAACACGGACACACTGAACTATCAATTCCACATTGAATTTTTCCTCATCTAGAACATCTACAGTGGTGAGAAAATAAGCAAACCTTATAAATGGCAGGTACATTTATATGCAAAGTAGATAAATTTCTACCCCTTCTTTCCAACAAAGCACATACCTTTTGGTATTTTACCTCCATCTGGAGAGAGCTTTTGGCAGATATTAAGCAGACAGCTCAGAATTAATTGCTTGGTGTATTCCATATTTCCTGATTCCAAAGATGATGGTTCCAAACTCCTTCAGGACCCCCGGAAAAGAGAGGATGGAAAATGAAAAAGTCGTACAATTTCAGTGTCACATGTAAAACCATTGCCCAAGGAGAAATTTTACGTTGCCTATATGTTACTAGAATAAAAATTAAAAGATAAAATATCAGGGAACCCGACTGTAAATGATGGACTATAGCTAGTAAAATTCTTTCATGAATTACAACAAATGACCCACACTGATGCAAGGTGTTAACAATAGATTGGTATATCGGAAAAAATACACCCTGATGTAAACTATGGACTATAGTTAATAATACAGTTTTAATGTTCTTTTATCAAATGTAACAAAGCTACCACACTAATGCAAAGTGTTAATAATAAGGGGAGCAGTATAAGGGAATGCTTATTGTCTACATGATTTTTCTGAAAATCTGTAACTTCCCTAATAAATAAAATTAAGGGAAATAAAGCTATTATTCAGAATTCACATCAAATAAGGAATCACTAAAATACTAACATTAAGCATTCTACAGAGTCTTTAAAAAAAGAGAAATATTTTCTCACATAGGCAGGTGCTTATGTTAAATTACCTCTCTATGGCACTTTCCATCAACCTCCATAGAATCTTAGAGGAAAACCTTGAGAACTGTTTTTCAGATAAAAGCACATATCCACAATTCAGTAGCATACTCTACAGATATCTAGTTAAGATTTTATACCTAAAAAATACAGCAGGTATCATTTTACATCTTTAAATATAAGTAATGAAGTCCCAAAAGTTTACACTATATTCTCAGGGACATTGCATTGAAATTTAAGAGGAAAGCAAGATGTAAGGTGAGTGGTCATTTACTACATAATACAAGAATGAAGGGCAGTTTGGGATATTGACAAAAGGTACCTAAAACCATTCTTTTAATCTTTCATCTATAGTACTTAACTTACTTTATTTTATAGATTAATAGTATGATAAAAGGAAATGTCTATGAAAATAAGATGGGCATGTTTAAGTATTTTCTGAAAGACGAAAGCCAAGTGTCATTACCTTGAGAGCAGGTTAAAAAGAGTTGGTATCAATATCTGAGGACTTTTCAGTTTCTTTTTGTGCTGCAATAATTCTAGGATAATGGTTACTCTTTGCCAGTAAGAACCTCCAACTTCCTGAACAACTTCTAGATCTTGTGATTTTCTGAGAAACAGGTAAGATGAAAATTCGGAAAAGCAAATATTTTTTCAATGCTAAGTAAAAATCACTGAACCCGATTAAGCTAAACTAATGGGTATAGAAAAATTACAAATAGTATTACAATATTCAAAGCCCCATGTCCTTACTACACTCATAGCACTTACTTCTGTTGCATTTTTTGTCTTCTTGTTTGCTGAATTGTGCCCAAGGATTTAGCTTTATCTGGTGGCTCTAGTTCTATTCTGATTTGTTCTGCATTAACAGAAATCTGAAATATTAAAGAATGGTTGATGGAATTCCATGGATAATGTTAGAGCAATAAATATTGATTAACAGATACAATGAAAACTTTTATGTCCACTTTTATGCCTCACTACTTCTTTAGCGTCCAATTCATTCCCCAAAGGCAAATCACCAATGCATTCTTTCTGAAAACTTTCCATAAACAAAAAGCCAAAGAGATATTTTTTTAAAACAGAGAGAAGCATATTATACACATTGTTCTGTACCTTAATTTGTTTCACCTACTGTATCCTGGGAATCTACTTACATTAGCACATACTTATTTCATGATATGGTATATATTTATGGTCAAAAAATAATTTCACATAGTAGAGTATTTTTTATAATGAATATAAATTTTAAAGTAAAATTACTACTAATTTATATTTAAGGTTAATCCTACCTTTGGGCTGATAAATAAATTCTAACAAATATCTCATATCCCCTCTAGTCTGCTATGTTATTTTGTGATTCTCTTTAATTTTTTTCACATTTCTTTAAAAATATGCAAATAAAATCACACATTATTCCATAATAACAGCTTACTCAATAAAAGGGGAAGAATGACTTCCTGGATGTGCAGCTCTATCATCTTCCACTATTTGATTCTACTGCCTAAGTCTCTTTAAAAATTAGAATGGGAAAAAAGAAAAGTGGGTAGGGGTATAAACAAGAAACCAATTACCCAGTATGTATTCAACTTTAAACTTTTGTTTTAACCAAGCTCTTTTACTACCATGCAATTGTATCTATGTGGTTTATCTTGATAAAGATAAACTGGTTTATCTTTAGTGCAAGAGTTATGGTCCTGCACTTGCACTGATTATCATACCTTCTCTAGTCCAGTCACTTAAATCCTTATTCATGTCTCAGAGTGGGAAAGCCAGTAACTCAATACAGAATTATCCACAACAAATCCACAAGTGCTAAAACAGACACATCCTAATCAAATGGGAAGGAATTTTAAAAAATAACAAATATTCATACCCCCAGAGTAGACATGGGGTGGAATGCAGATATCTCTTTCTTTAAAAAGGTTCTGACATCACAACTAAATGCTTGGATTATGATTCAAAGAAAACAATTGTAAAAAGATATTTTGGGGAAGAGCTAGGAAATATAGTATAGAATGGGTATTAGTGTCAATATTATTGTTAATCACTGTTAACGTTTTTTCAGGTTTGATAATGACATTGTAGTCATACAAGAAAATGTCCCCTTTTAAAAATAGGCATCCTGAAGTACAAAGGGATGAAAAGTACATGCTTTAAGATTTACCTTAAATTACTGTGGCAAAGAAAAAGGGAAAGATTAAGTAAATGTGTTAAACTTCTGAAAATAAACCTGGATAACTGGGTTTTACCATTCTATTCTGTTTTTGTGAATGTATTTTCCTAAAAAAAGAAAACACTTTCCAAGGTGTTTATTCTGATGTGCAGCTACGTTTCAATGGATTCTCAATTCCATCATCTCATTAAACAATCGTTTAAAAAAAGTAGAATAATCTGTTACTCGGTTAAACATCAAGCCACTCATTCCTAATCCTTGCATAAAACAGGTAGCTCCCACCTAATATGAGTAAGGTACAAATACAAACACATACACATGCTCTACTTGGTTAAAACTACAAATATTCCATACAAAAAAATAATGGTGAAGACTTCTATCTTGATTTTGTACTTCTCTATGACCTACTTTCCCATGATTCTTATTAATGGTAACGTGACTTTTTAAAAAGGTTTGTAAAATGGAGGATACTTAAACATGTGATGTTACTTGGAAGAGTCTAAACATCAATGAACAAATGACAGAAATCTTGCAACTTACGCCTTTAAAAACACAGCTAACAGTCTGAGCACACTGTGAATTTTTACAGTTCACCAACAAATCAAATAACATTCCCAAAAGCTTCTGCTGAACTTTTTCATCTGATACAGCTGCAAAAAATGGCTTCGTAATCTAGAAAAGGTAGGAAAAAAATGCAATCAATTTCAATTAACTTTGAACTCTAAAACTGATCTCTATAATGCACCCTGATCAAATTCTCTCAACATAAAATTGCTCCCCATTTTGTTAAAATCTAATTTTTTTTAGTGGCCTGTGTACAGCATTCACTTTTGCAAGATGAGTCAAATATATCATGTTCCTCTAAAACACATCCAGTCCACTAATAATTTTATCTTTGCCAAAGATAACATTAAAAACTTTAAAATGCTTTAGTTTCTGAAAGAAACTACTGACCTTTTCAAGGGCTGTGATCTGAATGGGTGGCATTCCTGTATAAATTTCCTTTGTTGTATGCACAGCTTTTATAAATATGTCTAGACTCTTTGGGTCCTTTTGTAAAAGGGAAACTGAATATTCATTATATTTTCCCAGAGCGAGGTGCAAACCAATGGCCTCATCTTTTAGGACAGCTGTAGGCTCCTTCTGGATCTTTTCTAGTAGTTGTTCAATAATAGGCAATAGTTGAGAAAGCACCATCTAAAGTTTGGAAAACTTATTAGTGAATACCTACCCTGATACATGCTTTTACTCACTTTAAAGACATCTAAAAATACACTGTTGGAAGAATGAGAGGTTAGCCTGGAGGAAAAAAAAGAACATTAATGATTACATCTTAGACATGGAGATGGCCATTAATCCGTACTAAGACGGATCATGTCTTCTCTGATAGTGCAGTCTGTAATATTCACAAGCTCTCAAGCCTTTAGAGATGAGCAGAAATAATCCCTTGAGTACACCTCAAGACTTTTTATGAATAGGAAATAGAAACTAAATTTTTAGAGTTTAAAAATAAATTTAGGATTCTCTAAAACACTGTGTGCTTCTTCAAATGTTGACATCTAGTAATATCAAATGAAATGTACAATTCACTTAAATTACACATACCTCACTGTTGACTTCCTGAAGTACTTTCATCAAATCTTTTGCAATATAAGATGGGCAACTATACACACAATTAAGTAGGTGTTTCAAGGTTTCAGTCAACTTCTGATGAGATTTCAGTTTCTTCTCTCTCTGTAGTTCTTCAAATAAAGTGGCCAAATCCTAGGATACAAAACAAACAAAACTGGATAAGAAACAGTTAAGGAATGGTTAACTAGTACTAATTATGGACGTTTTTCCCAAATGTTGTGATATTGCTTGCACTTTTTTATATATTTCCCTTAAAACCTTAATGAGAGTTCCGGGTCAAGATGGCGGCTTAACAACGTGAGTGTTATAGTTCGTCCTCCAGAACAACTACTAAATAACCAGAAACAGTACAGAACAGCTCCTGGGGCCACAACAGTGACCAGACACACAGCGTACCCCAGTCTGGACCAGCAGGACCGGCTGTGAGCACCCTCCAGAACCATGAGTTCCCAAAGCTGCGGTAGCCAGCGCCCCTCCCCCACAGGCTGCTTCCAAGAGGAGAAAGAAAAGGACTTTACCAGCAGCCGGGACTGGGCACAATCAAATGCCAATTGTGGAGCTAATTAACAAATTCGGACTACTAAAAATAGGCCCCCAGCGTAGGTGAACCTGATCAAAGCGGAGGTTGCTCATTTTTGCCCCGGTGCCAAGGGGGCAGGACTGACAGAAAAAGGGGGAAAAAAAAAAAAGAAGGAAACAGGTTTTTGTGGCTGTGTATCTACAAAGGCTTGACTGCCTCTGGATACAGCGGCAGGACTTTTCAGGCTGCAACTGCCACAGGCATAGGTAGAAGTGAGCTCTTTTGGGGGCTTATCTGGAGCTTGTGCCTTCCCCAGGGGAGGGGTGAAGCCCAACTCAGGTGGAATCCCTCCATCAAGGAATTCAAACCCCAGGGCTTGGTAATTTGAAGCCATTAAAACCAGCCTACAACCTCTCCCCTGTCTCCACCACGCCCCCAGCAGGGAGAGTCTGCCAAAGTTAAAGGCATCATCCTATGCTGGTGGGACCTGCAGTCTGACAAGCGCCACACACAGGTCAGGATAAGAAAAACAGAGTCCAGAGACTTCACAGGAAAGTCTTTCAACCTGCTGGGTCTCTCCCTCAGGGAAAACCGACACAGGTGACTCTTTCCTCTTGATAGGAGGCCAGTTTGGTCTGGGAAAATCTGGCTGGGGTATATAATATCTAAGTAGACCCTCCTAAGTGTGTGTGGGGGAAAGGCACCACACAAGCAGGGCAAGAAACAAGAACTGAAAAATTCTCCTCTGTTAAACAAAACTTAAGCTAAAGGTCCAGATAAGGCTGAACGGAATATCAAAGAACAGATAGACAACAAATTCATCCAGCAAGAAAACCCTAGATAAAAGAAGTGAAAGCAATCTCCAGAATAAACTAATTAAGGTAATTAAATTCCTAGACGCCAGCAAAAAATAACAAATCACACTAGGAAAACTGAAGATATGGCCCAGTCAAAGGAACAAACCAACAATTCAAATGACATACAGGAGCTGAAACAATTAATTCAGAATGTATGAACAGACATGGAAAACCTCATCAAAAACCAAATCAATGAATTAAGGGAGGATATAAAGAAGGCAAGGAAAGAACAAAAAGAAGAAACTGAAAGTCTGAAAAAACAAATCACAGAACTTATGGGAATGAAAGACACAGTAGAAGAGATGAAAAAAACAATGGAAACCTACAATGGTAGATTTCAAGAGATAGAACATAGGATTTCAAAACTGGAGGACAGAACATCTGAAATCCGACAAGAAACAGAAATATAGGGAAAAAAATGGAAAAATATGAGCAGGGACTCAGGGAATTGAAAGACAATATGAAGCACACGAATATACGTGTTGTGGCTGTCCCAGAAGGAGGAGAGAAGGGAAAAGGAGGAGAAAAACTAATGGAGGAAATTATCACTGAAAATTTCCCAACTCTTATGAAAGACTTAAAATTAGAGATCCAAGAAGTGCAGCGTACCCCAAAGAGAATAGATCCAAATAGACATACTCCAAGACATTTAATAATCAGAATGTCAGAGGTCAAAGAGAAAGAGAGGATCTTGAAAGCAGCAAGAGAAAAGCAATCCATCACATACAAGGGAAACCCAATAAGACTATGCGCAGATCTCTCAGCAGAAACCATGGAGGCAAGAAGACAATGGGATAATATATTTAAATTACTAAAAGAGAAAAACTGCCAACCAAGAATTCTATACACAGCAAAATTGCCCTTCAAAAATGAGGGAGAAATTAAAACATTTTCAGACAAAAAATCACTGAGAGAATTTGTGACCAAGAGACCAGCTCTGCAAGAAATACTAAAGGGAACACTAGAGACAGATACGAAGACAGAAGAGAGAGGTGTGGAGAAGAGTGTAGAAAGGAAGACTATGAGTAAAGGTAAAAAGAAGGAAAATTAGATATGACATATAAAATCCAGAAGGCAAAATAATAGAAGAAAGTACTACCCATGCAGTAATAACACTGAATGTTAATAGATTAAACTCTCTGATCAAAAGACATAGTCTGGCAGAATGGATTAAAAAACAGGACCCATCTATATGCTGTCTCTACTCAAAGGACACGAGGCCAAGGACACAAATGGACATTTACACACCAATGTTTATAGCAGCATTATTAACAATTACCAAGAGACTGAAACAGCCAAAATGTCCATCAACAGACAGTTGACTAAACAAACTGACATTTACATAAGATGGAATATTATGCAGCTGTAAGACAGAATAAAGTTATGAAGTATGTAACAACATGAATGGACCTTAAGGACATTATGCTGAGTGTGATTAGCCAGAAACAAAAGGACAAATACTGTACGGTCTCACTGATAATGAACTGACATTAGTGAATAAACTTGGAATATTTTGTTCTAACAGAGACCATCAGGAGATAGAAATAGGGTGAGATATTGGGTAATTGGAGCTGAAGGGATACAGATTGTACAACAGGACTGGATATAAAAACTCAGATATGGACAGCACAATACTACCTAACTGTAATGTAATTATGTTAAAACACTGAATGAAGCTGCATGTGAGAATGATAGAGGGAGGAGGGCTGGGGACATAAATGAAATCAGAAAGAAAGATAGATGGTAAAGATCGAGATGGTATAATCTAGGAATGCCTAGAGGGCATAATAATAGTGAAATGTACAATGTATAACTTTTTAAAATGTTTTTGCATGAGGAAGAACAAAGTAATGTCATTATTGCAGGGTACTGAAAACAGATGATAATTAATACTTCAAAATGTCACCTTATGTGTGAGACTAAAGCAAAAAATGTTTATTTGTTATAAAATTTATATTTTGACTAGAGCATTTCCTAATATAACTCATGTAGAGATTTTGATTGAATGTCATAAGTACTTGGAATCTCAGGTAGGACATGAGATTTTGTTGGTTTGTCCAGAGTGATGCCCCGATGAATCCCAGAGTGATTTGATCAGTGACTGGAAAAGTATTTGCAAGCCCCCTTCGGGGAATGGTGAGAGCTGGGAGAAATTCAACTTCCCCAAGTTGAATTCTTGATATTCTCACAAGCAGTGTGGACAACCAAAGCTATAGGCTGAGCCCTCAGTCTTGGGGTTTGTTCATATGAAACTTAACCCCACAAAGGATAGGTCAAGTCTACTTAAAATTTAGGCCTAAGAGTCACCTCCAAGAGAGCCTCTTTTGTTGCTCAGATGTGGCCTCTCTCCAGCCAACATGACGAGCAGTCTCACCACCCTCCCCCTCTCTGCGTGGGACATGACTCCCAGGATGTGGACCTTCCTGGCAACGTGGGACAGAGATCCTGGAATGAGCTGAGACTCAGCATCAAGGGACTGAGAAAAACCCTAGAATGAGCTGAGAATTAACATCAAGGGATTGAGAGAACCTTCTCGTCCAAAGGGGGAAGAGTGAAATGAGACTAAGTGTCAATGGCTGAGAGATTCCAAACAGAGTTGAGAGGTTATCCTGGAGGTTACTGTTATGCATTAAGTAGATATCACCTTGTTGTTCAAGATGTAGTGGAGAGGCTGGAGGGAACTGCCTGAAAATGCAGAGCTGTGTTCCAGTAGCCATGTTTCTTGATGATGATTGAACAATGATATAGCTTTCACAATGAGACTCTGTGAATGTGAAAACCTTGTGTCTGATGCTCCTTTTAGGTACTATATCAACAGAAGAGTAGAACATATGGAATAAAAATAAATAATAGGGGGAACAAATGTTAAAATAAATTTAGTTTGAAATGTTAGTGGTAAATGAAAGCGAGGGATAAGGGGTATGGTATGTATAATCTTTTTTTTTCTCTGTTATCATTTTATTTCTTTTTCTGTTGTCTTTTTATTTCTTTTTCTAAATCGATGCAAATGTTCTAAGAAATGATGAATATGCAACTATGTGATGATATTAAGAATTACTGGTTGTATATGTAGAATGGATTGATATCTTAATGTTTTCTTTGTTAATTTTTTTAATTAATAAAAAAAGTTAAAAAAAAAAAAACCTTAATGAGAAAGGGTACCAAAAGCTTACTACCAAGAAAAAAAAAATGCTTACTATCAAAAACCAAACACCATTATTTTCTTGAAAGTCATCTTTTAAGTTTGTCTTTTAAAATACATCATTGCTCCTTCTAAATTCAGTCCCAATGGTATTGCTGTCTTTTAAAAATGAGAGGAAAAAAGATGGGCAGATATTTTTACACATTGGTTTTAAAATCCAATGACTTAGTCAAAATCTCAACTTAATAAAATCAAAAAGGAGAAAACTGCTTATATGTATAACACAGGCACGCGCACACTCAATCTCCTTTGCTGATGAGGTTTACCTGAACAGCATAGGTGGCATCTGAGGTGATCTCCTCTGCTTTAGGAACCAAATGATCTATTACCAGATGAAACTGGGACTCCACTCTGCTGAGGGCCTGTAGACACTGAATGGCAGCCCTACGTACTTCTTTTATGGGGCTTCTCAGATTAACGAGTAGAGATATCACCACTAAAACCAAAGGGAAAAAATTTAACTAAAATTTAAAAAAATTTAAACAATACAAAATATAAATCATTCCAAACCAAATTCCCTCTTGAAGGGCATTTACTGTTTAAATATTTATTTCCTCAGAAAAATGTTAGGCATATGCTGGGTATATTCTTTGGGCAAAGGAAATAAGCCATTTATCTATCATGTTTTGCTGTATTTTTGCCTGACCTGACACTTGTTTTGGCTTTATTTTTTCACATAGAAATGTTATAGGCAAACTTTCCTACTGGTTTTTTAATTTGCTTAGGAAGGTGTTCCCAGATGAAGCACATTTAAAAAAACTCTCCCTCTGTAATTTGAGAGATTATATGTACTTGCATGTTTTCTTCTAATATTAAATATAAGTTTAAGTTAAATCTTTAGTTCAAATGGAATTTTTGTATGAGGAATGAGGTTGGGGCCAAATTTTTTAATGTTTCCAAATGGCTAACTAGATGTCCTAAATAAATAGTAATCCATGGAACACTCTCAATGATGTGGGATGTCAATTTTATCATATTCAAACATTCCATAGGTTTTTGAAATCTGTCCATTTCTACCAGCCAGTACTTCTAGAACCATATTCAATAATATTGAGGATAAAAATCATCTTGTTTCTGAATTTAATGAAAATGCATTTGTTTCCCCAATTATGCAGTAAAAATGCTCACTTTTGATTTGAGAACTATTTTTATCCTCCTAATTTGCTGTCATTTTAATTAATATTTTTATGTAATGCCTTTTGCAGATCTTTGGATACAATTATGCTGTATTTCTCCTTAAACATTCTGATAACTCCAATTATATTAAAAGAATTTCTAATATTGAACCAATTTTGCTTTCTTGGAATGAACTCTATCTGGGAAAATCTTGTTTTTGGTTATTTTTTAGTATGCTGCTAGATTGTATGTACACAATATTTTATATGGGATGGCCTATAATCTTGCTTATGTCTGTAGTGTTTGTCAATTTTGATGTCAACATTATGCTGGTTTTAGACAAAGAATCTCAAACCTTTCCCCCTCTCTCTATGTCTTGCCCAATTATAAACAGCACTAGAATAACTAACTTCAAAGATTGGTAGCATACATCTGTGAGATGAGGTAAATTGATTTGTTTTAAAGAGATATCTCTGGGACACAGATATACCTAAATTCTTTTCATGATAATTAGTTATTTAGGTTTTATTTCACCCAGTCTACTGGGGAAAATTTGGTAATTTATATTTTGCTCAAAATGATCCATTCCACATAACTTAGCCTGAGTATTCAGGAAGTAAACCACTTCTTGGGTTCTAAGAACTCTATAAGCTTTCAAACCAGCCTGAGAAATTCACTTCAATCTATAAAATCTGGAAATCCTTTCTGGTTTTCTCTATAAGGTGAATTTATACAACAAGTAAAAAATGAATAGCTAAGAAAGCTGAATTCATACAGGGGGCAGCTTCAGGCCCAGATATCTATCTACTAACATTCTCTGTACAGTAGAACAGAGCTTCCAGACAAATTCAAAGACAAATGCAAAGTACTACCTAGTATGAGTATCATGTTCAAGTAAGGTAGTGGAACCCAATATAAGTGAGTTACATTACTTAAACTATCAGCTTTTAGAAATTTTCTTCCATTTAAAAATCAATGTGAGAAAAGATGTGCTATATGCAAGACTGAGCTAGAATATTCATCTGCATAGATTTAGTAAATGGTGGTTACGTTTCTGAGCCACTGACAAAAACTTGATCCATATAATACCATTTTCTGACATTAACTGAAAAGAAAAAGTGTCAGTATGTTCTCTTTTGGGCGTCATAACATTGTTGTAAATTTTTCAAAACCAATACCTCGTTATAATCCTCACAAACAAGGTGTGGTTAGAAGCTCACTACGAATTTAAATGTAGAGAGTGACAAAGGCAGGGGGAAAGATAAGTGGCCTTTTGCTTGCGGCTAGCTACAACTCATGTCTTGTAGCTTCCAAGTAGAACAAGGCGCAGCTCTTCTATTTTCAATCAAGTATCATAACATGTCTACACTGCATAAATGTGAAATTACTTTAGGAAGAAATGGAGAGACAAATGACAAGGTGGCAAGGATAGGTAAGGAATCTCTCTTGCAGCAGTATCAGTGGAAAAGTCCTTTGGTCCTGCTATTAAGTCCTTTGGTCCTGCTATTAACAGGCAAAGACATGTATTTTAGGAGCCACTGCCTTTTATGTCAAACCACTGTGGATAATTCATATCTAATTAGAAAATTGGTACAGTTACGATTTCTAAATAATAAATACATACTTTTTTGAAAACCCACAAGTTTAACAGTAGATAACTTAAAAAAACTATTATAATTGATGAAAACCTGCAATTACCATTTAAAACTTTAAAGTAACCAGAAAAAATTTGAAATGAGCTATTTTAAAGAAAGAAATTATGATTCTCCAAACTATAAACTACATAGAGAAAGTATTAACAGTTAGTCACAACAGACCATAACAAATGCAACTTTTAATACCTGGAGAAGATATAGATGCCAGTAGGTTTTTATTTTGTGCTTTCTGAGAAGACAGCATTGAAGAACCAATATAAAGAGCTTGAGTCTGAAGCACTGTTTTCACACTGCAGCTGAGTGGATTTGAAAGGCTAGAACCATAGGTCCATAAAACAGAAAAGAACTTGAATAACTGAGAAACATCTTCTAGGTGTACCTAATTAAGGAAAAAGAAAAGATGACAGTAAAGTTTAGTTCTTATTCAATTTTTAAAAGTTTGTTTCAAATCCTCTCTTCACTACTGTACAGTTATAGAAAATAACTTACTGCAAAGTTTTGCTTCATCTAATCAGAACTTAAAATCATTCTATATTTGTTATTTTTAACCAATCAAGAAGGATGTAAATAACCATAAGTGATACTAGGAGGCTGCACTGAAATTTTGCACTTGAACACACTTAACAAAAAAGATGAGGACACTAAGAAGAAAACCAAGGCAAGGGTACTATCTGGGTGCCTCATTAAAAACATCCTTCAAAGATGGAGTGATCAACTTCAAATGCACCAAATGCTGCTGACAAACCATTTGAAGATCTGGCAACATGAAGCCCACCAGTGCCTGTGACAAAACTTCTGTGATTCTGCGTATAGCTATATCTCTGAACATCAGTTCTCTCCTTTGCAAAATAGCATTGAATCAATCAATTTGTCTGGACTGTTACAATAATTAAATAAAAGAATGGATCTAAGACATTAGTAGGCATGCAGCAATGTTAAGTCTCTCCAAACTACTGATTGGTATCATCATTACAGTACTACTTTATAGGGTCTATCTGTTATCAGATACTTTTCACTGCTGGAAAGTTTACTTTCATTTTCCCAAGGATAAACTGTCATATCTAAAATAATCTACAATATCTTAAAATATCTGGCTGCCTAAAAGGGATATGCCTAGTACCTTTATGAAAAGTTTCATCAGAATTTGGAAATGAATGTCATCAGCACCTCTGAGTATAATCTCAAAGAGCCCAATGAGTAAGCACAGATAGTCTCTGCTATCTTCTTTCAATTGTTCAGGATTCCACCATATATCATCTACATGGACATGAAGAGAAAGAAAGATAAACACTACATAAACCTACTTGAACACGCTGCTGGCAACTTTTCATACAAGACAAAGAATAGTTACGGAGTCAACATATTTAATTATCTAGAGTATTATATCCAAAAGATTAACCACTGTGTCTTACCCTTAGGAAAAGATTTAGGAGCCTTCAATGCATGAATAAATTTTTTCAATGAAAATATGAGTAAAACTGAGTCCTCCACAGCAATCATCTGGGCAGTGTTAAGCTGGTTTATGTAATGTTCCCATAACTCCACTGGTATCTCTCTGTCTAACATCAGTTCAAAATGCCATTCTGCAGGGATTTCCTGAAATATTGAAAGAAACAAAAACCACTATAAACTTAAAGGGGTTCTCAACATGGGTTATATGAGTGGACTGCAAGGGATGTATGAGTCCCCCTTTAGATAAAGTGTAAAATTTTGTCTATATATGCATGTTGGTGGCAAGAGTATTAATAAGCATTTTGGTGGCAAGAGTATTAATAACAGATTTTGTTTTTTTCGGATCTTTGAGGTGTTTATTTTTTCCCCTTCTGAAATTCCAAGGCAAAGTAATAGAGAAGGTAGATATTAAGGGGGAAAGGAGGGTGTTTCTGAATGTGTACACGTGTGTTTAGTTTGGGAGGCAGTTTTGGATTGAGATTTGTTATTGACCTTGAATACAGGAATGAAAATGCTAAGTAAGTAGTCTCTACCAGAACAGGTGGGACTACTGTGAATTATACAAACAGACCTTAGAGCTTTCTGGCCATAATACTGAGACAGTATTGCAAAATCAATAATATAGCTGGGTTTAAAAATCATAAGCTACCTGATTACAATTCTGCCAGGCATAGTAGTTAGAGATGCAACAATTACATGTTTGAGTCTGTGTTATATGGAAAATCTGTACTCACCTTTTGAAGACGTATTATCGCTTAGGCAAATATTGGTAATACAAAACATTTATTTTAATCTGAGAGCATCAGTTTAAGTTTATGCAAAGTTGAACTGTCAGAGATGGTTTCTTTTTTCTTTTTTTTAATTTAAATTAATTTTTAATTTTTAAAAAAATGTGACAACAAAGAAACACGAACATTTTTAACATGATCATCCTGTTCTACATATATAATCAGTTAATTCACAGTATCAGCACAGAGTTGCATATTCATCATCATGATCATTTCTTAGAACATTTCCATCAATTCAGAAAAAGAAGTAAAAAGGCAACAGAAAAAAATTCATACATACCATAACCTTACCTCTCCCTTTCTTTTTTTAAAATTTATTTAATAACAGATTTTTAAAGAAGTCTAATCAACATGATGTACAAGAAAAAAAAAAAAGATAAATTAGCCATTGCTTCATCTTGCCCATTTTGTCTTAAAACACCATACCCACAAATAAAGTTTATTAATAAAATTTTTATTTATCAAATAAAGTACAGGAATAAATACGTATTTTTCTGAACAGATAGCTAAGAAGGTAGGTTTCCAAGAACTCTGTAAACGGATTACACTTCTTTTACATCTGTACTGCTATTCTGAGTCAGGTACAGGGTAAAATCTCCAAACTTGATGATTCTAAATAAGTGCCAAAATATTAAGGTGTTTGGAGATTATACTGCAACTGCCAAAAGGAAAAACAAGAAAAAATGCAGGATATTAAGAAAAGATACAGGAAAGGGACAAACGAGATTTTATATATGCAACTGCAGAGTAGTAAACTGGAAGGAAAACGATCCAAAACCAGACTTATAATGTCTTAAATGAGGGATGTGACTGGTTTGATTTGTTGCTATCACCAAAAAGATGCTTTCAGAAAAGATATTTAAAAACGAAAAAAAAAAATGCTCTAGGAAAAGGGATTTAAAAAGGAAACATCTCATTATCTATTTATATATGCAACATATATATAAAACATTCATACTGTCCACACTTTAAACACTAGGAAGAAGTGCAGTATAAGTTTATTACACATCACAAAAGATATGTAAAGAAGTTAGAGGTTAAGAAAACTACATCTAGACTACTTTTATAATATGATTCACTGTTTTAAAGCTTACATAGTTTCAGCTAAAAAGAGCTATAACCATACCTGAGAGTATATGTAATTGTGAATCTATTATTCATTTAGCAAATCCTAGAATGAGAGAGCCTCCTGAAGTTTGGAGGACAAATAAAAACACATTTTAATTATATATGGTAGGTATTAAAAATAACAATCATGTTACCTCAAGAGGGGATAGTAGATAAAAATATAAACAGCTAAGGTACATTCCTCGGTAATACTATCAAAGGAAATAGATAGCAGGTAGGGAGATTCAAGTCTAATACAGTATTAAAATAAAAATATTTTATCAATACCAACTAATGTGTAACATTAATACTTAATGATTAAAGTATTTCTGATAGACAATACCAATAGTAATATCTGTTCAAGCACTAATATATGAAGTAAATTCTTCATCACCAGAAGTATTTAAGTGCCACCCAGAAAAAAAAAAAAAGGGTGATTCAAGCATCAGATATAAAATTTCCAACTTTAAATGAATATAATTAAAATAAATTTCTGCAAAATCAAGATAGTTACTCAGCCCCCAGTTTTCATGGGTTTAACAGGTCAGTGTCACTGTAGTCAACACTCAACTTTCAAGAGACTTTATAGTCCTTACCACTGTAGTAATGACACTTTCAAGCTTCTGAATTTTATTCTGCAACAAACTGAAGACTCTCATTGCAAATGGAAAGTGCGTTTCTTTTAAAGATGAACAGCATGAGACAAGCACAGACAAAATCACATGAAAAGTAACTTTCTGCTTCAGGGTAAGGGACTCTTTTTCGCCAACATTTATTAAATCTTCCACCTAAAAAAAAACCAAACATACTCCATTACTGCCAGCTCTTGGTTTTCTTAAAACAATTTTTCCTATAGCAGGCCTAAACAAGTATTATGTGTTTTAAGTTTAAAATAAGTGTGATAAACATAAAACCTTTAAAAAGTACCAAGTACTGATTTCCAAATAATTATACAAATAAATAATTTCAGAAATTGTAATAAACATAACTGGACTTACCAACTAGATAAATGTTTTTAAGTTACACATCTATGTAATACCTTAACAAAGGTTTATTTGTCATTAAGGCAAAAGTAACTTTCTCCCTCTTTAGACTGTACTCACTATTTTAACTATATAATTAGAAGGAGAGAAAAAAGGCGAAAAGTATGTATTCTTTTTACTGGTCTAAAAACAGAATCAAATTGAAAAAAACGATTTGAAATGTTACAGAGTCCAAGCATTTCACACAGTACAGTGAACAGTACTGTACATGTTTAAAGTAAAATAATCAAAGCATTCAAAAATTAAAAAAATAAAAAGAAGATTTTAGTAAAACAAAAAAGCTGAGAATCTAATAAAGCTATATAAAGGAAATCTTGAGGGTAGACTTTGGAAGCATACCTACCATTTTTAACATTGAAGAAGGATCCCCCGAGTTTATATTGTCAGCCAATAACTGAATCATCTTCTGGTTTGCTATACCAATTACTTTTCCTGACCTTGTGCTTTTAATCACATTTGCAAGAGCTGTTAAAGAAAAAAAAATTCTATACAGAAAGCTCTCATTACCAATCAGTACTACCTAAAGTATATTTTAAAGTAAGGAACTCAGGCAAAAATGTTACTATTTTCCTATAAAGCTTTGCTTTTAATTTTTCCTTTTATCCAATTTGGAAATCGTCTGTCTGTATGTCTATTACTTTTACATTGCATATTTTTTATCTTAGTAAAAATGTTTAAAAATCCTGCCATGGTATAATATAAATGTGACTTCAAAATAACAATTATGGCCGATTTTAAATAGTACTTATCTTCTTTTAAAGTGTATTTGCTAACTTTTTCTAAAAAATAATTGAATTTCTTACCTTCTTTCCAGCCTCTTAACAGAGGATGCAGAGAGCAAATTCCTGATTTTGATAAATATTCAGCAATTTTCATCTCAGCTGATTCCCTATCATCACTGCTAATGACCATAAATGGGAGCAAGTGTACCACCACCTGATTTGACAATTGATCATTTTCATTCATTATTTCTTCTTTAATTAATAAGTCTGTTGCTATCTCAAGCACCTTGTACCTAAAAGATATATATATATATATATATATATGCATGTTTGAGAAGCACATTAAAGACGTTTATTCAGTAAAAATTCAACATATTTTTCCTGCTCAGCAAACAATATCCTAAGCTACTTATCAAAAATATTCAGATCAGCAGTGGCACGCCATTCAGGATGGCAGAGTGAGATGTTATAGGGCTCCACCTTACCATAAAAGCTTTGAACAACTAGCAAGAACTGGCAGAAACATTTTTGTCAAAGCTCTAGAAAGGATGTCTCTGCTATAACAGAGTAAGTGCTAAATCAAGAAAAAGCTACAAAAATGTGGCAGGATCTTATGTGCCTGGCTGGGATGGAGCCCACCCTTGCTCCCAGTGCCAATCCCTGGTCCTGGTTCCAGAGGGAACAGAATAATCCCCAGGCACATAATGGGAGCTTGCACGTCTGTCCCAAAATCTGTCTGGTGGTGGCATGAGGGACCTGCTGTCCCAGAACTTGCCTTGTATGTAGAAGGTGGCTCCCAGAGCTCTACTAAAAAGGAAAGCAGTGAAGTGGCTGATTGGGGCAAGGAATTACTAGCTGTAGGATGTAAATGCAATACCTGAACCATGAAGAAACTATTTCCTAGGGAAGGTGTGACATTCAGTAAACAGGGACATTCCTAGGGGCACTTACACATGCTTAAGACAAGAGTATACACAGAAAGGATGAGCAAGGACTCTGCACATCAGCCTGGAGCTATTCTTTAAATTCATTGTATGTATGGATAAGCACTGAAGGAGAACATTTGTACAAGTAAATATGTTAAGATCCTAAGAGGTGTTTTCTTTTTGTCCTTCTAATTTTTTTTTTGGTGTTAGCTCCTGGCATTCAGGGGAAGCTGCGACATAACACAAGCTGGATAAAAGTTTAAGGATCAGATGCCTCAGAGTCTAAGTTCCAGTTATAACAAGTTAAAATATCAAAGTGTCCAGGTTTCAAAAAAGAAAGATAACAAAACAAATGAAGAGAAAGTGATGGGTCCTGGAAAAGGAGAAAATTAAAGCATGAGAAACCATCAATGAGGAGGACCAGATCTGGAACAACCAAAGACTTTAAAAGTTGTCCTAATTATGCTCAAAGAGTTAAAGGAAAACATGAACAAAGAATGAAAGGAAATCAGGAAAACAACACATGGGCACAAAAAATAATATCAAAAGAGATATAGAAATTACGAAAAGGAACCAAACAAAGCTGAAGACCATAGTAACAGAAATTTAAAATTCCCTAGTTGGGTTCAACAGCAGACTGGAGCTGGTAGAAGAAAGAATCAGTGAACTCGAAGATAAGACAATTGAAATCATCCATTTTGAGAAGGATGAAAGAATAAAGAAAAGTGAACAAAGCTTGAGGAACCTGTGGAACAGCATCAAGCATACCAATCATGCATTTTGGGAGGCTCAGAAGTAAAAAAAGAGAGAAAGGGGCAGAAAGAACATTCAAAGAAATAATAGCTGAC
This sequence comes from Tamandua tetradactyla, assembly GCF_023851605.1. Classification (NCBI taxonomy): domain Eukaryota; kingdom Metazoa; phylum Chordata; class Mammalia; order Pilosa; family Myrmecophagidae; genus Tamandua; species Tamandua tetradactyla. The sequence continues at coordinate 7,268,301 of NC_135333.1, forward strand.
AACTTTCCAAACTAAATAAAAGATGTGAATATACACATCCAAGAAACTCAACAAACTCCAAACAGGATAAATCCAAATAGATCCAACACTGTAGCATAATATTATCCAACTTTTGAATGCCAAAGATGATAGAATTCTGAAAGATGCAGGAAAGAAGCAATGTTTCAAGTAACAAGAAGCCTCAGTAAGATAAAGTCCTGATTTCTCACTGGAAACAATGGAGGCAAGAAGGCAAAGGGATGACATATTTAAAGTGATGAAAGCAAAAAACCGCCAACCAAGAATTCTATATCTGGCAAAACTGTCTTTCAAAAATGAAGAAGGGCCATGTTCTGGAGCAGCTTGAAGGAAAAATCTGAGATGAAGGTATGGTAGCCCATGACAAACCCTGGGTTCTGTCCTGTAATTACTTGCAAAGAGTGTTTTGAAAACTAGCTTTTTTTCTTTCTTTGCTTTGTATATATGTCATATTATCAATGAAAAAAGTTAAAAAAAAAAAGGAGGGGAAAAAATCAAACAAATAAATAAATGAATAAAAGAGGGAGAGATTAAGACATTCCCAGATAAATGAGTTCATCCCATCTAGACCAGCCCTAGAGGAAATGCTAAAGAGAGTTCAGCAGGTTGAAAGGAAAGGACACTAAACAAAGTTGCATGAAGATATAAATATCTCTGGTAAGAGTAACAACACAGATGAATATAAATGCCAATAATATTACATTTTTGGCTTGTAACTCCACTTTTTACTTCCTAAATATAATGAAAAATCAGTGGTTTTGGACTCATAATGTATAAACACATAATTTGTGACAAGAACAACATAAAGGTGGGGGACGAAAGGATATAGGTACATATTGACGTTAAGCTAGTATCAAAGTGAACAAGTTGTTAGAGATTTAGGATGTTAAATTTAAGCACTATGGTAACCACACAAAAAAATATTGGAGAATATGCAAGTTCACAGAGACAGAAATTAATAGTATATGTTGCCAGGGTTGGTGGCAGGGAGAATGGGGAGTTAATGTACAATGGGTGCAGAGTTTCTGTAAGGGAATAAGTGGAAGGTTTAGTAATGGAAGGTGGTAAGTGTACCTCAACATGTGATTAAATCCACTGAAAGGTATGTGAGTGGTTGAGATTAGAAAGTACATATTGTATATAGGATGTCACAGTTAAAAGAAAAAAAAAAGAATGAGCAACCAATGAAGCAACGATAATGAACGGAAATAGAGGATCCTGGATGGGATGTAACAGGACATTATCAGGATGCATGAAAAAATTGGAATATAGGCTATACGTTTTATATTCACGCCAAAATTTCCTGAACTTGGTTAAGTGCACTCAAGGGACTACATAAGAAATATCCTGTTCTTAAGAAATGCACAAAGTAGTATAAGGATTCAAGGGGCACGATCTATATATCATGTATACATATTTGTTCAGAAAATGGACTGATAAATAGACAGACCAGTGGATGGATACGCACACAGACAGATGGACAGATACCCAGAGGTAGCAGTCTCTCCAAGAACATCAACCAGTTGTATCCCCTACCCTGCAATATCAACACCCCTTTCAATATGAAGTTAGAATGTCATTGCCCAAATATCCCTGAAGATTGGGGAAGGAACAAATGAGAGGGAGGAGTTCTAACAGAGAAAATAGGATTTAAGAAATGAGAATGACCACTAAATCATTACACTGATTTCTTTTTAGTTTGCAGTATATTAGAACAGCTAGAAGGAAATATCTGAAATTGTGGAACTCTAACTGATATCACACTTCGAAAGTTGCTCTATAATTACTTGTTAAACTGTACTTTAGAACTTACAACTTTCCTGCATATATATTTCACAATAAAAAAATGTCTGTGCTGGTTTGAAGCTACTATGGATCACAGAAAAGCCCTGTTCTTTCAATCCAATCTTGTGGGTACAAACTTACTGTGGGTGGGACCTTTTGATTAGGTTGTTTCCATTGGTCATTCCATTGAATGACCCGCCCATTCAAGGTGGATCTTAATCCTTCCCTGCAGCCCTTTACGAGAGAACTCAGAGCTGACACAGAGCAGAGATGAAACCAAGACACAGACGTCTAGAGATGCACAAGGAGCTGAGAGCCATCTGAACGAAGAAGCTGAAAGAGGACAGCAGATGTTGCCATGTGCCTTCCCATGTGATAGGGAAACTTTGGATGTGATCAGCCTTTTTTGAGAGAAGGCTTATTACATGCTGCCAGTTTTAGCAAACAAAAATATTCAAAAAAACCAAAATAAATTAAAAAGTTGAGGTGCCAAAAATGAAATAACCAGAGCTTATCAAATATGTACTACAGAAGATATGAGTGCCTCTGAAATGATTCTGTGAAAAATATGCTTTTAATTACAAAGTAAAAAAGTATCCTTGTCAAAAATTAAATATGTAGAACAAGATTAAGTAGAAACTAATCTCGCTTCTCAAAGCACAATACGTATATTGTGCATCACATACTTTTTTGCATTTTACTATGAAAAATTTCAGTATAAAAAATAGTATAATGAGCCTCTACCAAATTAATTCTTTTTATAATTTAAGAAGCATTACCATCCCCTATCCTTGCAAAGTTCTGCTCTTCGAAAGAGTTTGAGGAGATATGAAACAGTAACTTCTGAACTAAACTGTTGTTTGAAAATCTAGAGGGGGAAGAAAAAAAAAATCAATGAATAAATTTGCATGTGCATCAAATACACGTATGTGCTTTGCAAATGAACTTTATCTCCGAAGAATCCTAGGGAACAAAGTTTTATGAAAACAATTTCTCAAAAGTGGTATTCATTAACCAATTTTCCATGGTTCCAAGGCATATATTATTGATAAAATATACTAAAAGCAATACAAAAATTTACAAAGCAGTATTCCTTTCTGAACAACTTTCATATACATCAACTTGTATAATCTAATTATTCTTATGAGCTTCCCTTAGCCAGCCTTCGCTTGTGCTCCAAAGAGAACAAATTTCCAATGCAAGAATAATTTCTAAATAAATTCCTGCCTAGAGCAGAATCATCTGAGTAGGGCAAGAAAATGGTCACAGAAACAAAAATTACATTTCAACAAATAATTAACTCATTCACCTCAAAAGCACTTATAGCTGACAGAACAACATCTATATTATCATCTCCTAGTCGGGCTAAAACAGCTTCTTTTATGAAAGACTCATCAATATTCTCCTGAAAAACAGAAAAAAATACATTAATTTTCCTTTGATAAAACTTAATAAGATGTTCTATTACAAAGGAAGGATGGTTTCATGAAAAGCACTCCAAAACATAATCAAAGGACGTGGGCACTGTCCTGGATGATTCTAAACACATTTGCATTGAACTAGATCATCTTTAAAGATGCTTTGTGGATTAATAATTATTTACTACAAACATTTTCTAGTTTCCATTAAAAATATAATATATATAAAGAAAAATAATTTTTGCTTTAAGGAGTTCATTTGGTTAAAATATAGAGTCCAGATTTTGAGACTATATAGATTAAGGAATCAAAATGCCTAGATTTAAATCTCAGCTCTGCCACTTATTAGCTATGGGTTACTTTGAGCAAGTTATTTAACATTTCTGAGCCTCACTATTTTTATCTATGTAACAGGGCTAATAATACCTCCCTCAAAGGATTGTAAGAGGTTAAATAAAACACGTCAGTGCTTAGAACAGTGTGTGTCTTACACACAGTTGTACTGTTATTTTAGCTATTATTATTATTACCTAGTATTTTACAATGACATGGCAAAGCTGGTCTCCTAAAAATAAGGACCCTATTTTTTAAAGTAACAAAAGAAAATTAAACATACACTCATTCACAGTAACAGAAAATAAGACTGAATACCTGTAGGTGGTAGTGATAAAAATAAAAAACAACTAAATCATTCTATGAAAAATATAAACTACTCCGTTTAAATATAAACTAAAATCTTTGGAATTCAAAAAACTTAGGTCATAGTCTGAAGTGTCAAACTTCACCTGTTAACTGAAGAACTAACAAGAAGCCAACTACCCCAATCTGGAATTCTAGATTCTGTGTCCTGTCACTGATGGAGAAGGGAAAATAAAATATGGCTGCAAAGAATTAACTGCAATTATAATATTCAAGCCTATAATGTGAAAGTATTAAGTGCTCGTTATTCACAAACTAACCAAATTCAGAGGAGAACAGGGGAGAAAGGGATTAAAATAAGAAGGATGAGAACAGCGTCAGGAACATCAAAAGATTTCAGAAATCCCTACATCTATTATACAACAAAGATCAGTATTCACTGAGTTCAATTATTCAACAAGTCAATAACAAAAAATTATCAGCAAAATTTGTGAAATTAACACAATTCGTGCCAGACCAGGAATTTTCCAAACTTGACTGTATTATCCCCTTTAAAAGAAACAGGGTCACAGATCCTTATTTTGCTTTATTTTATTTCAGTGTTAAAGCCCCTTTTAAAAAAAAGCTACATGTCAACTACTAAAAAATTAAAGAAAAAAAAAACCCCAGCAAAGTTCAAGACTATTTGAGTGTGCAGGAATTATGTTTAGCTGAAAATAAATCTTACTTCTGATATATACCTGGTTCTAACTGCTATGCCACAAGTTCTCAACCTCAGTATGTAAGCTAGTATGGCAAAAATTGTGAAGGTACTGCCTGAATGCCTAAGTTTGAGAAATACTAAGCTATCTGAATCAATGCAAAGTCCTTGTGAAATACCACCTTGGTGATAATTTGTGAAATTTCACTTATTCAAAAATTAAGTCTGCCTTTGCACTTATTATTTATTTGGAACCACCATAATTTTAGACACAAATGCAACTGCAGGCACTGAAACCATGGAACAGTGTTCAATTATAGCTATCATTCAGATGACCCAAAATATGCTTACGTTAAATTTAAGATTTGGAAAAGCAAATTTCAAAATAAAAAGATTTTCAGAGAATTTGTGAACCTCTGTGAAATGGTATATAAATTTCAGTTTGAAGAGCACTTGAACTAAAGCTAAACTAATAATATACAACACAGAAACACAGGAAAATGATTGTTATTACTACATGTAAAATAGTGGCTACTGACACATACAGTCCTAAATCTTGGTTCAAAATATGCACTTCTGTTTTATTCAGTTCATCTGAATGTCAGCTACACAATATCAATTATACAACATAACAATTACATATTATCAATTATAGGTGGCAGCTTCAATTTCTTACTCTAGAATTACACTGTTTATCTCAAGGCAGGGAGAAAGCACAAATGAATGTTATTTTGCACAAACCTTTGATGTTTTCATGATATTTTTCAGATGATTAACAGCCAGAAGTCTCACAGGAGCAAGTGGATGATTCAGACTGAGCATCAAGGAGGTATCAGAATCAGCTAAAAACTACAGGATTCATGACAATCACCAAATGATTTCACAGTAAAATCGGAGCACAATAATAAAAAACAGAGAAAAGCCACCCCAAACTGTTCAGCATATTCTAAACCAACCATCTAACTTCAAAGCCAACAAGTATAGCAAAATCTTTGTGTCTAGAAAATGAAGTTACAACAAATCTAAAATTAACATTAAGAGTATGATTTTGCATATACTTTTGTCTATATGTAGATTTAATTTAGTGAAATAATCCTACAAAATAATTATATATTCTTTATGTATATCTGATTCCAAAGCAAAGAGCTCCCCAAATAAACATCACTGAGCACCTAAATAGAAATATAATTTATAAAGCAGATCACTGAAGACAGAATGAACTCATCTAAATATACAACAGTGATAAATTAATGACTATAGTTCATTTATATATTTAGTCTGAAAAGGGAAATCTATCAATCTAGGGTTTGGAAATAAAACATCACTAAAGAGCAAAGTCTAATTATGGAAGAGGAAAGTAACGAATACATATTTTCCTTCATTAGCATCTGTTTTCAAGGCTAATTAAAAGAACTTTCCCTAAAAGATTTATGATTGAACCAGCAGAAAATTCCTGAAATTCTAACAAGGTTATGAAAGAAAAATAATTTAAAGAGTTATCTGTAGCAGTGAACACCATATTGGACAGTCCATACCTAGAAAAAACAGATAAGGAACACTAGAAACTTTTATGAGGTCACTTTCAGTGACAGCTAATGAACATCATATTTAAGATTCCCATATAATATTCTTTCGGAAATAAGTATCATGTTCACAGTTACTTAAAAATAATTTATACCTTTCTCCAATTATTCAATTCCTGCCTTATAGCCTTATTTCAGGTAAGTAGGCAAAATGTATAAAATCTTTATTTCTCCATGAAACTTTCCCAAGTATAGAGGAAAGTCACAAAATTCCTTTTCAGCTTTCTAGTCAATCACACAAATAGACTCCTGTCATAATTCCTCTGAAGAAAAGCTTACCTGATATTTTCCTGCACTTGTAGAAAGAGAAATAAACTGATGAAAAAGTTCTTGTTTTTTCAGATCTGTAATTTCTTTTAGGCGTTCCTCTAATACAACATCTAATGTTCTGGGGTATCTGCAAAAAAATTAAAGAATTAATTTAGTAATCACATACATCATGTATAAAGGGAGGACATAAAATCAAATTTCGAAAAAGTTACTGACATTGAGACTTATTTATACTCTGCAAATGTTAACGAAATCTATAAGTAAAACTAAACAATGATCAAGTTTCTTTCTGTGACTATTCTGATGACAAAAATATTCTATCCAAAAAATTATTTTCTCCACAGTCCATCCCTAGGCCCTATTTCCTTTTTTTGTATGCTGTATGGCAGGATCACATTTCATTATTTTTCCATGTGAGTTTCCCATTATTGCAAAACCACTTATTGCATTTTTCTTTGCTTGTTTGTTTGGTTTTTTTGCTCGTTTGATTTTTGTGGAAGTGCATAGACCAGGAATTGAACCTGAGTCTCCTACATGGCAAGTGAGAATTCTACCACTGAACTACTCTGGCAACCCCCCTATTTTCTCTTATATTTCAAAAATATTTAATTCCTTACTCATTCCTTTCTGAAGACTTAAAAAAAAAAAAAAAGGACAGTGTCATATAATACACTATAGTTAGATACAATTTGTAAATCTTATCTATATATCATAGAAGGTACAAATAAAAGGGAAATACACACACAACTTACTTGCTTTCTAAAAGCCTGATAAGTGGAAGAAACTGTTCATTAAGCAAAGATACTTTATTGGGATCAGTTTCTTCCTGTGCGCTGTATGAAATATATTCTTCAAAAAGAATGCTGCAGAACAAAATGAAAATATTAGCAGACAAATTAAGTTACTATTTACTAAAGTACCTACTAGGCTTTAGGTGCTTTAAAAATATCATCTCGAATTGTCATACATCTACAAGGCAGAAAGTATGACAGTTACTTTATAGAAAGGGCACTACAGCTAAGAAGACACTGAATTTGCTTGAGATCAAATGGTAACAGCAACAATAGTCAACAATCACTGAGTCTTACATGACATACAAAATAGAGCAGGGATTTAAACCATAGTCTGATTCCAAAACCCAGTTCTCAACAATACTTCACCTATATATTCTCATTTAATTCACAAATTAACTCTCTGACCAAGGGGCACAAATGACACAAACTGGAGTTAGGTACCTGCCCAATGACACACAACAGCAGAATCAAATCTAGGCAGTCCTGCTCCAGAACTTAACTATCTGCAGTTAAGTTCTACTCTACTATACTGGAAGTGGCAGAGGCAGTATGCAAAAGTCTGATTCTTTTCACTGTACCGAGTTGTCCCTTCATTAAGAAAATAAAAAAGGGAGGTCAAACCATCTTTACAGAAGAGAAATTATCTTTACACAGTATGTACCCATAATACTAAGTTTCTAATTGCTATTTACTGAATATCAACAATGCTTAAGGTTTCTATTCAATGCTATAAGTGTTAGGCATTTTGTTCCACTTATTAATAGAAACCTTTAAAAAGTCACAAACTTACATTTAGATATAACCTAAATTTAGTTTTAACTTTCTCCTATCATATATAATCACTACAATCAAGCAAGAAAAATTATTTTACTTTTATTGCCTCCACAACTACAAGATAAAGTAACTATAATGAATGAAACGATCTGGACAAAGCAAGAAATGCATAAAAAAGTGATACTGGAAAAATGCTAACTATTCCTGAAAAGAGTATACTTAGTTACAGTCTAAACAAAAACATAAAAGCACGTCAAAAAAATTATAGCTTACCTAGCCAACAAATGGTCTAAATTGTCCTTCAGTGATATATTTGTAATTATAGCTTCTAAGTGTCTCCTGTAGATTTCACCATCCATCCCTTCAGTTTCTTCTCCTTAGTATAAACAATTTAGAACTGAGTTGGAGGGGATTTTTTTGCATGCTTCGAGTATTACATTTATTTACAGATAAAATCTTTCCAAACGAATAATTCTAAAACATGTAAAATGATATCGAGCTATTTAAATATATTCAAAAGTGTATTCCAGGTGTAACAAGATAGTAGTTTTAAGATGCTCCAAGGTACTGTTCCTCATAGAATCCTTACTAGCAAAACTGGGAGAGACCTCTTGCCTAAAATTCCAGAAAAGAATTAAGGTTTACAGCAGGTGAGCAAGGGCTGAATCAAGAAAGCACAGCTTAAAAACAGTGGGAGATGCTCATAATGTCCTTCCTGGTGTGTCCTACTACACACCCTTCTCAGCATGGTGTGGAGCCAGCCTATGTTCCCATTTGGGTCCCTGGCCCTGTTCCAGAGGGAGCAGAGTAACTACCATACATACACTGGGGCGCCTATATATCAGTGCCAATCTATCATGAGGTAGCCTGAAAAACTGACCTAAGGTCTTGGGCTCACCCTCCAAAAACGAGAAGCAGTTTACTGACTGAGCTAAGGCAGTATAAGAAACGACTATGTTAAAGCCGCTGACGCAAAGAATTACCTGCTTTAAGTCATACAACAGAGTACCCGTGAGGAGAACAAAGTCTAAGGAATAAAGGGGACACTCAAATTCCTGTAACAGGCATTCCTAAGGTCACAAGCAGACACAAGCCAGGACAAGATGTAGTAACTGTTACTTCTAAATTGAGATACTGAGCTATTTGTGTATAACCTGGCTGTTCCCTGAACCTTCCGGTATTTAAGTGACACCTGAGACTCAGAGTTAGAGCTCCGAAGCTATGAAAGTCAGCATTACCCCGTATAGCAACTGTTAAAGGTTGAAAAAGTGAGCAGATTTCAACTACAGGTATGAATAAAGCTGATCTGGACAGGCCTAAAGTAAATCAGAACAGAGGGTAAAGGATGATATGGGATATGGTCTATATTTCAAAATTTCAACTTCTGTGTAAGACCAAAGTAAGACCAAAGAAGGAAATGTTTATTTGGTGCAAAATTTATATTTCTGGTAGCACATTATCTAATTTAACGTATATGGTCAGTTTATTCGAACTCCATAATCACATGGAATCTTGAATATGGAGTGAGATCTTCTTGGTTTATATTGGTAAATGTGATGCCCAGATACATCTAAGAGTAATAGGGCAGAGAATAAAAAAGTATTTCCATATTCTCCTTGGAGAACTGGGGAGAAAGGAGGAAATATTAAACTTCCCCACCTGGGAAATTCCTGATTTTCATACAAGCAGTGGGGACAACCAATTCAATAGGCTGAGCCCTCAATCTTTGGGCTTGCCCATGAAATTTATTCCTGCAAAGGAGAAGCTAAGACTACTTACAATTATGCCTAAGTCACCCCAAAGAACCTCTTTTGTTGCTCAGATGTGGTCTCTCTAAGCCAACACATCAGGTCAACTCACTGCCTTTCCCACTAGGTGGACGTGGATCCGGGGGGTGTAACTCTCCTAGCAACACGGGACATGACTCCTGGGGATGTGCCAGGACCAGGCATCATGGGACCGAGAAAGCCTTCTTGACCAAAATGGGGAAGAGAGAAAAGACACAAAATAAAGTTTCAGTGGCTGAGAGACCTCAAACACAGTTGAGAGGTTGTCCTGGAGGTTTTTCTTACACATTATACAGATATCCATTTTTAGCTTACGGCGTATTGGAGTGGCTTGATGGAAGTACCTGAAACTGTTGAATTGTACTCCAGTAGTCTTGATTCTTGAAGACAGCTATATAACCATATAGCTTTTACAATGTGATCATATGATTATGAAAACTTTGTGTCTGATGCTCCCTTTATGCAGGGAATGGACGGATGAGTAAAAAAATAAGGACAAAAGAAAAAATAAATAATAGGGGGGAATAAGTGGTAAAAAAAATTGGGTAGATTGAAATACTAGTGGTCAATGAGAGGGAGGGGTTAGGGGTATGGGATTATGAGTTTCTTTTTATTTCTTTTTCGGGAGTGATGCAAATGTTCTAAAAATGATCATGGTGATAAATACCCAACTATGTGATTGAGTCACTGAATGTATACTTTAGGTGAACTGTATATATGTTTAAAGATATATATTAAAATAGAGGCATTAGGGAGAGATTACAAAGAGATAGAAGAAAACCTTTGAGGGTGGATATGTTTATCTTATAGAAAGTAGTGATAGTTTCACAGGAGTTACACATATCAGCATTTTCCAAATTTGCATGTTTTAAAAATATATATAGTTTATTGTATCAATTACTCTTCAATAAAGCTGTAAAAAAAGAATAAGGTAAAGTTTGAAAACAAAAAAAAGAGTCCTTCAGAGAAAAAAGAAAGGAAACAACACAGTATTCAAAACCACATAAAGAAATAAAGCCCCCTGTAAAGGTAACCATAAGGGTAATTATAAATGCCAATAATAATGAATTGTATTATTTTGCTATGTAACTCCACTTTTTACTTCTTACAGGTTCTAAAATGCAAATGTATAAAAAGTAATGATAGGGTACACGGGTAGTTTACCCGTGCCTTTCATGTTAGAATGCCTGCCTTTCATGTGGGAGACCTGGGATCGATTCCCAGACCACGCAACCCGCCCCCCCAAAAAAAAGTAATGATAAAAGCAAAAAAAAAGTAATCATAAATGTATGATTTTGGACAAACAATGTATAAAGATACAATTCGAAACCAATACCAAAAAAAAAAAGTGGTGGGGGAAGTGGAATGGTATTGGAAGAGTATAAGTGCATGCTACTGAAATTAAGTTGGTATCAAAGCAAACATGATTGTTACAGATTTAAGATATTAAGTTTAGCCCCACAGTAACCAAAAAGAAAATATATGAAAAACATAAAGAGGAAGAAATGAGAACTCTCAAAACGACACAATACAAAAAACAAGCAAATGAACAAAAAGAAAACAAATATGAAAGTAGATATTAACAGAACTGAGGAACAAAAAAACACATAATGCTTACAAAGAGCAAATAGAAAAACAGGAAGTACTGCATTACCAGTAGTTACTTTAAATGTAAATGGATTAAACTCTCTAGTCAAAAGGCAGAGATTGGCAGAATGGATAACAAGCAAGAATCATTATATGCTATTTACAAAAGTCTCACCTTAGATTCAAAGACACAAGTAGGTAAAAAGTGAAAGGATGGGAAAAACAATAAGGTATCAGTGGCTGAAAGAGTTCAAATAGAGTCAAGAAGCTACTTTGGGGGCTATTCTTATACAAGCTTCAGCTAAACATTGCTACTACTCAGGGTTTGCCAAATCAAAACCAAAACCATTCCTGCCAACCTTAAAGAACAACTAGGGCTTTATCTGAGATTCTACAAAGGCTCCATGCACTATGATTACTTTCCAGAAACCTACAACCTCCAGTTGGGTTCCTAGGCCAGATAAGTCCTGAAACCCAGAAGGGCCAGATTCTCTAGAACATCAACTAATTCCATCCCATTATCCCTTATTATCAACGGTCCTTTCCAACATGAGAAAGTCTGAATAGGCAAAGCCCAAATAACTGTAAAGTTTGGGAGAAAGATCAAAAGAGAAGGTGGAGTTATAACAGAGAAGATAGGATCTAACAAATGAGTATGATTGCTGAATCATTACACTGATACTTCTTTTAGTCTTCAGTATCTAGAAGTAAAAACCTAAAATTGTGGAATTGTAACCCATACCAAACTCCAAAATCTGTTGTACAACCAATCATTGTGGTGCGCTTTGAAAGTTACTGCTTTTTTGTATATATGCTATTTTTCACAATTAAAAAACAAAAACATTTTGACATCAAAGGCTTTCATCATGGAAGTAAAAACCTAAATGGGAGAAAATATTTGGAAACCACATCTGTGATAAGAATTTAATATCCAGAAATCCTACAACATAAGAGCAAAAATAAAAACCCAATTAAAAAATGGGCAAAATACAGGAACAAACATTTTTCTAAAGACAGTATACAAATGGCCAAAAATCACATGAAAAGATGTGCATCATTAGCCACTAGGGAGTTAAAATGAAAATCACAATGAGATACCATTTCACAGCCACTAGAATGCTACTTTTAAGAAAAAAAAATTCAAAAATAAGTGTTGGAGATGTGGAGAAATAGGTATACTTGTTCATTGTTGGAGGAAATGTAAAACAGTGCAGTCACTGTGGAAAACAGTTTTGTGGATCCTTAGAACATTAATAGAGAACTACCATAAGACCTGTCTACCCCAATTCCAGGTATATACTCAAAATAATTGAAATCAGGGTCTTGAACAGGTATTTTCACACCAATCTTCCTGTCAGCATTGTTCACAACTGCCAAAAGATGGAAGTAACCCCGTGTCCATTAACAGACGAATAGATAAACTAAATGTGGTATATACGTATAATGTCATTCAGCCATGAAAAGGACTGAAGTTCTGATACATGTGACAATATGGATGAAACCTGAAAACAACATGTTAAAAGGTAGACACAAATGCACTAATACTGCATGGCTTCACTGATATGAAATAATTAGAACAAGCAAATTCACAGCCAGAAACTAGAGTGAGTACAGGTTACCAAGGACTGGGGTAGGCAAAGGGAATGGGGAGTTAATGCTTAATTAGTACAAAATTTCTGTCTGAAGTGAGGGAAAAGTTTTGGTAATAGATAGCGATGATGGAAACATAACATTGTGAATGTAATTAATACTGAACTATATATTTGCATCTATATTAATGGGGAAACTTTAGGTTGTTTATACGTTAATAGAATAAAAATTAAAAAAACAAAAACAAAAACCATCAGACTATACAACACAGTGAACCCTACTGTAAATGATGAACTATAATTACACAGTTCAATTATAATAGTATTCTTTTTTCATTTATAAAAAAGGTACTACACTAACGCAAAGTGTTAATAATGGGGGAGTATGTAATGGGAATACTATTTTCTGCATGATTTTTCTGTAAACCTACAACTTTTCTAATTAAAAAAAGTATAATCCACCTTTTTAATGGTTTATATTTTAAAGCATTTTTGTATACAATACCCTCATTTCTTCTTTCTCTGAAACTTTCCAGATTTGTAAGACCAAGTATTACCATGCCTATTTTGCCAATAAAACAGAAATCCAGAGAATATCCAGATTTCCCCAGATTTTATCACAAGCTAATGGTCAAGTTAGAATATAAACCTAGATCTCAATAAAGCTTCTTTGAAAGCTTCCACGCTAACGTATGGATGTGAAGTTAGCCCCTGCCTTACTCATCACCATCAGAAGAGGAATACTCTTTTATTTATGCAGGTCATGTTTCTGAAACCAATAAACCAAGACTTGGTCAAGCAAATCTATTTCCCAACAGATATACACAATTTTAGAGATGGCTTTCTTATGTTTTCCATGTAGCTACAAGACCAGTTACTTCTTCTTTAATCTTTCTGTACTTATTAAATGTAAAATAAATATATTTCCTAATTAATTTTTTCTTTTAATTTGGATTTTTTTTTCATGAAATATTCTTGGTCTTATATTTTTAATGGTTCTAGAGAGAAAAACAGTTTTTTGACAATTGGATAAAATATTTATTGTAAATGAACCACTTAAAGCTCATTAAATGCCTAAATGGGAAGAAAAGTTTTACTCAGTAATATATTTTAATCTTTTAAGGTTAATTCTCTAATTTTTTTTATGTAGAAACTGTTTAAAAACAGATTTTTAAAGAATTGTGGGTATATCACTCAATTAACAAGAATACTCCTTCAATCAACATGCTACCAGCCCAAATTTTCCCACTTAAGAAAAATGGACAAGTTTTATGAAAATAATTGCATAGCATAAATTTCAACTATCCTTAAGATATTGTAAAAGGTGTGGTTCCTATGTTAAAGAATCATATCACAGAAAGCAAGTTTCTAGACATAAAATGTAAAATCACATACCTGTGACATGATTAATGATGGAGACAACCAGATGGGGAAGCATGTAACGCAGGAGAGGACTTATGTCATATATTTCAGAAATTCCACGAAGTATCATAATAAGATCAGGAACATTACATAAGTGAGGAAATGGCCTTTAAAGAAGCAAATGCACATATAATGTTGACTTTACAAGTCAGATAATGCATGGCAATTTTAAAAAATAGCTTATCCCATTTGACAAGAAAATTATTCAAAATAATTTCTCCTCTAATTATCATTATTCATTCCTCAATTCAGTTATACTTGCTTTTTCCCAAGGCTCTCTGGCTTCTGTCTCTGCAGGAGCACTATCAGGCAGCCTAATCCATCCTTGATCAAAGAGGGAATTTTGGTCAATGTTTTGATAATCTGTGATGCCAATGAATTAACAACTGTATCTTCCATGGTCACTTTCACAGAAATCTGACATATAATCATGTATGTTGCAGCTCTGTAATCTGGTAAAGATGATTTCAATCCCTAAATATTTTGTAAAACATAAGGAAAAATGATAAAACATTTTCTTTTATCCTATTTAAAGCTGTTAACTTTATCCTGACAAATTAATGTCATAAATTACAGGTTAATACAATATAATACACACTGACAGTCAATCACTCTCCAGAAATGAAATATCAAGATGTTGACTCATATTCCTTAATGCACAAGGAGAGGCAACAAATCTTCTCGATTAGATGATCTTAGAAGATCTCCGAACTCAAAACATCTCCCCTACCTATCTTAACAGGAGTCAGCAAACTCTTCTTTTATATGCAAATCCCTCCCCTTGTAAGTAATGATTTAGTCAGATGACTCACAGATGTAAAAAAGTGATTAAGGAAGACAATGATTTTAGGACACTGGTGGGAAGCAAAAAGCAGTACCTCAATGGGAACATTGGGAAGGGAACAGACAACAAGGCACTTGGAAAGAAATATTAAACAGAAACTGTCCTGGTTTGAAATGATGTATGTACCCTTGAAAAGCCATGTTTTAATAAAAATTCCAACTCGTAAAGGCAGAATAATCCCTATTCAATATGGCATGTAACTAGATCATATTCCTGGAGATGTAACCAAATCAAGAGTGGTTGTTAAACCGGATTAGGGGAGATGTGTCTCCACCCATTTGGGTGTGTCTTGATTGGTTTACTGGAGTCCTTTAAAAGAGGAAACATTTTGGAGAATGGGAGATTCAGAGAGAACAGAGAATGACATGGCCACAAGAAGCAAAGTCCACCAGCCAGTAACCTTTGGAGATGAAGAAGGAAAATGTCTCCTGGGGAGCTTCACGAAACAGGAAGCCAGGAGAAGAAGGTAGCAGATGATGCTGTGTCCGCCATGTGCTCTTCCAGATGGGAGGAACCCTGACCATGTTTACCATGAGCCTTCTCACTTGAGAGAGAAACCTTGAACTTCATCGGCCTTCTTTTTATTTATCTATTTATTTTATTTATTTATTTTCATTGGCCTCTTGAACCAAGGTATCTTTCCCTGGATGCCTTTGATTGGACATTTCTATAGACTTGTAACTGGGACATTTTCTTGGCCTTAGAACTGTAAACTAGCAACTTATTAAATTCCCCTTTTTAAAAGCCATTCCATTTCTGGTATGTTTCTTTCTGGCAGCTAGTAAACTAGAAGAGAAGACAATGCAAAAATAATGATAAACTGCCAATACCTTCAATGTATTTTCCAATCCTTTCTCTTTCCAGCAGGTAAGACAACTGTTAAAATAGAGCTGGGAAGATTCTGGCATGAACATAGCCAATATTTATTCTTGAGCAGTTCTAATTAAGGTTCTACTTTTTTTTTTTAATTAGAGCAGTTGTAGATTTATAGAATAGTCATGCATAAAATACAGGCTTCTATACACCACCACCATCTTGCACTGGTGTGGAATATTTGTTACAATCGATACTAGCACATCCTTATACTATTAAGTAAAGTCCATGGTTTAATTAAGTGTTCAATGTTTGTGCAGTGTAGTTCCATGGATTCTTTTTTTTAAATTTTTATTGTGTTACCACATATACAATCTAACAGTTTCCCCTAACTGCATTCAGATACGTGTTTCAGCGCTGTTAGCCGCATTCACAATGTTGTGCTACCATCACCACCACCTATTATATGGAGACTGTTTTAAGACAAAAGGAGGAATATTTTTTACCTAAAAATTAAATCTCAGCAACCACTTGAAATAAACTGTTCAATTTTAGAACATCTGTGTCTAACTGAAAATTTAAAAAGCAAAGTATTTCCTTTAAATACAAAATAAAATACTTTATAGACTAGCAGGACATACCTTTTGGATATATGGGAATAGCTTGGCAACTACATTGTCTGATATATCCTCAGCAGCAACTAGAGCAGAGACGATGGTAGAAGCATAAAACGTCAATAGCACTCTCAATTGAGCTGAGCTCCCAGAATACTCAGCAAACACCTGGAACAAGAAACACAAACAAAAGACATTTAAGAGTGAAAGACCAACTGAATAAAATTACAAAAGCATTTACAGCTCTCCTGAACTACTTCAGGCTTTGACATTTAATTTTACCATATGCAGCACCAAATACATATAACAATTCAATGGTTCAGTAAAATATAACAAGGATGAACTACCTAAGAATCTTCCTGGCATTTTTAAGACTATCCCTTAATTTGAGGAGTTACTGTTCACAGAACTCAACAAAGCATAGAATAATTTATTTTTGTAGAAAACCACTTTTTGAAAATGAGACTGAATCTTAAATAGCTCACTCTTTAAAACCCCAGATCATTTTTAAAAAGGTACTTCTTCAAAGTACCACTCTTATTAGCTAAGGCCTTAATATATTTTCTTCATTCACAACAAGGAATCTTTTAAAAGAACTAAGTATCTATGAAACAATACAATATATTAATCACCTTCACAGACTTTGTCACCAGACTACAAATGAAATCCATGAATCCAAGATCTTTATAGCAGTGGGTAATCAAAGTTCCTTTAGCTAATGGCACTCCAGATTTCTGTTATTGACAGAAAGAATAAACTATTAGGGATATTCATCAATTGATCATTATTTTAAAAATATCTACCTTAGTAACAGCTTCACAGTTGCATTCATTAAGAAATACAAAATATAATCTTTTTGTATAGTTGCTGGTGATGAGATTATCACATAAAGCTGCAGACTTTAAAAATTCAAAAGAAGGTCAGCAATTAGGGTAGAGGTATGCAGTGGAAAATACCTGATTATTTGTGATACATTCTGAATTATATTTATATAAATCTGGATTCTCTAGGCCTTAGCAATTCTCCTAGTTTGATTTGGATTTTGAGTCAGTGTAATAAGCTTTTGTTAGTGCTTTAAAATAATGCTACTACCAACAGAATTAGATTAGGAATTCTGCCAATTTATACTTCTATTCCCACCACCTAGTAAGTGGTATGTATTAGGTGCTCAATAAATATGGAATAAATGAAAAGAGAAGGTGAGTTAACTTTAAAATGTGAGTGGAGCTTGCTGCCTGGAAAAAGAGTATCCAATTAACCACAAAGTCTGTATGTAGACTAGGGAAGAAAATAATCTTAACACTATCAATAGAGTCACAGCTCTTAAAAGTGTTTTATATCCAAAATTTTAAATTCTAAAGCTCTCCTAGTTAAAATTTTCCCATTCCTTCACGGACCAGGAAGATTATCTCTTTCCATAGTCTCACGGTCTATCAGCCTACTACCGTTCCTATTTGCCCTATCTAACCTGATCATCATGCTCAACATTCACTCAAGTTCCTGCTAACAATGTACATCTATTTCTTCTACTACATGTTGCAGAACAAAGTGATAATAGCAATTCAGCTGGTTTTACTATAAAATCATGCTATCTGATCTTACCCAGACCCTTGCTACTATGCAGCCATCCTTTTATTCATCTGTGAATTACTTCACAGCATCTTCTTCAATTTCCTCAACTTATCCTTATCCTTTTACTTTTTGTAGGTATTTTCTGCTCCTTTTACCTCCAGTTTTCTAAGCTCTTCAGTTCCAAAATTCTAAACATGGTGTAGTATGGAGAAGGGGCTTTCAAATCAGAGCTGGATTCAAATCCCAACTCTGTCACTTTATAGTTATATGGACTTTGGCAAGTAACTTAATTTTCTGACCCTGTTCTCATCTGTAAAAATGGAGGAATTTTGTGAGAATACAAGAAAATATAATCTTAATTGCCTAGCATGATGTCAGGTACTAAATATAGTTTCAAATGGAAGTTAAGAAACCAAAGTGATGGAAGGAAATCCCCAGCTGTACTAGCAACTTTATTTTCTCCAAATTTTTCATATTCCATAATAAAAATTTGTAAACATGACAGATAAGTCTCATTCAGCCATCATACCTTAACTGGCAACAACCAGAACCATTTGTGCTTTGGATTATTAATTTTTAGAAGCTGTATAACCCGCACAAATATCCTTGTCTCATGGTATGGCAGAACACAAGCAATGAGGCTATCTTGATTATAAAGATGTATATGGAACCTAGGAAAAAAGCAAACAATTCAAATTAACACAAAACTTACAAGCATTCATTTCTTTACAAGTCTAAATCTTATGTCAATCGCCTATAACAACTTAGACATAAAAACAACTACCACATAACATTAGGCAAGATAAGTCTTCTATTTTACATGAGAGTGAATTTCAACATGGTTCTACCAATTTTCATGCAGTAGTATTTTTCAATATTTAATGCCAAAATTTACAACTCATTTACCTTCTCTCAACTTTTCTCACCTACTATCATAATAACATGGGATCACACTGCAGTCAAATCAACAGAAAAGCAACTGCTCAAATAGCAGCAACACCCAGCTCCTCTCCATGCTCTGAAAATTGAGGTTCCTCAGCTTCCCTAACTATCGTACTTCTGAAATCAAAATATTAAAAAAAAAACACACAAATTTTTTAGATGAAAAATATTTATCTAATTATTACCATAATTTGTTCATGAACTTCACAAAACTTTCTATCAGTGCCTCTACTCTATTAATATAAGACAGGACTTACTAATTCTATCATATATGTTAAATTATTTCCAGTCTTCAACCTAGCTCAAATGTCTTCTTTTTCAAGATGCTTTTCCCGATTTTCCCAGACAAGTAATCACTCTTATATCTGTCTGAACTCTCCTATCCTTTACTGTACCTTCTTTGTAATACACCATTTTGCCTTTCATTAGTTTTATATATGGCCTCTCTCCCCTAGTTGTAATCCTATGTCCCACTCCCACAGCACCTCAGAACAAATGTAACTCATCAATACACTGAGTGAATGAATGCCAAAGAATATATGTAAAGCTAAATGTAAATACCACATTAGTGGAGACCTTATATTAGTTGCCCTTTTTTGTTTCTATGCCTAGCCTCCTTATCTGTAGTTAGTAAGCAACTTAAGGGATGATGCTATGTGCTGCCTTATATCCTTCACAAATGTTTAGCACAGGGCATTACAAAGTTTGTGCTTATTTGATAATAGTAGATAAATATTTAATAAATTGAGTCAGATGCTGAGACTACAATGGAAATACTGAATCTATATACATGGCATCCATCAAACTAATATCTTCCATTTGAATATGATCATTTTCTTATACTGTCACCAAGTACACGCAACTTCTTGCTACTTCCCAATTCATCATCTTTCATACTACAATGCCATTATACATGCTAATTCTGCATCTAAAATGACTTTTATTAGCAATCCTTTAATTTTTTAGCCTAAATGTTATTTTCTCCACAAACCTGTCCTTAACTACTTCAGAGCTGCATTCCCAAAATTTCACATAAACCTTTATCATGGCATTTATTTCAAAAGCAGCTTACTCATTCTTAACTTCTCAGTGCCTAATGTAAAATAAGTTACATGAATAAATAAATGAAAAATCAAATGTAAAATGTACTCCTCACATTAATAATGTACTTGGGAGAAATTAAATGCTAGAAGACTTTTTTTTTTTACATGGGCAGGCACCAGGAATTGAACCCGGGTCCTCTGGCATGGCAGGTGAGCATTCTTGCCTGCTGAGCCACCGTGGCCCTGCTAGAAGACTTTTGAATATTCTTTTTTGTCTGCTGAGTCCAGTGTTCTGATAATTAGAAGACACTATATAAAACTGTTTTCTCAATGACTCACTTGCTTTTTTAAGGAAAATCACTTTATTCCCATGTCTCCAATTAACGAAACAGAAATTATGCTACTTTTAAAATGCATATATTGGGGAAATAAATAAAAACGTGTATGTTAGATGCCAGTAAGTGATAACATAAACTGAATAAACTTACTAAAACAATTGTCAAAGTGGATGAAAAATCAGACCTCAGAAACAAACTTTAGTTGTATCTCAGCTCTAAGACCAGTTGTGCGACTTAAGCAAAATGGAGATAATACAAGTATTTCCCTATAGGAATTTTGGGAGATTTGATGAGATAATGTATATAAAGTGCTTGCCACAGGGTTTGGTATATAAATGCTCAACACATATTAGCTATAATATTTTTCTTAAGTTACGGTTTTTTAGAAGCTACTGTTACCCTTTTCCCAAACTACTGGCATTACTTGGGGGGAAAAGAAACTTAATTTGCTACGCCTCAAGCATGCAGGAACAGGCCATAATGACAAAGTGACATGAAAGTCTTAGAACTAATGAGCTTAGACCACTTACTCAAGCTCTTCAGTAATTCAAGATCTTCGGTAATTCCAATTTCCACTATCAACAAAAATGAGTTTTAACAGTAGAAAAGCATGCTTATCTCACCCATTAGGCATTGTATTTGTTGCTTCATATATATAATTTTTCAGCTCTGAATTGATGTGTTCTTAAATATTTTAAAAAATAAAGAGTCCACAATTACTTCAGTAATTCCATTAGATACCTGTGTATCAACCATTCCAGACACTTCTGTGCTGGCTTAAGCAGGAAGTAAGGTGATAAGTGAATAAGGAATAATGAAATGTTTTCATCCAGCTGTTTGTTCACGGCTTTGGTTTGAACGCTGCGTTCCAAAGTTTTCGCTAGCTGGCTAAACAATAGTGCTTCAAACTGTTCAAAGGAAGGATCAATTCCAAGCAGTTCTTCTAGGCCAGTGCATCCTAGGAAAAGGCTTGTTTATTTAATAATTCTTTGCAAGAAAATTTATCCCAACCCTCTTAATAGTTTTACCTACCCTAAAAGTCTCTAAATATTTTTCTCATATATAATCTGCAATAGAGTTCTTACCTAACATTGACTTCAACTTTTAGAACATGTCTTATCTCACCAACTACAAGAATAGAAAGTACTTCATGGCAGGGAGGTTCCTTTTTTAAAAAAAACTTATATTCCCTATAAAAACAAGATCAGTCCTTTAGGGAGACTCCTCCTCCACTCCAGCCCCTGCCTCCTGCCTCCCACTGTACAAACTCTCTACAAATTAGGTGACCTCCCACCCCTCAGCCTTAAATCCTCACCTGTGAAACTCAGATACCCATACGCATTTCAAGGAATTAACACGGGGCTATTTGCTCAGTTAACATTAATTTTCTTAACATTAACCACATGTCAACAAGTTATAAAAGAGGGTGGGACAGAAGAGAAAAAATACAGCAACTTCCAGAAAGCAAACGCTTAAAAGAGCTTTTCTAAGTTAAACGGTAGCTCACCAATGGCAAAGGCGGTGTCCCTGTCGATGGTGGCCGCTTCCTTGGGGTCAAACAACAGAGAGGCAACTTCATCTCTAGATAAGAGACTAGGGTCACTTTGAGGGAGGGCGAGACGTTGGAGCTGCTGGGCTAAGGACGTCATCTTTCACGCCAGCGGAAGAAGCGGATTTCTAAACACAGTCTAAAAAACATAACCACTATGAGAAATCTCCATGAACCCATAAGGTGGCTTAAATGGAAGTAGCGAATGCCTCGAGTATGAACCAGTTGTCCCAGAACTCGCAAAAACTGCTGAGATACAAACAAGACTGCCACCTGCACTAATGACTATCTACAGCCTCTGGGGGCTACGCCGAGGCTTTCTTCAGCCGGAACACCGTACATACCCAGAAAACGCAGGAACACTTCAATCTTCATCTGTATGCCACCCCCATCCACGGCCTCACCAAACAACTCTGCGCTTCCCGTCTCCCAAAACTCGATTTTTTCAGCGGGATCTCGGAAGCCAACAACTCTTCACAGCAGCTCCCACATGGCACCAAGCACTCCCTTTCTCGCCCGGAAATCTAAAGCACGCTTTAGAGAAACTTCCGGTTTCAGTCACTACGGCAAGAGCAGAGGTACAAATTTGGTGGGAACCGCGACTCCGCCTCTTTGAGAAGCTTGGTCCCTTTACCCTGCGCTGGAGATCAGCGTTCCCTTCTCCGCTCGTGTCCAGCTGTCTGCGCCTGGTCTTGTGGTTTTCTAGGTGGGTCTTTGTGAATTTTGAGGTTCTGTAGTCGGAATCATGCGTTCAACAGGTGGTCACCTTGTACTGTGTATCCTAGTGCTTAAAAATATGGGCTGTGAAGTCTCGTTTAACTGGGCTTAAATTCCAATGCTTGCCTCGGGTTGTGATCTCCCCCGACTTTTTTAGTCTCTCTGAGGTTGTTACCTTTTCTAAAGTGGAAATAGGCCGAGGATTTAATGAGATGATCTGCTCATCCCCAGCGCGTGACGAACCGCTCGGTAAATTATTGGACACCGCCACCCTGGTGCTTGGGGCTCTCTCGTCTCTGCTTTGTTTGCACTCTTGGAGGGCGTTTTTTCCCCTTTTAAACTAATTTGTTGGGATATACTTTAAAAACAATAAATTCACCCATTTGAGTTGAACATGTGGGAGAATACTGATAAATGAATATATAGATGAGATGTAACTATCCCCCATCCCCCCATAAAGTTCCTTCAAGAGCCCCTTTGCGGTGAATACCCAACCCTGACTCCTGGCCCAGTCAACCACTGTCTTTCTTGGCATCACTATAGATTCATGTTGCTGAATAGTATTCCAATGTGTGGATATACTACAATCTGTTTCCAAAGCAGTGTTGCAACAGGAATAAACTGGCCCCTCAGAAAATCTGCCCTGGGAAGAAGCAATGAGATTGGATGTTGTGCCGGATTGACAGGATTTATGTACCCTAGAAAAGCCATGTTTTAATTCTAATCAAGCTTGTGGGAACAATGGTTTCTTCTAATCCTTATTCAGTCCTATAGGCTGGAAACTTGATTAGGTTATCTCCTCCGAGATGTGACTCAATCAGTTGTGGATATTAAACTTGATTAGATGGAGGTGTGCCCCCACCCATTCTATGTGAGTCTTGATTAGTTTACTGGAATCCTGTAAAAGAGGAGATATTTTGGACACAGGCCTTTTGAGCCACAGAGACACAACAGAAGGACAGAAAACCAGAGAGTCTACCAGCCAGTGACCTTCGGAGATAAAGAAGTCGTGAAGCAAGAGGTCTGGAGAGTAAGCTAGCAGACACCCCATGTTTGCCACATGCCCTCCCAGCTGAGCGAGAAACCCTGAACTTCATCAGCCTTTCTTGAGTGATGGTAACCTCTTATTGGTGCCTTAATTTGGACAATTTTTAGACTTACTTTAATTGGGACATTTTCTTGGCCTTAGAACTATAAACTTGCAACTTATTAAATTCCCCTTTTTAAAAGCTGTTCCGTTCCTGGTATATTGCATTCTAGTAGCTAGCAAACTAGAACAGATGTCCTTCCTACCCTTTCTGTATACATTCATTTCTCTCAAGAGATACAGCTCTCCAGTGCCAGAGTGTCAGTCTTTCTGTAACCCTCTTCCCTCCAGAGTGTTGGAAATGAGGTTACAAATTTAGGGGCTCCTTTTTTCTATACTCCATGTAGATTCTCTCTTATTTTTTTTATTAAACAGTTTTTGTTGTTATTTTGTTTTAACAACATTTAAAACAACCGGAAATCTCTAGTTCCTATACAGAGTTATTTATTTTCATTTTCATGTAGTATTGATGGCTTTGCAGAGAATAACATGATTTTTCAGTTATGATTTGACTATTTCATCCTTAAATTCAACTCTCACAAAGGAATTTCTTGTCCTTCTGAAGCATCACAGGAATTTACCTTTACTAAAGTAATCCTTGTTACATGTTTAGTAAACAATGAAAACCAGGCCTGTTTTAGCCTCAAGAATTATATGCTCCTTTGCTTTAATAAAAATCCCCAATATATATTTTTAAAAGTGTAACCAAAGTGAAACTAAAAAGAGTTACAAGGGCTTAAACATCCCTAATTAAAAGGAGAAGATTGACAGATGGACAAAAAAACAATACCCAATTATATGCTGCCTATAAGAACTTTAAATATAAAGGCACACAGAATGTATATATTTAGAAGACACTTTCAGATTATGTCCTTTGTTAATATGTGTATAGTTTTTTCAATGTTATTGTGTGTATCGTGGACAAATTTGAGTCCTTACTTGAAAGATGGGTGCTTAAATGTATACAACATATGTTAAAAGTAAAGGGTGTAAAATAATACTTCAAATATTTTTTCTGTTAATACATGGGAATGACATCATTAAACTAGACATCTTGGAGCAATATGCTGAGGGGGTGAGGGTGGGGGTCACATTTCATTCTCTTTCCATGTGAATATCCGGTTATCACAGCATCATTTATTGATTTTTGGGGGGGAGGGGGGTGTTCTAGTTTGCTAGCTGCCAGAATACAATATACCAGAAATGTAATGGCGTTTAAAAAGGGGAATTTACTAAATTGCTTGTTTACAGTTCTAAGGCCAAGAAAATGTCCAATCAAAGGCATCCAGGGGACAGATACCTTGGTTCAAAAAGGCAATGAAGTTCTGGGTTTCTCTCTCAAGTGAGAAGGCACATGGTGAACACACTCAAGGTTTCTGTCATCTGGAAGGGCACATGGCAAACATGGTGTCACCTGCTAGCTTTCTCTCCTGGCTTCCTGTTTCATGAAGCTCCATGGGAGGCGTTTTCCTTCTTCATTTCCAAAGGTCACTGGCTGATGGGCTCTCTGCTTCTCATCGTTCTGCTCTCTCAGAATCTCTCCTGGCTTTCTCTCATATTGTCCTCTTTTATAGGATTCCAGTAAGCTAATCAAGACCACCCAAATGGGTGGAGACACGCCTCCACCTAAACCAGCTCAACAGCCACTCTTGATTAAATCACATCTCAGGGGAGATGATCTAATTACAGTTTCAAACAAACCGAATAGGGATTAAAAGAAACGGCTGCCTTTACAAAATGGGATTAAGATTAAAACATGGCTTTTCTAGGGTACAGACATCTTTTCAAACCAGTGGAGGAAGTTAGTGCATGGGTCTCCCACATGGCACGCAAAAATTCTACCACTGAACTACCCATGCACGCCTCATGTTTCCATTTTGCTGTGACCATTGTGTGTACACATCTCTTGGATGTACCATAGGAAAATGTGGTTAAATCACTCAATGAAAACATACCTTGCTATTAGTTTGTTGTAGATCTGACAATGAAATCTCTAAGATGCATTATACTTTTTGTATTATTGCTTTATGTCTAATTTTAAAGTGAGCATTAAGGGAATACAATATTTGCAACTCTGCCAATATGTAAAAAAAAAAAAAAATGAGTTACAGTTATTTAGCTCAACCCTTTCTCTGTCAGCTCTAATGTTACATAGTGCCATGTCAAATTTTACTTTGGAGAGAGGCTAGGAGAGTGTATTGGTCAGGGTTCTCTTGAGAAACAGAACCAACAGGTAAATAATATGAGATTTGTTATACAAATTGGCTCACCCATTTGGAAAGCAAGTCCAAGTTCCATAGGACAGACTGCAAGTTGGGAACTCGATGGTGATGGTGAATTCTCCAGGAGAAGTAGCAAGTTGGGAACTCTGGCTCAGGTAACAATGAATTCCCCAGGAGAAGCTGGCTGGCTTAAGTAGAGATAGAGATGTTTTTGTATTAGAAAGTGGGGTACTGCAATTACAGTAATCTAGAAATGCAGAAATGACTTTGAAATTGAGTAATGGATAGACCCTGGAAGAATTGTGAGGCTCTGAATAGAAGAAACCTGAATTGCTTGGACGAGACTGTGTAGAAATATGGACATTCAAGGTATCTCTGATAAGACCTTAGAAGGAAATGATGAATGTGTTTTTGGAAACTGAAGGAAAGGTGATTATTATTGTAAGTGGCAGAGACTTGGTAAAATTGTGTTCTGATGTCAGATGGAAGGCAGAACTTGAAAGCAGTGAACTTGGATCTTTAGCTGAAGAGATTTCCAAACTAAGTATAGGACATACAGTCTGGGTTCTCCTTGCAGCTTATAGTAAAATGCAAGAGGAAAGGGATAACTCTTAAGCACAGAGGAACCAGAAAATGATGCTTTTGAAAATTATTACCCTTTACTGATAGTATGCTCTGGGCCAGACGTGGCTCTGCCAGGGACCTCCGTAAGTTTTTGAGAAGTGAGGCCCCAGAGATCAGGGCTCCAAGTGAGGTTTTAACTGAACAACCCTTTGCTAAACAGTGTGTGGCTGAACATAGATCCAGTCAACTATTTCAGCAGAAGTCAGGATTGGCAATGCAGTTATCCAGAAAGAATATGTGGAAAGTCCTTTTGTCTAATGGTTTGGACCCCCTTGAACCGCGTACAGAGCTGGCATGGTTTTTGTGAAGTTTGTATGAACAGAACCAATATCATCTTAGACTGAAAGGGACATGAGAAGTGATGAAGGAAGAATGTCTTCAAGGGCACAACCATAGAATCAGAAGTCTGGCGGAAAAGATGTCCTTGGGTCGAGAAAGTGGGCCTACCTATGTAACTGGAAAGAGTAGGTCTGCCCTTGCACTTAGAAGGGACAGGCCTTGTGTCCCAGTGTTCAGGGAAAGTGCTGCTACCCCAATACTTGGAGATGGTGGGGCTTGTGCCCCAGCATTCTTGCTCATCCAAGCAAGAGCTTGGAAAAGGTGAGGCTGCACTCCAACAGGCCCAGAGGACAAAACATCAATCCCCATATGATTTTCAGACCTTGAGATATAATGGACTTTGCCTTGTTGGGTTTTTGATTTGCTTGGGAACCATGGCTCTGTTTTCCTTCCTATTTCTCCCTTCTAGAATGGAAATATTTATCCTATGCCTATCCCGCCATTGTATCCTGTAGTCTGATAATTTGTATTCTCAGTTTCATAGGTCCATTGATTGAGGGGAATTTACTCCAAGATGAACCACACTCATAATTGGTTTAGATGAGACTTCATGCTTAGCATTGTTTCTGAAATGAGTTAAGGTTTTTGAGATTTTGTGATGGAATGCATGTATTTTGTATGGGAAGAACATGTCTTTCTGGGGTCTAGAGGGCAGACTATGATAGGTTGAATTATATACCCAAGGGAAAAAGTATATGCCTTAATCCATTCCTGGGGATTAATGTGAACCCACTATAAATAGTGTTATTTTTTGAAGGTGTTATTTTGGTTAATGTATGGCCAATTGAATGAAGTTGGCCCTTAATCCTGTTACTAGAGGTTTTCTGAAGAGAAAGCCACATAGAAGAAAAGCTTGTTGGAAGTCAGTGGAACCCAGAAGAGGAAGCAGAAGATGTTGCTACGTGCATTGACATGCAATAGAAAAGCCAAGGATCCAAGGGTCACTGACAGCCAGCCCCAGAATGCCAGTCTTTAGAGAGAAAGTATAGCCTTGGTGACTCCTTAATTTTGGACTTCTCCTAGCCTCAAAACCAGGAGCCAATAAATTTCCATTGTTTAAGCTAATCCATTGTGCGGTATTTGTCTTAGCAGCTGTAAATAATAAAACAGGTCAGAGGTTTTCGAATGTAATTTTTAAAAAGCTTTGGTTTTAAAAAATATGTGATCTCTAGATACATATTTGTCTCAGGCTTAAAAGATTTCTTTGAATTTATTCCTTATTATTTTCAGATTATTGCCTTATCAGTTTTTGTGATTGCATGCTTGTCTTACAATTTGATTATGCAATTTAAAACCAGAGCAAACTTACCTTTTCAGTTGTTATTTTAATATAAACTACCAGTTATAGATCATATGCTGCCCTACTGTTAATCCTCCTATCTAGTAATCCTTTTCATGCTATTTTACATTCATTAAATCCATAATTGTAGCTATAACTGATGCATATTTGTTTATGCAAGTATAAACATTGTTTTCAGAGAAGATATCTTAACCATACATTCATTCTGATGGGAGGTGGAAAATTGTTCATGTTTCAGTCACATTTATGGCCAGAGCCCTAATCCTTTCCCCACCAAAAAAAAAAAAAAAAAAAACCCACAAAATTTTAAGAGAGATTTGAATGAATGTGATTTTTTTTAAAGGATATTTTACCTCCCCCATCCCTCCCCATTTAATCCAGAGTTCAGACACTTTGATTCATTACATGTGTACTTGATGCCAGATTGAGGATACGGTGGTGAACGTGAGAAATAAGATTTCTAGTCTTGTGGCACTTACATTCTACCTGTAAGAAATAGACATTATGCAAATAAATAAACCAGTAAACCATCAGGTGGTGTGATAAGTGCTCCAATGGCAATAATTTGAAGCCATATTATAGGGATGATTGGAGGGCTTCATCAGTTTGAGTGCTTAAAGGTTCTCCGAAGAAGGGATATTTAAGCTGAGATCTGAATAACAAGAAATTGTGAAAAAAAAACAGAGGGAAGATTATCCCAGGCAGAACCAATTTGGGCGTTTACCATACTTCAGTCACTACAGGGATCCATTCTGTCTGGCAACTGTACCAAGCTTAACTTGTCTTTTTAGCACTTATTTATATAATCTGATTTATTGGTTAACCTATTTGTTTCTTATATCCTCTCATTGGAAAGTCAGCAAAATGTAAAAGATGACTGCATTTAATGATTGTACCTGTCTGAATGTTCTGTTGATTTGTGATTTTGGATAAGTGATAAAGACAAAGATAGTTAATATATTTCCTATATGTCTAGTACATAAAACTTTGCCTTTATTTCAGCAAAGTCACCAATTATGCTGTTAATCAGTATTTTCACATAATTTTGTTTTATTGACAGTAGTGATAAAAAAGATTAAAAATAAAAATGATACTCAAAGTATATAAAATTTGAATATATTTTTATAAAATATAAGTAAAAAATCAATACATTAAATATGTTTTTCATTTGTTTTCAATGTTTCCAAAAAAGTTATCTTTCTTCTAAGAAGGCAAAATGCAAATGACGATAAATTTCACATAAAATTATTTATATAACGCCAAAGTTTTATTTTTTAGTAAATATCATTACGTTCTTAGTTATTTTTATAAAAAATAGATTATGGGGCGGGCCGCGGTGGCTCAGCGGGCAAAGTGCTTGCCTGCTATGCCGGAGGACCTCGGTTCGATTCCCGGCCCCAGCCCATGTAACAAAAACAAAAAAACAAAATACAATAAAACAAGAAAATGTTTAAAGATGTTTCCCTTTCTTCCTTCCTTCCTTCCTTCTCTCTGTCTTTCCTTTAAAAAAAAAAAAAAAAAATAGATTATGCCTAATTTTAGCATTCAATGTCCATCTCATTGCCAGTGTAAATAATTGATATCACCCTTCATTGACGTTACGTCTGTATCAACATATTTCAAATTTGAGAGTAATATTAATTTTTGTTTATATTGTTTAATGTTCCTCAGCTGCCACATCCAGTTGTTAAGAATACTATACTAATTCAGTAATTCTTCCAGAACCACAAATTGGAAAACCAAAGAAAGAAGATAATTGGTTCTACCTGGAAATACAATTCCATTATGCAAAAATCCGTTATGTTCATCCTGTTTTAGAGGAAGGGTTTGACAAATTAATTTTTCTTTTCTCTATGTAAACATTCTGCATTCAAATCCTCCCTACCCTCTGAAACAGTCTCCAGAAACAGTAAAATCCACAAACCTTCAGAGTATTCGGACATGGTTGTGTTTTATTTGGGGAACACAGGGCAAGAGATGTGTTTCCCTGAATTCTAAACAGCATACATCATGAGACCAGATGTATAGGTTTACTGGGTTATGCTATGTCTGAACTAAATAGCAGATTTTAAGACACAGAGTTTCCCACATTTTTTAACAAATTTATTTTTTGTTTTTCATATGCAAGATGTGGGGTCTTAGCAACAGCAAGCATTGAAGACAAGAACTTTCTCATGATTATACACCATTGAATCCCTGCTGCCAAGTAAAGTAACCTTATACATGGTTGACATTATTATGAATTTGAACATGTGGTCTTATAAAAAATGGCAATTATTTTTCTTATTATTTTGGGAAAAAAAGAAAGATTTGGAAAGCAACCGAACAAGTGTATATCTCAGGGAACCACCAGATGGCAGCAAAGCGTTTTCTTTAGCATGCATTCGCAAAGTTTCTGTTTGTAGCAGTCGTTTTCAAACTTTTTAAAGACAATCTGTTTAAACTAAAATTGAAAAGTATATACAGTTATCCAAAGATTGTTTCATTAAAGCTTCAATGTGTAAAATGAAAAAAAAAATGCTCTTTAGCTCTTTATGCAGAACTACAGGACTTTAAAACTTTTAGATTTTCTTAGCTGACGGGAATCATTCAGAGTCATCTGTTTAATAAAAATGTATAACTGTAGGTGTGTAGCCTAATTCCTTTCTTCCCCACAACTCATTCTAAGTTAGTTTCAACTGCATATTTGCCACTGGAGATATTGTTGTACTGATTAGGTAAGGAGTGGAGTAGACAACTGGGAAAACCAGCAAGGTGATATTAATATACATGTAATGGCAAAGAATTATCAGAAGGTTCAGGAAGGTGGAGTGGCAGGAAAAGTGAAAAGGACTTGGCTCCATGTGAGCATATTTGAAGGAGAATTTGGGCTAGAGAGAGGATTTCAGGGGAGAAATTAAGAGAAAAGGATAGCTTTCTATGTGAGATATTAAGTAGATTTGAGAGGGGAAATTAGGTTTTTTTTTCTTTGTGCTAGGTTTTGATTCTCTATTTAGTATTCTTATATCAGTTAGTTAAATATTGCAAAGAAAAATATAGAATTATGTTTATTTCCTATGGACATGATGATATACCCAGAAAAGTCAAAGACTCCATTCTAAAAACAGCTGGATATAGTATGAAATATAAGAAACTAGGCAGGTACAAATATATACATGTACATGTGATGTCAACAACATTTTATCTGTAACTGTAGAAAATAAACTGAAAAAATAATCTGATTACCAGAAGCAAAAACCACACAAAAAAGCCTCCCAAAATACTTGGGAGAAAACTAGAACTTAAACTCCTAAGAAGAACTTTATGAAGAAAACTATGAAACCTTATGGGAAACTCAAACAAAATATTTGAATGAATAGAGAAGATAGCTAGCTATATTATGTTTCTAAATAGAAAGACAAATATTACATAAATAGTCTATTCATCATTACTCAATTTAATTTACATATTTAATTCAGTCTTAAGAAAAGTCCCAGAATGATTTTTTTTAATTTGACAAAATGATTCCAACGTTTATGTAAAAGAGTAAGCACATTAAAATGTACTTGTATAAATCTCAGAGGGACATTTAATCTTTTTAAAAAAATTATTGTAACATATACAATATGAAATCTCCCACCTCAGTCACTCCAAGCGTATAATTCAGTAGCATTAATCATATTCAGTGTTGTGCTACCATCACCACCACTCGATACCAAAACTTTTCCATCACTCAAACAGAACCTCTATACCCATTAAACATTAACTTCCCATTCTCCTTCCTCCTTGCTTCTGATTACCTGTACTTTACTTTCTTCTCTATGAATTTGCATATTCTAGATATTGCATATAAGTGAGATCGTTCCATATGTGTCCTTTCATACCTGGCTTATTTCATTCAGCATAATGTCTTCAAGGTTCATCCACGTCCTCAAATGTATCAGAACTTCATTCCTTCTTACATCTGAATAATATTCATTGCATGAATATACCACATTTTGTTTATGCATTCATGGACACTTGGGACGTTTCCATCTTTTGGCAACTGTGAATAATATTGCAGCTGTGGCCATTGGTGTACAAAAATCTGTTCAAGTCCCTGATCGCAATTATTTTGGCTATATATCAGGTCGTGTGGTAATTCTATATTTAACTTTTTGAGAAACTGCCAAACTGTTTTCCACAGTGGCCGTACCATTTTACATTCCCATCACCAGCATACCGGTTTTCCTATTTCTCCACATCCTTACCAACACTTGTTATTTTCTGGATTTTTGTTATTGTTGTTGTTTTTAATAACGGCCATTCTAGTGGGTATGAAATGGTGTCTCATTGTGGTTTTGATTTACATTTTCCTAATGGTCAATTATATTGAGCGTCTTTTCATGTGCGTTTTGGTCATTTGTGTGTCTTTTCTTTTTTATTTTATTTTTACTAGAATTGGCCCTAGAGACTTTAAAAATTATTATTTTTTAATTAGAGAAGTGGTAGGTTTATATAAACATGTAAAAAATACAACTTTCCCATATACTCCCCTATTGTTGACACTTGCATTAGTGTGGTACATTTGTTACGTTTGATGAAAGCATATTAAAATAACACTGTTAACTGTGGCCTATAGTTTACATTAGGTGTCTTTCCTCATATACAACCCATGATTAACATCTTGTATTAGTGTCATTCATTTGTTGTAATTCATGAAAGAACATTCTTACGCTTGTCCTATTAACCTCAGTATATCGTTCTCATCATGGTTCACTCTAGTCCTGTCTTTTCTACCTTTCATTCTGGTAACATAAACAACCTCAGCGTCCCCGTTTCAACCACATTCACATACTTAATTCAGTGCTATTAATTACACTCACAATAATCTGCTACCATCATCACCATCCATTTCCAAACCTTTACAATCAACCTCAGTAGCATCCACTCCCCTTTCCCGACCGTCAATCTATCCCTTCCTAACCTATATTCTAGATTCTAACTCTGTGAGTTTGCTTATTATAGTAGCTCATATCAGTGAGATCATACAGTATTTGTCCTTTTGTGTCTGGCTTATTTCGCTCAGCATAATATCCTCAGGGTTCATCCAAATTGTTGCATGCTTCAGGACTTCATTCCTTTTTACAGCTGAATAATATCCCATGGTGTGTACATACCACAGTTTGTTTATCCATTCCTCAGCTTATGGACATTTGGGTTGCATCTATCTTTCGGCAATTGTGAGTAGTGCTGCTGTGAACAGCAGTGTGCAAATATCTGTTTTGTCCCTGCTTTCAGTTTTTTTGGGGAAATATTTAGTAGTGGGAATACTGAGTCATATGGTACTTCTGTATTTAGCTTCCTGAGGAGCTGCCAAGCTGTCTTACACAGTGGATCACCATTTTGTAATCCCACCAGCAATGAATGAAAGTTCCTATTTCTCCACATGCTCTCCATCACTTGTAGTTTTCTTAATAATAGCCATTCTAGTGGGTGTGAAATGATATCTCATTGTGGTTTTGATTTGCATTTCCCTAATAATTACTGAGGTTGAGCATCTTTAAATTTGATTTTTAGCCATTTGTACATGCTCTTTGGAGAAATGTTTATTCAACTCTTTTCCCCATTTTTAATTGGTTTGTTTGTCTTTTTATTGTTGAGTTGTAGGATTCCATTCTGTATTCTAGATTTTAAACCCTTATCAGATATATAGTTTCCAAATGTTTTTTCCCATTGAATAAGTTGTTTGTTCACTTTCGTGACAAAGTCTTTTGAAGAGCAAAAGTTTTTAATTTTGAGGCGGTCCCATTTATCTATTTTTTTTGTTGCTGTTGTTGCTTGTGCTTTGGGTGTACAGTTTAAGAAACCACTCCTAACATAAGGTCCTGAAAATGTTTCCTTGTATTTTTCTCTAGGAATTTTATAGTCCTGGTGCTTATGTATAAGTCTATGGTCCATTTTGAGTTCATTTTTGTATATGGTGTGAAATGGGGATCCCCCTTCATTCTTTTGCATTGAAATAACCAGTTCTCCTAGCACCATTTGTTGAAGAGACTATTCGTTCCCTGTTGAGTGGACTTGGAAGTCTTGTCAAAAATCAATTGACCATGGGCAGTGCGATGGTGGCTCAGTGGCAGAATTCTTGCCCATGATGCTGGAGACCTGGGTTCGATTCCCGGTGCCTGCCCATGCAAAAAATTAAATTAAAAAAATCAATTGACTGTAGGTATGAGGGTCTATTTCTGAACTTTCAGTTCTGTTCCATTGGTCAGTATTCTATGTTTGTGCCAATACTCTGCTGTTTTGACTCACTGTAGCTTTGTAAATATTCTTTAAAGTCAGAAAGTGTGAGTCCTTCAACTTCGTTCTTTTTCAAGATGTTTTTGGCTATTTGGGGCCCCTTACCCTTCCAAATAAATTTGATAATTGGCTTTTCCATTTCTGCCAAGTAGGCTGTTGGAATTTAGATTGGAATTGTGTTGAATCCGTAATTCAATTCATTATAAAACCTACATTTATAACCTATTAATTTGAAAAGATACTGACTTGACTTCAATAGCACACATGTTCTCACCCTGTTTCCCCTCTTTATGTTGTTTTTGTCCCACTTTACCACTTTGTATTTTGCACATCCATTATCAGGAAATACGCTTATTTCTTGTTCACTTGTATCTTGGTCTAACTTTTCAGATTTTCCCAGCTGTTCTTCATCTGATTCTTTCCCTGGGTATGTAGTACAATTTTTAAGATTGCACTTTTTGTGCAATTGTTTCACCTCAAGAATAGAGTTTTCCTTTCCTCTGTTCCTTCTTGGGAATCTTGATCTGTTCTGTTTTTGTGCAGACTTTTCTCCCCACTTTTATGATTTGTTTAAATTCTCTTCCTCATTCTGTGCCCTATTTTCCTTACACTTTTTGGTTTTGACCTATCTTGTGGCAGTTCAATTTTAACCCCCACCCATATGGTACTTCTGTATTTTTTTCTGTGCGGTTTTTCTACCTCCAGTTTCTTCTCCATTAGGGTCAATCCAGAAAGGTGGGTCACTCCAGAAAAGTATGTTTTGCCTTTAGGTGGTCCAGCCAAATGAAACTGGAGCCAGCACTTCTACCTAGATCTCTTTTTCTCCCCCTACCCCCCAGGCCCTTTTGTATACAGCACTCCTCAGTGGTGTTTATTCTGCTCTGGGTCTCTGTGGACCTAGGTGCCTTGGTCTCTGTGGACCTGGATATATGTGGAATTCTAACTCACTGCTTGAGTCGCTCTAAGCTCTCTGTTTATGATGGGAGGGGCCCGGGCCGTTTTGCCTGTGTGGGACTCCCAAGCTGCACAGGACTGAGTGAGGGGGAGGTGAATGGGAACTGACCAGTGCTCCAGGATGAAATTTTCCTACCTGATATTTTCCTGTTTCTTTCCTACCTGATATTTTCCTACAAATTCAGCATTTGTAGATTGTTTCTCCAGTCTCTACCATCCTCAAGAGTTCTAAGCAGGTGGGATATAGCCTTTTATTCGCTAAGTCCCTAAAGAGGCTTTTTCAGGGAATGCCTTACATTGCCATGTTGATGATATCAGCCCTTGTATGTATTCTTTGGAGAAATGTCTATTTAGGTCCTTTACCCAATTTTTTTTTTTTTTTTTTTTTTTTAGGAATAAGTAGTAAAGTTTATTAAAATGAGAAGTTTATTAAAAAGAGAGAGTAAATGTTAGAGAGGGTAATGCAGGCGTGCCCAAGGGAGGGACATGCCCTTTGCCCACTTTTAAATTGGGTTGTTTGTCTTTTTGTGGTTGAGTTGTAGGCCTTCTTTATATATCCGGATATTAAACTCTTACCCTCAGAGGAACATTTAATGGGAAATTACAATAGGTTAGATTGGCATTGTCAAATATTAAAAATATACCACAAAGGAATACAGTTGTAGTTTTGGGGCAAAAACAGACAAATAGATCCTTTGGTACCAATTTAGCTAATCTAGAAATATATCTTAATATATGTAAATATTTAATGAACTACAAGGAAACTATCAAAAGCAATCAGGAGGGGTACAAGTTAGTTCAGTGGTAGAATTCTCACTTGTCGTGCGGGAGACCTAGGTGTGATTCCCAGCCCATGCACTTCCCAAAAAACAAACAAGCAAAGAAAGAAAGAAAAAAACAGACAAAAATTCAACGAGTGGTGCTGCAATAACAGGATACTCACATGGAGAAAGAATGAAATGTGATCCCTGCCATACAGCATACAAAAAAAAAAAATCAGGAAAGATTTTCTGTCTCTGAGTTGGCATATTCTCTAATATTTTCTTTATGGTTACCATAAAGCTTGAATTTAACATCCTAAATGTATAACAATCATTTTCTTTGATTCCAACTTAACTTCAATAGTATACACAAACTTTATTCCTGTACTCTTCCCCATCTTTATGTAGTTCTTGTCACAAATTACAGTGAGTCCAAAACCACTGATTTATCGTTACATTTTGTGCATTTGCCTTTTAGATCCCATTGGAAATAAAATGATACAAACCAAACCAACCAACAAACAAACCAAGCTATTTCTAAGTAACTGCATTCCAGAAAAAAGCTTAAGAATATTTGTAGAAATATAGAAATATCCAGTACCCAACAAGGTAATCCTGGCATCTGATAAAAAAATTATGAGACATGCAAAGAAGAAAAAAAAATACAACTCATATTGGGGGAAAAACATCATTGAAACTGACCCAGAACTGACCCAAATGTTAGAATTATCAGATAAGGACATGAAACAATTTTTATAAATGTTTTTTCCATATTTTCAGAATATTAGAGACATAGAAGATAGTTGTTTTTTTTTTAGGCCCAAATTGAGCTACTAAAGAGGAAAACTGCAGTATAAGAGATGAAAAATATATCAGATGGTATTAATGACTAAGCTAATATTGCCCAAGAAAAGATTAATGAACTTGAAGGCACAGTAATAGAAATAGCATTTTTAAGAAATGAGCAGAGCATCAGCATCCTATGGGACAACTTCAGGGAAGCTGTTATATGTGTAACTAGACTCCCCAAAGCAGATATTTGAAGAAATAATGACTGAACATTTTCCAAATTTAATGAAAATCATGAATCCATAGATGTAAGACGTTCAGTGAGCACTCACACAGAAAACATGGAGGAAATTACACCAAGGAATATTATAATAAAAATTCTAAAGAAATTGTATAAAAAGTTAAATAGTAGAAAAATCAGAAGTTAATAGAATTGCATACTGATCAATTTTGGGGGTGATATGAGAGAGGACTTTCTAGAAGTTTCAGAAAAAAACATTGAGGGAAAGATCGGCAGATTTAACTACATATAACTACAAATTTAAGTATATTATGCTTTTAAAAATAATGGATAAACAAATTTAAAAGACAAGCAACAGAATGAAAAAACAGCAGATATATACCATAAAAGGATATATATGTGCATGTATGTTCTATACTAGTCATAAGGGAAACACTAAAATTTCAATAGGTCAATAGCCAAACAGCCAAATAAGTCACAGAAAAGAAATCCAAATATTAAATTTAAGGGAAAATGTTCAACTCTATTAGTAAGCAAATGTAGGTTAGAATAATGCATTTTTTTTTTTTTGGAGGAGGAGGGGGTGCATGGTCTGAGAATCAAACCTACATCTCTCATGTGGAAGGTGAGCATTCTACCACTGAACCACCTGTGCACCCTCAAATAATGCATCTTTACCTACTAAATTAGCAAGTGTTTTAAAAATAGAATTGTTTATTCCTGGCAAAGGCATATTTTAATTCATATTCTCATGAATTACAATGTTACGATAAAGTGGTATCACCCTTTTGGAAAGCAATTTGGAAATATGCATCAGGAACTCAAAGTATGTTCATACTCATTAACTTACTAATCCCATTTCTGGAAGTCTATTATAACTCAACATTCCACAGCCATTAACAGACTATTATCACGTTGGTGTGTAGGAGGGTAGATTTCTTAAGATATCAAGTATAGTTAATGTAACTACATATAAACATAAACCATTTTTAAAGCTATAGTTTGATAGTTTTAAGCAAAGTAATCATGGGTCTTTTTTCTAACTTATCAATGCATTCCAACAGTTTTTACATGATGTCATTTTGCGTTTTAAATCAGCCTCTAATATTTAAGCCTTTGTAAATATAGATGTTCTAGTTTGCTAGCTGCCAGAATGCAGCACACCAGAGACGATTGGCTTTTAATAAAAGGGGATTTATTTAGTTAATGTATAGTTCTTCAGAGGAAAGACAGCTAACTTTCAAGTGAGATTCTTTCTTATGTGGGAAGGCACAGGATGGTCTCTGCTGGCCTTCTCTCCAGGCCTCTGGGTTCCAACAACTTTCCCCGGGTGATTTCTTTCTGCAACTCCGAAGGCCTGGGCTGAGCTGCGAGTGCTGAGATGAGGTATGCTGAGCTGCTTGGGCTGCGCTGTGTTGAGCTCTCTCATTTAAGCACCAGTCAATTAAATCAAACATCATTCATTGCAGCAGGTATGCCTCCTAGCCGACTGCAGATGTAATCAGCAACAGATGAGGTTCACGTATCATTGGCTCATGTCCACAGCAACAGAACTAGGCACCCTCACCTGGCCATGTTGACACCTGAACCTAACTACCACAATAGTTTACATTTCTTCCCATAAAAACTCAGTGTAAGTTACCAGTGTTACCATTGTAACTTATATATTAACAACTGTTTAAATAGCTTTGTACATTTTGGATTATGCTCTCTTAAAGACTTTTTTTAGACTGAGAACAAAGAACATACTTTGAGGAAGATGTTCAATTCTGGGAAGCAGTTTTCTATAACAGAAGGAATAATAGAGTGATTTATTCTATTTAATATACTTATAAGACATTGGGAAATTTTCCATTATGTATTGCAGAGTTCCTTTCTGTAAAAGTCATTTTACTTACAAAAATTTTTAGCTACACTTGTGTAATTGAAGACACCGAAGAAAATATTCAGGCCTTAGAATAAAGGGTGATATATTTATATCTAAGGCAGTTATTATTTTGGACTGTCAGGTAAAAGGGGGAATTCATCACATTAAAACCTCCAAAATTGGACTAGTCAAACTTGTTTGAACATTTTGAAGATTAGAAAGAAAATGTTATGTCTTTAAAAATGACTTTTTGAGGGGATGCAAGGGTAGTTCAATGGTAGAGTTCTTGGCTGCCATGCAGAAGACCCGGGTTCAATTCCAGGCCCATGCACTTCCCAAAACAAAACAAGCAAACAAACAAACAGAAAAGCAAACAGAAAAATTCAACAAGTGGTGCGGCAATAAGTGGATACTCACATGAAAGAACAATGAAATGTGACCCTGCCATACAGCATACGAAAAAAAAAAGACAGCACTAGCAATCTAAGTCCTGTTAAACTTCACACACATTGTTAATCTTGTGTTTTAATTGAATGTGCTTTCAAACAACATTTCAGAATTTCTCATAATCTCAGGAAGCCATGGCTATTGTACAAGAAGCATACCTAGGAGACTATAAAAATGATAGGATGAAATCCTTCTCATGCCTCTTTTGCCAGTAGTAAGGAATTTGGGATCACTGGGCTGAATGACATTTTTTGAGGAGTGATTTCTTTGATTGTAGTGTAATTTGTAAATGTAACTTATTTGACAAAACAATACTTTGGTGGAACTAAAACTCACCAATAAAATGAGTTTTTAAGTACCATCAGATTGACCACCATGTTTTCCAACTCAAGTCAATTCAGTTAACATTTACTGTACGGTATGCTTGGCACTTTAATAAATGATGGAAAGATTACTAAGGCACTGGGCCTGCGTGCCTCTCTCTCTCTCTCTCTCACTCAAAGTAAGAAAAAAAAAAAAGCACGCATGTTTAGAATTAGCCAGCTGAACTCAGTTTAGATGATACCAATTTGGCAACATCCAAAGCACCATAGCCAGGAGCCAGTTGTATATATGCCTCCTTCTCTCCATCAGGCCTGATGACGGTGTTGACCTTGGCCACCTCAATGTCAGCCTGTTTGATCTCAGTACTTGTTGGCCTTGACATACACAGGTGTGAACACAAGTGTGTTATTGTCTTCATTCTTCTTAATGGCTCACTCGGTGGTCAGGGGGAACTTGATGGTGGCAAAGTGGTCAAATTTGTTTCTCCTGGAGGCTTTCTTGCCAGGCTATTTGGGCGGTCTTCTCAGACCTAACACCTTGGGCCGCCAGAAGATGGGTGTATTGCAGATCTTTGTTTGTGTCACTGTGGATGTCTTTCAGTACTGCTTTTTTTTTGGCTTTCAAAACCTTGCTTTGGCTTTGGTTTTGGGATGGGCAGGAGCCTCCTTTGCTTTCAACAAAAGTGAAGAAAAGGATAAGCCTTCTTTTTAGCTTGAAACGAGCATTGGCAGAGTCTAGTACAGAAAGCAGACCTTTAAAATAATCCATGCCATTCAGTTTAATGGACACAATAATAGCCATGGAAGGCACAGAAGAGCCAACTTCTCCTGGAGAGTTCTTTCCACAGAAGGTCACACATCTGAGCTATGTTTTAAAAGTTTAAATAGAAACAAACAAGGGGTTGAAATGCTGGGGGACAAATCATTCCAGGCAATAGGTGAGGAGGTAAAAAAGCACAGAAATAGGCAGAGTGTTTGAGTAATTAACAGTTTGATATGACTGGAATGTGGAGGTGTTCTAGAAAGAACAAGATGAGGAAGGTTGGAGGGGGGGATTGAGGGCAGATTATAGATGTTCTAAGCCATATCTTCTGTAGGCAGGGAACTGTCATGAAAGGATTTTCTTTGTAGATGATTGACTCTGGCAGTGGGGTTGAAGTTGGTCAGAGGGGTTAGGTTGGTGGCAAAGAGTTCAGTACTGGGGTTACACTAGCATTGTATTAAATTTCTGTATAAATGCGATTTATAACTATTTATTCTATTCTTATAATTTATTGAGAATTTAAAAGTTAAAATTTTTAATGCTACAAAAGAGTTCTGTGAAATAAAAAGAGCTATCAGAAAGGTAAGCACTAAACAAAAACTAATGGTAACTAAGAAGTTAGCCTTTCCAAGCTTGTGGGGACCTCACCACTACCTGAAATCTCGGAGACTGCCTCCAAACTGCTACTGAAAAGAAACTGTACCCTTTAATGGAAGAACTGAGTGCTGCAGCCAGAAGGACACATCAATCAAATAAACCTTCCCCTGGTAGATTTTCCATTACTCTGTCATAATCATTGTATTCCCCCCCACCCCCCGTCCCCCAGGGCTAACTGAAAGTTTTATCAACATTAGCATAATATCAGGAAAATTTAGCCAGAAAGAAGACATTAGCTGAGATAGTTTCATAAGTGCAATTATCATCATTAGCTACTGAGTCACTGTTAAATGCTAGATCTTGCAAAGCCAGATCTTTTTGATGGAACATTGAACTTTTGTCCTTGCTTTATAACATTTAGTATTGGAGGAAAGATGAAATCTTTTGAAACCTTTGCCCCTTTTGGGGCACTTTATTTTCTCCCTTTTAGTTAAAATTGCTGAAAATGGCAACATTCGTCTTCCTTCACTTCAGATGAAATTGCTGGATATTCCTCTAACTGGATGTCCTGTCTCCTCTAAAGCTCACAGAAGAAACAATGTTGTGTCTGTACATTATAGTTTTTCAGGCAATTGGGAAGGACTCAGAAGAATACACTATGATGCCAGACATTTTTTTAGGTAAAGCAATTACGTTTTCCATAAATCTGCAGCGTTGCGTAATTGTAGAATCTAAAATGTCCTTAGAGCTCATGCAACACAACCTCCACATTTTATAGATTAAGAAAGTTGAAATAAGAGACCATTTTTCACTGATCAGTTTGGCAGAATATAAAAAGATTTATGATATTCAGTGTAGAGAAGGGGCACTATTGAACGCTGTTGGAGTAATATCAAATGATACGTTTGATACTACCTATAGAAATTTAAAATATATATACCCTTTCACTCAGCAGCTCAATTTTTAGAATCCTATTTTAAAGAAATCTAATACATATGCGTTGAGGGTGTATGTACACATGTGCTTGTTGCAGGAATTTTAGATATGGAAAAATTGGTGTCAGTCTAAATGTCCATCAGTAATGGGAACTGTTAAAATAAATTAGGGTATTTCTGTACCATGAAATATTAAAGTCTGCAGGAGGAAAGAATGACCATGATATACTGGTAAGTTAAAAAAGCAAGTTATAGGAAAATTGTATGTAGAGTTTGATCCCATTTTTATGAAATATATCTTTACATGCTTATAGAGTATAGAGTGTTACACACAAATTTTTAAGAGTAGTTACATTATGGGAATAGAATCAGAGACTAAGGCAAAGTACCTTTTCATTTTTACTCTGTACACTTAGACTTTGCTTAAATTGTTTACAGTGAACATGTACTAATTTCATCTCTTTTTGTAAAGAATAAAAATATGAGCCTCAGATATGTAAAGTAACTTGTTCAAATCATTGAAATAGTTAGTGAAAACATAAAACTAGGATCTGGATCATCTGATCACACTCCAGTGCTTTTCCTACTAAAGCAAGGCCTTGAGAAACCTTTACATGAACTTCTGACTCTGCAGATCTAGTCATTTCTCTTCTGTTT
This sequence comes from Tamandua tetradactyla, assembly GCF_023851605.1. NCBI lineage: Eukaryota > Metazoa > Chordata > Mammalia > Pilosa > Myrmecophagidae > Tamandua > Tamandua tetradactyla. Next base: position 7,311,266 of record NC_135333.1, read on the forward strand.
CTTAAGGAAGTAAATTAAAGTAATGATTTCCTAACTTTATTAAGGCAAATAAATTTCTGACCCTCTTGATCAACAATATATGCTTCTCAATTTTTTTTGCTTATATATACTATTGTAATCAGCAAAGAAACATTCATTTATAGTTATTATATTTTACTTATATGACCAATTCTGACTTCTGCCCTAGCCACTCACTAATCCACAAAGAAAGGATTGAAACTAAGCCTTGGATATTATTTCATAGCTGAACAGAAGATCCAGACTTTTCCAATAGAGCATAGAAGTGTATTCGCAAATGACAGAGGAATTTGCTATCATGTTTCCTCATCTGTTCTTATAATATCTTCTGCAGTCTTATTCAACTATAGTTGTTATTTTTAGCTGCATTTTGGTATTCATGATGAATAATATTATTGCTCTCCATTAAGTAAAATAAAGTAAATGAGTGGTTGATTTACCTTAAAATCTGCAGCAATATTAGCTTTCCCATATATTTATTTTTAAGTCTAATTTTAGTGATCCCAAAAGTCAAAGTGTAGAGTTGTAATTTTCAATCCTTAGGTATAGCCATAAGTTACCAGAATGATTTTTTTCCAAGTAATAAATGAGGGGAAAGATCTAGAAGCAATTAAAGGGTGGATTAAAAATAATATGGCTAAAAGAATATTTAATTAGGTTGGAAACTGTCTCAACACCATGCTAAATAAAAAGAGATACAAAAAATATGTATCCCAAATTATCCTTATCCAATAAACACATATACTTTATATATAATCGTATGTACATAAAATATGATCTTAAAAGAAATGTCTGCAAATATGAACAAAAACTTTGTATGGTAGAACTCAGGTTGATTTGCTTTCTTCTCTGTATTTCTCATATATTTCTCAATACTTACTCATTTTTGTCAAAAGAATGTTTAGTTTAGACATTAGAAAAAATGTTTTAAAAAAAGATCTGAAAGCAAATGGGGAACTATATAATCTGAGGCAATACTTCTTAGCTATGTTGTTTGGAGAGTAATAATCAGTTTGACACACTACTAGAAGAGAGTGGCATAACCTCATATCAATTTGTATGTACACATGCTAGTAAGGAAGGTGTCATGTGTCAACTTGGCCAAATGGTGGTACCTGTTTGTCTGATTGGGAAAGTGCTGGCCTGTCTGTTGTGATGAGGACATATCATAGAATTAAATCGTGATCATGTCAGCTGCATCCACAGCTGATTCCATTTGTAATCAGCCAAGGGGAGTGTCTTCTGCAATGAACGATGCTTAATCTAATCACTGGAAGCCTTTTAAGGAGGATTCAGAAGAGACATGTTCTATTCCTGCTTCGGCTGGTGAGCCTCTCCTGTGGAGTTCGTCCAGACCCACCATCGGTATCGTCGGCTTCACAGCCTGCCCTGTGGATTTTGAGCTCTGCGTTCCCACGGTCATGTGATACACTTTCACAAATTTTATATTTGCAAGTGTTTCCTGTTGATTCTGTTTCTCTAGAGAACCCTAACTAATATAGAAGGAAAACTATACCTTTTTAAAGAAAATTTAAAGTTTAACCTTTTTAAAGAAAATTTTAACTTCAGTAATAAAGAGAAAAGGAGAACAATGGGCAAGAAACAAGAAATAGGTTATTTGCCTGAGTGGAGCTCAGATTACAGATGCAGATTATACAAAACCAGACCAATTTCCAAGCAGGGATTTGATGGAAGAAGGTAGAGAAAGGCATGTATGTTATAGAATGAAAGGGAAATTTAAAAATATAGAGTGACAGGGAAATTAAAAAATATTCTGAGTACAAAGAAGGAGCAGCAGTTACTGGGCTATTTCTACTAGTTTTTGCCTTCCTCATCCCCATCCTTCAGCCAGGATTTAGCACAGTGTCCAGCACATGGCAGGTTCTCAATTTGTTTAGCATAATAAATGGATGAAAATGTGACAGCTGTTTGAACCTAGAATGGATTGAGGTTGAAGCCACAATTATAGGGAAAACCTAACAAGATTAAATACACCAATGATGTCTTGCTAGTGTCACATTAGTGAATGGCTTTGTTACTCAGCCGTGCTTGGATGAGTCTGTAATTTAAAGCACTCTCATGGATCCTGATATACTTGTTGAGTAAAAAGGAACATTAAAAGGGGAAATGAAACTCACCATCATAAAATATTAGAACCACAGAAGAAAAAGGAAAAGACCAATTCTCTACCCTTTTGTTTGTTACTTTTATTTCTTAGAGCTCAAGAAACTGGTGAGTAGGAGGTAAAGAGATCTTGGCCAAACTTACACATGTAGATTGATCAAAAACATTGATGTCTATTACTTGATGGGCCACTGATTATCCAAATAATATTGTAAAATCACTTTAGCCTCTTTCTGTGCTTCAATGTTCACCTCTGTAAAATAGGATTCAAATTATATTTGCCCCACCATGGTTAAAAATGTGAATGTTAAAGTGTGAGGCTGAAATAATAATTTATAAACAGTATTGTGATATGTTACTGTTCAGTATTCATGGGGTAAAATCTCTTACCTACTCGCTGCTGGTGAGTAACAGTTGATTTGGGGTGAAGTAAAAAAATAGCAAGGACTTATTTATAGTAATTTCCCAGTTATACAAATTTGGCCATTTATTTTTCCCCCTCCACCATCCTAAAGGTCAAAATCAGTTGAATGCTCATTAGGAGCTCCTGTAGTGGTGGACCAAACCAGAAAGTATAAAAGCAATCCCATCATTTTTTCTACTCATTAGCACTGTGTCAAAAAATCATGTTGGGGAAGACAGTTAAAGCTATGCATTAAAACAAGAAATATTAGATCAACCATGAATTTTACTTGTCCAGACCATCCCTAACTGCCTTCCATGCCATCTGCTCCTCTTACCGCCTGGATTTCTCATATGATAGTTGATCCCATTTTTGTTTGTTGGGTTCCTTAGACAAACTAAAGTCTAGGTTTCGAGGGATTTTGTTGTTGTTTTGTTTTTAATAAGGCAAATAAATTAGTAGTTTTTGTGTATTTTCACAGAATATGTTGCATTCTTCTGGAATTCCTGTGTTTGATCAAAGACATTTAAGAACCTAATATGTCCAAGGGAGCTTTGACAGAGACTAGGGATACAGCCGTAAAGAACACACAGACCCAAACCTCAAATAGTTCACATTCAAAATAAAAATAAAGACCAAACTTTTAAAGATTTTTCCTTTAATGTACAAGTGATACGTTTTATTATATTTCTTACAGCTAAAGCAAAGGAAGAAATATAAAATAATGCATTATCCTGGCCACTCACAGACAACCACTTCTAACATTAATGTACACTTATACATGCATGTTTAAAATGAACTCCTATTTGAAATATCTACTGTTTTGTAAATGCTTTTTTCCCCAAGAAACATTTCTCCACGCCAAAATCTGTGTTACTATCTAAATAATTTGATGTTATCATAATTTATTTAAATTATTTCTGAACATTTAAGGTTCTGGTCAATGTTCAATGTGTTGAAAAATAAATACAGAGGTTCCTCTGGGAATGTGGCACCTGAGTGAGGCTCACTGAACCAAGTAGCTGCAGCAGCAGCTAGGGAGAAGTAGAGCCTTTACTCTGTGTGAGTCTGGCTTTCTCTGTGAGCCAGGGAAGAATATGGAGGTTAACTTTAGGGAACTTTTGTGTGACGACCATAAAGCAGAAGATCCTTGGTAGAACATGCACTGCCAAGATCTATAAATCCTTCTGTGGAAAGGTTTATTTTGAATGCATGATTGTCCCATCTCCCAGGCCCCAAGAAGACAAAAAGAAACTTACGGCAGGCAGACTCTGGTGGCCCACACGATCTTTGCCTGGATTCACTCCTTTGTCTATTCCTCTCCCCCTGGGTGTGGGAGGGACCTATGATTTGCTTCTAACTGATAGAATATGGCAAAGTTAACAGGATGTATGTGATTATGTGTCCACGATTATGTTACCAAAGAATGTAATGCCCACTCTTGTAAGGAGGCTCTTTTACTGGCTTTGAGGAAGCAGGAGGTCATGTTGGGAAGACCCACGTGTAAAGAAACTGCGGGCAGCTTCCAGCCAACAGGAAACTAAACCCTCAGTCTGGCAGCCCGTAAAGAACTGAATTCTGACAGCAAACACATGAACTTGGAAGTAGATCTTTCCCCAGCTGAGCCTTTCCTAAGCTCACAGCCTCAGTTCCCATCTTGATTGCAGCATTGTGAGACCCTGAAGTTGACCCCAGTTAAGCTCTACCTGAATTCCTGACCCACAGAAACTATGAGATAATAAGATTGTTTGTTGTGTGTTTTTTAACTTTTGTTTATAGTAGAATATAACATATATAAAAAAATGTTTTTTTATTGTAGAACATAACATATATACAAATATGAGGCTTTCTCCCTCAACTCCAGCCAAACTTGTTCCTTTACCGTGCACTGGTTTTTCAAACACACTCAGCATACTTCAATCTCAGCACCTTTGCACTTTCTGTTCTCTCTGCTTTAAATGCCTTTCCTCCAGCTATCTCAATGGCCATCTCCCGGTTTCAGATCTTTGGTCAAAAAGTTTCCTTTTGGTGAGCCCTCACTTGGAAATCCTATGTACAACTGCAAACAGCCCACTACCACCATTATGACATTCCTTGTCTCCCTTCCCCTTAGCACTTATTATTTAATATAATATATGTTTTATGTATTTTGCTTGCTTACTATCTGTCTCCTATCTAAAATATAAGTACTATGTGTACATGGCTTGGTGTCTGTTTATTTTTAAATTTTTACTTCTCTGGTGTTTGGAACAGTGACATATATTAGGCACTCAGTAATTATTGGTTGAATTTATTAAGCCTTTCTCAATTTGGCATAATAGTTTTGTTTTCCCGTAGCCTCAATTCTTCCATGGATTGGTGGGCTGGTACCACATTGCAGAGGTGTGTTGGTGATTAAAGTTCATGGTTTTAATGTCCTAATTTACTTTGGCTAATAGGAGCTAGAAGAGGTCCTTGAGCTGGGGGACTGAGACGGAAGGAAATACAACATATAGGACTCCCCAATGTATAAATCAATGGATTCTGAAAGTTCATTTATAAGTCACTTTTCTGGACATCCTGATCTTATTTTAAGAACACAATTGGGCACAACTAGTCATCTGCAGGGAGCCTTAGCAAATGAGAAGGTGCCAGAACCTGGAAGGACAGGAACAGGTGTCCTGGACTCAGAGGGAGTTCATTGTGACTGGCAGAAGACACTATCCTGAGGGCAGGGACAAGGACAGCAATCAACATTAGAGAGGAACCAGAGGAAATGAAATGTCCCCATTGAGAGGTAGAGTTTAGCAACTCACAATCAAGGAGTAGTGAGCCCTAGAAAACAGATTTATCAAATACACTGTTTAGACAGTACAAAGGTAAGCCACAGAGTAGAAAAGATATTTGTAATAATTATATCTGATAAAAGACTCATATTCAGAATATATAAGGAGCTCCTTCAAAAAACACAGAAAAATCAATAGAAAAAGAAAACTAATTTCAAAAAAGATAATATCTGAAAGTCTCATAATTATCACTTGTGTATGTTCTCAGCATTATTTGGAATCAATAAAAGTAAAGCTACAATGAGATTTCACACACACCCACCAGAATGGCTAACACCAAAAAGACAATACCACATGTTGGTAAGGATGTGGAGCAATTAAAATTCTCATACATTGCTGGTGGAAGTAAAAATTGATCAAAAATACTTTGTAAAACTCCCACTCAACAGAAATGTGTGCATCAAAAAGCATGTCCAAGAATGTTCATAGCAACTTTATTTAATAACCTAACCTGGAAACAATGTAGATGTTTATCAACAGAAGAATGCAATCAGGAACTGTGGAGTAGCCATACAATGGAATACTACATGGCAATGAGAATGAAACTATTGCTGTACACAATAATATGACTGGATCTGAGGCTTTATAAAAGTTTCGTGCTCTAAGTTTACTTTCTTTCAACTTATAACCTCCAGATGGTTCCTAGGCCACATAAATCCTGAAACCCAGAGGGGCCAGGTTCTCCAAGTTTATCAACTAATTACATCCCCCATCCTTTATTGTCAACACCTCCTCTCAAAACGAAAAAGTTAGAATGGGCATTCCCCAAATATCCCTATAGATTAGGAGAAGAATCAGAGAAGGTGGAAGATTTATAACAGATAAAACAGAATTTAGCAAATGAGTATGACTGCTGAATCGCTATATTGATATTTCTTTTAGCCCCCAGTGTTTTGGAGCAGCTAGAAAGAAAAATCTGAAATAGTATAATAAGAACTCATAACAAATTCTGAAATATGTTCTGTAACTACTTGTTAAAATGTACTTTGGAGATTATTGCTTTTTCTTTTTTCTGTATATATTTTACAATATAAAAAAATTAAAAAATTAACCTGTAATAATGGAAGAATGGTAGTAATTACCTTTATGGAGCAGGGATATGCTGTAGTCACTAGAAAGGGACATGAATATTTCTGGGGTGATGATAACATTCTATTTCTTGATCTCTATGGTAAGTACACAAGTGTGTAAATCAAGTTATACACTATAGTTTTCTGTATATGTCGTATATTTCAGTATAATGCTTATCTAAAATTTAAAGTAAAAAGAAAGAAAGAAAGTGGTCAGTATCAAGGAAGCGTATCATCATGTAGCAGGGCTCAAAATTTCAGGCAAGGGGTCAGGAATTAGAACCTAATTCAGGTAAGGGGAGCTGACAAGAATTATGCAATATCACAACCAATGAAGAGGGAAGTAGAACTTGGGAGCTAGACAGACAGCTTTTAACCCAGACAACCTGCTATTTACTACCTTGAGCCACTGAACTAACCTCTCTGGGTCTGTGTTTCCTCATTTGAAAAACAGAGATAATACAAAACTCTCAATGTTTGCTTAGTAGAGAGAATGGGCTTAATAAATATTAGTTATTATTATTATTAATAATAGTCATTTTACCTCAACGGCAATGAGAAAGTGATTAAAATTACCAGACTATAGATATTGTTCAAACTTCTGTCTCTTAGGAACACTGTAGAAACCCACTAATGAGAACCAAGGCTCAAAGTCAGAGGTGAACAAGCGCCGAGTGGGACTCAAGTGTGTTCCTGAGTCCTGTAGCCTGAGTCTGCAAGGCCCCAGGTAAGGAGAGAAGAGGTATGCAGAGGGTGAGCTAGGCCTGCTGTGTACCTTTGTCTATAAATATGGCTACAGACAATTTCTACCGTCTTCATATATCAGGAAGTGGAGTCTCCTGCTCTCCTTAAATCAGTGTTGGCCCTGACTTGCTTTAACCGAGAGAGTCAAAATAGCTGTGTTGCTGGGCCAGTTCTAGGCCTAGTCCTTAAAAGATCTGACAGTTTCACTTTGCTTTCTTAGAACCTGGCGACCACACTGTAAGAAAGCCCAGGCTATCCTGGTAGAGAGAACACATGGAGAGGCTCTGGAGGATGAACTGCCACATTAGAGAGACCATTGTGAAGGAGAACAAGAGTGCTCCAGCTGACGGCACCAAGGACCAAGGCATTTGAAGCCTTCTTACAACCCAACCCAGCTACTGGTTGGATGCAGCCACGACTACCCCTTAGTCAACCTTGTAGAGCCGAAGAATTGTCAAGTGGACCCATAGAATTGGGAGAAATAATAAACAATTGATTAAGCCATTAGGTTTTGGACTGGTTTGGGTTGCAACAGAAGATAACAGAAGGTACTATACAGAAATAGTACCTGCAAGTGGGGTGCTGCTGTAACAAAAACCCAAAACATTTGCATTGACTATGATGTCAGGTAGGTGGAGACCAGAAAGGTGGTCAGAAGAACGTAATTGAAGCAATGAGGAAACTGCTTTTGAAAGTCCAAAGGATGATCTGTGCTATGGAGTGGCAGAATTTTGGCAACACTGTTGCCTGTGATAACAAGGAAACTAAACAATGTACTTAATGTACTTGTAGATCTGGCCAAGGAGATTTTTCAAAAAGAATGTTGTAAGTGCCAACAGGCTTATTTTAACTGCCTGTGATAAATTAAGAGAAGAGAGAGAGAAATTTTAAAGCAAATGTTAGAGGGTATATGTCCAACCCATTTCTTTTTCTCAGCACTTCTCATGGAAAAAAGAAAAAAAAATTCTGAGAGTAAGAAGTGGTCTCAGGGAAAAGAGAAAATTCTGGGTTCTGCTATTAAAACATGGTCAGGATCAAAACAAGAGTGGCTATAATAACCTGTGTTAAGATCTCATAAAGACTTAAGGTGGTAACTCATAAATCCTTTCTTCTAGACAGATGAGCTTCAAAGAACCTTAAGAATGTTGTTCCACACATCGTGACTTGCATCCTAATACAGAAAGGGGCTTGTCTTGAAAAAGATTTGATAAAGAGAAATCCCACAAAGATTTTGAAGGAGTTGCACCACCTTGAACTGAAAGGGACAGAGACAGTTCAAAATGAAAAGAGACTCTGGCCCACAACTTTCTTTGAACAAAAAAGAAGGCTGAGAAAGCAGAACCAGCTGTAAGCATTGTTCAATTACTGTGGAAATGGGAACATGACTCAGAGGACAAAGTCAAGAGCTCAGGGGATGGAATTATGTGTAATGGCAATAATGGATTAGGAAAACATACCCAGAGAGCAAAACTGGGCCCTAATCGAGGAACATTCTGTGTCCTCCACCAGAATCAATGACATGTGCTTAGCTGGATTTCAGACTGTCTATGAACCAATGACTGCTAAGGGCCAGAGATGGCAGCTATCCCTATTTCACCACTGGATATTGGGTATATGTAATGCAGATAACATATAATTCACAGGAACCAGAGCAAAAGAAGTCACACCTGAAGAGCTTTTTCTACATACTGACCTTGATGAAGATCACAAGATACTGGACTTTAAGCTTTGTTCTGTAATTAGGGGGTATGGAGAGGCTAGTTAACTCTTGTGGCCAAAGGATGAACTGTAGATGATTTCTAAAGATGGCCACCAACAATTTCCCCCATCCCTTTATGCTGCTCCTTCCACAAAGAAGTAGAATTTATTTCCCCTCCATTTGAGTATAGGCAGGCTTTTTTTACTTGCTTTGATAAAACATGTGACAGGAGTACCATTCTTGGTCTTCCAGTCCCAGGACTTAAAAGGCATTATAGCTTTTGCTTTTGCCCTCTTGGGATCCAGCTGCCATGAAAAGGAGTTCAAGATAGACTACTAAATCATGCACTACTAGAAAGTAGAAAGCAAAAGGTCCAGCCAGTCCCCAGTCGTTCCAGCTAGGTGCCAGGCATGTTAGACAAGCCATCTTGGTTGTTCCAGCACCAGCTGAGCTCCCAGCTGAATGCAGCTGCACATGTGACCTCACCACATGGAGGAGAGTTGAGTTGTCTCCACCAAGCCCTGCCAAAATTGCAAAATCAATACAAATAAATGGAGGTTTTTGTCTTAAAAGTCACTTAATTTTATAGCACAAGATAACTGAAATACCTGATATAGCCAACACAGAAAAGGTGTGGAAGTTTTCATAATCCTTACCACAATCTACAAGGCCCTAAGACAGCTGTTCCCATGCCTACTATTCTTATCTCACCTAATATTCTCTTTCACTTTGCTCCAGCAAAGCTTACTTTTTTGTTTCTTAAACATAACCTCATTCATCGTTGTTCCCTTCTTAGCGTACTGTGCCTCCCATATCTTCACCAGCTCCTTCCTATTATTCAATCTTAGAGCAAATGCTATCTCAGAATGGCCTCCTCTGATCGCTCAAAGTAAAGTGTGCCACCTGGCCACTCTATAATTTCACACTGCTTTATTTTAGTCACAGAATTTAAAACTCTTTGAAATTAACTAATTCTTTTATTTTTTTACTTGCTTCTTTGTCCATTTTACTCCTCCTCTCCATTAGTGTGATTTCCATGACTGTAGGTACCCAACTTTCACTGTTATGGCTGTATTTCTGGTGTCTAGAGTAGTTCCCAACATGTGGTAGTAGAATTTTTTTAGTGAACAATCAATAACAGACCTAAATTGCAGAAATAATAAACTCAATATCATATGTTTGATTCAGTTAGTCAGAAACTTAATTTTACCATTCTCTATTTCTTTGGGAGTTAAAAAATGGATTGGACATGTTTTTGATTCTACAGAAACTCTCTCTGTATGTGTATTGTGCATGGGATAGGGAAAAAAATTTAAAAATCTTTAATACAATGTTATAAATGCCTGTAAGTAGTATGTGCAAGAAGTAGTACAGAATTTCAGGTGAGGAGCGGTGACTTCTGCCTGGAGTAAGTGGTAGTAGCATGTCATTGAGAGTTACAGAGAGTAGGTAACATTTTAGTTGCTATTTGAATAATGACAAGTAAATGAATAAAGAGGGCAAGAATTGCACACAAAAGAAATACCATGAACAAAAATATAAGTGGTTGTGGGGCAGGAAGGAGGGACCGCAATGGGTAAGTCTGGACGGAAGGATGGGAACACGTTATAAAGGGCCTTGTGGGTCATGACATAATTTATACTTTATCCTACAGGCATTGTGGAAATGAAAGCATAACCCACTTTGACCCACTTTGGCAGTCCAAACTCTGAATGTCAAGAACTAATGTATCCCTCGCTGCAGTCTTAGACCCAGGAGTAAGAATCCCCTAGTTCTAAACCACTGGTGATGCTTCTGTGGCCTGGGGAAGAAATCATTGAGCCTTGGAAGCTAGGAAAAGGAGGGGAACAAGAGCAGTGATCCTAAAGAGGAAAGAACTATGTGAGGTGATCTTGGGATTGTAGACAGGATGGGGAGCAGATGGGGCAAGGGACCAGTTGGAGGCCTCTTTGAAAGGTGATGGAAACAGTGTGGTCCAGGAGGTCGTGAGCAATGAGGAATAACACTGGTCTCAATCCTTTTTGGTTCAGTCTTTTCCCCGTCCTCCTCCTACTTTTCTCACCATGGACACGAAGGGGAAGTGCCATGGGTGGGGTAGAAAGGGAGGTGCAGTGCAGGGACATTAGTGCCAAGATTAGGGGCTCCTTATCCTTCTTCTCTCCCCACACAGTCAATACCATGGACTGTTGTTAAGGTGTGAGAAATGGGGTGGGGTGGAGGAGGAGAGGGAAAGTCTCTGATTTCTCTCCTCAACACCCCTCTCTTTTGCGCCTTCCTCCACTGATGGTCCTATTTCCAAAGGAGATTCATACTAGAACCAGGGAAGGGTGGAGATCTTTTAGGGCTGAGGCGAGCAGGTCATGGGACAGAGAGGAGTGATGGACTCAAATGTGGTGTTATGCAGCAATTGTTCTGCAATGGTAAGGGAAAAGGGGATGAAGAAGCAAAGCATGGATGGGTGGGTGTGTAAACATCTCCGGTGTTTCTGAAGAGAGGAAAAGGAATCTTTGGAATCACCCAGTTGGGGACATATGCAAGTGGCAAGTATAAGTAAAAGTAACATAGATACTGGTGGAATATAATAGGAATATCATAAAATACTGAGGTACAGCGGTCACTGTGTGCTGAGGATGGCAGAAAAGAAGGAAGGCAGGTGGCCCCACATGGTCACTTAGGCAATCAGTGCTAAGTGCTAAAGGACTCCCATAGGAGAGTCGTTGGCATTTCATTAAAAAAAAATGGCTCCCACAGGGCAGGACCAAGAGGGTGTAAATTGGATAAAAGCATGCTAGTCATTTGCTAGTAAGCTTGCCTTTTTTTTTTTTTTTTTTTCCATCAGGAAGCTTAGAGGACACATTTCAAATCTGCTTTTAAACTTTTGGCCACACTTCTAGAAAAGTTTCCTTTCTGGAAGTGCACCGCTTTTCTAAAACAAAACAGAAATGTTAGATTGCTCCCTCTCCTTCTCCACCAATATCTCATTACATGATTATTAGAAGTAATTGTTTAAATTTAATCTTTAATGGAGTCAGTTTAATTACTAAAATCTTATAAATGATCAACAAGTTAAAAAGAACATTTGTACGTGTTAACAAGGTTTCAAAATATTTAAACTAATTATTTGGTTATATAAACAACAATTATTTTTCACGGAATTGAAACATTAATGTATTGCCTTCAAGAAACTGTGTACTCAAACATGTTATTGTCAGACTGAACAGCAAAGTAAATCCCTCACTGTATCTCCCTCACTGTCTCCTTGACTCTAGTATTTTGTGTTTTTATCTTCCCTCTTCAGACTTTGGAGGAGTTGAAGGTATGGTATGGAAGAAAAACATTTAGCTACAGAGAGTCACAAATGACTAAACAGTAGACTGCAGCTTCATCCTCTCTGACTGCATTCTTGGTGTAAATTCCCTGTGGAATTTACTGTGAAATAAGAGGGAATGTATACCTACCTGAAAAAAAGCATCTGATGAACAATATCATTCTTTCATATATAAGGAGCTCTAAACAAGCTTATAAATAGAGTTTATTACTTTAGGAGGCTTTATAGTTCACTGGTCATTGTTATACCAGTAACTAATTTCTTTTTAAAGGAAGCTTCTGGAATCCTGCTTTCACTTCCAGAATTCTGGTGGAGAAAAAATTCTAGAAGGGGTTTCTATGCATCCTCCATAAAAATAGCCCTGCTCACATGTGTATATTACATTCATCCTTGTATCGTATGGACGATACAATGGTCATTACTCTGATGCATTCAGATGTATTAATATACATTTATAGTTGTACATGTAGAATAACTATATAAATATTATTTTCTATATAAATGTTATTAAAATAAGTTGTAATCTTCTTTAGGACAGGGTCCAATCTGTTTTATTTTGTGTCTTTGTATATTTGTCTGGTTTTAGCACAGTGCCTTGCTGCTAGTAAGTACTAAATATTTGTTGGATGGTCTATGGTCCACTGCACATAAATGTTAAGGATAACCACAGAAAAAATAGATTTGGACAAGTTTTGCTAAAATATATTAATCCCTTAAAAGTATAAGCTCTATCTCTTCCATAATATATTTCCAACACCAAACATTAATTAAATCTATAAGATTTATTTTATTTTTTCCATAACAGGTAGACAAGCTTGACAGGATACTTCAGGGAGAGAATAACATATGACTTCATAACACTCTCTTTCCTTATTGTCATCATAAGCACTTAATCCCTGTCCATTCAGCTTATATAGTCCTGGCTGTGAATATCATCTGAAATTATGATATCCTTCAGGCTTCTCGCGTCATCACTTTCCATTCCCTCCAGCTTGTGGAGTCTCATTTTAGCCGTGGGTATCACGCGACATGGCATGTCTATCATGTCACTTATAGAGATACCATTGCTATTTTACCTTTACTATCCAATGATCCCACTCCAACACCAAGTATCTGTATTGTGCTGTGCTTGTCTGAGCACATGCACAGCGTGTCTGAGAGAAGGGCTTTGCTTGCAGCAAACGTTTCAAAAAGAAAATGTGAACAAGGCTGTTTCTTGGTGTTTAGTGATAAATTTGTTCATAATATTCATATAACTATAGCCCACATCACATTTTTCCAAGAGTAAATGATCACAGGAAAAGAGTATTTTCCTCTAAGAATATCAAGAGTTTCAATTATACTGCAAATCCTCGGGCAATTTCTCTAGATTGCTGTCCAATCAGTGAAGGTAGGGATTTTGGTAACCTGTTTTTCTACCCAGGAATATCTCTTTAGAACTCTTATTTTCATTTTATTGCTATTTAGTTTCAGACCTATAAACTTAAAAAGGAAATACAGAAATGTAATAAGGGGGACAAATAAAGAAGTCAGTGGAACAAAATACTTTTTAAAAATGACATGGACCCTGTGGGATTTCCTTCCTAATAATCCCCAGGATCATCAAAAATAGTTCCTTATGCCTCTTTTGGACCTACGAAGTTCTAAATCTTGACCCCCTTCTAGCTTGAGCACCAAGATGGGAGGGTAGGAGAGCTCAGAGCAGGGGTGCCTTGAAGAGCAGCTGCCACTTGGTTTGTGAGCTTACATTTGCCAGTTCTTCCTTTAGTCAGTTGCCAGGTTTCTAGAGTGTTAGAATAGTAAACAGTTGTTTCTCAGAAACAGAGATGGGGTTATTCACAACTCCACATGCTAAATTTAAATTTAATAAAGCTCTTTCCTAACAACCTAGGTCAGTGATTTTCAACCGGATGGGGTGAGGAGAGCTTAGTCTCCAGCGGGTAGGATTATAGTTTTAAAAAGCTCCCCAGGTGATTCTGTATCTCACCTCCCAATTCCAGTGTCTCATCAGAAAACCACTGGCATTAGATCTTTGATAACTTTTGGTGGGCTTCTCTTGTTCTTTCCTCAGTTTGCCTACAATGCCCCTGACATTTTGAAAAGGAACCCATGATGCATTTAAGGAAGATCACATAGGGAGATGTCATATGTCCTTGCCCATTACCCCCAGTGTTGCCTTGGGACCTTTCTCACAGTTAGAAGGGAGTAGTAGCTCAAGGAAGTGAATAGTATAATGAGAATGAGGTGGGTATAATTAAATGTTGACAACAGTTGACTGAGAGTCTTAGATTTGATCCTTGGAGCTGCCAGAGAGTTAGAGTGTGAATTTGAATGTCATCAACTATGCCTTCTATAATCCCTGTATAACAGGGATGACTGCACAGACCAACGACACTGAAGCCTGGAGCAAAAGACTGAAGGGGGAATATATGTATCCTTCCATGCACTACCCTGTTCTTATACTACAAAATTGGGAAAGAAGTTTCCTTCTTGCAGAGTCTTCTGGAAGAGGAATAACACAAAATATCATTTGTTTGAGCTGTGACTGAAAAGACTTAATATCCTTTGAAATCTGAATATGTATAAAAGCACTCCAAACAAGTTTGTATTTTCAAAATTTCTGGTAGCTTTCTGTTTGGTAAGCCATGAAAAAATTGCACGTAATTGTGGAGAGCAGTGTTGTTTTTTTTTTTGTCCAGAGACTGACACTTGAATGGCTATTTAGTAAATGTAAATGAAAAGTGAAACCCAAGAATTGAAAATGGACACTATGGCAGACACTCCTGGATGGCTATCCCAGGGCTTCCCAAGAAATGGTAATACCTATACTACAGCAGTTCTCAGAATGGTCCTGGAACCTCTGGAGGGTATCTGAGACTTGTCAGTGGGCGTGCAAAGTGGGAACTATTTTCATAATAGCATTAAGAAATTGTTTTCCTTTTCCACTCTCATCCACTCATGATCTTACAGTTAAGTTTTCCAGACACTACTTGATCTGTGAGAGTGCAATACAATGCAGAAGCAGACAGAAGAATCCAACTGTCATCTATTAAGACAGATAATAAAGATAGTTGCAAAAATATAAAATAATATCACTCTTCTAACTATTTTTTTGAAAATAGAAATATATTTCATAAAAAATACACCATTTATGTTAAATTTGTGTTTGCATATAATGGGTGTATTATTATTTTTAATAAATTGATAAATACTTTCTAAATTTCTCAGCTTTAATTTCTAATAGGATAAATATTGATAGCTAGAATCTGCATAAACAAAAGCTCTTTGGGGTTCCTTATTTATTTATTTATTTTTGCATGGGCAGGCACTGGGAATTGAACCCCGGTCTCCAGCATGACAGGTGAGGGTTCCTTAATCTTTAAGAGTGTCTTAAGACCAAACTTTGTTTGAAAACTGCTACTATTCTGGGCGGGCCGCGGTGGCTCAGCGGGCAAAGTGCTTGCCTGCCATGCGGGAGGACCTCGGTTCGATTCCCGGCCCCAGCCCATGTAAAAAACAAACAAGCAAACAAAATACAATAAAAACAAGAAAATGTTTAAAGATGTTTCCCTTTCTTCCTTCCTTCCTTCCTTCTCTCTGTCTTTCCTTCCCTTCCTCCCTCTCTCTTTAAAAAAAAAAACTAAAAAAAAAAAAAAAAAAAAAAAAACTGCTACTATTCCACCTGTGAGACACATTGAGGTAAACAGAGGATGGGTTAGAGACACCACCCAGCAGCCCTCAGGGATCACTTTTCTGCACAGTGTACACACCTGTAGAGAAGCTCTGGAGCCCAGTAGCCATCCCCAATCTCCTTTCCGCCCCCTATCATAGAAGCTGGGGAAACACACAAACAATTGAACAGATATTTGCAGCTAGAAGTGGCCATGTGTCTCAGTTATCACCAATGAGATATAAGTGGAAATGGGGTGGTGGTTTTTTTGAGAAAGCTTTTGATTCCTTACAAAAAGTACAGATGGAAATAAAAGACCATACTGGTGGGCGGTGAGATGTGGCTCAGTGGTAGAACTCTCGCCTGCCATGCTAAAGACCGGATTCAATTCCCAATGCCTGCCCATGCAAAAAAAAAAAAAAAAAAGACCACACTGGCACTACTACTTTCTTTTCTTCTTGCCTTGAGTTTTTGTAGCCGAGGCAGCCCTATGGCAGCCATGAGGGGCGAAGAATATGGCTTTTTGTATGGTAGAATGTAGACTATCTTAGCATTGTTACAAGCCTCCAAATATTTTTGTCACGTCAGAAAAATAAATCCTCTTTGTTTAAGCTACTGCTAGTGTCACTTTCTGTACTTAGTATCCAAAAGCATTCCCAATGGATACAGTTACTTAAAAAGTTAAGGCTCCTATATGAGCAAATTAGGCACGGAAGGAGAAGACACAGGGAACAGCCAGAAGCTTGAAGTCAACAGAACCTGAAAGAGAAGGGAGAAGAAGCTGCCACATGCATTGCCAAGTGAAGAAAAAGCCAAGGAAACCCAAAGTTTGCCAGCCAACCAGAAGAATTGACCCCAGGAGGAAGCAGGCCTTCTAGCTTCTGATACCATGAGCCAATAAATTCCTGTTGGTTTGAAAATCACTGGTTTACACCATTGATTTGCCTACACAGGAAGAGAGATGCCACATAAAAGCCCAGGAGTTTACATTCTACTCATCTGTTCTCCTTCAGGACTGATTCTATCCATTCATCAAACAAGAACCCTCACAAATACACACTCCAGACCTGCTGACTCACAATCGAGATTAACAAGATACCAGTGATTCAGATCTACATTAATGCTTAAGACAATTGGTTTAATTGATGTCCCTTAAGAAGCATCCAGAAAGTCTGCAAACCAAAAACAAAAAATTCTACCTCATCAAGTTATTGATCCACTTATGAGCTAAATTTGTTTATGGTATGAGGATTGTTTTTCGCTATTTGTACAAACAAGTCAGCTGGGATTCTTTTGGATTGCATCTAGAGATTGCATTGGATCTGTAGGTCAGTTTGGGGAGTATTACCAAATAACAAGTGCATTCACAGACCATTGCCCTCCTGCTGATGCGGGACATGACATCTAGGAGTGAAAGTCTCCCTGGCGATGTGGGAGATGACTCCCAGGGATGAATATGGCCCTGGCACTGTGGGATCAACAAAACTATCCTGACCAAAAGGGAAAAAGAAGTATAACAAGGTATCAGTGGCTGAGAGAATTCAAACAGAATTGAGAGGCTACTCTGCAGGCTGCTCTTATGCAAATTTTTGTTAGGCATAGCTACCTATCATAATTTGCCAAACCCCAACCAAAACCATTCCAGCCAATCCTAAAGAACACCTAGGGCAATATATAAGGTTCTATAAAGGTTCCATGCATTAGGATAACTTTCCGGAAACCTACAATATCCAGATGGGTCTCGACCAGATAAGTCCTGAAATCCAGAGGGGCCAGCCTTTCCAGAATATCAGCTAGTTCCATCTCCCGACCCCTTATTATTGAAAGCCCTTCCGATATGGAAAAGTTAGAATGGGCATAGCCCAAATACCCTGAAAGATTGGGAGAAAGATCAAAGGTGATGGTGGAGTTATACAGAAAAGGTAGAGTTTAACAAACGAGTACGATTGCTGAATGATTATATTGATATTTCTTTTAGTTTAGAGCAGCTTGAAGTAAAAACCCAAAATTGTGAAATTGTGACCCATCTAAACTCTGAAACCTGTTCTACAGCTAATTGTTGTGCTATGCATTGAAATTTATTGCTTTTTTGTATATATGTTATTTTTCGCAAAAAAGGAAAAAGCAATGATAAATAAATACTCCTACAGCACAGATGTAACACTTGCTGTATAAATGAATGGAAATTCTCATACACAACAGTACATGCAATAGTAACAGGCAATACAAATAGTCACAGTGACTGCATAACAAAAAATGCAAATATTTTTGACATTACATCTGTGCTGTTTGAAAGAATTATGCATCCTAGCAAAACCATGTTTTAATCCTGATCCATTTTGTGGAGGCAGCTTTTTCTTTTAAACCCTATTTAGTGCTATAAGTTGGGAACTTGATTAGGTTATCTCCATGGAGCTATGACTTTCCCAATTATGGGTATTAACATTTGATTAGAGGGAGATGTGACTCACCCATTCCAGGTGGGTCTTGATTAGTTTACTGGAATCATTTGAAAGAGGGAACATTTTTAGGAAATTAACTTCAGAGTCCTGAGAGCCACAATAACCATGAGAGCCCACGCAAACAGAGACCTTTGGAGAAGAAGGAAAATGCCTCTGGGGAACTTAATGAAACAAGAAGTCTGGAGAGAAAGCTAGTAGGCACCACCATGTTTGCCATGTGCCTTTCCAGTTGAGAGACAAACCCTGAATGCCATCAGTCTTCTTGAACCCAAGTATCTTTCCCTAGGTCCCTTAATTTGTACATTTCCATGTCCTTATAACTGTAAACTTGCAACTTATTAAATTCCTGTCTTTAAAAGTAAAAAAATAAATAAATAAATAGTTATGGCTGCAATATGCTAACCTGATCTGTGCAACAGAGTAAAGAGTTATCTATGTGGCAGGTGGAATTGCAGTGCTACAGGTTTGGTTGCCTTGAGAAAAATGTTTTATTATCCATTTTTTTCTTAAGCATACTTGAGATGCTCTGTGCCTGCAAAAAATAGAAAATGAATACTTATGGAGTATGTCTGTGTGTGTCTGTGGGTGGGGTGTGTGTTTTGTTTGAAAGTTACTGACATCTGCTGGGCCAGAAGCAGAAGAAGCTATCCTGAGGCCCTAGTAAGAGCTGCAGTGTTTGGGCATTAGAGACAGACTGTGGGACAGAGCAAGAAAAAAGGGCCAGAGAGCCATTCTTCCCTTCCGCTCAGACCCAGCCCACTGTAGTGCTCTGGAAATGGAGGTGGTGATCTTCCCATCCAGGGCTAACTATGTAGCCAAACCTCTAAGACCTGGAAGTAGTCACTCAAACCAGCCTTTCCTCTGTTTAAGCCTCAGCAGCTTTGCTTAACGTCACCACTTGGTTCCAACATCTCAGCTTTCTGCATCTGATTCTGACTTCCTTAGGTATTCATCTCAGCTCTCGTTCAGCGTATAGAATTGGGAGTTCTTCTACATTTTTCCTCTCCTCAATTCCTGTGTCTCTCGTGGTAAACCTCTTACTCTTACTGCTGGCCCTGGGAACCTCACAACTGCCACATGATCATCCCCTTGGCTGTTGTCTGGCCAAACCAGCCTGTCCTCTCTGTGAAGGGGGAAGAAGGAAACTTGGTCACCTTCTGTTGAACAGAGACAGTCATTGGGAAGAATGGTCTGTTTGAAAATAATATCTGACAACAGAGGCATCTAATTATTAATTATTATTACTGTTGTCTCAAGTTCTGATCTTTTCTGGGTATCTTAAGGCAGAAACTGGATGGCTAGTGAACCAGCACAACTGGATGGCTTCATATTCCAGCCACATTCCTCAGACAGCAGATTTTGTGTCTTAGTTTTTCCTTAAGATTGCCTAAATGTTTGCTTTTATTTGATTTCACTAGAATAAAATGTGTGTGGTTGTGAAGAAGATGGTGGGCATATGTGTAGGTTGGAGTGGGAGGTGGTGATGCATAATATGATTTTCCTTAGACCTGTTCTTCATGTGTGAAGATGCTCTTGTTGTCAGAGACCACCGTTAAGATCAGGGACAGGAATACTGCATAGGAAGTGATAAGGGCTAGAAGACAGGAAGCAATTCCTTCTTGGTTGATTGAATTCCTGGGGATTCACATTTGCCCTCTATTTCCTCTTTCACCTGTTCTCTCTCTCTCTCTCTCTCTCTCTCTCTCTCTCTCTCTCTCTCTCTCTCTCTCCCACACACACACTCTGTCTCTCTCTCCCTCCCTCTTTCTCCCTCTCTCCCTCCCTCTTTCTCCCTCCCTCTCTCTCTCTTTCTCACTTTGTCTCTCATTGTTTTTCAAGAAGGATGAATCAGTTTGGGCTGCAGGGGCATAACCAAGGAGGGGCGAAGGTGTACACATGGTCTGTCTATGCAGACTGTCTCAGGTACCTGACCTTTGCAAATTCCAGTGAGTCATCTGAAAGAAGTGTGCTGCCCTGGTTACTTTTATCCTCCCTCTCCCAAGTTGGCTGATCTGTTCAGCTTTCACTCTTGGTCTCTTTTCCCTCTATGTGTACTGGGGAGAAAGTGGGTCAGGATTAAGGAATGGAAGTTAGTAAAGCCTGCTGGCTCACATGTGAATCTAATACAGGACACTGCCTTATTAACCACCATAGTGCAAGCACATAAAGAAATTGGTAATAAGGAAGGGATTGCAGGGATCTACGGAATTTTAGACCACTTAGGTACTAGCTAGTACCTTTTAGTCCTTTCCACAAATTCAAACCTGACATTTATCTGCCACAGAGCTGCCTTTTATGTGGATTTGGTATTGGTGAAAGAAATGTTACAGAAAAAGAAAAATCACAGGGTAAAGAAAGATTAAACGGTTTCTTTTAGGTTAACATAAAAGAGACAGATAAAAGTTCTCAGATTTAAGGGAATATCTTTTATCTCCACAGATTACCATAGTAATAGGAGTCATGGAATTTGAATACTTATTTCATTGTGGTTAAAGAAACCATTGATGAAAAAGAAAGAGAAGAAGAGAAAGTAGAAGGGGGAGGAAGTACAAGGGGAAGGAGGAGAAGGAGGAAGTGGAAGAGGAGGAGAAAAGGGATAAGAAGAGGAGAAGGAAGAGAAATAACAACAAGCAGTAGAATCAATATAATGTGTAATGATGTATCCAATGTTTATTAAAATATTTTTAATGTAATTAGTATTATATGGTCTTATGCTATAAATATACATTCTCAATTAGCATGTAATTATAAAAGTAATTTACTAAATCATTTAGTATCTATATTTAATTAGAAAATATTTAATTATCAAGTAGATATAATTACATGTATATAAAACTAATTATGGCTTTCCTGTATTTATGTAACTAGTAAAAGTATAATTATAAAGCAATATCTTTTAGTTTACTTTTGAATATCTAAGGATGTGTAGTAAGGAAGCAAACTGAATATTTTCTCTTTTCAATGTACTTTCCATTTGATTAAATGAAAAAAGCACTTTGCACTGCTTAGCACATAGAACATGGTTCTTAAACATTAGATATTATTCCTAGACTTAACCAATCAATATGTATTTCCTGTATTACTCAGCTACTACATATAGCATTCCGATCTGTAGGACAGATCAATTCTCAATACACAAGAGATTTATTTTCTATCATCTGCATTTAGAATTGATCCCTCCATCCTAAGTGCTCTCCCAGTATTTTGCTCATACCTCTCGTGTAATTTTCCTTCTTCTTTGTGTTATAGTTTGTTGCATGTTTACTTTCTCTACTTGACTCTAAATTCCTTAGGATCAAGCATATAACACCAATAATAACTGATTTTCACATAGAAATTACTCAATTAATGTTATTTGAATGGAAAATTTTAATTGGTGTAGTTAAACCTTGCAGATATCTTTGGATATCTACCTGTTGATACCCTATTTTTATGCCAAAATATAATATCCTACATAATATTTTCCTCTGATATTTATTTATAAAGAAAGGCTGCATAAGTACAAGATTTTCATTTATAGTTAAAAATGTAAAGATTGACAAAAAGATGAGAAGAAGATTGAACTAAGTTAGATAAATTTTGGTACTCCTAGATTGTGGAATAATATGCAGCAATTATATCTACATTTTCTGGCATAGAAAGACCTCTAAAACATACTGTTAAGCAACACTCTTAAGGTTCACTATTTTTATTAACAGTGTTCCACTTTTCTAGGAACCCAGGCTCAAAATCTTCCTTCATCCCACTCCCTTCTCACATTCAGTCCGTGCCACAGTCCATTCTATTTCAAGATCTGTCATGTTTTTTCGCATGGGCAGACACCAGGAATCAAACCCGGGTCTCCAGCATAGCAGGCAAGAACTCTGCCTGCTGAGCCACCATGGCCCGCCCAAAATCTGTCATCTTAATTCCAACCTAAAGCCTGCCATGTTGAAGGGCTACAGTCTGCTTCTAGTTTCTTTCTTCTGTACAACGGCCTTGGTGAGTCTGCATAAGATGGAACTTTGTACACATTATGCTCTAGGCCAACATATTTCAGGGGCTTGCATTTAATAGTTTAACCTAGCAGTGAAGACTTCATAATTCTGCCCCTACTTACCCTGGGGTTTTGATATTATTTCCCATTATTTACGTGAGTTGTGTTCCAGCCAAATTCAAGTAAGGATTATTCCCAACACTCCAATCTAAGTATTGAACTCCTGGGATCGCCTTGCTCTCCTCCGTGTTGAGTACTGTAATAGAGGGCCCTAAATCTTAAGTCAGAGGACCTGGGTTTTGTTCTCCATTCCACTGTTCATTAGCAGTTATGTTGGCAAGTGAATCCATCTCCCTGGACTCTGCTGCTTCATCTGTGAAGTGGCGATAGCTAAATCTGCCTTACCAAGTTCTCTGGGTTGCCATGAGGAACAAACAAGCTGTCTGAAGATATATAGAGGAATGTAAATAACAATATAATTGTAAGATTTAATGACTAATAAAAATACAGACCAGATGTATCTCCGTAAGTAAACCTTTCTCGGCTTTAATAATTACTTCTTAACTGTCAGTGCATCTCATTTAGCATGTTACCTCATGGTATGTGATAGGTTTGGCAACCAGGAAAGAGGAGAGGAGACCAAAACTTAATTAAAGGGGCTTTATTGTGAGGCTGGCTTAAGATGGTGACAGCCCTGAGCAGGAGAAGAGGTACAGCTTATATAGGATGGTTAGCGAAGTTAGGGTAAGGGAGGTGGATTTTCATTGTCTAGCTTGGGAGTGAAAAATTGGCAGATCGAAGCAGGGATTTATGGCAAGCTTGTAGCTGCTGGGGCTGTAACTACCAGAGCGTGGAGGTTGAATAAGGGAAGCTATTGGCAAGATTGAAGCTGCCTGAGAGCAAGATGCAAGGACAGTCATGGAACTGCTGTGTGAGCTGGGGCAGGTTTGGTTTTGCAAGGAGCCTCCTGGAAGTTATTATGGGTTGGGGTGTGTGGCCTAATAGAATCTTTCTTTTTTGTAAATATATTCTCTCCCCAGCTAAATTTTAGCATCGTATGTGAGAAACCACATTTTTGGCCTCTATGCATCCCCCAAATGTTACGCAGTCCCCTATATGTAAGGAGGCTCAGTCGATAGGATGGTTGTGACCAACGTAACTATTAATAGCTCTACCCTTCCATTTTTACATGTATCCCAGTTTGGACAATAAATGATCTAGTCATCCTATTGAGCATTTGCTGTGGATGATAATGATGGTAAAGAAGCTTCCTTCATGCTGCATTTATCTAGCCTCTTTTTTCACTCTTCCTTTCTCAATTTTACAGCCAGGTTTTTGATGTTTTTTTCTGAAAGCAAAGCAAAACCATTTGTTAGCCATGTTTCACATGGAAATATAGAATTGTAATTTTCATTTCAAGCCCAGCAGTGTAATACGGATGAGATAATCATCTCCTGAAAAGCTGTGTGCAAAATATTGCTCTTCTCCTTTTGACTTAGCTAGTAGAGTCAGGGGCAGAAACTGTTGGCACGGTGATGGTACTGAACAGACTAGATATTCTTCAAGTAGCCTGAGGTAACCCTTTGGATCTGAATGTAAGAGCAGTATAAAATCAGCTGGTGACACAATGAGACAGCAATTTTGTCTCCTGATATTTTAAAACATCAGTATATATTGCATAAGGAAGATATGTTTGTTTTCAGATATCAGTTATCATTGACATTAGAGACTAAATTTTTATTTGGCCCCCAAGTAGTCAATTAATTTGTGACCCATCAAAGCAATGTGGTTTTACAATCTAGATTTTTATTTCAGTTCTTTTGAAAATAGTAGATATTACTTTAATCTGAATTTAACAGGGCCATTTTGACAACAGGCAGAATTTGTGAGAATTCTCCCTTTTGAAGTGCCATAGGCCATGTTATCCTCTGTAGCAGATGACTCTCTTTGAGTGAAAAATGCAGAAAGTGCTAGGTTGGGGGAGACAAACTGGTATAGGACAAGAGTATTCAAAACTGACACTTGTGACCAGATTTCCCCTCCTAGAATAAACATAACTTTGGTACAAGTGGGATGTTATGTTAACTATTCATGTGCTTAGACACCTTTTTGGGAAGCAAAATATTTCAGAGGCAAGTGATGTGTTAGATTATCCCTGTGTGTAGAATAAATGCCAATACTTTGGTAGAGCCTAAATAATATCTTGTTGGTTTGGATGATAAATCTTACCCCAGATACAAGTATACTGATACATATTTTAATCCTCTTAAGATTTGGTTGGATTGAATTTTGACTTTATTTTCTATTTTCAGTCACCTTCTTCTGGAAGGTGTCTTATATTCCATGCCAATATCACATAGGCTTACCTTCTGAAGTGATTGTCAGTTTATGATCTTGCCAATTCTCTCTTACTCCACAAGCTGAACTTAGGCATTCAGTTGGTAAATTCAAAGAATAGTTACTATTTCTTAATTTTCAGAAAATGATAATTTAATGGGTAGGATTTTCTCAACTTTAAAATATTCTGTAATTTTATGTTAAACTTTTGGATTTAGTACTTGGGTTGACCAAAGACAAAATGAATAAAAATCCACCAAATAAAAACAAGAATCCCATGCTTGGATAGTTTTTTGTTTGCCTTTTTTGGTGTTATGTTTATGGTTGTGATTTCATAGTTAATAGATTTAGCAAAACTTGCCTTTGTTTTCATGATGGAATTGAATATGTCTGTTGGGTAGCTGATGGCTGGTTAGCTGATGGCTGGGGGTAAGTGGCCGTACTGAGTCAGTCACACAGACACAGAGCACACAGCACACGACTCAGCAGACAACCCTCAGAGGTGAGTGGAAGGCGTCCGCTTTATTGAGGAAGTGCACAGGCTTATATAGGCTGGGAGTATGCAGGGACACGTGTCGGGCTGGGATTGATCACTGTTGTTGCTAGGGTGGAGGGAAGATTTACATGTCTGACTGGGATTGGTCACTGTTGTTGCTAGGGTGGAGGGTAGATTTACATGTCGGGCTGGGATTGGTCACCATTGTTGCTAGGGCGAGGGCAGATTTAAGGTTAGCGCTTTTGGCGCCAACCACTGCCAGTTCCGGGAAGAAAGCCGGTCGCGGGTTAGGCCATTTTGTGTTGCCTTGCATCAGCCATGGCAGCTATGTTGGCAATATTTTATGATTTCTCCATCATATGTCAGTAGATATCGGCATCAGTCTGCATGGTGCAGACACTCAATAAATGTATGCTGAATATCTGGAGGACATGATCTTCCCAGAGAGGACAGCCTTCTACAGAAAGGTGTCCCACCCCCTGAAGAAGTTGGCAAATCACTGACCATCAAAGGCAAAGCCTTGTTTCAGGCCCTCCAGGAGATACAATGAAGAGCAGATGGTTTCCACCATTCAAGAAATTGATATTTAGCAAACTATTATTGGTCAAATATGACAAGAACACAGATTTTTGTACTGCCATATTGGAATAAATGTCATAGGAGAAATATTTATCAATGACAGGATGAAAAACTATATCTGATTAGAAGTCACCAGGGTAGACTTTATGGTGGTGCTAGTATGTAATCTGTGCCCTGAAGGACAAATGTAATGTTGATGAGTGTAACCAAGATGCGTGGGGCAAATGCAAAATGTGGGAAAGCCTCAAAGCAGATCCAGCAAACCTCAAATTTTGTTTGTCTGGTATATGTGAGTAAAAGGGAATTGGGATTTTATGTGGAAAGTCCTACAGGCCAGGTTAAAGGGTTTATGGTTAAATAGGTAAGCAATGGGAAATCACAGAAATATTTTAAAAGGGAAGTGATGTAGTCTTTGGGAAAGTCAATTGCTATGGGATGGAGTAGATCCCCACAAGAAGGAGTAGGATCCTGCAATCATCCAGGGAAGACGAAGTGATTAATAGCTTTCCTATGCTCTTTTGATTCTTTATTCCACAGCCATACCAAGATGAATATGTAATAAATATTATTACTTAACAGTGATCTGTAGCCACTGCTCCCAAGATCTGTCAAAAAAATCCCTGCAGCTATGGGTCTTTAGGCGCAAATCCAAGGGGCACCATTCCCTTCAGAATTTTCACAGATTTATATGATTACAAAGACATTGTCTAGTTTATGGCTGCAAAGTGTCATGAGGAGGAGAATCCCTTTTGTAATTTGCACAGAGTATCCCTGTGTGCAAACAATGGGCTGTGGGGACATATTACCTTAGAGGAAAAGAGGTTTAAATTTCTTGGTGTTTTGGGTTTGGTTTCTCCATGTTAGATGAAAGGCAGTTGATTCTTTCCGTCTCCAGACTGCTAATATCTCTTCAATCCAGACAGTCTTTAAACAGACATCTCAGACACTTGCCAAATCACCTCTTTTAGTGAGCTTGTCCTCATGTCCCCCTTGTTGCCACTCTGAGTCCAAGAATCTTTCCCAGTCAGTATGAGAAAATCTTAATTTAGGCAATGGCTCTTTCAATCTCCGTTCCTTATGTCCTATTGGCAAAACTTGTCTGGATCATCTGTTTCTATAAATTACAAACCAGTTACTCTAAAGAAACAAAATAAGTGGATTTGGGCTTTGTACTTTCCTACATTGTTGACGCTCTCTACAGTACTACATAAAACCCAAGTGCTATTATCAGCTCTGACGACTAGGGAAATAAGTTAATAGGTATGCCAGTGTGGGAAATCCCATCCTAAAAAAAGATGTAGATGTCTTCATTTTGTTAGAGAGAATCCCTAGCCTTAACTCTGCTCAGTCTGCTTGGCCATGTAGGTGGAGTTCCACTTGGGTGTGCTTCCAGTTAAGGCACCTAAAGGAGCTCTCATGTGGCAGCCCTGTCTGAGAGATAGGCTGGGTAGATGGCTATCTGCATGCATTCAAAGGGTGGAGGCTTCTACCCTCAAAAAAAGTAAATTTGTATAACAATATCGCTTTCTCCCTGGAAATATTCTTTTAAAATGCAGACATTTCCTGAAAATATGGGGAAAAGCCCATTCAGGCATTTCTGCCCAGAGCAGTGAGGCTAGCCCAGCCCACTTGGCGTGTAAAAGACAGGTAAGGGCAAAAGAAAGGAGAGATTCTAAAAGAGGAAAGATGAAAATGGACCTACAGTACTCTGTTTTGGCCTGGGGCTTGCCTGCTTATGCACACTTGCCTTGGCTGGGTGGGTTAGCAGACTGGCAAAATGCCTGTAACTGAAAGAACAATTTCTCAGTAAGCCTCTTGCTTTGGATACGGAATTAGCTTGAAGATTTTTAGTAAGATTTAAGATGTCTTTCCAAAATGACATTTACTCATCACTTCAAGTTTATTTGTAAAACCAAAACTATAAACAGGGCTGGCTACATAATTTATGGGACCCAGTGCAAAATGAAAGTGCAGGGATCTTTCTTCAAAAATTACTAACAATTTCAGGTGATCAGCAACAGCACAACATTAAACTAAGCAGAGGAACCTTCCAAGCATGGAACCATGTGAAACGGCACAGGTCACATGCCCATGAAGCAGCCCAGATTACTTATCGGCTTTATTCGCCATCTTTCCTTTGTCCAGAGTATGGTCCCCAGGCAGCAGCATCAGCAACATCTGGAAACTTGTTGGAAGTGTACATTCTTGGGCCCCACTCAATGTTTTAACAAACCTTCCAGGTGATTCTGTTTCATGTCCAAGTTTGAAAACTATTGCCATAGGCAACGGCTAAAATGATGGGTTTCAGGAACAGCAACAATCTGAGGGATGGTTTGGCCTAACTGCCAATTTGATGAGGAAATTAAGGGCAGAGTGAGGCAGACAGTGGACAAGAGTTCATGTTCTACTCTACTACTACATCATTTATATGACACCAAATAATTATTCATAGTTACCTTACCAGTAAAGGTGACTCATATCCCAAGTTTAAAGATGAGGAAATAAAAATGCCTTAAGTATTCAGTGAGTCGACAAGTGGAGCTGGGATTAAAACCCAAATCTCCTAAATCCCCTACCTTACGGCTCTACTCAGCCTTCAGTTAATATGATACAACTGACAGGTGGGCTGAGCTGCTGTCCACTCTTCAATAGCCTCAAAACACAATACTAACGACACAGCTTGAGCGTTCCAGGAAATGTGCAATTTAGATTAGCTCAGTTTAATGTAATGACAAGGCCTTATTGAGCATTCTGTTATTTGTAAGAAGTTGATATTTATGAGCACCACCACAGAACTAACATCTTTTAGTTTACTTTCTGAGCCTAGGCCTGGCCCAGTATGAGAGTGGAGCACAGCACCAATCTTCTGTACTCACAGTGGTTCTTTGGGAGGCCTGTAATACACTGTTCTGTATACTCAGGTTTGTCCCTTGCATTCCTTGTCATTAAGTCACTTTGAAAGCCTTGGCCCTGGCTTATCATTTTTTCCATTCTTAGCCCAAGGCTATTTGTAGTTTCTCCACCTGTCATCATATGTGTTAGGGTGCAAAGGCTGAGTGTAGCTTCGTTAATAGCATAATACCAGCTCAAGCTCATTTAGAATACCTTTTTTTTTAACTTGTTTTTCTTTTTTTATGAAAAATAACATTTATACAAAAGAGCAATAAATTTCAAAGCACATTGCAACAATTAGTTGTAGAACAGATTTCAGAGTTTGCAATGGGTTACAATTTCACAATTTCAGGTTTTTCTTCTAGCTGTTCTAAGATACTGGGGGCGAAAAGAAATATCAATGTAATGATTCAGCAATCATACTCATTTGTCAAACCCTACCTTTTCTGTATAACTCCACCATCACCTTTGATCTTTCTCCCACTCTTTAGTGGTATTTGGGCTCTGCCCATTCTAACTTTTTCATGTTGAAAGGGACTGTCAGTAATATGGGTAAGGTCGTGCAATGGTGGCTCAGTGGCAAGAATTCTCGCCTGCTGAACTGGAGACCCAGGTTGGATTCCCGGAACCTGCCCATGCCAGAAAATAAAATAGTAATATGAGGTAGGGAGATGGAACTAGTGATGTTTTGGAGAGGCTGGCCCCTCTAGGTTTCAGGACTTATCTGGTCCAGGGACCCATCCGGAGGTTGTAGGTTTCAGGAAAATTACCCTAGTGCATGGAACCTTCATAGAATCTTATATTTTGCTCTAGATGTTTTTTGCAATTGGCTGGAGTGGTTTTGGTTGGGATTTGGCAAGTTATGGTAGGTAGCAATGTCTAACTGATGCTTGAATCTTAGATTGACCTCCAGAGTAGCCTCTTGACTCTATTTTAACTCTCACAGCCACTGATAACCTTATTTGTTCCACCTCTTTTCCCTCTTTTGGTCAGGATGGTATTGTTGATCCCATGGTGTCAGAGCCAGTCTTATCCCTGGGAGTCATTTCCTCACGCTGCCAGGGAGACTCTCACCCTTGGATGTCATGTCCCACGTGGAGGGGAGGGCACTGATTTCACTTGCAGAGTTGGGCTTAGAGAGAGTGAGGCCACATGTGAGCAACAGCAGAGATACTCCAGAAGTGACTCTTTGGCATGCCTATAGGTAGGGCTAAGCTTCTCCACTACATATATAAACTTCACAAGAGCAAGCCTCAAGATCAAAGGTTTGGCCTATTGATTTGGATGTCCCTAATGTTTGACACAGTATCAGAGTTTCCCTGGTGGTAAAGTTTAATAATTCCACATGTTTTCTCCCACACCACAAAGGACTTTAAATAGCTGTTTAATATACTCTGGGATGTATCCAGGCATTACATTAAGCTATACAGGATTAAAGGCCCTCATTCTTATTCTGGGCTTCCTGTGTTTCAATTGTTAAAATGAACTATTCAGACAGGTTGAGTTAGATTATGTGCCACAGAATATTTAGGTTCCGGACAAAATAAACCTTCCTTCTCTTGGTCTTAAAGAGTAAGTGAGGTTCTAAAATATAGACAATGTCTTCCTTACCCCTGTGTTCTGAATTACCTTGATCCTGACTTGATCGGCTTCATTCTCATCTCTATATACATGTATCACACAGCCTCTCAAAATCCAGAAATAATAATTACCACTCTGGACTAAATGTGACCGCTATAAGAGCTTATAATCTAGGCCCCTGTTTAGCATAATTTTTTGAATGTTCTGTTTTAAGGCCCTTTAAGAGTCTTAGAGGCTTTTCAGTTGGGCCAGGTAATACATACTGAGTTAAATATATATTGGTTTAGTGTTTTTCATTACATATGTTCCATTTGCAAACTAGGAGTCTTTGATAATTTACTAATTGCATAATAAGCTCACTAATAAAGAAGTTAATGTACCTGTTCAAGTAATATAGAAGTTATAAAAGAAATAGCTGTGAAATGAAAGAAGGAAAACATAGTGGGATAGAAAACTTATTTATAGTGCAAAATGGAAAACAGTCATGAATGCAATAAAGTAAGAAATTATAAAGAATATTAATAAAAAAGAAAATGTAATCTTCAAACGGGGCAAACACTGTTAATTGGCTATCTAAAGGCCATTACCCCTTCCACCTTTTTTTTTTTGCTTATTTTTTTGCTAAGAGAATCCTAATTTTAATCAGGAATAGGGCAGTTTAATGCTGGGAGTGAAGTGAAGGGGCTAGGCCCCTTGGTCCTTGCAGTGAATTTTAAATAATCTAAGCCAACTATGGTAATTTCATAAATTATTTGCAGCTCCTCCTCTCAAGAGGAGTTTACTTTCCCATCCCTTGAGCCTGGGCTAGCTTTGTGTCTTGCTTTGATTGGTGAAAGCCTCGATCTTTGGGACCACCATGCTTTGAAGAAGGCCAGGTTAGCCTCCTTGAAGCTCAGAGGACTCTGAAAGCAGGAAAGCGAGAGTGAGAGAGAGGCCACATGAAGAGTGAGGTCCAGCCGCCCTTCACATTTATGAGCGAGGCCATCTGGAATATGCCTGGCCTCCAGCAGCTGAATGACACTACAGGAGTGAACTCAAATAAAAGCAGCAGAACTACCCAACCAGTCCACAGAATTAAGAATGATAACAAACTGTGGTCAACACTAAATTTGGGGGTTGTTATGTAGTAATGCATAACCAATCCTCCTTCTGTCTGGCTGATGGTTGGTTGGGAATGACCCTGTATCGCAATTTTGACCAATTAGACAGGCTGCTGAAGCGCGTCTGTGAAAGGGCCTGTGGAAGAATTCCACCCAGTTCCTCACTTCTAGAATCTGGATATCGGTTGTGAGGATATAACTGAGCTGCTGCAGCTGTTTGTGGCATGAGAAGAGAAGCCTTGAGAATACAGAGGACAACTTGCTATGGGTAAGAGCGAAAGGATGAAAGAATCTGGGTCCTTAATGACATCACTGATTAACCATGCTGGAACTCCCGACCTCAGGATTTCTTCTTATGTAGAGCAATACATTTTACTTATTGTTTAAGCCATGTTTAATAGAATTCTCTGTCACTTGTAGCCAAAAGGATCTAATATAAAATAAATAAGGTTTTTGGTCTTTTTATTTTGTTTCTTAGAATTACTTATTTCATGCTGCTTTCACAATCTTACTCTTTTTATGTATAAAGCACAGATGATACATACAGTACACAAACAGATGTACAAATTATATATATATTTTTTTTATTAATTTTTTTTTTTAAATATCAATGAACACCAAACAGACACAAACATACTTAACTTTTGATCGTTCTGTTCTACATATATAATCGGTAATTCACAACACCATCACATAGTTGCATATTCATCATCATGATCATTTCTTGGAATATTTGCATCTATTCAGAAAAAGAAATAAAAAAACAGAAAAAAATTCATACATACCATACCCCTTACCCTTGCCCTTCATTGATCCCCACTAGCATTTCAATCTAAATTTATTTTAACATTTGTTCCCCCTGTTATTTATTTTTATTCCATATGTTTTACTCCTCCGTTGATAAGGTAGATAAAAGGAGTATCAGACACAAGGTTTTCACAATCACACAGTCACATTATGCAATCATCTTCAAGAAACATGGCTACTGGAACACAGCTTTACATTTTCAGGCAGTTCCCTCCCACCTCTCCATTCCAAATTATAATTTCAAGTTGGGGAGTGGAATTAGAAAAAAATGAAATAATGAGAAAAGGTTGAGAAGCACTGCTTTAATATAAAAAATCTGAAACTTAGATAAGCAGCATGATGTACCGAAAAGAACAGTAAATTTGATGTCAGAAGGCCAGTTATATAACTGGTAAAGTCACCTAAATGCTTTGGCTACATATTTTTGTCTATAAAATGCAAGGATTGCATTGCTGACCCCGAAGGTCTCTTCTGAGTCTAATAGTCCATAATTTTGTTTGTTTGTTTTAAACAAATGTGACATTTTATTCTACTACAATATATTATTATTCAAAGCAATCAGTGTCAACAACACTGTTTAACTTTATAGTGTAAGAAACAAGAGAAAAATAAAATAATGTTGCCGATGCTGGAAGTAATAAATTTTTGTCTTTAGCTTTCTGTTTATAGGGAGCTCTTCAAGACCGTTTATTAGAAAACTAAATTTTATTTATCCTCCTTATAAAGATAAAGTTATGAGATCCAAATGTGATTTGTCTCAAGTGATTAATGTGTGATTAAGCGATTAATGTGTGACTGGGCATTTTGGGTCGGTTGGTGCCAGGGTTTATGATAATTTGCCCCTCTCCCTGTCTCATCCTCCTCTACCCTGAAACACAAAGACCACTTTTGTCTGTCTCAGTCAATATGCAATTAGAGATTGTGTTTTGCAATGGTGGTGTAAAGAAGAAGTTATGGTTAGAGAGATAACATGAAGGGGAAAGAGGAAAAGAATGGACTGGCCTCTGTTTATACACCCAGGCATTTAAAGGGGCTTTGGGGGCACATGGGTTAGGAAATGAAGTTGACGGAACTGTTTGAGAAAAGTAACTCGGCTCAAGCAAAGCTATTTGGGATTCCAGATGTTAAAACGGGAAAGCAGGCTCATGTTCTGACCCCTTTATGGAATCTGACACTGCTCTGACATCCCAAGTCCTTTGTGGCTTGGAAACTGGTGCTCTACTGATGGACAACCACTGAAAGTGGTTTTGAGGGGAAATCCGTTGGACAAATGGCAGAGGAAGAGCATGCCAGGTACTGTAAGTGAATAAAACCAAAATATTACTATATGTGCACATGAGAGTTTCCCCTTTAAGTTCTCCAAAAATAACTGGATACTTTCAGGGAACCTGAGACTCTCTGGTTATGCACATGAGAACTGTTGAATCAGTAGATGTTTGGATTAAGCATGAAATCCTGTAGAAATGCTAACTTGCTCATCATCTAGTGTTACCATATCTTCTTTTCAAATAAAATCAGTAAAGCAGAGTTCTGGAGAAGAAAAATTGGATTCACATTTTTATTAATGTGTAAAAATTATCTCCAATTTCCTCCAAATTGAAAAATGCCATGCTTCCATAATTCTATGACTTGATTTGACCAAGATATTTGCAAACTAGCAAGGTTCAATGGCTAATGAAGCCAAAATGAAAAGGTTTCATGTTCTGTTATATCAGTTCAAGTCAGGCTCAGCTATAGTTCTAAATGTCTCTCTAATCCAGAAACAAACTTCTAGAAAACTAGGCACAATTTTGAAGGAATAAATTTGTCTCTCTTTCCATATGTGGTATTTTCTACCTTTCCTGGCCAAGTTTTCCCAACTCTCTTGTATCTCCTCTCTCATATCTCCCAATCTCCTTCATCTCTTATTCTCGTTACATGAGCTTGCCTCGTACACTTCATGGTGAATGTAAAAGTCATCAGACTGTGTGCCTCATCTACCTAAGACCAAGCCCACAAGCCTGCCTGCATCTGTACACATCTTCTCCAGCTGCCTTCTCCTTCAGTGGAGGACCTGTCCCTGCCACGCTTGCTCCTGATCCCATCCCCTTCTTCCTTTCACAGAGACCTTGTTCATATTTCCAGTTCCTTTCTCAAATCATCCCTTCCCCCCCCTCTGCTGGATTCTTGCCCTCGATATTTGAATATGCTTTAATATACCTCTTTTTTTCCCCTATGTTCTTTCCCTTCTTTCTTGCTCTTTTATGGATAAGTGACTATTTTTTCTCAGTCCAATTTTTTTCTCCTTTACTGCTTTGGAAATTATATGTTCTAATCGTATTCTTTTACTGGTTACATGGAAATCTCGATGTGATACATAGATTACCAGTTCTAAAGTTAGACAATATCTTTTTTCTCCTCCTGAACAGTAGAGGACTGCAGATAACTTTAGTGCTGAGCACCTGTAATTGACTTATATTCTATTGTTGTCACCTTGTTTTCTTTAAACCTCAAAAGCTATTATTTGGTTGCATATGATTGTGTTTAGATTAACTATGTATTTATTACTTTTTGTGCTTCCTTGCATCTCAGATATTCTAATGGAGTTCACTTGCCTTTGGTCTGAACTACAGTCTTTAGAATTTCCTTTTTAGAGGTTTTTCATAAATGCCCTATATCATGTTGAAAATTTTCTCTTCTACTCCCGATTTGCTGAATATTGGGTTTGTCAAATGACTTCTCTGCTTCAATTCAATTAATCATATTTTTTCTTCATTCTATTAATGTGGTGTATTCCATAGATTGACTTTATTTTGTTGAACCACCTTTGCATTCATGGGTCAAATCCCACTTGGTCATGGTGTCTAATCATTTTAATGTGCTATGGCATATAGTTTACTAGTATTTTGTTGAGGATTTTTCCATCAAAATTCATAAGGGATATTGGTCTATAATTTTCTTTTCCTGTGATTCTGTATCTGGCTTTAGTATCAGGATAATAATACTGGTCTCATAGAATGAATTAGGAATAAAACAGACAACTTCCTTACTTCCTTATGTGTTCTGTGATTTTTTTAACATGAGCTCATTCTTTTAAACTTGATTGATGGGAATTTTTCAGTACCAGTGTTTAAAAGTCCAAATCCCAGCAGGACCTCACTCCCTATGAGGACTGTAGGGGGAGAAGCCATTCTTTGCCTCTTGTAACTTCTGCCACCTCAGGATCTAATCATCCCCATTGTGGTTAAGGGTTCCATCTCAGTGACAGCAATTCCCACAGTAATATCTGACCTACAGAGAAGGGCAACTACAGAGCTCTTCAAGGGTGATGGAGCTAGTCTTACAAATTTATTTCTCAAAGTTCTGGTGGAAGATATGTCCTCTGGACATTCCTGGGTGTGTATGACCAAAACAAAGGCCCAATGCCTAGTTGACCTCTTTGTATTTTGAAGACAGCATATTCCTCATTTGGCTGTGCTACTCTGGCCCATTTGCCGAGTGACCAGAAGAGCTTCTAATTGGTCTACCAATAGGTTTTTCCCTAAGCATAGAAACTCTACATAAACATATTTGAGCAGCACGTTTTCACAGGGCAATCTCATCTACACAAGAGCTAATGCCTCCAGAATCTCTCGTAACAAGAGCTCCCTCCTATCTTCCAGATCCACGTTGGGTCTGACTACTAAACGTGCCCTTAAACTAAGTTTATCATCTTCTCTACCCCTTCTTCACATCCCTACCTCCAGTTCTTCTCCTTCCTCTCTGTTTATCTCAAGGAATATCACTCCATACACTACTCAAGTCAGGAATCTAGGAGGAAGCCTAGATTCCTTTCTCTATCTTCCCCAGACTCCATCCAATCAATTAATATATCCTCTTCTTCTACCTTCCAAATATCTCTTGTAGTGATTTCTTCCACTCTATCCCCATTAGTACTGTCCTAGCTCCCTTCTTATCCTTTGCCACTGGAACGATTTTTCTAATATAATTATCCAATCACGTGGCCCCAAGAAAATTCTTCAGTAGGTCCCTTTCACCTATAGGACAAAGTCTACACTCTCTAATGTGGTGTGTAAGACCCCTCCTCACAGTTGCAGCAGCCTGTGCCCTGTGTGTCCAGTCTTACTTCCTACCACTCCCTACCCTGTCACCTCCCGTTAGACTCTTTCATTCACAAAGCTCTATCGAGTCTCCATGCCTTTGCACGTGTGCCTTCTTTGTAAGCACCATACCAAACCTAACTACCTGAAAACTCCTAATCATTCTTCACGTCTCAATTCAAGTTCCACATCCTCCGTGATGCCTGTCTTTCCTCACCTAAACTGCACATGGGTCCTGTCCTCCTGTACTCCCACACATTTGTATATACTTCCAGTACAGCAAGTAAATTATTGTACTGTCATTCTTCTTTTCTGTGATTCTTTTCCCTTTATCCTATGGGCTACTTGAAGGTGAAAACACTTTACTTTCTTTCGTGTCACAAATACCTTCTATGGGACTTGATACTTAGAATATTTAATGACTAAAGAAGTGAATAAATAATATTGCTATGTATCACTCTGCCACCCCTTTTGGTTAAAACGTTTTTTCTCCCCCCACTGTGAAATATAACATACATGCAAAGAAAAGAAAGAAAAAGCAAAAATTTTGAAAGTACACTTCTGGAACAAGTATTACAGAACAGATTTCAGAGTTTGTTATGGGTTACCATTTCAAATTTTTCCTTCTAGCTGCTCCAAAACACTGGAGGCTAGAAGAAATATCAATATAGTGATTCAGCAGTCATACTCGTTTTTTAAATCCTATTTTCTCTAACTCTTCCTCCCCTTTGATCCTTCTCCCAATCTATAGGGATCTTTAGGCAATGCCAGTTCTGACTTTTTCATGTTGACACTAAAGGACAGGGAGATATAATTAGTTGGTAATCTTGGAGAGGCTGGTCCATCTGGGTTTCAGAATTTATGTGACTTAGGAACTCTCTGGAAATTATAGGTTTCAGGAAAGCAAATAGTGCATGAAATGATAGTCTCAGTTAGAGACCTAGGTGTTCTTAAGAGTTAACAGTAGTGATTTTGGCTGGGGGTTAGCAAACAAACCATGGCAATTAGCACCATCTAACTGAAGATTGCATAGCAGCAGCTTCCAGAATAGCCTCTTGACTCTATATGATCTTGCTTAGCCACTGATGCCTTACTTTATTACACTTCTTTCTCCCCTTTTGCTCAGGAAAGCATTGATCCCACCATCTACCACCCTTTTTTGACTAGGCTGCTCCAAGCTATTTGACAGGGCCAGAACTGGGATACAGACAAAGTTATAGAATATTCCCCTTCGTTATATGGTAGTATTCCTAAATTGAAGTGACTGAGGGAGGTAGATCACTGAAGAACAATAATTGAACCTACTTTCCCCCAAGTATATGAGTGGCAAGTTCCTTTGCTTTCAGTTTCTTATACTCTCTTAGGGAGAATCTTTAGAACACATTCAAAAATTGTATTGAGGGATATTTGACTAGCCTGGGTCAGAAACAACCAGCTAAAATGAGAAAGAATATTATTGCCTTTGAGAAGAACAGTATATCACAGTGGTTAAGAAGTTTGAAATAAAAAGATCTATGTTTGAGTCCTGACTACAGTGTTTACTAGATGTGGACTGATGAGGCACTATTTGACAATTATTTGTTAATGGCTACTGTGTGCCAGGCACTGTTCTATTTTCTGAGTATAATGAGATCTGATTAATAAAGCTTTCAGCACCTGCCTGACAAATGTCATGCCTTCAGCATATGGTATATATTAGTAATTCCATACTAACCCTAACAACCAAAATTCAGGCTTTGACACCCAAGGATTCATGCAAATGTCAGTGGAATTAACGGTGTTTTAAAGAATGATACCAGGCACTGACTGAGTTCCAGAGAAAATTACAAAGTATGCAAAAGTATTTACCCACTTCTCTCATGTCTTCCTCCTTTTCTAACACTGTATTCTTTATCTTCTAACTTCTGACATCCCACCTTCCAAAGCCTTTCCATTTTCTACAAGTCTGACTTAAATCTCACCACCTGCAATCCAAATTCAGATTCACCACTTCCATCTCAGACACTGGCTGCATAAAACAGTTGACATGAATAGCTATTTATGAATGGACAAGCTTAACTCTGTGGTATGTTGGCCAATCTCTCAACCCTGACAGGTAAGTGAGAGTGCTATCCTGGGGCTAAACTAGCCAGCATGGCTCTTGACGGGCAACATTGGCAAGGAAGGGTATCTCCTCTGGAGATTCAAGCTTGCTGAAATGGACAGTAGAGAAAATAGGTGGAAGGGAAGGTGTACAAAGAGATTGCCCAAACAAGAGAGAAGAACTGAGGCAGATACTAAGAGGTGGAGTTAAAAATCAGAGCATAGAAGAGCTAAAGATATGAGACTAGAATCTAGACTGGCTGAGCAAGAGGGAAGTGATCTCAAAAAATGCCTGAGACAGGTTCTGCCATGCATGTTCTCCCTGTGCTGGTATATGAAGGTTACCTGAAGAAACAACATACACATCCTAAATGAAGTTATCAACTGAAAGGCTCTCCAGAGAGTGGAATGTTTGAAACATAGTATTTGAGAAGATGGTCT
This sequence comes from Tamandua tetradactyla, assembly GCF_023851605.1. Taxonomy (NCBI): domain Eukaryota; kingdom Metazoa; phylum Chordata; class Mammalia; order Pilosa; family Myrmecophagidae; genus Tamandua; species Tamandua tetradactyla. Next base: position 7,349,979 of record NC_135333.1, read on the forward strand.
TCTGATATTCCTAACTTTCCAAAATTCTGGGAGGTCACATACCTTTTACCTCTCTTCCCCTGCCTGGCATCCCACTCTGCAACCCCATCCTCACATAGGTTAATGGTTAAGAAATTAAATCAACATTATTGAGACAATGCTGTCTTTAGGAAGAATGCTCTGTATGCAATGATAAAGAAGGGTATCCAATATGCAGTGTTACATTAAAAAAAAAGCAAGTGGCACAAATAGTTCAAGCCAATGTTTAATCCCATTAAAAGTTTTTTTATAATAGTATTTATGTGTGAGTGAACATGTAGAGAAAAGTTCTGGAAAAATTCACAAGAGTCTGTTGGGCTGCCTTTAGAGTCAGGGAAAAACATTTTATTAATAATGTTGAAACAAACTAATTTCGATACACCCAAGCACTGTTGACATAGCTGCATCTGCATGCCACCCACCTGTCCTTTTTCATTTTTCAAGGGGCTCTGAATTTCATGGTAACTCAAGAAAACTGTAAACATCATCAATAGGAAAGAGAATATGGGGTGACAGATGAATGAGTGTTGAAAATGCCAAAGATTTCCTTTTGTTTAAGTCTGTCCTTTACAATAAGTAACAATAATTAGAATGAATTTTATCTTTCATTATTATGCCCACACCTCTTTCTGGTTCTGTTAAAAGTCCTAGGTGTTTTAACTGACTGCCAGCTCAGTAGAAGCCAAATGTAGGTGGACAAAAATAAAATGAAAACTTCAACTGGATTAATAGATTCAGTTCTTGATGATATGTTTTTCTCTAGGCTGAGAGATCACAGTTGGAATAATAAAGCCCAGCATTTATTAAAAATGTAACATGTACTCACTGTTAAAAAACATACAGTACAAAACCTTACGAAATAAATAGTGGAAGATCCCCCCTCTTTCCATCCCTTCACCATTCCCCATGGTTCACTGAAATTAACAAGTTGGAGGGGTTTCTTCCAAATACAAGCATTTTATAGACATATATAATTTTCTAACACCAAAGAAATCACTTCTACGACTAGTTTTTCATTTCTAAATCACAAACATCTAAATTTATAATGTTCTATGACTTCCATAATCAATTCCTTAAGATGTATCTTTCTCACTGAAAACAGTGCTGCAATAAACATGTTAGTAAATAAATCTTTAAGTAGTTGTGTGAGTGTATCTGTAGGGTAGATTCATAAAAGCAGAATGAATGTATTCTCTGGGTCAAAGAATACATTTGTTATTTTTAAGAGGTAGTTACAAATCTCTTCCAAAAAGGTTAAATGGAAATCACATTTTAAAAGCATCATATATATGTATGCATGCAGAAGGATGTCCAGGAAAAAAAAAGGTATATCATAGCTATTAAATGTATGGGCTTTCGATTAGGTCAGGATTAAGGTAATTCAGAATACAAGGGTAAGGAAGACATTGCTGGTATTTTGAACTTCACCTACTCTTTGAGACCAAAGAAAGAAGTTTTATTATGTCCAGATCCTAGGTTTTCTGTAGCACATAATCTAGCTCAACTTGTCTGGATAGATCATATACACAATACAAAAACAGGGAGCCCAGAATAAGAATGAGGGCCTTTAACCCTGTATAATTTAATGTAATGCCTAGATACATTAAGCAGCTATTCAAAAAGTATTGGCAGAGTCCCTTGAGAAAATTTATGGTGCTATTAAACCTTACCACTGGGGAAACCCCCGATAATGTGCCAGACATTAGGGACACCCAAATTAATAGGCCAAGCCCTTGATCCTGAGGCTTACTCTTGTGAAGCTTATGTAGGTACTAGAGAAGCTTAGCCTACCTATAGTTATATCTAAGAGTCAGCTCTGGAAGACCTCTTTTGTTGCTCAGATGTGGCCTTTCTCTCTCTCAGCCCAAATCTGCAAGTGAAATCATTGCCCTCCCTGCTACGTGGGACATGACATCCAGGGATGAAAGTCTCCCTAGCAGTGTGGGAGATGACCCCCAAGGATGAGCCTGGCCCTGGCACCATCGGATCAACAATGCCATCCTAACCAAAAGGGGGAAAAGAAGTATAACAAATAAGGTGTCAGTGGCTGAGAGAGTTCAAATAGAGTTGAGAGGCTACACTGGGGGTCACTCTTATGCATGCTTCAATTAGCCATTGCTACCTATAATAACTTGCCAAACCCCACCCAAAACCATTGCAGCCAATCCAAAAGAATACCTAGGACATTATATAAGATTCTGCAAAGTTTCCATGGACTAGGGTAACTTTTCAAAATCTACAACTTTCAGATCGGTCCCTGGACCACGTAAGTCTTGAAATGCAGAGGGACCAATCCTTCCAGAATATCAACTAGTTCTATTCCCCTGGCCCATATTATTGACAGCCCCTTCCAACATGAAAAATTTAGAATGGGAATAGCCCAAATACCCATAAAGAGTGGGAGAAAGGTCAAAGGTGATGGTAGAGCTATACAGAGAGAGTAAGGTTTAACAAATGAGTATGAGTGCTGAATCATTATACTGATTTTTCTTTTAGCCTCCAGTACCTTAGAGCAGCTAGAAATAAAAGTCTAAAATGGAATTTTAGGGAATTTATGGAATTATAACCCATACCAAACTCTGAAATCAGTTCTACAATTAATTGTTGCAATGTACTTTGAAATTTATTTTATGTATGTATGTTATTTAAAGAGAAGGAGGAGTATAACAGAGAAGATAGGATTTAACAAATGAATGTGACTGCTGAATCATTATATTGATATTTCTATTGGTCTCCAGTGTCTTGGAGCAGCTAGAAGAAAAAACAAAAAATCATGGAACCGTAACTGATACCACACTTTAAAGTCTGTTCTATAATTACTTGTTAAAATGTACTTGAAAATATATAGCTTTTATATATATATGTTATATTTCACAATAAAGAAATCAGAAAAAAAAACAACTATGGGCTTCGTAATAATCCACTTCTTACTTGAGCTGTGTGACCTTCGAGGTGTTATATAACGCCACCAAGTCTCAGTTTCTCATTTGTAAAATAGGAATCATACTTCCTCTCAGGTAGCTGTGAGAATTAAAATGTAATGTGCTTACCAGTATTTGTCACATAGAGGAGTATGTGACCAGTATTTGTCACATAGAGAGTGCTTTTAAAAAAATATTTTTATTGAGATATCTTCACACAAATACAATCAGTACAATCAAGCAATACAATCAATATATGATTTATAATCAGTGGCTCGCAGCATCATCATATAGCTGTGAATTCATCACCATGATCATTTTTAGAACATTTGTATCACTCCAGTAAATGAAATAAAAAGAAACAAGTAAAGTCTATATATTCCAGACCCCTTGCCCCTCTCTCACATTGACCACTAGTATTGCAATCTACCCTATTTTTTTTACCCCTTATCTTCCTTATTATTATTTTGTCCTTTTTTAACTATCTGTCCAAATGCTTCATAAAAAGAGGATCAAACACAATTTTCACAATCACATAGTCACATTGCAAATGCCATATAGTTATACAATTGTCTTCAAGAATCAAGGCTATTGGAATACAGATCAACACTTTCAGGTACTTGTATCTAGCCACTCCAATACACCATAAACTAAAAAGGGATATCTGTTTAATACATGAGAATAACCTCCAATGATAACCTCTCGACTCTATTTGAAATCTCTCAGCCACTGAAACTTCATTTTGTCTCATTCCTTTCTTCCCCCTTTGGTCAAGAAGGCTTTCTCAATTCCATGATGCTGGGTCCTGGCTCATCCCCAGGAGTCAGGTCCCATGTTGCCAGGGAGATTTACACCTCTGGGAGTCATATCCACCTAGTGGGGAGGACAGTGAGTTAACCTGCCAAGTTGGCTTAGAGAGACCACATCTGAGCAACAAAAGAGGTTCTCTGGGGGTGACTCAGGCATAACCATAAGTAGGATTACCTTCTGCTTTGCAGGAACAAATTTCATAGGGGTGAGAACCAAGATTGAGGGCTCAGCCTATTGAATTGGTTGTCCCCACTGCTTGCATGAATATTAGAAATACCTCAAATGGGGAAGTTTAATATTTCCTCCTTTCTTCCCAGTTCTCCAAGGGAACTTTACAAATACTTTTAAATATTCTCTATCCAAATTACTCTGGGATGTATCTGGGCATTACACTTATGTGTACAAACCAAAAAGATCTCACTCCATATTCAAGATTCCATGTAATTATGGTATTTGAATAAACTGACCTTTTACAAGTTAAATCAGATAGTGCACTACCAAAAATATAAATTTTGCACTAAATAAATTTCACTTCCTTTGGTCTCACACAGAAGTTGAAGCTTTCAAATAATTAGTCAATATTATCCTTTATCCTATATTGTGATTTACCTTAGTCCTATCCAGATCAGCTTCATTCATATCTCTAGTTGAAGTATGATCACTTCTTCAGCCTTTTTGACATTTGCTGTATAGGATAATGCTGACTTCCACAGCTTCAGGGCTCTAACTCTGAGTCTCAGGTGTCACGCAAATATCCAAAGTTTGAATGAATGATCAGGTAATACACGAATCGCTCAGCATCTCAGAATTTGGAAATAACAGTTACAACTCTAGAATAGATGTGACTGCTGTAAGAGTTTACAATCTAGGAACCTTTACAATAGTTCCCAATCTGATAACCTATGCCCTCAACTTCAATTCTCCGAGTTCGTATATTGTAGTTAGTCCATATGAGTGAGGCATGATAATATTTGTCTTTTTGTTTCTGACATTTCATTCAACCTACTATCCTCAAATTTCATTCACCTAGTTGGATGCCTCACAACTGTCATTCCTTCTTTCAGCCGCTCAGTAGTCTGTTGTATATATACACCACAGTTCCCCCTTCAGTTCCTCAGTCACTGTACCCTTAGGCCACCTTCATCCGTTGCATATTGGAAACACTGCCCCGTAAACACCAGTATGCAAATGTCCATTCATGTCTCCACTTTCAGTTCTTCCAGGTGTATATAAACAGGATCATATGGCAACCCCACCTCTAGCTTCCCTGTGGAACCACCACACTGCCCTCCAAAGGGGCTGCCCCACTCTGCTTCTCTACCAACAGTGAATAGGTACATCTCTTTCTCCACATTTTCTCCAGCACTTGTACCCCTCTGTTCATTTTGAAAGTTTTGTTCACACATCATACAATCCAACCTAAGTAAAAAAATCAATGGTTCCTGGTTGTGCTGGTTTGAAATGATGTATGTACCCTAGAAAAGCCACATTTTAATCCTAATCCCATTTTGTAAAGGCAGCCGTTTCTTTTAATCCCTATTTAGTATTGTATGTTTGAAACTGTAATTAGATCATCTCCCTGGAGATGTGATTATACAAGAGTGGTTTTTAAACTGGACTAGGTAGGGGCATGTCTCCACCCATTTGGGTGGGTCTTGATTAGTTTCTGAAGTCCTATAAAAGAGGAAACATTTTGGAGGATGAGATTCAGATAGAGCATAGCAAAATGACATAGCCACGAGAAGCAGAATCCACCAGCCAGCGACCCTTGGAGATGAAGAAGGAAAATGCCTCCTGGGGAGCTTAATGAAGCAGGAAGCCAGGAGAAGAAGCTAGCAGATGACCCCGAGTTTACCATGTGCCTTTCCAGATGAGAGAGAAAAACCCTGATTGTGTTCACCATGTGCCTTCTCACTTGAGAGAGACAGACCCTGAAATTCACTGACCTTCTTGAAACAAAGTACCTTTCCCTGGATGCCTTTGATGGGACATCTCTATAGACTTGCTTTAACTGGGACAGTTTCTCAGCCTTAGAACTGTAAACTAGCAATTTATTAAATTCCCCCCTTTTAAAAGCCATTCCATTTCTGGTATATTGCATTCCAGTGGCTAGCAAACTGAACACTGGTATAATCACATAGCCATGATTTTGCCACCACAATCCATATGAGGACATTCTTATTCTTCTGCAAAGTATATCCCCTGATTTTTGGATATTTAGTGTTGGCATAATAACTTTGTTACCTTCAGTGGGAGCATATTACAGTGTTACTGTTGACCATAGACCCTAGCTTGCATCGGTTGTATTTTTTTCCTGTATACCATCCCATTTTCAACACCTTGCAATGTTGACATTCACTTTTTCTCCCTCATGCAAAAACATTCTTATATTTGTACACTTAATCACCATTATAGTCCACTTTAGGTATTCCTAAATTATACTGCATCAGTCTTTATCCTCTATCTTCTGGTGTCATATGTGCCCCCAGCTCTTTTCCCTCAAGCATACTCACATTCAGCTTCATTCAGTGTGCTTATATTATTGTGCTACCATTAGGTACTATTGTGCTATACATTTGTGAATGTTTAGAATCAGTCCTGTTGCACATTCTGTATTCCTTCAGCAGTAAATGCTCAGTCTCTATCTTCTTTCTAGCTCCTGCTAACCTGTGTTCTTAACTTTAACTCTCAAAGATAACTCATTAATGTTAGTTCATATTAGTGAGACCATACACTATGAGACCATAACAGAAAAACGTTATGACAAATATATATATGACAAATATATATATATTCCATCATAAATATGTACCACAGCTTGTTTAGCCACTCACTCATTGATGGACATTTGGGCTGTTTCCATCTCATGGCAATCATAAATAATGCTGCTATAAAGATTGGTGTGCCAATGTCCATTTGTGTTCTTGCCTTCAGTTCCTCTGAATATATACCTAGTAATGGGATTGCTGGATCATATGGCAACTCTATACTTACCTACCTGAAGAACTACCAAACTGCCTTCCATAGCAGTTGCTAGGCTTTACATTCCCAATAGAGGATAAGTGTGCCCCCTTTTCCACATCTTCTCCAGCACTTGATGCTTTCTGTTTTTTTGATAATGGCCACTTTAGTGGGTATGAGATGATATCTCATTATGGTTTTGATTTGTTTTTCCCTAATAGCTAGTGAAGTTGAGCATCTTTTTAATATATCTTTTAGCCATTGGTATTTCTTCTGAAAAATCTCTGTCCATGTCTTTTGCCCATTTTTAAAATTGTGGGTTGTTTACCTTTTTGTTGTTGAGTTGTAGGATCTCTTTATGTATTCTGGATATTAAACCCTTATCTGATATGTGGTTTCCAAATAGGAAACCCATTGCATAGGCTGCCTTTTTACTTTCCTGACAAATTTTTTTGATGCACAAAATTGTTTAATTTTGAGGAGATCCCATTCATCAATTTCTTTTTTTGATCCTCACATTTTGGGTGGTATAAGGAAAACCAGCTCCTGTCACAAGATTTATAAGATATTTCCCCGTATTTTCTTCTAAAAATGATATGATCTTGGCTCTAATGTTTAGTTCTTTGACGCATTTTGATTTGATTTTTGTATAGGTATGAGAAATGAGTCCTGTTTCATTCTTTTGCATATGGATATTCAGTTTTCCAAACACCATTTATAGAAGAAGCTGCTCTGTCCAAGTTGGTTTAGCTGGACCACCTTATCAAAGATCAATTTTCTATACTGATAGGATCTATTTCTGAACATTCAATTTGATTCCTATGGTCAGTATATCTATCATTATGCCATTACCATGCTGTTCTGCCCACTGTATCTTTATAATATGCTTTAAAGTCAGGTTTCATGAGACCTCCCACTTCATTTTTCTTTCTCAAGATATTATTAGTTATATTTGGGGCACCCTGCCCTTTCAAATAACTTTGGCTATTGCTTTTTCTATTTCTGCAAAGTTAAGTTGTTGTGATTTTAATTGGTATTGCATTGAGTCTATAAATCAATTTGGGTAGAATTGACTCTTAACTGTATTTAGTTTTTCAAACCATGAACATGGTATGCCCTTACATTTATTTAATCTTCTCTGATATCTTTTAGCAGATCTTTTAGTCTTCTTGTAGTTGTCTGTGTATAAGTCTTTTGTGTCTTTAGTGAACTTTATTCCTAAATATTTGATTCTTTTGGTTGCTATAGTAAATGGAATTTTTTTTTCTTGATTTCCTTCTCAGATTGCTCATTACTAGTGTATAGAAACACTACTAACTTCTCTTTTGGGGGGAGCTTCTTGATGACCGATTCAATCTCTTTACTTGTGATTGGTTTGTTGACGTCATCTAATTCTTCTCGAGTCAATGTTGTTCATGTGTTTCTAGGAAGTTGTTCATTTCATCTATGTTGTCTAGTGCACTAGCATATAGTTGCTCATAGTATCCTCTCATTACCTCCTTTATTTCTGTGGGGTCAATGGTAATGTCTCCTCTCACATTTCTGATTTTATTTATTTGTATTCTCTCTCTCTCTCTTTTTTTGGTCAGCCTAGTTAAGGGTCCATTGATTTTATTGAATCTCTCAAAGAACCAATTTCTGTTTTGTTGATTTTCTCTATTTTTTTCATATTCTTAATTTCATTTTTTTTCTTCTCTAATCCTTGTTGTTTCTTTCCTTCTGTTTGCTTTGGGTTTAGTTTGCTGTTCTCTTTCTAATTTTTCCAGATGAACAGTTAATGCCTCGGTTTTTGCTCTTTCTTCTTTTTTAATATAAGCGTTTAGGACAATAAATTTCCCTCTCAGCATTGCCTTTGCTGCATCTTGTAAGTTTTGATATGTTGTGTTTTCATTTCCATTTTCCTCAAGATATCTACTGATTTCTCTCATGTCTTCCTTGATCCACTGATTTAAGAGTGTGTTGTTTAGCCTCCATAATTTGTGAGTTCTCTGGCCCTCCGCCTGTTATTGATTTACAATTTCATTACATTATGATCTGAGAAAGTGTTTTGTATAATTTCGATCTTTTTAAATTTATTGAGCCTTGCTTTGTGATCCAGCATATGCTTTATTCTTGAGAATGACCCATGAGCACTTGAGAAAAATGTGTATCCTGCTATAAGGGGTGTAATGTTCTGTAAATGTCTGTTAAGTCTAGTTCATTTATTGTATTATTCAAAATTTCTTTTTCCTTATTGATCTGTCTAGATGTTCTATCCATTGATGAGCGTGGTTAATTGAAATCACCAACTATTATTTGTAGAGGTTTCTATTTCTCTCTTCAGTGTTGTCAGTGTTTTCTTTATGTATTTTGGGGCAATCTGGCTCAGTGCATAAATACTTGTTATTGTTATGTCTTCTTGATGAATTGTTCCTTTTATTAATACATAGTGTCCATCTTTGACTTTTTAAATTGTTTTATATTTGAAGTCTAATTTGTTGAATAACTACTCCTGCTCTTTTATGGTTGTTATTTACATGAAATGTCTTTTTCCAATCTTCCCCTTTGTTTTTATCGTTGGGTCTAAAGTGAGTTTCCTGTAGACAGCATATAGATGGGTCCTGTTTTTGAGTCCATTCTGCCAGTCTATGTCATTTTATTGGGGAGTTTAATTCATTGACATTTGATGTTATTACTGTAAGGGCAGTGCTTTCGTCTACCATTTTTTTCATTTGGATTTTATATATCATATGAATATTTTTTCTTTTTCTACCTTTACTGATAGTCTTTATTTCTACACTGTTCTTCAGATCTCTCTCTCCTGTCTTTTCCTGCCTGTCTGTAGTGTGCCCTTTAGTATTTCTAAAGTCACAAATTCTCTCAGCGACTGTCTGGAAATATTTTAAACTCCTCCTCATTTTTTTTCTTTCTTTTTTTCATGGGTAGGCATCTGGAATCAAACCCAGGTCTCTGGCATGGCAGGCAAGAACTCCGCCTGCTGAGCCAATGTGGCCCACCCTTTTTTTTTCTTTTTATTTCCCCCCTCATTTTTGAAGGACAGTTTTGCTACATACAGAATTCTTGGGTGGTAGTTTTTCTCTTTCAGAATCTAATATCATACCACAACCTTTTTGACTCCAGATTTCTGCTGAGAAATCCACATATAGTCTTATCAAGCTTCCCTTATATGTGGTGGATTGCTTTTCTCTTGCTGCTTTCAAAATTCTCTCTTTGGCTTTGACATTTGACAATCTGATTAGCACGTGTCTTGGAGTAGGTCTATTTGGATATATGCTGTTTAGGGTACGCTGCACTTCTTGGATCTGTGATTTTATGACTTTCATAACAGATGGGAAATTTTCAGTGAATATTTCTTCCAGTAGTCTTTCTGCCACTTTGCCTTTCTCTTCTCCTTCTGGGATACCTTTAACATGTATATTTGCATGCTTCATGTTGTCATTTAATTCTCTGGGACTCTACTCATTTCCCCCCCCCCATCTGTTCTTTTGTGCTTAGGATTTCAGATGTACCATGCTCTAGTTCACTAATCCTTCCTTCAGCCTCTGCAAATCTGTTGTTGTAGGTCTCCATTTTTTTTTCATCTCTTCTATTGTACATTCATTCCCCTAAGTTCTACGATTTGTTTTTTCAAACTTTTGAGTTCTTTATGTTCACCCAATGTCTTCTTTATATCCTTCATCTCTTTTGCCATATCGTCTCTCAACTCACTGAATTGATTTTTGATGTGATTTTACATATCTGTTTGGACATCCTGAGTTAGTTTCAACTACTGTACCTCATTTGAAATGTTGGTTTGTTCCTTTGACTGGGCCATATCTTCAATTTTCTTAGTATGATTTGTTATTTTTTTCTGGCATCTAGGCAATTGATTTCCCTAATTTGTTTGTTCTGGAGGTCGTTTTCACTCTTACCTAGGGTTTTCTTGTTTGTTGTCTCTATTTTCTATCTGTTCTTTGGCATTCAGTTCAGCTTATTCTATCCCTTTGGCATAGTTTGTTTATATTTAACTGGTCAGAATTTTTCAGCTCTTTTTTTCTGGTTCTTGCCCTCCCTATATGGAACCTTTTTTCTCAGGAGGGTCTCCTCAGATATGATTGACCCCAGTCAGATATTCCCAGACCAGACATGTACCTGTCTCAGGAGAAGGGTATAATCAGTATCAAGTTTCCATGAGGTTGAGACCCAGTAGGTCTCAGACTCTGCTTTTCTTGTCCTGTCCAGCCTGTGGTGCTTGTCAGCCTGCAGCTTCCCACTAGGGTAAAGTGATGTAATGCCTTTAATTTTAGGCAGCCTCTCCCTGCCACTGGTTTTACTGGACAAAGGCTGTGGATTCCTTTGCCCAATACGCTCAATAACCAATTCCTAAGACATCTGGGCTTCAAAGAGAGAAAGAGTTTGTTACTAGGTGTGTTGTAGGAGAGCAGATGGCCTATTGGCCCAAAATCTGTCTTCCCAAACTGCAGTAATTCTGATAGTTTTATTATAGAAAAAGATGAGCAGGGTTTAGGATAATAAGCACAGTAGTCCGGGGTGATATAATTAGAGGTGATCTAATTTTTTTCATTTATTTATTAATTTATTTTTATTTTTAACTTTTTTAGTATATAATATAATATATATACAAAGCACAGAAAGAAAAAAGCAATGATTTTCAGAGCACTCTTCAACAAGTAGTTACACAGATCCTCTCAGATCTTTTATTCTAGCTGCTCCAGAATATAGGAGGCAAGAAGGAATAAATATTTTTTTATCATCACAATAGACTTCCCCCCCCCCCCTTTTTTTTTACTCTGTTTGGAAAAGAAGACAGATGTCTCATGCCTGAAGCCTAGAATGTGGACCAGGGAATAATTATCAAAGTCAACACAAAAAAAAGAGAACTGGGAAAAGGGGGTTAAGAGTAAGTGAAAAACATTGTATCTGTAAATCATAAATCTGGCCTCACTCACATTCCTAAATTTTTTTTCAATGTTTTCCTAAAACTACTTACTCTTTTTCTTTGCTGCTCTTGACTTTTTTCCTTTTCACCTGTCCTCAGGGGTTGAAATAAAATGGTTAGCTATTTGATTATGATCTTTAAAAAACAAAACCCACAGATCATTGTGGAATCATACTATATCTCAATAATAAACGCAGAGCCTCACGACACTGTTGGATTCTGTATTCAAATAGTGATAATTTAATTTTTTAACATATATGTGCTGATTTACAACAATGATTTTTCCCCCTTTTTTGTGAAAAACAACATACATACAAAAAAGCAATAAATTTTAAAGCACAGCACAACAATTAGTTGTAGAAAAGATTTCAGAGTTTGATATGGGTTAGAATTCCACAATTTTAGGTTTTTACTTCTAGCTGATCTAAGGTACTGGAGACTAATAGAAATATTAATTTAATGATTGAGCAATCATGTTCATTTGTTAAGCCCTACCTTCTCTGTATAACTCCACCAACACTTTTGATCTTTCTTCCACTCTTTAGGGGTATTTGGGCTATGATCATTCTAACTTTTTCATGGTGGAAGGGGCTGTCAATAATATGAAACTAGCTGATGCTCTGGAGAGATTGCGCCCTCTAGGCTTTAGTATTTAACTGATCCAGGGACCCAACTAGAGATTTTAGGTTTCTGGAAGATTACCCTAGTGCATGGAACCTGTGTAGAATCTTATTTATTGCCCTAGGTGTTCTTTAGGATTAGCTGGAATGGTTTTGGTTGGGGTTTGGCAAGTTATGATAGGTAGCAATGTCTAACCGAAACTTGCATAAGAGCAACCTCCAGAGTAGCCTCTCTACTCTACTGAAACTCTCTCAGCCACTGATACTTTATTAGTTATACTTCTTTCCCCTATTTTGGTCAGGATGGCAGTGTTGATCCCATGGTGCCAGGGCCAGGCTCATCCCTGGGAGTCATCTCCCATGCTGCCAGGGAGACTTTCACCCCTGGATGTCATGTCCCGTGTGTGGGAGGGCAATGGTTTCACTTGCAGAGTTGGGCTTAGAGAGAGTTAGGCCACATCTGAGCAACAAAAGAGTTCCTGCAGAAGTAACTCTTAGACATGCCTATAGGTAGGCTAAGCTTCTCCACTACCTACATAAGCTTCACAAGAGCAAGCCTCAAGATCAAGGGCTGTGTCCCTAATGTATCAGGGGATTCCCTGATGGTAAAGTTTAATAGCTCCATATTTTTTCTCCCATCCCTCCAGGGACTTTGCCAATACTTTTTAATTATCTGCTTACTATAGTCTAGGATATATCCAGGCATCACATTAAACTATATGGAATTAAAGGCCCTCATTCTTACTCTGGGCTCCCTGTGTTTCAATTGTTCAAATGAGCTATCCAGACAGATTGATTTAGATTATGTGCTACAGAAAATTTAAGTTCCAGACAAAAAAACATTTCTTCATTTGGTCTCAAAGAGTAGGTGTGGTTCTAAAATGAGGTGATCTAATTATTGAGCATGCACAGATTGATTACATCCTTAGTCACAGAATGTATGTAAGAAAATGACCCAATAAGGTATAGTGACTTGTAGATTAAAATCTAAGCTACTGAGAGCATGTCAGGTAGGCCCATTTTGGTTAGATCCAGTCTTGGTTATCAGGATAACTTTGAATTTGGGGTGGGTTAGTTCTGGACTGACCCAGGACCCGTCATCTATAAACAATAGGGGCTGTCTTTAGTGGTTACGAGCTTTAATGTTGAAAAGCTGCGTAACTGGGTACAAATGAAGGTTAGGTTTTTACAATCACAGGGGCGGAAGATAGGGCTATACAATCAATATCAGAGACCAAGGTAGCTGGGCTACATTTAGAGATTCAGTTTTTTTTCCCTCTGTCTACTCCAGTATACCAGAAAGCAAAAAGGAACAACTATATAATGATTCAGTAATCAAAATCATCCCTTAAATCCTAATTTCTCAGTTACAATTCTTCCCTCTCATTTGATAATTATCTCTCATTCTTGAGGGATATCTGGGCAATGACTCTTCTAAGTGCTTCAAGGCTGAAAATAGGTGCTGTCATTAAGTGGCAAAGGGATGATACAATTGAACTGTTGGCTGTTGTTGGAGAATCCAATATTTTTGGATTTCACAGCTTCTCTGGTATTGGAACAATCTGGAAGTTTTAAGTCTCTGAAAACAAACATAATAAGTAAAATTTTATAGAGCTCAGGCTATCTTTCATGGTTTCCAGGAACATTGTTGGTTGGGCTTTGCCATACTGTGGCAGTTTGGAATATCCGACTGAAACTTGCATGACAGTAACCTCCAGAATCACCTCTCAACTTGATTTGAAATCTCTTAGCTATTGAAACTCTATTTCTTTTCCCTCTTTTGGTCAAATCTATGATACCAGAGTCAGGTTCATCCTTAGAACTTATGTCCCATGATGCCAGATCCAGTTATGTTTCATGATGCCAGGGCCAGGGTTACACCCTGGAAATTATGTCCAACGTAGGAGGGAAGGTCAGAGTTTATCTTAGAGAGAGACCACATTTGAGCAATAGCAGAGATTTTTGGGAGATGACTCTTAGGCACTAATTATAAGTAGGTTCAGTATGCTGTTAGAGAAATAAGTTTCATAAGGGCAGCCTCAAGATGGAGGCTTGGCTTATTAAATTGGAAGCCCCTTTTGCTTAAGAAAATATCAGGAATTACCCATGTAGGATTTTTTTTTTTTTTTTTTTTAAAGGAAAGACAGAGAGAAGGAAGGAAGGAAGGAAGAAAGGGAAACATTTTTAAACATTTTCTTGTTTTTATTGTATTCTGTTTCTCCGTTTTTGTTACATGGGCTGGGGCCGGGAATCGAACCGAGGTCCTCCGGCATAGCAGGCAAGCACTTTGCCCGCTGAGCCACCGCGGCCCGTCCCCATGTAGGATTTTTAGTAGCTTCTATTTTACCAGTCCCTCAAGTGACTTTGCAAATGCTTTTTCATTTTCTGCCCAAAATATTCTGAAATGCACTGTGGTGTATATAACTTGTACAGCATATTAAGAGTTCATTACTTATTTCAGGTTCTATATAAAATGAAGCTGAATTAAGTTGTTTAAATAAACTGACCAGAAATATTAAATTAGATAGTGTGCTACAGAAAATCCAAATTTTGGACAAAATAAACATTTTTCTTTTTGTCTTGCCCTATAGTTAAAGCTTTGAAATACAGACAGTATTATTTTTTACCTTGTATATTGATTTAACTTAGTTTTTTTCCAGATCAGTTTCATCACACCTTTAATTGGAGTTTGATATTTTTCTTTTTAACAGTTGCTGTATGGGCTTATGATGACTTTCAAAGCTGGAGAACTAAATCTGAGTCTCAGCTGTTACAGAGATACTTAAAGTTCCAGGGAACAGCTAAGTTATACAAAGAGCATTTCAGAATTTAAAGATAGCAGTTAAAGCTTACAGTCTAAGCTCTAATTTTTATAAGCATTTAAAATGAAGCTACTTTCAGAAATAAAACATTATACAGTTGTTTTATATTAACAAACCATAGCAGAGTTTTCATTCTGTTTCACTTTTATACATTTACCAGAATTATGTTAATTAACAGATAAAATATAACTTATATGTTTCTCCTGTCTTTTTTTTTTTTTTTTTAAGTATTTTCCTTGTTATAGATAAAGCTCTGACCTATAGCTGACCACATATACTTTTTGGGAAGTATCAGAGCAAAGCTGTGCACCTGACAATTGGCGATTTCTGTGATCTGTAGCTTTTTAAGAATAACTAAAACCATACAACTGCTTAACATCATACAGTTTAGTATCAGGATATAATAAGGATAGTGAGAACATTATCAGATTTCTAGGAATTCTATACAATCTCTAAATATATGAATAATATTATTTTTACCTATACGAATTTAACCAGCAACAGCATATAAAATCTCTTTTAACTGCTGCAGTAGGTTGAACTGTTTTTAGCACTTAAACAAAGTGAAACAACAAATTATTTGTAACAATTTTTTCCCTTAACAGTGCAAAGACTTGTCTTCTGAAATAAAGGATGATGGGACCGACATAAACATTAACAAAGATATTATTCCAATGTAAAAATCTTTGTTTTCTAGACAGAGCACTTAGATGATTAATGAAAATTTAAAAAAACTTTATATTAAGAGCAGGTGAACAATCCATGTTATTTTAACAGAGAGAAAACTAAACTTTGGTTTTGCGTGAATACCTGACTTTCTTCTTTTAAAAAAATGTATGACTAACAGACTTATTAAATTTTTGGTCAGCACTATGACAGAATTCACTTTCATAAATTCCTTTTTTTTATAACTCTGTATATTCATTCAGAGCTTATTGTCAACAATAACCATAACAAATGAAAGACACTTTCTCCAACTCTCTACTACTTTCTGTATCCATTCAAGGTTTAGGGAGAACATACTCAAGCAGAATAAAATTACATTTGTTCAATTCAAAATTTTATCATAAAATTCCTTTTATTAAACATTGAAAAAAATCTTTGTCTTCCTAATATCTTAGCATTACAAACAATTTTAAAAGTACATTGACTATCAAGTTCCGGAAAATATACTGCAATTGCTTAATTTGTTCCAAGCCTAAATCCAGGAAAACTTTTCCATAACCTTCAAAGATCTTTGATTTTCCTTACTGAAATTCGGTATAATTAGATTTTTTTTTTTTTTGTATGCTGTATGGCGGTCATTGTTTTTCCATGTGAGTATCCCATATTCATGTGAGCAGCACCATTTGTTGAATTTTTGTTTGTTTTTTGAGGAAGTTCATGGACTGGAAATCAAACCCAGGTTTCCTGCATGGCAGGCAAGAATTCTGCAGCTGAACTAGCTTTGCATCCCCCTGGTAATGAGATTTGATTCAGCTACTCTTATCCTAAGGCTATTTATATTCTAATAATGATCTGATTTCTACAGTTACCATCACAAAGATATTACAGGAAAAAATAATATTAATAAACATAGCCTATTCTGTAGCATTTTTAAAACTTTTTTATTGTATAATATAACCCATATACAAAACAAAGAAAGAAGAAAGTAATAGTTTTCAAAGCACTTTTCAACAAGTACTTTATTCTGTAGTGTTTTTATACTTACCATTTCTAATAAATGTAAAAAAAATTTAAAAACTCTAAACCACAGCAAAAAAATTCTAAACCACACTCCCCCATCTTTCCGTGCCTAGCCCTCCCTCCATAGCTGCTTTAGGTAGTTAGGACTTGGGGCAGTGATAGGTTGGACAGAAAGAAACCAAGCATGTTAAGCTTGGATTTGAAAGTTTTAGGTGAGAGCTGTGGAATTTTGAGAGTTCCTGTGCCCTTCTTTAACTATTTCCAATTATTAGATTTATTTTACTGAAAGCTGTGACTGGGACCATTGGAAAATGTCTTTGCCTTTTCCAGAGGCAGCCCTTTGGTAACTTTCTGCTGCCTTAGGGAAATTCCAGGGATGGTTTCTTTTCTCTATTGCCCGGGTTTGAATCTTGCCATTCAGAGAGGTTTTTTTCTCTCCTTTTTTTTTTTTTTTAACTTCAGAAGTACCAATTTTATATAAAATTTGTATAAAACCACCTATTCATTTCTTAAGCAATTCCAATGGAGCTATTTCTAAGAATTTTTGTTACTTTGTCATTACCATCCAGAGATATGAGAATATACATTGAGCAGACAGACAAACAAAAAGGGAAAGTTACACAAGAAATAGAAATACACAAATACTTCTGATAGGGACAACTAAAGGATTGAATATATTATCTCATCCCATTTCTACCTTTTTTGCAGAAAAATTTTAAGTATAATATCTTTCATTTT
This sequence comes from Tamandua tetradactyla, assembly GCF_023851605.1. NCBI lineage: Eukaryota > Metazoa > Chordata > Mammalia > Pilosa > Myrmecophagidae > Tamandua > Tamandua tetradactyla. The sequence continues at coordinate 7,367,494 of NC_135333.1, forward strand.
AACTGTAATGGTAGTATTTTCATTTTAAATCATTTTGAGGCCAGATTATGTTATAGAAATAAACCTTTTTTGTAGAATTACAACTAAAATCTTTTCAATTTTCAGAAAGTTTCCCTTTTTAAAAAAAGCGTTTTAGTCAGGAACCAATTAGGAACACTTGACCAATAAAAATGCAAGAACATGCCAATAAACAAATTTAAACAGACACTTAACACTTATTATAGTTAAGTAACACACCAATTAATAAAGAGACCCAACACACTAACAGTTAGCAGGCATTAAACATTTAACACACCAATTAACAATGAAACAAATATCAAATTCTTATTATATCTAGGTAACACAGTGGCTAGCCCTTAAACAGGCCTACTTAATTTCATTAAATACTAATTAATTGTTGGATTACTCATTTTCTTAGGAGTATACTCCACAGGCAAATTTAGGTCAGGGCTTCAAACCCCATACAGCATGGTACCTAGAAAACAGGAAAGTGTAGAGGTCAGAGCAAAGGAAATTGTTCTGGAAGCATGACCCAGGCTTAGTTCAAGGGGACTTGAGCCATCATATTTACTCCCAGATCCACTTTTACGCTGTTGACACACCCACCCAGTCAGATGTCCAGACCTGGAACTGGAAACAGTTTCTCTCTTTGAATATTTTTAAGTCACCAAAATTCTCTGGAGTACCCATAGAACAAAGAAACCCCAGTTGCTGAGCCTTTAGACTAAATTCAGTCCAGTGGCCACAAAAGGCTCAATTACCTGGTTTACTTACTTGTGCAGGTTTGAATCTATTGCATACCCCAGAAAAGCCATGTCCTTTAATCCTTATTCAGTATTGCTGAGTGGGAGCTTTTTTGTTGTTTCCATGGAGATGTGTCCTGCCCAATTGTGGGCGGTAACTTTTGATTAGATGTTTTCCATGGAGATGTGTCTCCACCCATTCAAGGTGGGATCACTTACTGGAGCCCTTTAAGAGGGAAGCATTTTGGAAAAAGCTTCAGAGCCACCAGAACCAACAGAGCCAACAGAACAGATAGAGCCTTGGGGAAGCCAATGAAGAAAAAGCCAGCAGAGCTCACCATGTGCCTTCCCACTGAGAGAAAAACACTGAATGTCATTGGCCTTCTTGAACCAAGGTGTCTTTCCCTGAATGCCTTAGATTGGATATTTTTTTAGCCTTGCATTAATTTGGACATTTTCATGTTCTTAGAAGTGTAAACTTGTAACTTATTAGATTTTGCTTTTTAGAAGCCATTCTGATTCTGGTATATTGCATTCCGGGAGCAAACCAGAACACTGCTCTGCTGGGGCTCCAGAGCCTCAGTATTCATCCCTTCTGGAAGTCACCAAATTGTTACCAGACAAAGGCCATGGATTCTTTTGGCGAATGCACTCAACAGCCAATTCCTGAAACACTGAGCTTTCAAAGAGAAAATGAGTTTATTACTAGGTACATAGCAGGGGAGCAGATGGCATAGTGACCCAAAATCTGTCTCCCCGAACTGCAGTAACTCTGATAGTTTTATTAGAGAAAAATATGGGCAGGGTTTAGGATAATGAGCACAGTGGCCTCAAGTGATGTAATTAGAGGTGATCTAATTATTGAGCATGCACAGATTAATTACATGCTTAGTCACAGAATGCATGTAAGAAAATGGCAGGATGAGGTATAGGTGACTTGTAGGTTAAAATCTAAGCTACTGAGCATGTGAGGTGGGCCCATTTTGGTTAAATCCACTCTTGGTTATCAAGATAACTTTGAATTTGGGGTGGGTTAGTTCTGGGTTGACCCAAGATCCTTCATTAATAAACATTAAGGGCTGTCTTTAGTGGTTACAAGACTCTAATTTTGAAAAATTGGATAACTGGATACAAATGAAGGTTAGTCAAAAGGTTTTTACAATAACTGGGGCAGATGATAAGAGCTATACAATCACAATCAGTGATCAAAGCAGCTGGATTACAATTTAGAGATTACAGTTTTTTCCCTCTGTCTACTAGAATATACCAGAAAACAGAAAGGAATAACTATATAATGGTTCAGTAACAGTTTGCCATCCCTTAAATCCTAATTTCTCTGTTACACTGTTATGGTTGAGACAGAGGCTAAGGTAGAAGATGGGCTTAAATTGCTTCTGTTTTCCAGCTCCTGGGGCCTGAATTCCCTGAAGGAGGGTGGACCACTTGAGCTGGGTCTAATCTCCCTTTTCTTCAGGAAGATACACCATTTAGGAGATTAGCCTCATTCACCTAGCTAGTTACTTTTTCTCTCAGACATAATTTAATTCCACCCTTGCCTGGGGCGGTGCTGAAACCTGAGAGTGCTTGCAGTTCTATCTAATGAGCTCTTAAGGAGAGGGAGAGGGAGAGAGAGAGGGAGAGGGAGGGGAAGGGAGAGGGGGAGGGAGAGGGAGAGGGAGGGAGGGGGAGGGGGAGAGGGAGAGGGAGAGGGAGGGAGGGAGAGAGAGAGAGAGAAAGAGAGAGAGAGAGAGAGAGAGAGAGAGAAAGCCTTTTCAGAGCTAGCATTGATATATGTCTCTATGTGTCCCAAGAATCTATGTGCCCCCTTTTCTTGGGTCCCAGCACTTTTCCAGTATTTTATGCTGTCCAACTCAAAAAGACTGGGTTGTTTTTGTTGTTGTTGCTGTTTGTTTTTTTCGTCTCTGTTCTGTTGAGGCGAAAACTCTGGTTCCTTTAGTTCTTACTCCAGATTTATCTGTGCTCATGGTCTGTTTTCAGGAGTCTGAATTTGTTAATTAATTCTGCAATTGGAAATTGGTCGAACTACCTTCCTGTTTCTTTTTCCCTTGGGAACCAGCAAGTCGTGCCTGTGGGGGAGGGGTGCTGGCCTTTGCAGCTTGGGAGACTTACCATCCTGTGTGGGATCTCAGCCATTCTACCTGTTCCAGACTGGTGTATGATGGATGTCCAGTCACTGATGTCCCCCCAATGGTTGTTCCATTCAGTTCCTGACTGTTTACTAGCTACACTGGAGGATGAACTCCAGAGACCCACTGGACCCACTGTGAGACAGACCTGAACTAAAACTCCATCGATCACCTGGCCTCCATAAGCCTCTACTCTGATTGATGGACCAGAGTGACATATTGGGTCTCCTACAATTAGTGCTACTTGTAAGCCAGAGTCTAATAATCCCAAATATCTGATCATTTCTTTTTCCCTAGTGTACAGTCACCTTGGTAAAAGGCTGTAGGTCTCCTTGGGGAAGGCTGGGAGGAATGTTAACAGTGTAAATTTGGGGCAGTGTTAAAGGGTCCTTCGCCAAGGGTATGTGGCCCTCCTCTCATTCAAGGAGCTCTGGGTCTATAAACTGTCCCAAGTCTGAGAATTAATTAGGGGGCGTGACTCTCTGTTTTTATAACTCACGTTAGATTTCTCTGCTCACTTGACTAGAATTCTTCTGCTTACACAGTTCGAGCAAGGATTTAGTAGATTGCCCATCTATTTTAGTTCTAGGGACCCCAATGCCACAAGTCTGTATGAGTCAGATTATTTTGACTGCTGCTTTGAGTCTTATGTCCATTTTGGTGGAAACCACTTTGGAAAATAGTTTGGGAGTTTTATAAATACTTAAAAGGCCAACTATGTGCCTTCCTCCTTCCATATTATTAGTATCTGTGCCATCATATCATTTTTTTCTTAGGCTCTCCCAGTCCTCTTTCCAATTTTCCACTGCAATATAATCAGGAAGTTCTTGTTCCTAAAAGAAAATAATATTAAGGACCATTTATTTTGATAATAAAAACTCATATTGTGAGATACCTATTCTTTCTTCTCCTTTGGTGTACACCTATTTAGGGCATTTTGATATATACTAACAACATTTGGATTAATTGAAACTGAGGAGTTTAAGAGCTATTAGATGTCATCTAATCCCAACTCCCACCTAGCATAAGAGTTGACTGAAGAACAACCATAAAGAAATTATATTCTCATTTGCATTATTACATGCCTGGTAGGACACTGATATAATTTTTTCATCTAAGAGGCTTGCCACCTCACATAGTGATGCATCTGAAGTTGATTTACTTAGGTTTACATTTTGTGGACTCTCATTTGCATGGCCCCTTCCAAGACTCCATAATAAATTTTGAGTTCATGAATTTGTATACTTTTTTCTTTAATTGGCTGTGATAGTTAGGTTCTGGTGTCCCCTAGCCAAGTGATGATGCCCAGTTGTCTGGGCAGGCAAGCACTGGCCTGACCATTGCTGCAAGGATATTTTGTGACTGATTGATAAACTAGAAGGCTGGTGTATTAAATCATCAGTCAATAAATTTTGTCTATGGCTCATCACATCTGCAATCAACTAAGGCATCTCCAAGCAATGAGATAACCCAATCAGTTGAAGACTTTTAAGGAAGAAGAGAAACTTTTTTACTTCTTCTTTAACCATCCAGCCTCTCCTATGGAGTTCATCTAGCCCCTTCATTACAGTTGCCAGTCACAGCTTGCCCTGTATATTTTGGGCTTTTCCATTCCCTCAGTTGCATGAGACACCTTTATAAATCTCATATCTTCAGATAGCTCCTGTTGTTTTTGTTTCTCTAGAGAACTCTGACTAATACAGCTTCATACAGGGAGTGATTCTTGAGAAACAGAATCTTAAAAATGGGTTTTTACAATTGGTTTAATTGGTTTTCTATTCTGATTAGGCTCAGAGGCACTAATGGCTGTGTTTCCAATAATCTAGATGGCACTGACAGTCCTTGGTGTGAGTTGACAAGAGAGATACTTAAAATATCACCATTAGGTTCTACTAATTATATGCTCATTTAAGGCAAGGCTCTGAGTGAGAATTTGTGTTTTTTTTTAAATTTTTATTGGTAAAACCAAACAACACAAACACAAACATTCTTAATATATGAACATTCCATACTTGGAGTGAAATCAATGGCCCACAATATCATCACATAGTTATATATTCATCACCATGATCATTTCTTAGAACATTTGCATCACTCTAGAAAAAGAAATGAAAAATGAAAAAACTCATACGTACCATACCCCTTACCCCCTCTCATTGACTGCTAGTATTTCCGTCTACCCAATTTATTTTAACATTTGTTCCCCCTATTATTTACTTGTTTTTAATCCATATTTTTTACTTATCTGTCCGTACTGTAGATAAAAGGAACATCAGAACAAGGTTTCACATTCACACAGTTTGAGTGAGAGTATTTCTGACATCTTTATAGAGTTTTGTGGAATTGAGCTATAATGATGTTGGCTGATTGTTGTTAGATACACTGGATTCAGTGATGAGGGAAAGAGATGAGCTGAAGGCTTCAAATTTGCAACTTAAGCGCCATATGAATGATGTAAAAGTTTCCATGTTTGCCCTGAAAGAAAATCTTATTTCCTGTGGTCACAGACTTGAGATCTCTGAAAAACAGACAGAAAGCCTCATTGTGTGAGTGGCAGATTTAGAGCATAAACTAAAATCTCAACCTTGCAGGATGTCTACTGTTAAAGTAAGGGCTTTGATTGGAAAAAAAGTGGGATCCTGAAATGTGTAATGAAGATAAATGGCTTGATAATGATGGCGATGGGGAGATGGACTCCCTGGAATCTGCTGAGACTTTGCTAGATAGACCTTTAATGGACTGCCCTGAGGAAAGAGCATCCTGACTTCCAGCCTGCCTTGAGGAAACAGCTTCCTGGCCTCCAGTTTGCCCAGAGGAATCTGCCATCCAACCTCCACCTAACAAGATTAACCCGTCAGTCCCTGCTAATCCTGTAACCATCTCTCCTGGGGAAACAACCTTCCTCCCTCTGTCTGGAGTGACTAATCATGTCTCACCAGATGAAACTGCAATGGAATGCCCTGAGGTAATTGGCTTGAAAGACACTTCTATTTCTTTACCTGACCCACATCCACCACCCCTATTTTCTGGAAGACCTATAACTTAGACTAAAGTCCCAACAGGGTACAAAAGGTGAGGTACAAAATGTGATCCATGAGGAGGCACACTATACGCCAAAAGATATGCATGAGTTTTCCAATCTATATAGATAGAAATCAGGGGAATGTGTGTGGGAATGGATATTAAGAGTGTGGGATAATGGTGGAAGGAATATAAAGTTGGATCAAGCTGAATTTATTGATATGGGTCCACTAAGCAGAGAGTCTGCATTCAGTGTTGTAGATTGAGGGATTAGAAAGGGCATTAACAGCTTGTTTGGATGGTTGGCTGTTAATGGTGGCTGACATGACCTGAGGTCAATATGCCAGAACTGCCCTGAGGTGGAAATGCCAGAACTGCTCTGGGATAACGTACATGAGGGGATCCAGAAACTTAGAGAGGTTGGAATGTTAGAGTGGATTTATCATGGAAGACCTGTTCACACACCTCAGGAATGTCCAGAGAACACATCTTTCACAGAACCTTGAGAAATAAATTTGTGAGACTAGCTCCCATCATCCCTGAAGAGCTCTTTAGTCACCCTTCTCTGTAGGTCAGATATTACATTGGGAACTGCTGTCACTGAGCTGTTATCCTTAAATACAATGGGGATGATTGGATCCTGAGTTTGCAGAACCCATGTGGCAACAGTTAATCACCATAGACAAGGTGGGCGGATCCATTCTGTGGTCATTTTCCCAGTTCCAGAATACATAATTTGAATCAACGTACTCAACAACTGGCAGAATCCCCACATTAATTATCTGACCTGTGGAGTGAGGGTTATTATGGTAGGAAAGACAAAGTGGAATCCATTAGAACTGTCCCTACCTAGCAAAATAGTAATTGAGAAACAATACCATATTCCTGGAGGGTTTGCAGAAATTACTGCCACTCTTAAAGACTTAAAGATGCAGGAGTGCTAATTTCCACCACATCCCCATTCAACTCTCCTATTTGGCCTGTGCAGAAAACAGATGGGTCTTGAAGGATGACAGTAGATTATCGTAAACTTAACCAAGTGCTGACTCCAATTGCAGTGTTGTTCAGATGTTGTACCGGGCAAATCAACATACCTGGTACCTGGAATGCCACTCTTGATCTGGCCAATGCTTTTGTTTTTTTGTTTTTTGCATGGACAGGCACCAAAAGCCAAACCTGGGTCTCCAGCATGGCAGGCAAGAACTCTGCCTGCTGAGCTATTGTGGCCCGCCCTGATCTGGCAAATGCTTTTATTTTAATAATTGTCAGTAAGGACCACCAGAAACTGTTTGCATTCAGTTGGCAAGGCCAGCAGTATACCTTCACTGTCCTGCCTCAGGAGTATATCAACTCTCCAGCCCTATGTCACAATCTTGTCCATGAGGGATATTGATCTGTGGTTTTCTTTTCTTATAATCGTCTTTGTTTGCCTTTGATATTGGACTATGCTGGCATTTTAGAATGAGTTGGGAAGAATTTCCTTTTCTTGAATTGCCTCATTGTGTATAATTGGTATTAATTCTCTCTTAAATGCTTAGTGGAATTCACCACTGAAGCCATCTGGGCTTGAGTTTTGTTTTGTTTTGCCCTGGGTTTTTTTTTCTGCAAATTTTATTGAGATATATTCACATACCATATAATCCTCCCAAAGTATTCAATCAGTGTCTCACAGTGTTATCACCTACTTGTGCAATCATCATCACATTCAACTTTAAACAATTCTCATTGTCCCAAAAAAAGCAAACGAACAAAATCCAGATAGAAATAAAAAAAGTAAACCCATACACCCCATACCTCTTATCTCCCCTTTTACTGACCCCTAGTATTGGTGAGGTGTACTTGTGTTCTAGTTTGCTAGCTGCTGGAATGCAACACACCAGAGATGGATTGGCTTTTAATAAAAGGGGATTTATTTTGTTAGTTCTTCAGAGGAAAGGCAGCTTTCACCTGAGGTTCTTTCTTACATGGTAATCTCTGCTGGCCTTCTCTCCAGGCCTCTGGGTTCCAACAACTTTCCCCGGGGTGATTCCTTTCTGCATCTCCAAAGGCCTGGGCTGAGCTGTCAGTGCCGAGATGAGGTATGCCGAGCTGCTTGGGCTGTGCTACGTTGAACTCTCTCATTTAAGCACCAGCCAAATAAGTCAAACATCATTCATTGCAGCAGGCATGCCTCCTAGCAGATGTAATCAGCAGCAAATGAGGTTCATGTACCATTAGCTCATGTCCACAGCAACAGACGTAGGTGCCTTCACCTGGCCAAGTTGACAACTGAATCTAACTACCACAACTTGTTATTGTTGATGAAAGGATATTAAGATATTAATGTTAACTATAGTCTGTAGCTTGCAATAGGTACCTTCCCCCAATACTAATCTATTATTAACTCCATGACCAAGTCATACATTTATGTTAGCTCGTGAAAGAACTTATTCATATTTGTAGTGTTAATCTTAAGCAATGTCCACCTTAAGGTTCATTGTGTTATACAATCCCATATTTAAACCTCTAGCTTTCCTTCTGGTGACATATATGACTCTAAACAACCCCTTTCAACCAAATTCATGAACAATTCAACACTATTACTTATAATCCCAATAACAAGCTACCCTCACTTCTATCCATTTCCAAACATTTAAGTTCAAATTCAATAAAAATTCTGTACATAATAGGCAACCATTTTCCATTCTCTACTTTCAACCTATCTCTTATAATCTATATTTTACATTTTATGACTATGAGTTTACACATTCTGGTTAGTTCAAATTAGTGAAATCATATAACATCTGTCCTTTTGTGTCTGATTTATTTCACTCAGCATTATGTCCTCAAAGTTCATCCATGTTGTTGCATGCTTCAGGACTTCATTTCATCTTACTGCTTAGTAATATTCCATCATGTGTATATATACCACATTTTGTTCATTCATTCATTGGTGGACAGACACTGAGATTGTTTCCATCTTTTGGCAATTGTGAATAATGCTGCTATGAAAATCAGGTGTGCAAATGTCTGTTCATGTCCTCACTTCCAGATCTTCTCAGTATATTGAGTAGCCGAATTGCTGAGTCATAGGGCAACTCAATATTTAATTTTCTTAGAAACTTGCCAAATTGTCATCCACAGCAGCTACACCATTTTACATTCTTACCAGCAGTGATAAGTATTGCTATTTCTCTATATCCTTTCCAACATTTGTAGTTTCCTGTTTGTTTAGTAGTAGCCATTCTTATGGGTGTGAGATGATGTCTCATTGTGCTTTTGATTTGCATTTCCCTAATAGCTAATGAAGATGAGTATCTTTTCATGTGCTTTTTAGCTATTTGTAATTCCTCTTTGGAGAAATGTCTGTCCATGTCTTTTGCCCATTTTATAACTGGGTTGATACTCTTTTTATTATTGAGTTATAGGATTTCTTCATATATACTAGATATCAAACCCTTATTAGACATGTGGCTACCAAATATTTTCTCCCATTGAGTTGGTTGCCTTTTCACCCTTTCAACAAAGTCCTTTGAAGCACAAAAGTATTCATTCTTGAGGGGTTCCCATTTATTGATTTTTTTCTTTCATTGCTTTGCTTTGCTTGTAAGGTCTAAAATGCTAACTCCTTTCACTAGGTCCTGAAGATGTTTCCTTATATTTTCTTCTAGGAGTTTTATGGTATTGGCTCTTATATTTAGATCTTTGCTCCCCTTTGAGTTAATTTTTGCGTAGGATGTGAGGTAGGAGTCCTCTCCTATTCCTTTGCTTATGGATATCCAGTTCTCCCCCCAGCACCATTATTGAAAAGACTATTCTATCCCCAGTTCCGTGGATTTGAGGATCTTGTCAAAAATCAATTGACCGGGCGGGCCGCGGTGGCTCAGCGGGCAAAGTGCTTGCCTGCTATGCCGGAGGACCTCGGTTCGATTCCCGGCCCCAGCCCATGTACCAAAAACGGAGAAACAGAATACAATAAAACAAGCAAATGTTTAAAAGATGTTTCCCTTTCTTCCTTCCTTCCTTCCTTCTCTCTGTCTTTCCTTTAAAAAAAAAAAAAAAAAAAAAAAAATCAATTGACCATAGATCTGAGGGTCTATTTCTTAACTTTCAATTTGACTCCATTGAACAGTATGTCTATCTTTATGCCAGTACCATACTATTTTGACCACTGTGGCTTTATAATAAGTTTTAAAATCAGAAAGTGTGAGTCCTTCCACTTCATTCTTCATTTTCAGGATCTTTTTGGCTAATTAAGGACACTTTCCCTTCCAAATTTGATAACTAACTTTTCCACCTCTGCAAAATCGGTTGTTAGAATTTTGATTGATACTGCATTGAATCTGTAGATCAGTTTGGGTAGAATTGGCGTCTTAATGACATTTAGACTTCCTATCCATGAACACAGAACATTTTCCCACCTATTTAGATCTTCTTTGATTTCTTATAGCAATGATTTGTACAGGTCCTTAACAGTCTTGGTTAAGTTTATTCCTAAATATTTGATTCTTTTCATTTTTATTATAAATGGAATTTTTTTCTTAGCTTCTTCCTCAGATATCTCATTACTAGTGTATAGAAACACTACTGATTTTTGTGTGTTGTTCTTGTATCTCACCACTTTGCTGAATTTGTTTATTAACTCAAGTAGCTTTGTCATAGTTTTCTAGGGAGTTTCCAAATATAAGATCATGTCATCTGCAAATACGGAGAATTTTACTTCTTCCTTTCTAATTTGGATGCCATTTATTTATTTATTGCCTAATTGTTTGAGCTAGAACTTCTAGCACAATGTTGATTAACAGTGGTGACAGTAGGCATCCTGTCTCATTCACAGTCTTAGAGGGAAGGCTTTCATTCTCTCATCATTGAGTTTGATGTTAGCTGTGGGTTTTTCATATACGCCCTTTATGGTACTGAGGAAGTTTCCTTTGATTCTTACCTTTTGAATTGTATTAGGCAAGAAAAGTTGCTGAATTTTGTCAAATGCCTTTTCTTCATCAATTGAGATGACCATGATTTTTCCTTTTCAATTTGTTAATGTTTTGTATTACATTAATTGAATTTTTTGTGTTGTACCATCCTTGCATACCTGTAATAAAACCCACTTGGTAGTGGCGTATAATGCTTTTAATGTGCCATTGGATTGGATTTGCAAGTATTTTGTTAAGAATTTTTGCATTGGGTGGGCCACGGTGGCTCAGCAGGTAAGAATGCTTGTCTGCCAAGCCCGAGGACCCGGGTTTGATTCCCGGTGCCTGCCCATGTAAAAAAAAAAAAGAATTTTGGCATCTATATTCTTTAGAAAGATTGGTTTGTAGTTTCCATTTCTTGTAGTATCTTTGTCAGGTTTTAGTATTGGAGTGACATTAGCCTTATAGATTAAGTTATGCAGTGTTCCTTTTTCTTCAGCTTTTTGGAAAAGTTTGAGCAGGAATGATAATTAATTCTTCTTGTAATGTTTGGTAAAAGTCCCCTGTGAAGTCATCTGTTCCTGGGCTTTCCTTTGTAGGGAGATTTTCTATAACCAGTTCAACCTCTTCACTTGGGATTGGTTTGTTGAGGTCTTCTATTTCTTCTAGAGTCAGTATAGGTCACTTGTGTGCTTCTAGGAAATTGTCCTTTTCATCTAAGTCATCTAGTTTGTTGGCGTACAGTTCTTCATAGTATCCTCTTATGACCTTTTCTATTTCTTCAGTGTCCATGGTAATGACACCCTTCTCATTTCTGACTTCATTTATTTGTATCTTCTCTCTGTTTTATTTGTTGTGCAGGAAAGTTTAACTACAAATTTACCTTCATGAATAGATATGGGGTGTGGTGGTTTTAGCTGTATATGCTCTCCCAAAACAAACAAAGAGACAAACAAACCTGTTCTTAAGCTTAATCCATTTCCTGTGGTGAACCCATTATAAGTAGGACTTTTTCTGATGAGGTTACTTCAGTTAAGGTGCGGCCTACCTCAGTTAAGGTGGATCTCATTCATTGTACTGGAGTCTTTTATAAGTAGAATGAAATTCAGATAGAGAAAAAAAGTCACAGAGGGAGCAGCCAGAAGCTGAACATCAGTGGAACCCAGAAGCGAAGGAGGAGACCAGGAGATGCCAACATGTGCCTTGCCACGTGACAAGCTGAGGACCAAGGACTGCTTGAAGCCAGCCCCAGAATGCCACAGTCTTTTGGGAAGAAAGCATCACCTTGGTGACACTTTGATTTGGACTTTCTGTTAGCCTCAAAACTATAAGCAAATAAATTCCCAATGTTTAACCCTACCCATTTCATGGTATTTGCTTGAGCAGTTAAGGAAACTAAAACAAGGGGCTATTCAGGTTATCTGTTTCTTCTTTTTAAAATTTTTTGTCTTTCATCAAACAGGTTATAGGTTTATAGAAAAGTCATGCATAAAATATAGAGTTCCCATATACCACCTTATTATTAACACTTTGTGTTAGTATGTTTCATTTGTTACAATTTATAAAGAATATTTTAATAACTGTACTATTAACTATACTCCATGGTTTAAATTAGGATTCACTGTTTGTATTGCACGATCCTATGTATATTTATTTATTTATTTATTTATTTACATGGGCAGGCACCAGGAACTAAACCTGGGTCTCTGGCATGTAGACGAGAACTCTGCCACTGAGCCACCATTGCCCGCCCAATCCTATGTTTCTTTTTAAAACTTTTGTTCTAGTAGCATGTATTCAACCTAAAATTTTCCCTGCTAATATTCAAATATAAAATTCAGTGCTGTTGATTACATTTATAGTGTACAACCATCACCACCATTCATAACCAAATTTTTCCATCACCTCAAAGAGAAATTCAGTACAATTTAAGCATTAACTCCCCATTTCCTCTCCCCATCCCAGTCTCTGTAGTATGACTCTATGAACTTGATTATTCTGATTACTTCATATCAGTTAGATCACACAGTATTTGACTTTCGTGTTTGGCTTCTTTTCCCTCAACATGATGTCTTCAGTTTTCATCCATGCCACGCCAGGTATCATGATTTCGTTCCTTTTTTCCAGCTGAATAATATTCCATTGTATGAAGGTACCACATCTTATTTACACATTCATCCCCTTCAGGGGTTCCAGTTATGGGATTATTAGTCCTCCTGAAGTTCTTCCACATCACTGATCCTGTATTCGTTTTTGTTTTCTCTCTCTTTTTTCATGGTGTATCGTTTCTATTGCTATATCTTCAAGTTCAGACTGCTTTTCTTCTGCAATGTCTTGAGCGCAATTAAAACCATTCTGTGTATTTTTCATCTCAGAAATCATAGTTTTCATCTCTAGAAATTCAATCTATGTCTTTTTTTATATTTTCCATATCTCTTCTTAGCATGCTCAATCCTTCTTCTAGTTTCTTGACTATATGAAACAGTTATAATTACTCTTTTCATATTCATTTCTACTAATTCTTTTATCTGTGTCATTTCTAGGTCAGTTTTGAGTGATTGGTATTCTCCTTATTATCAATTATATTTTCTGCTTCTTTACAAACTTGGTGATTTTTAAATGAGCATCAGAGATTACAAATTTTACTTTGCTGGATGATGCATATTTTTGTATTCCTATAGATATTCTTGAGCTTTGTTCTAGGACAAAGTTAGGCTACTTGGAGATAGTTTGATCTTTTCCAGTTTTGCTTTTGAACTTCTTCGGGGAGAACATGTACAACATTTAGTCTAGGGCTAATTTTCCCCTACTTTGCGGCTCAACTCTTCTAATAGTATTCAACCTGATGCTTTCTGAATTTGAGTTTTTCTACTAGAGTCCTTGCACTTTATGAACTCCAAGAATTGTTCCTTATATTTATTTTGGGTGTGTCTTTCTCTGGCTTTAGGTAATTTTCTTCTGTATTTGAGTATTCACTGAGAATGCTGCAAATCTCCAGGGTTTTTTTTCTCCTTGCAGCTCTCTCCTGTTCAGTAATTGACCCTGCAAATTCTAACAGCCTTGGTCACTCTGAACTCCCAGTTCCATCCCATGAACTCAAGGAGACCACTGGGCCAACCTTGGATTACCCTTTACTATATTGCATTTTGGAAATTCTTTGCAAACAGCAAGTTGGGGAAATCATTATTCATTTCCTGTCTCTTAGGAATACTGTCCTTCCTTGATTGATGACCAAAACTCTTGTTTCATACATTTTTTCCAGATTCTAGTTGTTTCAGGCAGGACAGTGAATCAGTGCCTTTTAATCCATCACAGCTGGAGTGATGGATTACTGGGGAACTGGAGTCCCCATTGTTAATTTTTGAAGATTAAGATTAACACTGATGTATTTTTTGTTAACTGTTGACAGTTCCTAAATTGCTAATATTAATAAATTTGTTCAGAAAGTATTATTTTAATCCAAAATATAATTTTTATAACAATTGACCAAATAAATTAGCCCATTCCAGGGATAATTACTCATTCCACTTATATTTGAGAGCCTTTTATGTGTTTGGCATCCTTTTAGTTGCTGAAAAAGACGAAATCCCTGCCCTCCTGGAGTTTACATCTTAGAAAATGTTAATACAACATATTTGCTGATTGTTAATGTCTTTTGTTCAAAGCCCAAAACATTAACGCTAAATGATGTAGAAATTCTAAGGAACATTAATTCAAGGGGTATTTTCAGCTTGAAACATGCCAACAAATTATTTGTCCTGAACCACAATCAAATGAATCCTGTTGCTTGTATAGGTAACGTTTATTGGTCGCCCTGTTTATCAGCTGCCTCTATGTCCCCAGTGCTTAACGGTAGTGTCTGACATACAGTAGCTGCTTAATAAATATTTGATGGAAATTTTTCAGCTAAGAAGGCCCCAAGGACCTCATTTTGTTTCTTTCAGGGACATAAAAGAACAAGCAGCCAGAACCACTGGAATGAAAAGGCTTAAATAAGGGTGAGATGGAAATGTAACATGAAACTGGCTGCATGTCCTTCATTGTCAGTTATCTTAAATTTATTGCCGGCAGGTGAACGCTGACGTTTCCTGCCACTGGTTTAGTTCCTGACATTTTGATACATTTGGCCCAAGTTCCTTGCCTTGATTTCCCCAGGTAAAGGCAGGGAGGAGAGGTAGAACAGCAGATTCTGTAAACTTGATTTTTTTTAGGGGTGTGTGTGTGTGTGTGTGTTATATCTAAGGAATACGTGGATATATATGGAAAACTTGAATATGCAAATAACATATGGAAAACTTGGATGTGTTGGGAGTGGTCGCGGTACTTCACCCAAGAGGCCACGTCAGGGAGCCAGGACCATGGGTGTCCCTCCCTTGGTACATGTACACCCACTGCAAGTTATGCCGGGCTGTGATCCAGAAGGGAGTAGTGTCCGTGGGAGGCGTGGGCTGGTTCTGGCTTTCCGCCCCTCTGCACATTCTCCGCTGCATCAGCCGGCGGCAGAAAGGAGGTATCCCCGCAGCAGCAAGAGCTACGACTCCTGGAGCCCTGCCGGGTGCCCCTTGCCGTCCGGCACGTGGCTCCGAGCTCCCAGTGGGCGCACCTAGGAGGAGGCCCGACGGGCGGGGCGGAAGGAGCAAGGGAGGCGCGCGCGGCCGGGAGGGCGGCGGGAGCGGCTGGGGGAGGGTGGAGGGGACCGAGGTGGGGGGGGGGGGCGCGGACCTGGCGGCGCCACGTGACAGGCGGCGGGGATATTAAGCGGCGCCGCAGCTGCTCGCAGCCCGAGCTGGTGCTTCACCCGAGACCCAGCGCCCAGGCGTACTGCCCGGAGAGGAGCCCGCGCGAAGGTCACCCTGCGCCCGCCTGCCCATCGCCTGCCCGCCAGCTCCCGCGCCCGGCCCACCCCTCTGCAGTCGTCTCTTCGGACCTCTGTGCGCCCCGCTTGGGACACAGCCTTTTTTGCCTGCGGTTCTTCGCCGGCCGGGCTGCGTCTCCGTCTGCCAGTCAGTCCGTCTACCCGTCCGTACCGCGCGCGCGCCCCGACCGCGGCCCAGGCCACCTGAGCGCCATGAACCAGATAGAGTCTGGCGTGCAGTACAACTACGTCTACGATGAGGACGAATACATGATCCAGGAGGAGGAGTGGGACCGGGACCTGCTCCTGGACCCCGCCTGGGAGAAACAGCAGCGGAAGGTCAGGAAGGGGCCCTGGTGCCCGCCGTCTGCGGGTTTGGCCTGTGTGTCCGTGTGTCCCTTGTCCCCTCGCGGGGCTCTGGCCCTGTGGGCATCACCGACGGTGTGGACTAGCTTAAAGGGCTCTTTACAGCGGTGGTGACGCATGTTGTCGTAACCTCAGATGGCCCATTACAAAGAACACGTTCAGGGACAAGCTCGAAACTGGGTGTCGTGCATGTTCGTGCGAGTGGACGCGCGTGTGTGTGTGGGGTGTGTGTGTATAAGTAATATAAGAATTACAAAACGAAAGATACTAAAGGAAGAAAAGTGCTATGTGTTTCTTTTTTCACGTACCAACCTGCATTTGACCAGACACTGAAAGGATCTCCGGTTTGTTTCTGACCCCTTGAGTCGTGACCTTGAGCACAGAATTATACTCTCCTGGATCCTTTATGTTTGTTTTACTCTCGTTTACCATTTACCAGATTAAAAAAAAAAAGTCAAGTTAACATCGGCGTCCTTCTGATTTTCACGGGGTTGGTTGTGTAATAAAGTAATTGAAAATTTAGTGTTTTGAACAGCTTCATAGAGAGGGATGCTGTAGGAATACCAGTTATTCACTGATAAAGTAATAATTATTTCACACTCTATTTATAGTTCATTGAAGTAAGCACCCAGGGACAAGGGCAGCCAGGTTTAAAACTCCCAGCCTATCCTGGTTGGCACTATTTGGGGGCTCAATGGAACATACCACTATTTCAAGGTTTCTTCTTGATCCTCTTGGCTAGAACAAGTAGGTAATGCTCCCAGGCAGCTGAATCCCGCCATCTATCTGATTGGGCACAGAGCCTGAGTGGGTCAGACAGCCAACAGAGATCTGCTAACCCAGTCTTGTGATAACAGTGTCATGGCAAAAGCAAATGCTTCAATGATTTTTCCCCCTATTTTTTTTTGAGGGTGGGATAAGGTGGATTTCCTTTCTAAGGACCTGATTTTAAATGGATAACCTGTGTTGATCATACATGTATGTGGAAAAAGCTCTGCGTAGCTGTGGGTGGTTGCATGATAGTATATGCATAAATATATGAGGTGGAAAACACATTTATCCCATATTTCTCTCCCAAAAAATAGTGTTAGCAGTAAGGAGAGAAGTTGTATGTTTGAATAATTATCAAATAACCAAGAGCTGTTTAAATATCAAGATTTCTTTTTCTGCCTAACCTCTGTCTTAAAATATCATTTATTACTATTAATTTAAAGCTCTAATTTAGCTTCATTTCAGTCTCTGCCTCAGTTTCCTAAGGCTTCCACCATCCTTCCCTTTCTTGGAAATTGAAGAATGGGAGTGATAAATAGAAGTTAAGTCAGTAAAGGCACAACAAAATGGCAAGCCTTCTAAATTCTTTAAATGATTTATTGTGAGGGAAACACCTCACCTGAGGAATATTAATGTGTCTTCCCAAAGGTGGGTGTATCATCAATCTGCAAGAAGTTCATAAGATGTAGTTTTTTTTTTAATGACAAATTATTTGCAGCTTTTCCTATTTTTACTTCTACAATTTGGATTATTGTGTTTTTCATATATGTATTTTTTCAATATGTCATATATATAGTTTTAAACTCCCAAGTTTTTGTTTTAAAGTTTGTTGTTTTTTTTTTCCTTATGACAAACCATAAAATAGGCATGGGTGTGATTTTTAAGGTAACGATTTAATAATGTGGTTTTTAAAAATCATTTTTAAGAAGTACTGTAGAATGGCAGGGGAGATCTAATGTGAGTTTTTAAAGGTCACATTGGCATGTGTCTTCTGCTTTATTTAATTTTTTGATCTGTTCACAATATTTTCTGATACAAGGGTACTGTAATTTTTAAGTTTGGGAATCCTATATGAATGTATTATTATAGCTGTGTAGCACTTGAAGTGCTATGAAAACAGACATCTTCACAGTCCCATTTTAAAGTAATACCAAAATGTTTAAAGTGAGAATCCTTTTTTGATTTTTTCCTCTAACATAAGTTGACTATGGTAGACCCTGGGGGTTAAAAAAAGAAAAAAGGAAAAAACTGCATTAAGAAACAGACCTGAAAAGATCCAGAAGATGCTTTATTTCTACTTTTGGTATAGAACCTGCTCAAGTCAGTAAAGTCATATTGAACTGTGAGGTCAGTGCAGGCAGAGCAATAGCCTCTATTTATGTCCTATGAGACAAACAGTTGGAGCAAGACAAGGATAAAATGCCATTGTTTCTATTGTGGGCTCCCTTCTCCACTCTTGCCATTTCAGTGATATGCTGGGTATGAGATCTGTCAACAGATGCTGGTAACACATGATGACGTTTGCGTGTTTTAATGGATATGGTGCCTAATTATATCCACAGTTCAGAGAGTTTCATCGGCTCTGATAATCCTTGTGCTGTGGTGTGGAATTCCTTGTTGCAGAAGAACTTAGTAAAAGCGTAATGCTTTTTTATAAAAGAAAGTAATCCAGAAGATGTTGAATTTGGCATGAGTATGTATATGCATTTCGCCTTATCTTCCAGGGCTGTGTTTAGTTAACAGGGGTAGAGATGATTATCTTTTCTGTAAATAAAACTTTATTTTACTTTATACAACTCATGGGTAGAAGAAAAAGTGTAATCTTGTAGATATAATATTTAAAATAGTAACGGCATGCTAGAAAGACTAAAATGATGAGGTTCGCTACTGCAGTTAGAGAAAATCCTTGCCTTGATTTCCCCAGGTAAAGGCAGGGAGGAGAGGTAGAACAGCAGATTCTGTAGCTTTTAAACTTGATTTTTTAGGTGTGTGTTAAATCAGGACACAGTTAAATCAGGCCCACTTCAGTGTACTCATAAGCTTTTTGTTTTTGTTTCGCTAGGCTGGGAATCAAGCCTAGGTCTCTCGCATGGTAAGCAAGAGATCTACCCCTTAACTACTAGGGCACCCCTTCACCCCTTTGAAATTTTGGAGCTTTGGTATCTGGAAGCAAGCTTCTAGAACCAAGGAACACATTCAGCTTATAACTTCACTGAAGCCTAATCAGTTGGTGACTTGTCAGAGCAGCAATTCTGAATATGTGTGCTATCTGAATAAGCACAACGTGTTGTCCTTAACCACTCTGGGGAGGCTAGAGCAGACCTTTTAAGGAAATAAAATGTGTTTTCATACAAAAAGGGTTCTTGCATCCTTAATATCTATATGGTTAGATGACCAATAAATCTTTCTACTGGTTCTAGAGATCATAAGAGAGTACTTCATTTATACCTCACTGAGTTCTGATTACTTTTCATAGTCCCCTAAAGAAACTAAGTCATTCTCTGATATTCACAACTGAGATATACCAATTCACCTTGGAGTGCCACCTGTTAGTTCTGTTATCCAGGCTAAAGTGTGGCCAAATAGAATCAGGCTGCGTAGAAGAACACATGGGCAGGACCTGCCCATAAGGGTCAAAATTAAATAGAAGGCCTAGGAAACTGAGATTTCCCCTACTACTTTCCGGTAGATAGTGACTCATGATTATGGCCTCAAGTTAAAGCCTCTTTTCCCCTGGATAATGAAACATACTATTGCATACTTTTTTTTTCCACAGGAGAAAAGGTACTAATTCCTTTGTTCTAACAAGGTGTACAGTTAACAAAAGGCTTTTGAAATTTCTTCGCTTCGGGAGACCCAGGTGAATCTCAGCTCTGCCTGGTACATTCTGTGTGAAGGCAGTCAAGTCACTGCACCTTTTTCAGCCTCAACTTCTTCATCTATAAAATAAAGATAAATGATACCTGCTTTTCGTGTCGCAGAGGGTTTTTTCAGGAACATATGATTAAACTAATTTATATTTAAAGGGGCTTTATAAACTAGTCTGTAAAGGTTCAAATATAATTTCTTGTATAGCAAATATTTATTTTATAGGGTGGTCTAATAACAGTGCACATGCTTGGTCTTCCAAAGGGTAATGAAGCATAAAATTTTCTCTTTTTCTTTTTTTTTGTTTTCACATGGGCAGGCACCCGGAATCGAACCCGGGTCCTCTGGCATGGCAGGCAACCTGCTGAGCCACCGTGGCCCGCCCTGAAGCATAAAATTTGGTCCTTGGTGAATTTGGTTTGTTTTTAAAGATAGAATTAACATACTTGAAAACTTAGAACATAAGAAATTGTCAAATATTAAGTGCCAGAATGCCTGTTGTATAGAGTATAAAAATGATAAAAGGTCAAGTAAGGAAAATCATTGTGAATGGAGAAAAATGAGAGAAGTGCTTATAAGGGAGCAGAACTTGTGTTGGGCCTTAATTTGAATAAACTACGTATTGCCTAAGTAGAGAAGAGACCAATGTTCCTGGCTGGAGAAATAGAGTGAAAAGCCTATTGTACAAGTCTGTGTGTTTGAGGGGAAAGTGTTAAGTATAACATAATAATAAATGTTCGCCTACCCCCTTGTATCACTTTCAGAGCATCCTCATATCCATTTTTGAATGGGATCCCCTCTCCCACTGTGTGAATTATGTCTCTCTGATAAAGAGATGAGGAAACAAGCTCAGAGAGCTAAGGGTATAAGAAGAGAGAGTAACTAAGATGGCCAGACTAGGATTCAGGTCTTCTGACTCCCAGTTCCATATTCTTGTATGATTCTTTTGCTCATGATGTGTTTGGGGAAGTGTGAAGAGAAGATTGGTTTAATTGAAGCTAAAGGCTCATATTCACATTTAGAGAGAACGTTGGATAGATAAAAATGGAGCCAGATCGCAGAGGGCTTTGGATGCCAGGGTGAGTGTGGACTTGATCTGCAAGCAGTGTGGAGCTCAGGATGTTCTTTAGTTAGGAAGAACATGTTAAAAGTAATGCTCTGATTAAAGTGGTATATTGCAGTCAGAATAAATTGGAGTGGGTAAGGGCCTGAGACTGGGGGTGGGGAACCAAGGGAAAAGCCCATTTTGGAGCAATCCAGAGGACATAATGAAGATTAGAACTAGGGAGCTAACAGAAGTGATGGTGGGGAAGGCTTCAATTTGAGAGTGATCCAGAGGGATTATAAAAAGTATTAAACAAGCACATGTTGTCCCACTGTAGGCTGTTAAATAAATCCAATTAAGCAGATGTGATCCTCACCATGAGTGCTCCTAAACTTAAAGCTCAAGACAGTGATATTGACAAGTAACAAGCAAACTAATGAGGAAAATCTGTTTATCTACTAGTAGCTTGTGTCTAGATGGAAAGCTAAATATTTACAGGATGTGTCATTATTCAGTGCAGGGAAAATGAGCTACAGTGCTGAGGTGGCAAGTCTTGTGTCTACACGGCCAGTGCCTGGGTGGAGAGCTAGTGCTCCAGATAGCTTTTGATGTCCAGAGAAAGTTGTTGACAGGCCGGAATGTAAAGGAAGATTAAGTCACTGAGGAAGAAAGGTTCTCGTATGAACCCTAAAAGACCTCTGCACCCAGAGGGACTGTTATAAATATGCACTTGATTTGCTGTCGGAAATCACAGGTATAGGAGTTATAAGGTGAAAAAAAAATCATTCTTTATCTTTCCATCCTCTCTTGGGCAGTGTAATGTGTTCTAGAGTCTGCCCCACCCCATTGGCCACAGATTCATCAAGTAAGAAACTTGATCCCTGAGTAAGATTTTTGATGAGTGTGGGAGGAGAAATGTAACTCTTAACTGCATAACTAATTAATGCAGTTCAGAAAACTGTCAGAAAGCACTGCAGTCAGTTGCTGCAGCTGGGAGACACCTACAGAAAAGGCAAGTTCTGGAATGGGAGGGGGAGCTACCATGATGAGCAGAGGAGTTGATACAGAATACGTTGGAGGACAGTCAGAATTGTACCACCGTTTCCCTGGGAACGGTACTAATTCTTCCAGAAAGAACAGAGAGCAGAGATTACGGGGAAAGCTTGCTGACAGTGCTAGACAAATTTCAAAGGAAAGAAAATCTTAAGTGCAAAATTTTAGTCTTTCTGAAGAAGTTGACGGAAATTTTTTTACACAAACATATCTGTCTGAGCACATGCATGCAAGTAAGCACACACACACACACACACACACACACACACACACACACACACACACACACACAGACTCCTCCCTGTCCCCACAGGTTTTTTTATCGGGAACTAGATGTTTTTACATGCAGCCCTTTTGGAGGAGCAAAATATAAATGGGATAATCATGATCATTCATTCTTTCATTTGTCAAACATTTATTATGGTCCATGCTTGGGGCCAGGGATAGAGAATGGAGTTGACACTACCCTTAAGGAGCCTATAGTTTAATTCGAGAGCCAGAAAGGGTCAGTGAGACACACAGAGAAGGGACACTCAATGCAGCAAGGTTGGTAGAAGGAATTAGAAAATTTCCACAGCACCCCTCCTGCTATGTTCTCTACCATGGTGAATGGAAGCATCTTCCACCCTGGTGCCCAACCCAGAGACCAGTAAGTCATTCTTGAAGACTTCCCTTCTTACCCATACCAGTCACTAACACCTATGGAGTCCACCTCCCAAATCTCTCTGGACGCTGTCCTTTCTTCTTTTAATGTGCCACTGTCCCCAGTCTTTCTGCATTCCCGCCAAGATTATGGTGGCAACCTCAGATTTTGTTACCCTTCCACGGATCATGCTTGTTTCTAGGCTTTTCTCCATGATACTGACAAGAATGATCGTTACACAACACAAGCGTGGTTATGGCATTTTCTGCTTAAAGTTTATCTACGACTCTTCATCATCTTCAGAAGAGAGTTGAGACCTCTGAAAGTGATTTGTTTGAGTTGCAGAAATGAGAACCTGTAATTGGATTTTTCCTTATTTTGACATGAATGTTTTTGTGTATGTGTATGTATATAAAAAATATCTTCGTTTTCTTCCCTTTCTTATGCCCTTATATAAAATAAGCTGTATTAACATCTTAGTATTTCAGTTACAGTACTAACCCCTGTCTACTTCCCCTCTCAAGTACTTTAAGATCTAGCTCTGCTCAGTGTCCCTCAGTGTGTTTTACTTGCTCTTTTGCCCTATATCTGACTCCTACCTCTTCTACCCATTTTCCCCTCCTCCAAGGCCCCATAGCCCCAGGTGTCTAAGCAGGGTCAGAAGGGGCAGTGGGAGATTGAGAAAACACAACACAGAGTTAAGAGAAAGCGGGGGCTAGGTAGTTCCTTACCTGACTGAACATAATGACCACAGGACGCCAGCGCAAGTTTATTTTATACTTCTTAACAATAGAATTCTAGATAAGGCAATGCAATACATGAGAATGTGCTTGACGTAATGAAGAGGGATACAGAACTTTCTTGAGAACAGAATGAACATTAATTAGCCTACTCAGAACTGCAGAGGCAGAGCTTTCCCACGGTAAAGCCGGATTCAATAAGGCACAGCCCAGGCCGGACCTCTTTCCACAGGAGACCAAGGGGCCTTGCCTCCAAGGTTACTGTAACGTGGCCTTGCTTCATGAAAAACCTGACCTGGGCCCCAACACTGAGGCCTGTCGTCTTAGTACCTGTGTCCCTTGGTGCTGTCTTTGCCCTACAGCTGTGAGTAGGCTCTGGTCTCTGTAGATCTCAGGGCCCCACTGTGCCTGCATGGTCTGCACTCACTTTGAGAAGTTCATATGGTTCAACCTAAAACATAAAATGTCTCATTCCTAGTAAAGAACAATGACACCACCTGCCTTCTAAGTAATTATTATTTTCCCATCTTATTTTACTATAATAAAGTAGCTTAAAGGTTCTTTATGACGCTAAAAGATGGGATTTCTTGATTAGAAGATAGGATTTCTTGATTCCCAATCTCAGTTATAATTGGCTGCATAAACGTCACTTGTAGCTTCATGTTAACTACTGTTCCCTGTTCCCTTGAATATGAATGAGGAATCGTATTTCTAAAGGAATTTAGTACAACGAAGCATTTTGGCATCCGTTATACTATAAATCCTTGAACTATACATTGACTAACTCTAACCCATACTTGTTTAATGTTTTGTAAAAAAAGTTTCTTAAAGTTTTTATCTCTTCTTCAAAATTATGACAATCTCTGACTTGATTTCATGTTATTTAAGACCGTTGAGCCTTCAGAGACAGGCTGCTCATTTAAAAGAAAAGCAATTTGCAATTTAGAATTTTACAATTAAAAAAATTGCACGTGTAGATTTATTTAAATCATAACAAAATGTGTCACCATTATTTATGAAAAAAGTTCTGGTATTCTAGATCTGACTTGAAATGACTTTTTTCCCCAGATTGAAAACCTTTTCCCACTTAATAAAGTAAACTTCAGATTCATTTATGATTCAGAAAAATATAAATTTAAATTTATGTTTTTGTATATAAAACATGGTTTGAAAATTTTGTTGAAGATGTAGTATGCGTCAGAGTAATGGTGCGGGTAGAGATAGATGCAAGGGAGTCTGAAACACAGAGAAGAATCCATGTATGCAGTATTGATACATGACATACTCTAGATTAAGAAGTTATATGGCTTTAATTAGTCTTTTTTTATTTTGGTTTTTCTTTCTACTAAGGGATAAATGTGCTAGGCGTGCTCCCTAGGAGTTACTGTGTCTTGGGAATAGATTCATGTTAGTGACCATTACAGTGTTTTCCTTGAAAGGTATGGTATCTTGAAAAAGACTTTCATTTTTTCATGATTGTGAGAACCAAATGATCAAGTGGATGAATTTGAGATTGTTTGGGGGGAACGAGGAACAGTAGTTAATGTAAAACTGTGATTAAGAGTCAAGAAAGCCTATCTTTTAGAGTTATACAGAACCTTTAAGTTACTTTATTATAATCAAATAAGATAGGGAAATAACTGTTTAGAAGGTAGGTGATTTTATTGTTCTTTATTAGGATTTTGATGTTTTAGGTTGAACCATATGAAATTCTCAATATTGACCATTTTGGCCTGTAAAACCTGCACATTCATATG
Source organism: Tamandua tetradactyla (assembly GCF_023851605.1). Taxonomy (NCBI): domain Eukaryota; kingdom Metazoa; phylum Chordata; class Mammalia; order Pilosa; family Myrmecophagidae; genus Tamandua; species Tamandua tetradactyla. The sequence continues at coordinate 7,392,395 of NC_135333.1, forward strand.
GTTTAACCCAGTAAAACTACTTTTCCTACTGCTGCCTCACTGAATACAAGATCCTTGATCAACACTACAAAATAGCCAAGCCATTAAACTGAATTCTACCAGTTTCCATTCTTAGCTCTGATACCTTTGGTATTGATTTGTGAAGGCAAGGGGGCTTTCGGATTTGAAGAAGTTGAAAAATGTGGGGCTTGGATTGAGGGATTGCTATTCAATGGAAATATCAGGTGGATAATGATCAAGGAGAGAGATTTAGGTTTAGGAGTTAGGTGCATTCAGGCAGTTGTTGACACTGTGGGAATGGAAAGTGGAAGATATTCTAAGAAAGGTGCTGAGGTGAGCTAATAGAGGACTCCTAGGTAAAGCAGTGAGTCCTAGGCGAAGTATTCCAACTGAATGAAAGCATTGCTTCTATATGTTAAATGCATGAATGACGGAGGAAGTTGGAAATCCAGACAACTTGACACCACTTCACTATTACTGTGTCTTTGATTTTCTTTCTGGAGAAGTGTCACCTTGCTATTTCATTGCAACTTGTCAGTCTGAATCTGGCATTTGAATTTGAGGTATAGCTACTGGAACAGAAATCCAGGGATTTGGTATTGTGGAATGGGGCATCTTTTAGCTCATGAGACAAGTTATATTTTCAAAGGAAGTGAAAAACTGTAAAATTATTTATGGTGTTCTGTTTAAGTCTGTGACATAAAATTCCTTATGCAATTGGAAAGGTAGCCTTTATTGAGAAAGACTAGATTGAAAATTTGTAAGAATTTTGAAAAGAGTAAAATTTATTTCATCTTTTAAGATGGGATTTAACGTATTTTATCATGTATAAAATTAAGGCAAATGAAATATTATCCTCATTAAAGTGATCTTTTTGGGCTTTTAAAGAATTATACATGTTTTGGGTATGGGAGATTATTAGTCATGAAAAGGTAAGACATGGAGCTATCAGATTAGAGGTAATATTTTCCTATTTTGGAAAACACATTTTTCAGGGGAGGCAGGGCCAGGGCTCAGGTTGGACTGCTGCATGAGGAAAGTGATATTAGTTGGAAAAATGCAAACAATATATTTTATATTTTACAAACTGTATTCCATTATTGTAATTTTATTAAATATAATGTGGCTAATGATTTTATCACATACTTAGGTCCCTTATGTTAAATTTTGGAAAACAGAAGAATGTTTCTGTGTTTTACAATATAATGCAAAAGTAGAAAAAATTCCCATGAGAGAGTGAAAGTGATGTTTTATTATATGGATTTTTTGCCAATAAATTTTTTAAAAAGACTGGGAAGAGTGATTTGGCATATCATTCTTAGCATCCCAAACCCTATTCATTGTATATGGCAGAGAATCAACAATTTATCAAGAATTTCCAGGCACTAGTTTAACCAAATATATTATTTTCTATGATCTTCACTGCAGTCTTGAGAGATGAGCATTATTACCCGCACTTTGAAGCTAGGGAATTAAGTAACTTGACCAAGGATAGTTGGGGGTGGGGAAGCAGGAACTGGAAAATACATAATTTTGTCAAAATTAAGAAGCCAGTTTTGTTCCACAGTTTGGGTTTATAAAATGCAGAAATGCTTGTTGTTTTACTGCATGTTTTGGCCTGTAAGTGGTAGAGCTGAGGTTCAGCTCTAGGCTATTTAGCTCTAAAGGCTCTGCTTTGCTCCTAAACTTCCTCCGTTTTGTTACTTTCTGCTCTAATTTGTAAGAGAATATTCAATCCAACAACACAGAATAGAAGCCAGAGATTCACTACTCTTAATTTTTCATTTACCAAAAACCTGTTGCCTGGTCATTGATTATATTGGGGAGTAGACGCTGGAAGGTTTCAAGAAGTTTTTGGACAGTGGTGGGCAGGGAGGGGGACAATGATGATCTAGATGATCTAGAAGATCCCGAAGAAGCCAAAGAGCCTGACATGGAGGAAGATGATCAGAAAGCTTTTAAAGATGAGCTGCAGAGAGAAACCAACCTGGACTTGTCATCATGATGCCTCTCAGTGGGCTGCACCACCCGTGGCATATGCCTCTGACACCTGCAAGACCCTCGCCTGTGGAAGGGAACATCATCGGAAATCCGGAGACTTTTTAAAAGTAACACTCCTTCCTAACATATATGTGAATTTAAATCTCTCTTGTCCTTGTGCTTTACACATTTTTGGAAAGGAGTTCTATCTTGGTGGACTGTTTTTTTGTGAGTTTTCTTTTCTTTTCCTTCCACTTGTACTGTTTTACGTGGTATTGTCCATAGTGCACCCTAAAATGTTTTGGAATCTCACGCTGGTAATGTCTTCTTGTTAGAGACGTTTATAGCTTTTTAACAATTCTGTTGGATTTTTAAACAGCTTTCCATGGCAGGGTCTCCCTGGAAGCTCCTGATGTCCCATGTGGGGGAGGGAACACAGCAGGCTGGACATGGTCACTACCTGCCTCCTGCCAGGTGTACTGTGACTGAGCGTGGCCCTGGCATTTTCTGGCTAAATGGAGACTTCAGATCTCTGGTGGAGGGTAGCCTTCACCACGTGGGAAGAAGGGGAAGGTGTTGTGACCAACAGCCCAGGGCCTCACTCCAGGGTTCCTCCTCCCTCTGTCTGTCCTGGGGTGTATGCTCTGAAGGAACACTTCGTTCCCTTCCCCACTCCGGAGTGTGAGGTAGCCTGAGACCTACTTGAAGCACGAAACAAGAATCATGATTTACAGGCTGGGAGACGTCCGACGGTGCTTGCACCAGGACAGTTCTTCAGTCATTTCTACTATAATATTGGAATTGAACACATTGGCCAAATAATCTTACGAGTGGAATAGTAACACACACACACACACACACACACACAAACGCACACAAACAACCCCTGCTGCCTTTGTGGAAGGATGTGTATGTGTATGAAATTTTAATTTCTAAACTGATAGAATGGGAACATCTGATGAGAATGAGAGAAATAAAATAAGAGACATGGTAAATATTGCCATTCAAAGGTTTCTCCAAATCAGGCTCTTGCAGTTGCTTTGCCCAGCAGAAATGCCAAAGTACGAGGAAAGGGACCATAGGAAAAGCCAACTCAATCTCTCAAATGGCTTTGTAGGACTGGCTATTAAGGGCATGTTTTTGGAATTAACTGCTGGCATGTCTGACTCAGTTCTGAAAGAAGCCAGAGTTCAGGATGCCTAAGTATCTGAGTCAACTTCCTTTTGGAGCTGGAAAATGAGACCTTAAGAGGCAGGGGTGTAAATGAGAAGTTATCCTCCTATAGGTGTGATGTCTTAGATTAGAGCTCTACGGTCTACGGAGTTTTAGCCGCGCATGTTTTGCAAAGGCAGTAACAAGAACTTGTTCTACTTAACATTAAAGAAATCTTCCTTTTATTTCTTTAACTTCTTATTAAGGAAGATTTCAAACGTATGCAGAAGCAGAGACACTATAATGAATTTCTCTGAACCCAATTGACCAAGGGCAATTAGTCAACTTAGTTTTCAAATAGGGAAAACTAAGGCCAATGAATAGGCAATGTCAAATTGTAATATGAAAACAGCGTATTTATGTCTAACAAATACTTTGTTCTCTGAACAAGATTATGAGAGAAACTGGCATGAAGCAAAACCTTGAAATAGACTGATTGGTACTTGTTGCTTTCTGCCGTTTTGGAACTCCTCTCCTTCCCCAGATCCCGCAATTCCTGCATCCCCCTCTTGCCTTCTCCCTACTGTACTTCTACCCATCTCTCTACTCTCAAATTCTCTCTGATTTCTCATGTCCTTAATATTGTTAATTGTTCCCATAAACTAAAGATTCCTAAGAGTCACCTATCCAGAGATCCCTAAAGTTTTTCAAGCGACCTTTCTGAGACAATACCCTTGTTGTCTAATTTCGGGAAGGACCCTAATGGTGAATTTCAGGCAACAGAAGATGGAACTGTGCTAAGAAGGCACTTCGGCACAGATGAGGCCTTTTAATATCCTTTAACTACGGGTGGTTAACCACTATTTGTGCCCATATGTAAAGTCAACACTAATAGGGTATATGCTGTGTGTAAGGAGCATTCCTCTCCTCCTGGCAAAATATTTGCTGCAAACTGACCCCATAAACTCTGTCGAAAGGTCTATTGATACTGTCCTCTCCTGACTCCTGCGAACAGTGTTTTTATTGCTTTGAGTGGAGAAATTGAGTTTGAGACAGGAGGTGGGAACAGTGTCTGAGGATGCTGAATTTGATACTGCTGCTTCTCTATTTCCTCCACCACCCCGGAATACAGCCAGAGGAAGGAGCTCCACAGACACTTAAAGGGTTCTTTGGGAAAGGTTATTTTTAGGGGCAGGCTTGTCAAGACTTCTTCCTGAAAGAGAGAGGAGTGGGTTTATTTAGGCACAAATCAGGCTCTCGTCTTCTTAGATATGTGAATTTTCAGGCCCCAGAAGTTTTGGAGGGGCTGCATACATGCAGCAGTTCCAGGACACCTCATACCTTATATGATCCATTTTACCCCTAAAAGATGAGAGATTACATGAGGTGCAGCAAGATAGCCACGTGACCTTCATCTCATGGGGCCTGTATTCCTCTTAGAGCATGAACCGAAGGAGAATGGAGTAACTTCAGAGGTAGGGTGACCAAAACTCCAGGTTTGCCCAGATACTCACAGTTTATGACTATTGTCCCAGAGTCCCAGAGTAATTATAAATAGTACCTTGTTTGACTCTCAAAAGTGGCTCAGTTTAGACAACAAACTATATTATTACACTGTTCCAAAGAGATACACAAGGCAGTTTTATAGAAGGGTAAAATAATATTGACAAACAAATAATTTACATATGATATAATAATGTCTTTTCTCAAAAGAACTGGTCTATTTCAGAACTTTAAGAAAATGCAAATATTGGTGACACCAGTTAAGATCTCTAATACTTTGACAAATGTATATACTAGGAGCTAGTAACATGTGAATCCTCTAATTTATGAATCTTTTAGATGATCACACTTTGCAGAGAACTGAGGGTATGAGCTCTCAGGGATATGAGGACAATGGATCCTGCTGGAGGCTTCCAGTGGGCAAGGTCCCCCTGTGAAATGAATGTGCAGTGCAGTTAAACTCTTGGTATTTTATATGCTATATTATATGGTCTTAGTTTTTTAATTTGAATGTTATATATATATTTAAACACTTCAGACAATTTGACACTATTAATATATTCTAGGTATTAAGAATGCTTATTTTGATGTGCAACTATGTGATGATATTGAGCCATTGATTGTACACCACGTATGGGATGTTTGTATGTTAAGAATGTTTGTGTTTGTATGTTGTTTTATTAATAAAAATATTTTTTAAAAAAAGAATACTTGGGCGGGCCACAGTGGCTCAGCAGGCTGAGTTCTTGCCTGCCATACCAGAGACCCGGGTTCGATTCCTGGTGCCTGCCCACGCAAAAAAAAAAAAAAAAAAAGAAGAAAAGAATACTTATTTTGCACAACTGCAAAACTCGGTTAAACATTATTTAACTTTCTAAACCAAAGTCGGATGTCTAGCTCTGTTCTTCCGAGTTTTGTCTTTTTAAAAAATCATAAGAATTTATTTATATGTTCAGCCACTTGAAAATCTGGAAGTGAAATGGTGAAAATTTTAAAAATGGGAGTAAATGATTCTTATTTTACTGTGCAATAGTATGATATGTTTACTATGATATTTTTCCTTATTTCTTTTTTTAAACTTTTTTATTGTATAGTATAACATATACAAAGCAAAGAAATAAAAAAGCGATAGTTTTCAAAGCACTCTTCAGCGAGTAGTTACAGGACAGATCCCAGAGTTTGTCATGTACCATAGAGCCTCTCAGATTTTTCCTACTTATTTCTATACTTAGAAACAAGGTGAACTGTCACTATTAGAGCCCTTAAAGGCCTTGGTAGGGAAGCAGGAAGGATCATGTCAGAAATAACTTGTGTGTGATGGTAAGTTCTATTGCTGTAACTGGCATCCGAGTAACTGGATATTCAGAACTCCAGAGGATTTCTATTCTGCAGGCCTAAAACCTGGACAGTGTTCACTTTCTCCATTAGGATATTAAAATGTAATGTAGAAGCAGGGATTTTAATGTGAAACTTAGAAAGAAGTCTTGAAGTAGCACTTCCTTGAGTGATTAACCTCAAAATGTTGGGTTGCTGGATTATACCAAATTAAGTAGTTTTTTTGTTTCTCACTTATAAATATGGAGGATTCATGAAATAAATGTAGCTAGCATGATTAAAGATAACTCTTGGAGGAGCGAGGGAAATTGTTTATGAATCTAAGCTAACAAATTGTATATGCTTTCCTGAATTACTTTTTTTTGTGGGGTGGGGTAGGGGTGCATGGTCCTGGAATCGTACCTGGGTCTCCCACATGGAAGACGAGCATTCTACCTGAATTACTTTTTTAGGATATAGTTTTAAATTATTGCATAATAATACATGTGAGTTGTAAGGAGTTTTAAAAAGATACAACCCAGAGAAAACCAGTATTAACATTTTGCCATAATGCCTAATAGATCACTTTATGCTATAGTGTGAAAGTATATATTATTTATTTTATAATATATAATGGTCTGAAACAGTGGCTGAAATAAGTCAGCCCTAGGGAAACTTCTTAATGGATGAAATTCTGTCTTTACTTCTCACCAATGTGGAGTCAGCAGGAAGTTTGGAAATCGGCTTCCCTGTTTTTACTCCATATGTTAACCTGAGTTTTCCCCATATGTAGAGAAAATCTGTATACATACCTGTCTGTGGGATGTTCCTAACTTAGAATTGTGCTCTGATCCAAGGGACACCAATTCAGAGAATATGTATATTACAGAGAACCGTTTCATTCTCAAATGAATGCTTAAATCCTTTTGTGTAGGCAGCCATTTATTTGGGTCCCTGAAAATAGTAACAGCATGGTGAACTTGAATTAAAGAATATTTGTTTTGCTGTCTGTGTAGTACAAGCTGCTTTCTCAGTTGCCAGGATGGACTGGGGTGGGGGTGGGGGGCAGGGAACATCGGTGTACTTCTCTTTAAGCTTGAATGCATCCTGAAGAAGAGTATAATAGAAGTACAATAAATGTTAATAGTGCCTAAAAACGAGCAACAGTTGGGTCTGCCCTGTCACGTATCCGTATCTTGAACATAATTATGTAGGCTCCAAGGGAACAAGTCATTTTGGGAAGCAAAGTGTAGGATCAATCGTATGTAAGGTTGGTTGTTGGAAGCGTTAATGCTTGCTTACCAGAAGGTACTCAGAGGATTCTTCACCTGGCTTGTGCCAGCTCGGAGGCTTGTGCGACTCCCCAGAACACCCAGGTAGCACTTAGGTCAGCCTTCTGGCCTTAGGAAATCTTTAAGCATAGATGACTGTGCCTCGGTACCTTTGGTGTGCTTCTTTGAACTCGCTCCTTTTTAAAAAATTATTTTTATTAGAGAAATTGTGGGTTTACAGAAAAATCATGCATAAAATACAGGATTCCCATATACCTCCCTATTGTTAACACATTTCATTGGTGTGATACGTTTGTTAAAATTGTTGAAAGCACATTTTTATAATTGTACTATTAACTATAGTCCATGATTTAAATTAGGGTTCATCGTTTGTATAGTGTGGTTTCATGGATTTAAAATTTTTTTATCCTATTACCATATAGACATTATGTCATAAGCCCCTTTAACCACATTCAGATATATATTTCAGTGCTGTTAATTGTGTTCACAATGTTGTGTTACCATCACCATCATCCATTACTAAAACATTTCCACCATTCCAAATAGGAGTTCTGTACATTTTTTTGGGGGGGGGGGGGGTGCATGGTGTGGGAATCGAACCCGGGTCTCCCGCATGGAAGGCGAGCATTCTAACACTGAACTACTTGTACATTTTTTTTTTTAAGAAAATAAAAATAAAAGTTAAAAGAACACCCAAAACATCCCATCTTCCCATCCCCCTTATTGTTTATGTATTGTTTGTCTATTTTTTCTTACTCATTTGTCCTTACTCTGGATAAAGGGAGTGTCAGTTACAAGGTTTTCACAATCCCATGGGCAGACCTTAGAAGCTCTACAGTTGTTCACTTGTCTTCAAGTATCAAGGCTATTGGATTACAGTTCAACAGTTCCAGGTATTTCCCTCTAGCTACTCCAACACACCAAAAACATAAAAGGGATATCTGTATACTGCTTAGGAATAACCTTCAGAATGACCTTTCAACTCTGTTTGACATCTCTCAGCCCCTGAAACTTTATTTTGTTTCGTTTCTCTTTCCCCCTTTGGTCAAGAAGGCTTTCTCACCCCCACATTGCTAGGGCCAGGCTCAAACCTGGAGCCATGTCCTGCAGTACCAGGGAGTTTTACACCCCCGGGAACCACATCCTATGTAGTTGGAAAGTCAACGGCTTCACCTATGGAGTTGGCCTAGAGAGAGAGAGACAGGCCACATTTGAACAAGATAAGAGGTTCTCTGGGGGTGACTCTTAGGCATAATCATAAGTAGGCTTAGCTTCTCCTTTGCAGGAATACATCTCATAAGGGCCAACCCCAAGATCGAGGCCCTGGCCCATCAAATTGGCAGTCCCCAATGCTTGCAAGGATATCAGGTCTTCCCCAGGTGGGGAAATTTAATATTTTCACCTTTTCCCCCAGTCCCTCAAGGGGACTTTGTTAATACATTTTTATCTTCTGCTCAAATTACTCTAGGATATATTGGGGCATCACATTATCCTGTATAAACCAACAAGATCGCACTTGCTCAAACTTCCATGTAATTATGGTTGAACTTGCTATTTTTTTACCTTTCAGAGTAAAAATAACTTAGATTTTGTTTCTAATGCTGTTTGATTGGGTTCGGTTTAACCTGTGCTTCAGTCCTGAAATAGTTTGAGAAGAATTTGCCTATTTCTTAACTCTTTTTTGGATTTTATAACAGTTTCATTAAGCATCATTTGTGAACTGTCATTTTGATGAGAAAATGTTTTATCTTTATATATATTTATATATATAATTAAAATTTTTTTCCAAGAAGTGTGAAATACCCCTTGGAATTAGTGTAAAGCTAGCTTGGATTGCAAACTAGCATGGGGAATAAATGGCTCAGAAATGCTTAATGCCTTTACAGTGTTACTTAGGTCTCACTTGGGAGTTACAGATGCATAGAAATGAGTAATTTCAGCTGAAAAACAAGAATTAAGAGAATGAGAAATAAGGACTCCCGTAAGTGGTAATAAAATGTTTGTAGGCAATTGTATTGAGCAAGGAGGGAATTAAAAGATAGAAATACTTTAGTTTTTAGGTAAATGTGAGATCTTTATCAAACAGAGAAAAGTGTTAAATAGTTCAAACCAAACCCAGTATTATTTATGATGATTGGTATAAGAGGGAATGTAGGTATATATATTGGGTTTTAAAAGGAGAATTTGACATAGAAAAGGAATGCAATGAGAGTAAGCCAAGATTTAATGTCATTTTCACAATATAAAGAAAGTATATTGTAATTTAAGATTAACTAATGATATATTTCACTTAGTTCTGTGTATATTCTTGTGTATTCAGCACTGTCTTCATTGAAATCAATAAAATTTGGATCAGAATAGTGAATATTTTAACCTTTGAATGCTGACCTCTTTTTAGAAAACTCTAAAACTAAGTATTAAAAGATAATTCTCATGTTCCTTTTCTCTATGGTATGTACAGATGAGTAAAAAAGTATGGATAAAAATAAATAATAGGGGGATCAAAAGTTAAAATAAATTGAGTTGATTGAAATACTAGTGGTCAGTGAAAGGGAACGGTAAGGGGTATGGCATGTATGCATTTTTTTCTTTTTCTTTTTTTATTTCTTTTGCTGGATAGATGCAAATGTTCAAAAAAATGATCGGGGTGATGAATGCACAACTATGTGATGACATTGTGGGCCATTGATTGTACACCATGTATAGACTGTTTGTATATCAAGAATGTTTGTGTGTTTGTTTACAATAAAAATATATATTTTAAAAGATAATTCTCTAATAAAGGTAAAGTCAGATTTTCATACCAATATTAAATGAACATTGTGTTAAAAATGTTATTTAACTCATTAATGAGGAAACTCATGAAGTGTTACAATCAGTTCAAAAGAGGATCCCAAGAATAGAGACTTTTATAGAGCAGAAATACTGAAATGAATTTCCAAATGGAGGTGGGGTGTCCCCCACCCGCCCGTGGGAGGAAAGAGGGTTGCATTTGCATGTCTATCTATAAGAATTTTTTTTTTTACATTTTATCAGTTATCTATGACTTAGGAGACAATGACATAGAAGGGATGCTGTAGACAATGCATACATTTTCCATTGAAGCCAAGTTTTCCATGGAAGCACAGATTTTTCCCTGCGCAAGGTAGCTTTAATAGCCATTTCTCCCTTCCTTATACCATAGCTTTAATGTTTTGCATCCTTTTTAGAAGTTTTGGAGAGATTCCTCATATCAGAGAGGCCATTCCTTAAACTGAAATGAGCTAGATTTGGCTTAGCTAAAAATCTGAAAAACATTGTTTTTTTCCTCCTCTGAGGCAGCCTCAGTGTTTGCTTAGCACCTTTCCCTATATATTCTGAGCCAGTCATGAGCTAAATAGAAGCCATCATTAGGAGACTGGCAGTTGAAGCCTAAAATTCAAGCTTCAAAATTTCTGATCAAAACAGAACCGGGTAGGATTTTCTTCTCAAGAGCTGGGAGAGCCATCTTTAACCTTCCCACTTAGTATCATTTATTAGCCTGATTCTATTCTTAGATACCCTCACCAGTGAGGTTGCCTTTTATTTTTTACAATTTTTTTTTCCAACATTGCCAAATCTATATTAATACTTTAAGGATTCTGCAGTTAAGTTTGAAGTGCTTATTTAAAGCAAAACAAAACCTTGGAACTTTAACAGATACAGAATTTTAGCTCCTTGGTCTTTTTATTTATTCAGTTTAAAAAATCTGATTGCTTTCCCCTTTGATCTGACCCAGAAGGTCTGACAAACAAGATCTTAATTCAACAAATACTAAGTGCTACCATGTTCCAGGTACTGTTTGGAAAATAAAACTCAAAGATGCCTGCTTGTACAGTCACTTTCACCATCATTTCTTAAAAATGTTCCAAGTGGTGGTGATTATGAGAGCTCTCGAGTTGTTTTTGGGCTTTCCAACCCCTTTGTTTTGAGATTTTTAGGTATACTAAGAAGTTGTATAGAAAGAAATCTTGAATCCTGCTTGTGGGAAATTTGTTGAAGTGAATCAATGGGAAAAGGCTCTCTCCTTTTTTTCTTACTTTGTCTTTGGGTAATGAAATTTGCATTGTTGAGTATCCCTGGAACTTAAGTTAAGGCTTTATTTTGTTGGTACTGAGATTCCAATTTATTTGTGACTGAAATTGCCACAGTTTAAACTTGAAATATTGACAGTCTGAACATGTACTAGCTCTACATTGTGTGAATTAGCTCTATGTGTGTGAATGCAGGTGTGCATTCATTCACCAGACCTGTTTTATGCCTACTGGGTGCTGGGTTTTCCGGGTGATTAAAAAATTAATAAGGTAGGATTAGAGGCTCTGTGTTCACTTTTGTGCCTTTGATTCACAATATGTATGCTTGCAGGCACCTAAAAGCCTGGGAAGCCGGTGAGGGCCTTGTTTTTAATAATGGAACTCAGTGGAATTTGCCTTTTTATAAGAATTAATTTTAACTCTTGTATCTGATGTTTTGTGAAATGAATCCTGATTCAAATGCAGCCCATTGTTTTGATTGCCCCTTAGCAGTAAGTTTTTTAAAATTCACTTGCAAACTATTTTTTATACCCTTAAACTGATGTTCTGAACATCTTCTACCCTGAGGAAGCTAAAGATATGAAAGCGATGCTGTTTGTTCTTTGAATAGTGAAGCGAGTACTTGCTGATGAAACAGGAAAAGACAAAGATCGAGAAGTTTTCAGTGTTCTTGGATCACAGACCTTGAATTCTCCCTTTGTCTGCTATAATAACATGAACTGTGCTAAGCAACCGCGTGTTTATGCATAGTTACTGGAGGTGGAATATTTCATATGCTCAAATAGACTTAAATCGTGACTATAGGTTGCCTCTATTTTTCTGAATTTAACGATCTTGCTCAAACAAAGCAAGATGACACATGACTTTGATCTCTTTTAAATTTAAACCCCAAAGCACCTCACATTTCTTTGAATTGTTGTCACTGATTACTGTTCTTTTGTGTATCTATCGCGCTTTCATTTGCAAAATATTTTTCAGACTTTTATAATCCATCACATTTCACAACAACCAGTTGAGTTAGGTAGAGTACATATTTGGGGAAGAAACCAGCCACAGTTGGGGGGGAAATGATTTGCCCATTCTAGGCGCTAAGCCGGTAAGACAGCCAGGCTTGGAATTTAAGGGCTACTGTTTCTCAGGGATTGCTTAACTGAACTATCTCATACCATGTTATTTAACGGGATCTTGGAGACTAAATAGAGATTTGTGGGCAGAGAATAAAAGGGCTGCCCTCTGCGTAGTTAAGATGCCTGGTTATGTAAATTATGAGAAAGTTAGAGCCCCAAGTGGACTTCCAAGACATTCTGGCAATTGGTTATAGCACATGCAGATTCTTTAGAATTAAGTCTTTTACTTATACATGTCTTGCTTTGATTTAATTTTGTATTTTGTGTGAGCTGTTGAAAGGTGTACCTGGGCACTTGGCAATCTGAAGGTTTGCATTTTTTTCAGAAGCAAATGGCTATTCCTTTGTCAGGCTGAAAAGTTTGTCCCCATTGTGAGTGACTTCTGGATTTGACATAAATTCCAGCGGAAACTTTTAAAATGTTTTTAAAAAATACTTTGAGTGCGCAGATATTTAAACTTAAGATCTTACTGCTGATTTCTGACTTGATTCTTGAGCTGTTCATTGCTTGGGGCATTTGAGCATTTGGCAGGAGGTTCAACCATTGCAGTTCCTAGTGGGATGAGTGTACTTTTTCAGGTCTTTCTGGCCTAGGGAAGGTGCATTTTCACCTGGATTATAAAATCTTGTAGTGAACCACAATTTTCTGTTTTTGCCATACTCATGGATTGCAGGAATTTCTACCCTCCCAGAGTATTGGGCCACCTGCTCTTTATAAGGGCAGAATCTCCTTTTTTAATGCTCATGTTGAAATCACATTTACTTCAGACCAATAGCTCTGACCCCCTCCTCTCCCATCATAAGTGGAGATACTTTAAATTTGTGCAGCTTTCTAGAGCACCCTTACTTTTCAAATATTTAAATAGAACCAGGAAAGGTATTAGAAGTAACTTGGTAAATTGGGAATTTGTGAAGTGGAAATAAACACCATTAAAGTGATTATTGTAAATAGAAAAATAAATGGAGCACCTTTAGGAAATCGACTTAATAGATTCGTGCATTTCAGTAGTTTTCCGTGAAAGAGTGCTCAGAACCATTGCCACAGGTATTGTTGGCTGACCTACTATATTTCTTTCCCTCTGGATAATAAGTTGAGCTATTTCATAAACTTGTTCATGACAACTGTCGTCCCTGTTTTATAGTTGGAAAGGTGTCAGGGCATAAAGGACAAATAATTGCATGGTGTCAGAGTCAGAAATAGAATCCCGGTTCTGAGCCAGGATTGCAGATCGGGCCCAGCTCCTGCCTGCCCTCCCCTGGCACCGTCTTGGGTAGCAGGGCTGCTCTCCCCTGGCACCGTCTTGGGTAGCAGGGCTGCTCTCCTTGGTGCTGTGGTTACCACCCCACGGCTGCCAGCCACAACCAGTGTCGGGCAGGGTTCGGAGTGGACAAGTTGGACCTCTTAGCATCTTAGTTTACCTGAAGAAACTACATAATATGAAACCTTAACATCGTAGAACACTCTCAGAATACCCCCAAACATTGCTGACCTGCTAGACAATGCTGTTTTATAACATGGTTTTAAAAGCACAAAGATTTCATGCCTGCCTACCCCAGAGTTTTAAGATGCAGGCTCTGCCTGAATATCCCCGTAGAGAGCATGTTTCCCAGCTCTTGGTAGCCCCTGTTTGGTTTTATTCAGAAAAGACCCATGCCTGTAATCAGTCTCCATTTTAGGAAATGCAGTCTGAAAGGGACATGTTATGTAATTATATTTAAAGAAAGGTGATTAAAGAGGCATAAAAGGAAATTTATCTGTTTTGTATTGTGAGAATTTTTGTGTGGAGAAAATGGAATAGTAAAGATTGAATAGATAATCTTTCAGTATTCAGCCCAGCCTTAGAACTTATTATTAAAAGAAAAATTACCCGATTGCGTGAAATTCACTCATATTCATCAAACTGCATCAGATTGGGGATTGTTTTTTGTTTTCTTTAACAATGTATTCCAGGTGATAATCTCTTCCAGGTAGAATTGTGAACTTGTGTAGCCAAAGAAGAGCATGAACTCAAATTACCACAGATACAACTTGTCTTGTTTAAAAGACCTTTTCCTCTATGGAATAGTCCGCAATGTAGGTTTTATAGCTATAGGCTTAATTAACTTAAAAAGAAACCAAAGGAATAGCAGTTCAGTAAAACAAGCTATCTCAGCAATTCAGTAACAACATAAACAAGTACTGTTTTGCCATTAGACACATTGTACTGATTGTTGTATTATATAGGTTAACTTTGAGAGAGGCAGCAGTCTAATAGTTCCCATGGTCTAGAGACTTTCCTGGTAAGTCCTTCACTGAAAGAAAGAATGGCCTCTCCTTCCATTGAATGGGACTAAAAATATCAGCTGAAAAATTTTCAGGGAATATTCATGAGACAGGGAACTTCATGAGGCTTAACGCAACAAAATCAATCAATTTTTTAGTTTAAATTCATTCTCTGGATTTGCACAACTGAATAATTACTTATGGTAAAATATTCAGCTGATATTTTTCTCCACCGTGTTTCAGTGGTTAAGGAAACTTTTTTTGGGGGGGGGAGGGGTGTCTACATTCTGTTCAGGTATATAAAAGAGGCAGAGATTTCTGATAGTTTGAAAATTCTTCTGTTTTATCGCATGACACTACAAAACTACAAGTCGCCAGAATACAAGCTTAACCAATGGTGCTTTCTGCATCTCGTGCTTAGAGAGTTTCCATGTTGGGTACATAAAAAGCCGATGAGGGCAGAACAGATCAGTCTGCACTTACAGGACTGCCCACCCTGGCCAGTGTCTTACAGGCTGTGATTTCTTATGTTTAGGAAAGAGTTACTAATGCTTGTTATAGTTTTCTAAGGAATATACATAAGCGAGGCAGTATCTTCTACTGAGGGTCCGCTTTCCCCTTAGCTTTGTATTGAGCTTCTTTGGAGAGCTATGGGAGCTTGAAAATCTTTTTCCTTTCTGGGATAGAGGGTTCTGTGGTTTCTCATCTTGGTTCTCTATGTTGACCCTGGAACTTTTTATGTGCCTATTTTCAAGATGATTTGTATTTATCACTAGATGCAGGGGAGTAGAGAATAAGCTGTTCTCCAGGAGAGAAGTAGAGGAAACTTTGAGCTAGAAGCAAGAGAGGAGGTTGGAGGACCTCAGAAGTCACTAGTCAGCCTCTGGGTTGAGCTGTGGGTTGAGGATTCATTAGTGTCATCCCTTCATAGTCTGTGTCTCACTCAGAGAGAACCGTTTCTTTTAAAAATGGACTTCTGGCTTGATAATCTGGTTTGACTTTCCCAGAGAGTTTGTGAACCAAGAAAGCCTGCCTCCAAAAATCATGGGGACCTGTATTCATTCCCATCTTAGGTCTCCAAAATTTAGCTCCTATGGACTTTAAAGATGCATGTTACTATTCAGAGAGGAAGAGAAACCACAAAGAAGTCTTCAGGTAAAATGTGTGGGGTTTTGTTGTTGCTTTTGTTGTTTTTACCTCTTCCGTGATGAATAGGCTTTTCAGAGAAACAGAGGACAAAGGGAAGTGCATAGGAGCAGTCTCTCTAGGCTGTGGCAATTAAAACTGCAAATAGAATGAAAGTTAAACTTCCTAATGAAGCTTAAAATTCCTTTTCAGAGTATACTGGCACCTTTGCAAGCTATTATTTCAGAGCTGTTGGAGGCTTTTTAAATTTAAGTTGGTTAGTCACCACCTTTATTGGCTGTTAGAAGTACTCATTAAAGACAGGAAACTTCATGAGGCTTAACTCAACTAAATCAATCGATTTTTTAGTTTAAATTCATTCTCTGGATTTGCACAGCTGAATAATTACTTACGGTAAATTACCTTCATTGTATGTATGCCTATAAAAAGGTAGCATGAAACAGTTTCACACTAATTCATAGTGGGGGGTCAGGAAGCTTGTATTGATTTAATAGGCAGCTTTAGGGTTATATCCAGAAGTGCCTCTGACACCTTTATTATGAAGGGACTTAAATAATAAGGTTACATGGTAAGGTAATTTACATCAGCAGTATTTGCCCATTTTAAGAAGAATCTAAATAAAAACAAATCTATAGATATTTTATATCATTACACAACTCTGCTATTCTGTTATCCCTTTCCCCCCCAAACCAGGTATATGATTGGTTTTGATTGTTAAAAAACAAGACGAAACAACACCTCCTTTAACATAGTTTTGCTTGCTGAAAGGGATCTTGCATGTCTTTACTGGAAGGACTTTATTATACAGAAATAACCTAAATGTCCATTGGTAGGAAGCCAGTTACATAAACCATGGTATGTACAACACAGTGGAGTAAAATTCAGTTATAAAAAGGAATGGCCTGTCCTGGTCTGGGAATGATCTAGGTTAGGTATTTCTAAGTGGGTGAATAAGCAAGGCACAGGGTGGTATGATGGTGGCCCAGTGGCAGAGTTCTCACCTGCCATGCCAGGGACCTCGATTCTATTCCCAGTGTCTGCCCATGTAAAACAATAATAATAATAATTTGGGGGCAGCGCGACGGTGGCTCAGTGGCAGAATTTTCGCCTGTTATGCTGGAGACCCAGGTTTGAATCCTGGTGCCTGGCCATGCCAAAAATAAAAAATAAAATTAAAAAAAAAGCAAGGCACAAAACCATATGTACACCATGATTGACATTAAAGAGATCAAAAAAGTGTTTGTGTCTGGGGATTTATAGATGTACAGAATATCACTGAAAAGATACACAGGAGCCTAATCCCATGTGTTGCCTCTGGGGAGGGCAGCTAGGTGGTAACAAGGGAGAAAGGGTTAAAGGGAGGCTTTTCACTTATCTTTTGTACCACTTGAGCTTTGAACCAGGGAAATGTATTACCTATTCAAAGGCAAGAAATAGCATTAATATTTAAATAAATGGATGATAGACTCATAATAATCTTAGTTTCAAAAAGGAAAACTGAATTTTCTAGAGAAAAGCTGTCCAATAGAACTTTCTGCAATGATGGAAATGTTCTCTATCTCCACTGTCCTGTATAACCATATGTGGTTATTGATCACTTGAAAGATGGCTTGTGCAACTGAGGAAGGAGCTGAATTTTAACTTTTATTTCATTTTAATTAACTTAAATTTAAATAGCTGCATGTGGTCGATGACCACTATAGTGATTGGAAAGCTCAGATCCAGTGTCTATATGACTTGGAGCACCTCTTCTATTTGGATCTGGCTAAAGTTCAGATGTGTTTTAGAGGAAACAATTATTCGTTTGGGCTCTCCAGGTAAAATTTATCACAGTAAAATCCAAAAACTGCCTACATTTTATTTTTGTTCTAGAATTTAATGTCATCACATATTTTCTGAAATAAGTGACTATTCCTCAGGCTTCGAAAATCCTCTTTATTACCAGGAAAAACATTCTTATGGAAACCCACGTCTTTTGGAGTCTTCTTGGGAAACAGCCTATTTTTGAAAGGATGATTTTCTAATTTTTAACACAGACCCTATTTGTGTGTCCTCTTCCCATTTTAAAGAGTCAGGCAGGCACTTTGTTCTTAAGCCCAGCAGCTGTTGTGAGACTAGGGGACACTTTGCATTCTTAGGCAGCAGCTGCCTGCTGCATTTCTAATCTGATTTGGGCAGGAAATAGTGCACAAGTGGAGGCCAAGTTAAAAGAAGCTTGAAAAATAAACAGAATAACTTTGGATGCCACTTAATACATAGTCCATCTTTCTGCTGAAGATTGTTCCAGTAAGTTGTTAACGTGACTGGGCTGTGAGCTCTTCCAGGACAGGGCTGTATCCAGAGGTCTTTGAAATCCAGGGTCTAGTTCAGAACCTGGAGACATACCAGTAGGAAGTCACTAGTATTACTATTTTTGAAATGAATGATTACATTGCAAATTTGTTTAATTGATTTAGTTACTAGTTTAAACTTGGGATAATCAGTGCTTATGAATTCCTCTTCTCTTTTCCTTTGTGCTACACATTATCACCCATCTTTGCTTTAAAGTAAGATATTTTGAACATTCTTTAAACATTATTTATTCATCCATTCTGCAAGCAAGCTTATTTTTGTTGTAAGTAGGGAATGAACAATCTAATTTAGTCTGTCTCTCCTACAGAGTAAGAGGCTTTCAGAAGGTGGAGGTACGGGCATAAATGTGGTATCCTTTTAAACTAAAAGCAGAAATTCCTCAGGTTGGTGTATCACATAAATGAGTTTTATCTCCAAAGAGGAAATGTTACTAACATCTCACATTTGAGAATCAAATTGTTCTTCCTGTCAAACTTCCTCTGTTTTCTTTAGAAGGCCCGAGGAGCTCCAGCCACTTGGACTCCTCCGAATGTGTGTGGTGGTGAATGTTTTCATGAGGAGAGACTCTGGGGATTGGTCCTGAGCTAAGCAGCGTTTGGTTTTCGTTGCAGACTTTCACTGCCTGGTGTAATTCCCATCTAAGAAAAGCCGGCACCCAGATTGAGAACATCGAGGAGGACTTCAGGAATGGCCTTAAGCTCATGCTGCTTTTGGAAGTCATCTCGGGTTGGTGGAAAAACATCTTTCATACTATTGTACCCCATTCCCGTTCTCCTGTGTGCAATCAGTAGGTACAGATCTATTCAATGATTGCATCAGAAGTTCCCTGTTAACCCGACTGAGCAAGAATATGGCATTATTGGCAAAGAAATCCCTTTTAAAGAACAATCTTCCTGGAGTTATATTCCTGTTCTAAAAACAAAGTAAAGTCTGTTTGAATTGACTTATTAATATGTTTACGCCCCTTACCTTGAAATAAAATAAGAGAAAGAAAAAAATGACATTTACATGACTACTTACCATTGCTGGCCTCGCCAGCTAGTATGTATCCCAGAAATTGTCTTGCACCCAAAAAGCCAGTATGCGTATTGACATAACTCTGAGAACACGAGTTAAAACTTCAGGGTTAGAGGGTATATTTGTTCCTGAATTTCAATTAGTTGGTGTTTCAGCTTGCTAAAACTGCCAGAAAGCAATATACCAGAAATGAACTGGCCTTCAGAAAGGTTACGAATTTACAGTTCTGAGGCCATAAGAATGTCCAAATTAAGGATCAATGAGATGATACCTGAACTCTGAAAGAGAGGCCACTGGCATCTGGAATACCTGTCAGCTGAAAAGCCATGTGACTGGCATCTGCTGGTCCTCGCTTTTATCTAGTTTGTTACTTTCAGCTTCTGATTTCAGTGGCTTCCTGTCTGTGTCCTGCAGGTTTTCTCTTAGTGTCCCTGGGATTTTTCTCTCTCTAGGTTTTAGGGGTCTGTGGATCCTCTCTTAGCTTCTCCAGGGCAAACTCTGCATTTCATCTCTTAGCTGAGCATCTCCGAGGGCATTTTTTTCCCCCGAGTGTCTATGCTTTCTCTAAAGTGTTTCCCTCTTAAAGGACTTAAGTAAGTGGATTAAAATCCATCTTGAATTGGGTGGGTCACATCTCCATGGAAATAACCTAATCAAAATGTCCCACCCAACGATAGGTCTGCCTCTACAAGATTGGATTAAAAGAACATGGCCGATCTTTCCTTCTGGTTTCCTTCTGATTAGATGATAAGGACTGAGATGGTATAATCTACCATCTACCATGTACAATGATAATGACTAAATGTACAAATTAAAAATGTTTTTGCATGAGGAAGAACAAAGGAATGTCAATATTGCAGGGTATTGAAAACAGATGGTAATTCATATTTTAAAATTTAAATTGATGTGTGAGACTAAAGCAAAAAATGTTTATTTGGTACAAAATTTATAACTTGACTAGTGCATTTCCTAATATAACTTATATAGACAGTTTGATTGAACATCATAAGTACATGGAACCTTGAATTGGGTATGAGATTTTGTAGGTTTGCCCAGAGTGATGCCCCACTAAATCCCAGAGTGATTTAACAGTGAATAAAAAAGTATTTGCAAAGTCCCATTGGGGGAATGGCGAAAAGGGGGGAAAATTCAATTTCCCCTTTGGAGAATCCCTGATATTCTCGCAAGCAGTGGGGATAACCAAATTAATAGGTTGAGCCCTCGATCTTGGGGTTTGTTCACATAAAACTTATCCCTGCAAAGGATAGGCTAAGCCTACTTAAAATTAGGTCTAAGAGTCACCCCAAAGCACCTCTTTTGTTGATCAGATGTGGCCCATCTCTCTCTCAGCCAACACGGCAAGCAAACTCACTGCCCTCCCCATCTCTCCATGGGACATGACTCCCAGGGTTTAAACCTCCCTGGCAACGTGGGACAGAAATCTTAGAATGAGCTGGGACTCAGCATCAAGGGATTGAGAAAACTTTCTCAACCAAAAAGGGGAAGAGAGAAATTAGACAAAATAAAGTGTCAGTAGCTGAGAGGTTTCAATCATCATCCAGAGGTTATCTTGGACGTTATTCATTTTATAGATATCCCCTTTTTAGTTTAAGATGTATTAGAGAGGCTAGAGGGAAGTGCCTGAAACTGTAGAGCTGTGTTCTAGTAGCCATGTTTCTTGAAGATGAATGTATAATGATATAGCTTTTGCAATGTGACTATGTGATTGGAAAACCTTGTGTATGATGCTCCTTTTATCTACGATACTGACAGATGAGTAAAAACTATGGATTAAAAATAAATAAATAATAAGGGGAACAAATGTTAAAATAAATTAAGTAGATTGAAATGTTAGTGAACAATGAAAGGGAATGGTAAGGGATATAGAAAAAAATAGGGGAACAAAGGTTAAAATCTATTGAGTGGATGGAAATGCTAGTGGTCAATGAGAGGGAGGAGTAAGGGGTATGGTACGCGTGAGTTTTTTCTTTTTCCTTTTTCTGGAGTGATCCAAATGTTCTAGTGAATGATCATGGTGATAAATATTCTTCTATGTGATGATATTGTGAGCCATTGACTGTACACCGTACATAGAATGTTTGTATGTTAAGAATGTTCATGTTTGTATGTTGCTTTGGTTTGATAAAAAAGAAATTAAAATTTTTTTAAAAAGTAGAAAAAAAAAGAATGTGGCATTTCTGGGACACATAAGCAAGCACAGTTGGTTTAATCTTTAGACCTAGGATGGGTCATCCTCAAAGACGTGTGACTGGGAAGGATTATGGCATGTCTCCTCTCATCCACAGATCTTCAAATCAGGTGTCTGAGATGGACCATGACAGCAACTTCTGTGATATCAGATAGGCTATCCTGACTTCCTTTAAAGGAGCCAACAACTCTGAATGCTCCAGGGCCACTAACTAGATTCTCTCTTTTGTAAAATTGGCTCATGGTCTGAACTGGATTCATCCAGGAAATCTGCAAAGAATATGGCCTTATTAGTATGGCTCCTTGATGATCCATTTGCTCTTGAAAGTTTTGATTGTGGTCAGTGTTCCCTCCATGTGTTGATTCAGAGAAACAAGGAGCAGTTCAGAAACAGATAACTATTTCCATGGATGCGTTCATAAAGCATGGACTCTGAATTTCGTATCTTGATCCTCCTTCAGAGGGTCATCTGTTCAATGACTACATTATTCTTTTTTGATCTGACAGGGGAAAGGCTGCCCAAACCTGACCGAGGAAAAATGCGATTCCACAAAATTGCTAATGTCAACAAAGCCTTGGATTACATAGCCAGCAAGGGCGTGAAGCTGGTGTCAATCGGCGCTGAAGGTAAGAGAGGCGGTTGGTGGAAGTAGCCCTGATACCGTGCTGACTCACAGTGGTGGTGGAGGGTCCGGACTGATGGATCCTGCCCTCCGCAACACACAGACATACGCTATTTACTGTGCGTGTGTTGTCAAGCTGTCTGCTAAGCACTGGCTTGAGAGCAAATGGGAAACCAGGTTCTAGGATTATTTGTAAAGCATAGAGTCAAATGTAATGCTTGTTGGGCAGGCCGCGGTGGCTCAGCAGGCAAGAATGCTTGCCTGCCATTCTAGAGGACCCGGGTTCGATTCCCGGTGCCTGCCCATGTTAAAAAAGTATACATATATAATGCTTGTTTAAACTGATTGCAGGAACCAGAAAGAGCTTAAACATCACGGTGACTCTTAAGACAAACTACTTAATAGGAAGGAAGCGGCACCTTCTTTCTCTGTGGGAGGTTAGGAATCCTGATCAGCTCGGCAGGAGCATGGAAATGGCAGGAATGTGGACAGCCCATTATGTGCAACTGACTCCGGCATAACTGCCAGTTGGGGAGCCCTATCAGGAGGTCGGGGTAAAGATGGCACTGAGACTGTGCATTTGATTATGTAAAACCTGCACTCACAGTCTTAAAGCTTTGGAAACTTCTGGGTGGTTTTCAGTCATCATACATATGCAAGTTTTGTGCTTATTATTAACTCGGGATTCATTTAAACTTGAGACATTTGGTTATAAGTACCATATTTATAACGGGACACATTGTGATGCATATAAAAAATAAACTGATCTTTCCATATGTACACTTTCCAATGGCTCTGAAGTCAAAACTTATACATAGGAGAATGTTATATACCGATAACGTTGTATTTACATTAATTTGCTGTTATGTTTCTCACCCGAAGAAATTGTCGATGGCAATGTGAAAATGACCCTGGGTATGATCTGGACCATCATCCTTCGCTTTGCTATTCAGGATATTTCAGTTGAAGGTAAAAGACATGCTTACAAATCTGATGGTATTAAGATATATACAGCAATTTAAAAATTAAGTTCATAAATTTAAAATTTCAATAAGAAATTAAGATTGGATAGTCACTTGGATGATTGAATGAAAGATATGTGAGTTGGGGTTTCATAAGTGTTTTATTTGTATGGAAAGAGACACTGGGGGTGGAATCACTTTGGAAATAATGAGCACATGTTCAGAACAGAAGTCACTTTTTGAAATGAGCATTTATTGAGCTTCTTTTTTGCTTATGATACTAGTAAGTTCACAGTTATGACAATTCTTTGAGCTTACAGCTGAAACACTTTTTTTTAAGGAAAAACTCTATTGAAATCATTTTTAAAAAACAAAATTTCTAAATATCTATTGTCATTATGTCTTTCTGCCTAATGACTGTTCCGTCATTGTAATGGAATCTTAGTCCATACACTGCCACTAAAGATAAAAATCGTTAGTCTTTTACTCCCACTGCATTCCCAAATATTTTGATGAATTCAGCCCTGTTGAAAAGTGTCAAATTGACTTTCTTAAAATTAGAACATTGCCTATTTAGCTCCCAAATTACACGAAGTATAGCTGCAGGATGTGTTTAAGGACAACCTGAATTGTTCAACTAGTCACCTTCCCTTAATTTTCTAATCATGTTCCTAAGCTGGTGACAGATGTGGGTGTTATTTTAAATTCTGCCCAGGCCAGACTGCCTTCTAACTCTGGACTTTTAAAGTGATTTTAGTTACTAATTAATCATTATACACTGAGAACCTACTGCTTTCCAGACTTTGTACAATGTGACGTAAAACCTTTTTTACTTTATCTACTTATCCTTAAGGAGTTTAAAAGGTATTGAATTTATTCCCTTCTAACATTGAAGACCCATGTATATCACCTAAAATCAAATTAAGATATAATGACATTAAAACCTCAAAAATTCAGACTCAGATAGCTAGCTTGAATTAGTAAATAGTGTGAACTTGGAAACCTTTTTAAAATGTAATTTTGTTGATGAAAATAATGAGATGTTTCGTAAAGATTCCTGCTTTGTTAAAAAGATTAATTTGCAGCAATTTTATCATTTTTTATATACTTCTAAATTTAAATTTTTTAATTGAACCCACTTTAAATAACAAATACAATTTTAAAAAATTTTGTTCACACTAGTGCCTGAGCTGGACTTGCAAATACTTTTTTTCATAAATATTATAGAGTTGAAATTGACCTCAGCTTTTTCTGATTCATCACAAATTTTCAAATTAGTGATAATATGAATTTAAAACTTTCTCTATTTCAAGTGTAACTATGAATGGTATTATCCAATAGAGGCTTTCCCCCAAATTATTAAAGTTTTCCCCAAAATAAGAAGGTTGGATCATAGGATTTTATAAGGATGCCACAATAAAAGGATATATTAATCTGCTTTCCAAAAAACCAATAAGACTGTTTTCCTGCCCTCAAGGCTATAAGAAAATTCTCCTACATTATCTTCTAGAAGCTGTATTATTTTTCACATTTTGGGGTGTGGTATGAGGTATAGGGGTCAAGTTTTTTCATTTCATAGGGATATTGTTTCCCAGGTTGTTTATTGGAGAGAGTGTCCTTTACCATCTAAGTAATAAACAAACAAACAACTAGTAAGAAAATAAATGTTAAAAAGGAGCAATTTCATTAGCAGTGCACCTAAATCTCTTCAGGGAGACGTCCTTCAAGCAGTGTCCAATGCAATAGATAATAAATTTAACTTATATTTTCATTTGTTTTAGCTTTATGGAATGATTTCTTAACAATCTTGCTTAATTTCTATATGTCTACAGAAAAATCATTTTTATGATGTATATTTTGTAGAAAAAAAGACATTGTTATTAGAACTGAATTCTTTGAGGAGCTATTGTCGCCTTCAATAAAATGATGGGCCTTTTCTAAGAAAGAAAATGTCAGATTAATATATCTGTTGATGAGGGCAGTCCATAAGTAAATGGATGGGGTTTCTTGGTGCATTGTCCAGTTTTTCATAATGGAATGACACTACCAATTTATGACATACTTTTTATACCCAAGATTATAGTTATGTGTGTGGGTGTATTATGCCAAATGATGACATTTCAGGTTTACCCTACACCTGTAGGGAGTAAAGTATACCAAAATCAGGCATAGAATTTACCCAGACTTAATAACCTGTTGCTGAAATCAGCCTAAAAATCGACTTAGGAGTGAGGGAGGTTCAGCTTTGATTAGAGTAAAGAGACATTGTTTGACATTCATAGCCTAAGAGCATTCAGATATATTCAGATAGAAATAGGTGAAACTCAGTGACTTATAAATCTGAACTTCAGAAGTAGTATTAAGATTTTGATCTCCTTTGCCTAGTAAGTATTTAAATTTTACAGGATATAACACATTAAAGCAGAACAACTAGATACGGACTTCCATATTACTTCACCTATACCAATTGATATCTTAATAAAGTCTTAGAACTTCCCATCTTTTTCCTTAACAGAAGTTTCTGGATAAGAGGCGTGAACAGGAGTCATGCAGATTATTCTTAACAGCACATAAAACTTGGCAGGTGTGCATTTCAACTGAGTGATCGTTCAAAGAAAAGTCTGAACTAAAATGGACAGATTAGATAAATAATTGTAGAATACTTATTTTGAGTTTTAAAAAAATCAACTTTAAGTCCTCCTAAGACAGAAGTCCACATTCTTATAGGGAACTGTCTAAATTGTTAGCTTTTAAATATAGACAGGATAATAGGTTATAGAAGTGGCCTTAAGGAACCATTTGGCTGTATCTACGTCTGGGTCTTCTGAGAAGCAGTTACCAAGATGGTGATAGAAGTGCTGGAGATTTGTCATTTATAAAGGAGAGAGGGCAGGGGGCAGGAGTGGCTGGGAAAGCTGTCAGATTGAAGTCTCTGACAGTGCCTGAGCTGGGAAAGGGAGGAGGGTTGGGGAAAAAGATTCTCAGACTGCCATCCAGCTCTGCGGTCCTTCCAGCTAGGCCAATGGGGAGTCCTCAAGCCTAGGTTGCTTGATTGAGGAGTCCTGTCTTGAGCAGGAATCAGCCAGCATTCGTACCCCCATGACATGGGCTGGGAACAGACCTGGGGAGATTGCTCTCATCAGGATTGTGGTAGTGGATTCAGGAGTGTAGAGGCTGGGACAGCCAGTTAGTTACCTGTGCTCCCAGCAGCAGAAATGCTGACATACCCCTTTTCATGACAACCAGAGTGGTGGTATTTTAATTTGGTTAAAACTCACATGACCAAACTTGAAATTTACCAATAAAATCCTTTAAGTATTATAAAATCACTGGGTAAGGAAATACATTTGAGGACATACGACTTCACTCACATAAGGAATTCCATTTACCAAAAAACATAAGTTACAAATAAGACGGATGGCAGGTTAGTTAAGTCATAAATGTCACAGTTTGTTTTTTTTTTTAATTTTCCTAAACCAAGGGTAAGTTAACAATAACCTAGAAATCTGGTTTTAGTATTTTTTTTTTAACATTATAATTTGTGGTTGCTCCTGCATTGTTCTTTTGAAAGTCCTCAAATGTCATCAGGAGAAATCACTCAGTGGGATCAGAATTTCAACTACCATCCATTTGCCAAGCAGAGACAGTGCTTTTGGTGATTGGCTACCAGTCACCAAACACACCTAACCATGTGTGTTTAGAAGGTGACTAGACCATGAGTATTTTCCTCTGGACATTTTTTCTTGTCTTTCATTACAGAAACCTCTGCCAAAGAAGGGCTGCTGCTTTGGTGTCAAAGGAAAACTGCCCCTTATAGAAATGTCAACATTCAGAACTTCCATACTAGGTAAGCCACCAGGATCTTTATATTCTCATTGGAATCCATGAACAATGCTTTGACTATTGTTTTTTCTCCTTCTAAGAAGCACTTAATCTATGTAGGAGAGCTAAGTATAGTTTGATGTTAAGGGTCTCCTGGGAAAAGTGATTAGGTTTAGGATGCTGGTAAAACTGTTGTATTATGGGTAAATATTATGCAGCGCCAGATGGTTCCTCAGAATTTTGAGGGGTAAGAAAGTGCCTTACTTTGACTCTCAGCTGTTGTTCGAAGGAAACAGGGATGGCTGTTGTTTCTCCGCAGTGAGGTGGAAGACCTGAGCAGAGTCGGCACGCTCATGCACTAATTACACCCTGATCCTTCTGCCCCAGCAGCAGTTCCAGAAAACAGAGTGAGACTTAATCATTCAGTGTTGTTACACTAGAATTCAAGAGAAGTAGGAAAGTTGTTTTTGACAAATTATAGGATATTGGACAAAAGAAATTCAAACATGATATAATTTTGTTGTATGCTCTGGTCTTCTTTTCCATGCAGATCTTTTGTTATATTATGTATAAGTAAAAGAGTTGACTCTATTTTCCCTCTTTGGGTGGTGGCTTATCCATGAATATAAACAGATCTGTGGGCGCCCATGGATAATCACAGAAATG
Organism: Tamandua tetradactyla; assembly: GCF_023851605.1. NCBI lineage: Eukaryota > Metazoa > Chordata > Mammalia > Pilosa > Myrmecophagidae > Tamandua > Tamandua tetradactyla. The sequence continues at coordinate 7,419,873 of NC_135333.1, forward strand.
AAGGATAAAGATGAGCCAAAAAGAAAAATCAGGGAGGTCCTTCTAGTGAAACAAATATTAGAGTATCTACTAATTTTGAGTGCCTCGATTGTGAGGCACTGAGCCAAGCTTGAAATTGCAAAGGCAAAAAGGAAGGCTTCTTGTCCCTGTGGCATACTGCCTGGCAGGTAGGAGGGGCTGTGAAGGACTGGGGCCTTCGCCAGTGTAAACTTCAAAAGTGCCAGACTTACTTTCTCCTTACGTCTTGCTTTTCTTCCTTTGGTCCAAGTTTGAGACCACAGGACAGCCCTGATGCTTCCATCCAGGGTTTCCTTCTTCCCCTGACCCTCTGAGGAACTGAATTTCCACTTTCTGCTTTCCCTGGACCCGCGGTCACCATCAGTAGGCTCGCAGTTTCGAGCTATTGTAAGGGATTCTTAGTGCTGGTGACTACAGGGAAACAGACTGGAAACAAAAATCCTCCCTGCTTAATTGTGTTTCTACCCTTCCATGCCCTTGCCTTTTTTTTTTTTTTTTTTTAATTTTAATTTTTTTTTTTTTACATGGGCAGGCACCGGGGAACAAACCCGGGTCCTCTGGCATGGCAGGCGAGCATTCTTGCCTGCTGAACCACCGTGGCCCGCCCTGCCTTTTATTTTTTAATCAAACAATCTTATGAAGAAAAACAGAAGAATACTGGGAGCTAATGATGGCTTTTTCAGTACGCTAAGAATTTTTGGAAGAAAGTCTGTTCTGGACATTTCAGGGTAGACGTCCTCGTGTGTGCTTAAGGGGCAGACCCCAGATAAGGATCAGGAAGGAGACTTGAAGCAGAGACAGTGGAGAAATCCCAGGCCTGGAACGGCAGTGACAAAGGAGCAGAGCCGTGATAGTAGTAGAGTAGCATCTTCCCTCCTGTCACTGCCAGTTTTCCCACCGCAGAACCAGATTTGGGCAGGAACAAGGGATGGAAGCCCCCAGCAGGTCCAGGGGAGAAGAGTGGTAACCGGGCCACAGGGTCTCGGGGCTGGGGTCAGGAGGAAGGTACACGGGGCCTTTTGTGCATTGAATCAGACGGAAGCAAGTTAGGGACTGCACATTCCAAATTTCAGGTAAACATCTGACCAATAGCAGAGCGTTGCTGCTGCTTTATCTTGATTAACATGTATTCCTGTTCTTTTCAATGGTTGTGAAGCTGGAAGGACGGCCTTGGACTCTGTGCACTTATCCACAGACACCGACCTGACCTCATTGACTACTCAAAGCTTAATAAGGTGGTTCTGGGTGGCCCAGCATGCGGGCTCTGACTCGTGCACCGTAGCATGCCTGAGAATGAGCACATCAGCACTGAACTAACAGCAAAACACCCAGTGGCTTACAGAAAAAGTCAAAGGGAAAACGTATATTTTCCCAGCTAGGTTTTCACATATTGAAAAATACGACAAGGCAGCCAGGAAATTATTTATCTGTTCTGGTTAGAGCAAATACAAGATCTAAAGCCATGTCACCCTTTTTTTTGTCAAAATTAAGACATGTTTGTTGATTTGTCTTGATTTAATATGAAGGGTTATGTAATATTGCTGAGAAATTTTACACTCCTGGATTGTAAATAAGAAAAGTGAAGCATTTATTTTCTGGGGGAAGAAAGATTCAAATACTCCAAACCTGTAACAATTTCTCTTTATCTTTTTTGGGGCTTTTCAGGTGCAGACATATTTATTGAGAATTGATTAACTTCTTTCTCACACAAGGGATACGTAATTACTGTCTTGCTATTGATATAAGACATTAATCACGGCCTTAGAAAAGAAATGTTTTTTTCTGCAGAAAATTCAATTTAGAAAGCTTTAGTTCTCCCTTTAAGGTTGTGCTTAAGTCTCCAATCAGTGTTTGAATTCTTTCTTTAAAAGTAGTTTTAAAATGTAAAAGAAAAATAAGTACCTCTTCTGAATCTTGTGGTGGCTGATTTATGTTGTCCTGAAAAAAATGACAGTTAAAGATTTAAAGCTGAAAACATTGCATGTCCCTGATAAACATTCTTCCAAGTGATAATACGTCACATTTCTTTTTGGTTGCTGGTGTGCTTAACAGGCTGCTTGTATTGAATTTCTGTGTTTTGGCATGGAATCCCATCCTCTTGCATGCTGCCCCTCACCCTTGTGGCATGATGGTTGTTAGAAGAATGTTTCTGCGTTTACTACTTTTTTAAATTTTTAATTACCCATCATCTCCTTTCTGGCCTGTCTCCACTGACTACAGGCTATCACATGAAGAATTTACTCGATTCTGAAGGTTGACTATTATAATACTATAACATTGCAAAAGAGAATTGAGCAACCACCGTTTATTTGCCTTTCAATGAATTTATTTTCTTATGCTTTGAGTCAATTTGAAATGTTTCAAAAATATAGACAAAGTCCTTTTTTAAAAAATTACTCTTTATCTCATTTGCAAAATGACAAGATCGTACTGGACAGATCCAACTTCATTAGCTGTTTATAATGGTCAGTTTTTGTTACAAAAACTCAATATCCCTATGGTAATTGACCACTGAAAATGGGTGGAAAAATGATAATAATAACAGTAGCAGTTAATAATTTTATGTAGTGTTATACCAGACATTGTTCTAAGTGTGTGATTGGGCATGCATATATATACATACAAATGAGATCTATATCACACACACACAAGTATACATATTCATTCAGTCTTCACAATACACAGTAACCCTATAAAGTAGGTACTCGTATTATCCCAATTTTACGGATGATGAAACTGAGACACAGAGATGTTTAGTGATCTGCCAAGGTCACACAGCTAGTAACTGAGCCAGGAAATATTTAATTGCCACATTTTATCTTTTTAAGTTTATAATAAGATAGCTTTCACGATCTGAAATTCATTGATTACTCTATGTTTTTAATGTCAAGTCTTTCCTCTTTCGTATATATATATAGTTTTTACTCAGCTATTTGGCTTTGCAAACGTTTACATAAAATATAGATCTAAGATACATTTACTGATATAGCTTTAGCAGCTTTCAATAAAATTATTATAGACTTTATTAAAACAGCATCTAATTGAAAAAAAAGCTTTGCCTGAAATAATTGTTTACTCTGAGAGGCTAGGGAGTCTAATTTGGTTTCTTCATTTAGCATTGTGAATACTGCACTTTCCAAATGCTTCACAGTTTTGAGAAGATTGTGCTCATTGCATAACATTGCAGTCTTCTAAAATATTTTAATGATTTTGATGTTAAAATTTCATTAAATTCACCCCTGAACTAACACTGCTTTTCAGTTTTATTTTTCTATCTTGTATACCCCCATCCAATTTTAGACTCATAATGATTAATTTCTTTAATAGATCAAAACAAGAAATGATGTCTTTTAATTTTTCAATATTTCAGTTACATGCTGTCTGGTTAAATTTGATATGCATAAATATTTAATTAGTTTTATAGTAGAAGATAAATATAATCTTATGAACAAAAATTTCATCCCCATTTTCCCTTATAATTAAAAATTTTTTTCTCTTTAACATCATAGAAATAAATACCTTTTCTCTTTATAGTTATCTTGGTGGCATTCTTTTCTAATCTAAAAATTTCACTTAGTAGCATGTTGCTTCACTTCTATATGCTTTAGCTTTCTTGTGTTTAAAATAAGGGTGTTAGACTAGATGATCTCCAAAATACCTTTTCAGGTCTGCAAAATCTCTTTTAGAGTGATTTAAATTTTTTTACTAATAGGGTTGAAAATGAACTCTGAAATGTTCAGGGTGTTCTTTCTTGTCAGTGAGAAAATATTTAACAGTTTGTCTCCTATCCTCAAAGCATTCGTACTCAAATCTTTTGTTCACATTTTATGAATTGGATTATGCATGGTTTGTTTGGTTTTTATGATTTTTGATGCTTCTCTAAACCTGGGAAGTGGTTGGGAAAAGATAAGAAGTGAAGTTATTTAGACTGTAATGTTTGTGGGTGGATGGGAGGGTCTTCTCCCAAAAGTGAGATACATTGTTTATAAATCCTGTTTAAATTTTAAAAAACAACAACAAATGGGTTTTGTTTTTCGTACAGGATGACCCAATAGGAAATATTAACTTGGCCATGGAAATTGCAGAGAAGCATCTTGATATTCCTAAAATGTTGGATGCTGAAGGTGAGATCAAAATTATGTTTATTGATTTATATAAAATCTATGTACTGTTTATGTTTACAGGAAGACCTTTGTAAAACTGTACGGCAAGTTACATCTGAAGTACTTATGATTCCCAACAAGTTTCTATCATTGGCCACATGAGTATTAGACAATTTCATGTGTAGTTTGTTCATAAGTTATTTTTTTAAATCCTGCCCAAAAGCAGGCCAACAAAACTACAGGGAAAAGATTTATAATAAAAAAAAATTAAAAGTACAGCTTTCATTAAGAAACAAAATGCTTCAGTTTATGATTTTCAAAGAAAGACTTCCTATGTTTTATGTTTTCAGTAACATAATGTATTTTCCTTACCATATTCAGACAAGTTTGGCAAATAAATCCCTTTATGAAGTAGTTACGGTTTCACAAGGTAAAAATCCTTCCTTCCAACTAAAAGTTATAGCATTGAAATACAGGATATGACGGAGAAACAGAATACAATAAAAAACAAGAAAATGTTTAAAAATGTTTCCCTTTCTTCCTTCCTTCCTTCCTTCTATCCTTCCTTCCTTCTCTCTGTCTTTCCTTAAAAAAAAAAAAAAAAAAAAAAGAAATACAGGATATGGAGCATTTAGCCAACAGCATGCCATCCAAACTTTCCCATTTCATTTTTGATTAGTTTTAATTTAATTAGATTTCAAAGAGTTTCCATGTTTTTTTTCAACTTGGCATCACTCATTCTTGTGGCGAGTTTCAAATACCTTTTGTGGGGAATATGTGTGAGTTGTACCTACTGCACACCATTTAAAGCACACATATGTCAAGATCATTCATTTCATTTATTCATGATTCATTTTTCACTCAACAGACATTTATTGAGTGCCTCCCATAAGCAAAGCCCTCTTTTAGGTACTACAGGGGATAATTAGGTGTATGAGATGGGAACCTGTCCTTAAGGAGCATATATTCTTCTATTTCCGTGTTTGTTGTTGTTAATGTTAGTACTCACTAAAGGCTTGTTGCTTTCTCTAATTAGCATTGTTGGGGAAAAGCAAAGAACTTGATTCAGATCAACTTTCCATTCTTTCTTATCTTGGGTGATCTTTCAATTAGGACTCTAATTTTTCCTATTTATTAGTTTTGCCCTTTAATCAAAAAACTATCGTATTGGGTGTTAACACTGGAATCACTATTCAGAATCTACTTACCATTTCTCCGAAACTCACAGGGGAGAAAGTAAATAAAACAATGAAGAAGCAACATAAAAAATTTCCTTTTCCTCTTTGTCCATCTGTCATCTCTAAGCTAGGTTGCATTGGTGTTGTCTCTCCTTTGACTAGCCATATGGTATAAACTCTATTCAGAGTTTACCCAGCTGAATACTAAAGAGAGGAGAAAATAAGTGATGCTTTGTGAATTCATTTCCAGTTCATTAATGCCTCCCTTATTCCTAAAGTTGAGGATGAGTTTCATATTCAAAATTTATTTACGTTTGTTATAAGAATCAGGCACTGCTAACATTCTTCTCAGTTTTTAAGTTTTCACTTAATTTCTGAGTCTGGTCTCAGAATGTATCTATTCTTTTTATCCCTTGCAATGGGTGGGAAGGGATAGCACTGTTTTTATTTCCTCCTCCTTTGTGACACATCCCAGTCTCCTATTAACGTTGCTTCATCTTTCCTCTTGAATGGGTCAGGAAAATGCTCACACACTTTCTTATTATCTTAGTATAGTAATTCCTCATAAAAAATCTGTTAGCCAAGAGTTAAAACCATGACTGATTTGGGTATGGAGCATATTGTATTTTGGACCCCAAATAGATTTCCCTCCACGAGTTGCCTTCTGTATCTTTGCTAGATACATTTGGACTTAACATCAGCACAGCATTACAATGAAAATTTTCTTATTGTAATATCATGTCCAGGGCTCAGTGGCAGAGTTCTTGCCTACTGTGCTGGAGACCCGGGTTCGATTCCAGGAGCCTGCCCATGCAAAAATTATATACATATGTATATCATGTACACATGTCCATCTCTCAGATCGCTTATCCCTTTGGTGATCTTTGCTTTCCCGCCTGCTGTTGTTGACCTTCCCTTCTTTCATTAGTGCTGGTCTCTGAATCCTAAATGGAGATTTCTAGTGCTAATTGACCCACTCATCCATTAACTATTACTTGCAGTAAAACTCTTCCTTATCTTAACTCTCTACCATACTTTTAAAACGCTATGAAAATTATTTCCCTATTTTCCTCCCCAAGCCTTTTTTAGGTGAGTGCTAGGTTTAGATTTGTGGGTGCCTGTGTTCTGTGTGTACTTGGAACAGGACTTTTGATGACCCCTGGGCTTTGAAGGGCATGGGAGGTCCGTGGGAATGTGCAGTGTGTACATTCTCTCATATTCTAAGGTCTTATTCCAGCCATGGATTTGACTTTCTTTCTAGTTGAGGGCTCTTCTGGATTAGTCATGTCCTTTTCTCTTTGACAGTTTCTGATTTTTTAGGAGACACGCTTTCTTTGATGTGAACAAGATTTTAACAACACTGGGAGGGTGGGGTAGAGATTCTTCCTTTGATTCCTCTGCCCCTTGAGACAGCCCTTAGCAGAAGCAGAATCCTGATGTAATTAGAGCATCCAAGGAGTTAACCTTCTTTTCTCCACACAGATTTAGTATACACTGCCAGACCTGATGAAAGAGCCATAATGACTTATGTTTCCTGTTACTATCATGCTTTTGCTGGTGCACAGAAGGTGAGGATGTAAAACATGACTCACCTCTCACCTTTCACCTTCTGTGTCTTAATTTTTTTTTCAATTGTTTTCTTTTTTTTTTTCTTCCCCCACGCCTCTGAGTAAGGAAACCTGTCTGGTTCTGAGGAGGCAGTCGTTTGTCTCGTTTAGTCTAGTTTTCTTTGAAACACGACTATTTATCCACATAGTAGTAAGCTGTTCATGTGTGTTTTCCTGAAGATTCTGTACTGTTACACAACTCCACATCCTTTGTAATAACATCCTTTGAAAACCGAGTGGCTAGGTTTCACCTTAGAGAATTACAAGGTTTAACTTAATTCTGCCTATTGACTGAACCAAGCTTAGGAACAAGGTCAAACAGCAATGCACCCAAAAATGGTATTGCCAAGGTGGAGGTGGAAAGGATGTGTGGTCACATGATGCTGTTTTCTCTCTTCCTATTGTTTATTTCAGCAGTTAATACAAATGGTAGCAAAAGTCATAGTAGGTACAAGCTGTATATACCCTTCTCTTTAGCTGTTTTGTTAATGTTAGTTTCTACAACTGGCGAGGTAAGTATGTAAAGAAGATTGAAAGATGTGCCCTTTCTAGTGTATTTCATCCTCACATAAGCCAGCGCGGTTTACAGGGCAGATAGCTAACAAATTATGAGGGTGGGGGTGGGAAGGTGGCAGGAGAGATGGGGCAAGAGAGCTCTGCTAGTATCCTCAGCATTTTGCAGAACGACACCCATTCCTCGGAGCAAAGCACCAGATGCGATACGGTCTAAAGACAAAGAGAGTGTGGGCCCCAGCAGTCACTAGGAAGCAGTAACAACTCTAAAATGCAGCCGGTGGGTTCCCATCTTCATGGGATAGTTTCTAAAACCCATCAAAGGGCGGCGAGAAAAGAAACCATTAGTTTGATCATTAAAAAAAAAAAAAGTTAGTTCCGGTTGTTCTGTTCATGAACCGTGTCAGTGACCTTCCTGAAGTTCAGAACCGTGGGCCCAGGGAACACCCAGAAAATTGATCAGTGTAAGCCAAATTGTTCTTCCCGTTGTTCACCCTGGTTTTTCCTCTTCATTTGTGTGTGTGTGTGTGTGTGTTTTCTGTGTTATTTTTCCCCCCTTCAGACATTGTGAACACTCCTAAACCCGATGAAAGAGCTATCATGACATACGTTTCCTGCTTCTACCATGCTTTTGCGGGAGCAGAGCAGGTATTCAACACTCATCCATCCGGGTTGCTGTGCTGCTCTTCTGCATCGGTTTTAATTGTGTGTGTGTGTGTGTGTGTGTACTTGGGTGTGTGTACTTGGGTGTGTGTTTGTGCGCTTCCCATCTTACCTTGAATCTAAGTGTTTTATAATGACCTAATATGGCAAATTCCAAACTCTGAAGTTTTAAACAGCCTTAACAAATAGTTCCTCAAGGGTTTTAATCCCTTCCCTTTAAGATATTTCTTTTATTTCATTAGCAAATGGTGGAAAACATTTTTGCTTTGGGAAAAAAACAAGTGCTTTGAAAATTGAGCCACATTCATTGAGCGGTAAAGGGAATATTTGACAAGGACAATGAATGCCTTTTCAATGCCCCTTGTTCTCTGCCTACAAATTGCCTTCACTGTTCAGTGGTTTGTTCTAACATCTGTATAGGTTAATCTTATTTCAAAAGAAATAGTAAAATGGATAACACTGTTAAAACCTAAAAAAAAAAAAAGCACAGTGCTCAAGACAGAGAGTCTGAGGACATTGTAGGAGAATGTCCTTCAGCTTTCATAGTCACTGTTTCTGTTTCTTATGCCTTTGCATAGCTCTCCTTAGAGATTCCTTCTAGACTGGGTGGACCAAGTAGGTATTATTTATGTGATCTTCTTAAGGCTGCCACCAGGAAGTGATAACTGGAAATTGGCCCATGTTAGACTTTCAAGGCAGGGTTTTGGGCCAAGCTATGTAGGCCCAGAAGCTGAGATTGTCACACTTCGCTTCTTAATTCATCATTCGATTGTGTTCAGGGCACCTGGCCTTTCCTAGCCCAAGTTCTCTTTCCACAAAACAAGGATACAGAATTGCTTATTACCTCGACGACTTCTTATGTAGAGTAAACAAAGTCTTAAAAGCAAACTCAGTGGAAGGATACCATTTAGTAAGTTCTAAGTGTTCTTTTCAGCAGAATAGGTCTTCATTGAGCTCCAGTATGATGACATATATGTTCAGGATCCAGCGATTTTTGCTTTGATCAAGTATGCTCATGTTATTCAGAGAGTTTTCTACTCCATGGTCATGAGTTCAATGGAGTATTCAAGTAGATGCACAGGGACTAATGAGCCTGTTTGCCTTAACCCATACATATTTCTGTTACTAACTTGTTGTTTTACAAAGCTTTTGTTTTAGACTAATGGTATCTCCCCATTATTCCCCTACAGTATATTCAGCCTGCCGTGTGAGTCTGTGTGAAAACTGTAAAAAAAGGTGTGAATTGATTCATAATATTAAAAAGCCATACCCTCAATCTTATTACACCCTAGCCTGGAATCTGCACCATTGACAGCACGCCATTGTCCTCATTACCTCTCATCCCTGCCACGTTCAGTGTTGTGTATGCACATCCCTGTCGTTAGAGCTGTCCTGTTTACCTATTGTGTTTTACAGGCCGAGACAGCAGCTAACAGGATATGTAAGGTTCTTGCTGTGAATCAAGAGAATGAGAGGCTGATGGAAGAATATGAGAGGCTAGCAAGTGAGGTAAAGGAAACTGGTGACCTGTGGTCCTGTCCATACTCACCCAGAGGATGAGGCACAGAGGGTGAAAACAGATTGTCACTGTTAGTTTTTCACATTTTTCATCTCTGATAGTATACAAGTAGGAAAATATACTTGATCTCAGAGATTGTTCATCTCGTAGCGAATTAATCATTGGCACGAATGTAACCCCAATGGCCTTTCTAGCAACCCCAAAGTGTACAGATAGCTTGCATGTTATAAGATAGTAGACTGTGATTCCATTCTCAGCTCTGTACCTCCAGGGTTGGACGCCCCCAGAGGACATTGTATTACTTGTTTTTTGTTTTTTGTTTTTTCGCCTCCTTCATTGGCTACTGACTTCACGTACAATGCTGTGCATATTCAGAAGCCTTGCTCCACACAGTGAGCCAGTGTCAAAGAGTCTGCTTAGCCTGTTCTGAGGCTCAGCTTTGTGTGTGTATATAAATAAATACCTAGAGGGAAATCTGGGAAAGACAGAGCCCTCTGACCACGATGTTTGAGCATGAATTTCTATGGTGCCTTTCCACAGCTCTGCAGCTAGATTCTTGGTTAGCATAGTACTTTTCGTGTTGTTCTCCTTTTTTTTCTTATATAGCATAAATAGCATCAAACAGTCTTGTCACTACCACCACATTGTTTCCCTAATATACTCTATGGGCTAAATGAGGTCCATAGCCACACTGTATCTAAATTGAACTCAACACAGTAACACCTATTTGAGACCAAGTAATTTTTGCTCTGACTTAATTTAGCTGATATTTGGTCTGTCTGGGTAAAAGTATCAGGACACTTAGAATAAATCTAACCAAATTGTTTATATTAATCCAATATGATGATGTTGAGTTTATATTTTCATAAACTACTATGGAAAAGTTCAGTTTTGCTGCATTGTTTTAATGCTGGAGATAAACTTTGGCATTAAAGCATGACAAGGACTGAAGGATAGACAGTCCTTTATAATTATATCCTTCTTTTTCTTACTTGGTTCTTTACTTATCCTCTTCAAACTCTTAAACTATGGGTACTTCTCTGTTTTAACTAATTTTTTTTTGTATAATCTGATGATATTTTCCAAGGGATCAAAAGGCATAAGTGTGAATAAGTGGGTTTTCAGTGGGTTCTTTCTAAGGCCAAGGTAGTAATTCAAGAGATAGGATGTCTGCTTCATCCTTAATCACTGCCATTTTCACTTAAATCATGTGGATTTTCTGAAAAGCTAGATGCTAAAATATACTTTGGAATTGAGTCAGTCTCAGGTTTACAAGACATTGATGTAGTAAATAAATTCATTACACTTGAGCTTATTTAAAATACAACTGTATCTTAAGTTAAACCCAACTCTCTGCTGATTTTATTACACTGCATCTCTAACACACTAGGTCTTTTCTAAATTTGAAAGCTCCATCCAGCATTTGTCTGCTATTGTCTGGTCCCTGAGTTTCCTGTAAATGTCACATTTTTGTAAAACATGACTCGTGCTGACTTTAAGTTTTCTACCTGCGTGCGATATTGTTGGGTGATTACCCGTGGCCATGAGTGAATTGTAGATTGGCCACGTAAATGCCCTGTCTGAAGACACCAAAGATTTCATTCATGCTATAGCGCATTGAGGTGCCTTTCCCCTCCTTTTAGTCAGGGGTATTTGCGATCACACTTCTGTGATTTTAGGAAAATTAGGTTCATCCATTGCGCATTGTTAGGTGCCTCTGTTTTTTCAGTTGGGGGAAGTGTGTGAGGGAAGTGTTTTCAGCAGCATCTTTGTGTTTGGGGAGCAGCTTTTGGAATGGATTCGTCGCACCATCCCCTGGCTCGAGAACCGCACCCCTGAGAAGACCATGCATGCCATGCAGAAGAAGCTGGAGGACTTCCGCGATTACCGTCGGAAGCACAAGCCCCCCAAGGTGCAGGAGAAGTGCCAGCTGGAGATCAATTTCAACACCCTGCAGACCAAGCTGCGGATCAGCAACCGGCCGGCCTTCATGCCTTCCGAGGGCAAGATGGTGTCGGTGAGTGGCTGGGGGAAGCCCTCTTTCATCCATAAAGGCTTGGACCTGGGTCCCTTCACTCATGTGCCACTGAGATGGAGCCAGCTTTCTTAAATCTTTCCAACTCCATGAAATTAATTTTGGCCATGTAACTGCTTCATTCTTCATTTCCTCCTACAATAATGCAGTTCTTGACTACTAACTATGATTGATACGGTACCTTGCAAAGAGCAGGCCTTTAATCAATACTTGATTGATTAATCAATACTTGATTAAAGTATTGATTAAAGCCTTCTCTTCTCCCCCTCCTCATGACCTTGCCTCATTTTCCTCTATCAGACCTATCAGCATCTAGATCATGTATTCTCTGTTCCCTTCTGTTATGACCTATTCCATTAGGCTTTCTCAAGCTCTTATTCCTATATTTATCTCTCTTTGCACTGAATCATTCTCGTGACAATGTAAAAATGCTCAAGAATCTGCCAAACAGAGTCCCCTAGGGGGAATGGCGAGAAAGGGGGAAAATTCAACTTCGCCAAGTGGAGAATTCTTGATATTCTCTCGGGCAGTGGGGACAGCCAAAGCAATAGGCCAAGCCTCTGATCTTGGGTTTGCTCATAGGAAACTTAATCCTGCAAAGGACAGGCTAAGCCTACTTAAAATTAGGCCTAAGAGTCACCCCCAAGAGAACCTCTTCTGTTGCTCAGATATGGCCTCTCTCTCTCAGCCGACACAGCAAGCAAACTCATTGCCCTCCCTCTCTCTACATGGAGCATGACTCCCAGGAATGTGGACCTTTCTGGCAACATGGGACAGAAATCCTAGAATGAGCTGGAACTCAGCATCAAGGAATTGAGAAAATCTTCTTGACCAAAAGGGGGAAGAGCGAAATGAGACAAAATGAAGTGTCGGTGGCTGAGAGATTCCAAACAGAGTCGAGAGGTTATCTTGGAGGTTATTCTTATGCATTAAATAGATATCACCTTGTTGGTCAAGATGTAATGGAGAGACAGGAGGGAACTCTCTGAAAATGTGGAGCTGTGCTCTGGTGGCCATGTTTCTTGAAGATAATTGTATGATGATATGGCTGTGACTGGGTGGTTGTGAGAGCCTTGTGTCTGATGCTCCTTTTGTCTACTTTATCAATAGACAAGTAAAACATATGGATTAAAAATAAATAAATAATAGGGGGAACAAATGTTAAAATAAATTTAGTAGATTGGAATACGGGTGATTGGTGAAGGGGAGAAGTAAGGGGTATGGAATGTATGAATTTTTTTTTTCTGTCTTTTTATTGCTTTTTCTGAATTGATGCAGATGTTCTAAGAAATGCTCATGATAATCGATATACAACCATGTGACGACAGTGTGAGTTATTGATTATATAAAAAGAACGGAATGATCATATGATAAGAATGTTTGTGTTTGTATGTGGTTATGTATCATAAATAAAAAATAAATAAATTTAAAAAAGAAAGGGAGGGGTAAGGGGTATGTTATGTACAAATTTTTTTCTGTTATCTTTTTCTTTCTTTTTCTGAACTGATGCAAATGTTCTAAGAAATGATCATGCTGATGAATATGCAAGTATGTGATGATATTGTGAATTAGTGATTATATATGTAGAATGAAATGATCATATATTTTTTAAAAAAAGAATCTGCCAAACAAAAGTAAAAACCTCCAGTGATTCCACATCTCCTTATGGCTATTGCCCCATTTCTCTGTTCACCTTTGCAGCAAAACATCTTGAAAGAACTCTTAGTGATAATGATACCCAGCCCCTTACCTCCCATTTACTATTACTCTTCAATCTTCAGTCCTCTCCTCCACTGAAACTGTTCTTTCAAAGTCAGTAGCTTCCGTGACAATCACTTTTCATATTCCTGGGTCTCTCAGTAGCTTTTGACCCAGTTGACCATTGCCTCCTTCTTGAAACTCTTTCCACTCTTGACAGTCCTGGCTTTCTACCTCACCAGCAAGTGCTTCTCAATCTCTTTGGAAGGATTTATCTCCTCTACCCAGTCTCTGCATGTTCCATGGCTCCCAGGCTCGGTCCTGACCGCTCTTCTTGGTCCTGACCACTCTTCTCTTTCTTTTTCCAGGTGGTCTCATCCATGCCCATGGCTTCAATTACCACCTGTAAAGCTGATGCCTCCCAAATTTACATCTCTAGCTCTGACTTCTCTGTTTCAGGCTCATATACCCACTTGGTTGTCTCAAAAGCATTTCACCCCTAACAGATCCACAATAGTCCTCCCACAGTTTTCTCTCCCTTAGCAAATGATATCACCATCCTTTAAGTTGCTGAAGCCCCAAACCCAGATGTTACCCTCCATTCTTCCCTTTCTGTCACTTTCTTGCATCTGATTTCTCAGCAAGTCTTATTGGGTCTATTTCCAGATGTCATCTTAAATCTGTGCCCTTCTCTCTACCTCTACGTCCATTGCACTATTTTAAGCCACCATTCACTATCTCTCCTTGGACCTTGCGGTTTCTGTTTGCTAAAGCTGCTGGAATGCAATATGCCAGAAATGGATTGGCTTTTACAAAGGGGAGTTATTAGGTTACAAATTTACAGTTCCAAGGTCATGAAAATATCCAAATTAAGGCATCCAAAGAAAGACATGTTGACTCTCAAGAAAGGCCGATGATGTTCAGGGTTCCTCTGTCACTTGGGAAGGCCTGTGGCTGGCATCTGCTCGTCCTTTGCTCCTGGATTGCATTGCTCGCAGCTTCTGATTCCAGTGGTTTTCTCTCTGAGCTTCTGTAGGCCCTTGCTTGCTCCTCAGGGACACCTCTCTGAGCAATCTGTGTCCTGCAGATACACTCTTTGTGTCTCCAGGGCCTTTTTCTCTCTCGGGGCTCTGTATTGGCTGTCTCCAAAATGTCTCTGGACAATTCTTTTCGCTTTCTAAATGTCTCTGGGCTCTCTCAGCTTTTACTGTCTTTTTATCCTCTCACAAAGGACCCCAGTAAAGAGGATTAAGACCCACATCGAATTGAGTGGGTCATCTCCATGGAAATAACCTAATCAAAAGGTCCAACCCCCAACAGGTCTGCATCTGTAAGAATGGATTAGAAGAACATGGATTTTCTGGGGTACATAACACTTTCAGACCAGCACACTTGCAATAATCTCTTAATTAGCTCTCTTTTTTCCTTTTGCCTTCGAAAATTCATTCTCCAGGCAACAGCCACAGTAGTCTTTCAAAATCGTGAGATTGTCTCCTTCCTTTTCAAAACTTCCAATGACTTCCCGAGTTATTTAAATTAAAACCCCAATTCGTTATCCTGGTCCATGAGGTTGAACGTGATCTGATCTCCTACAACCCATCTCTCCCAACCTTGCTGATCTTCTCTCCTACCACTCTGCCGCTCATTCATCGCACTACAGCTACTATGGACTTCATTGAATTCTTCCAGCAGCCCAAGCTGATCCCCTCCTTTGGCCTTTGAACTTGTCCCCTTGGCCTGGAGCTCTCATTCCCCAGTCCTTCATACTGCAGGCTTTTCATCTCATTGAGGTCTCAGCTCAAATGCCACGTCCTTTAAAAGAGTATTCTCTGATCTGTCTAAAGGAGCCAACCCCTACCAGGCTACCAGTGCCACTTGATCCTGTTTTGGTTTTCCTTCATAACATTTATCACCACCTGAAATTAACATTTAGTTAATTACTTATGCATTTATTGTCTCCCCTCGCCCCCCATCTTGAAAGCTACACGAGGCACTTTATAGGTGCCGTTTACTCTTACGAGATTTCTCACTGCCACACCATATCCCGGCACATGCTGGATGCTCAGTAAGTAGCTGTGGGTGGGTGGATGAATGGATGATCCCTGTCCTGAGTAAATTGTTTGAATTGAGTCACTCTGAAGCTTTTGCTTCTTCTAGCCAGAAAATTAAAATCCCGTAAGTCTTTGTCCAAATCTGGAGAAATGCCAGGTATTTATTAGCTGTACTGGTTTTAAAATCCCCCAGGAATAATTAAGACGTTTGGAAACCAAAATAGTTTAATGGTTGTTTGGGGGAAATAAAAAAGAAAATAAAAAAGGAAAACACTGTGAAACATTTAGGGCATTTATAATGTGAAGCCCACAAGGCCAGGGTGTAAATTAATGTCCTTTCCCTTTGTCCTCAAATCTCCCAGGATATTGCTGGTGCTTGGCAGAGGCTGGAGCAGGCAGAGAAGGGTTATGAGGAATGGTTGCTCAATGAGATACGGAGACTGGAGCGCTTGGAACATCTGGCTGAGAAATTTAGGCAGAAGGCATCAACACATGAAACTTGGGCTTATGGTAAGTAGACTGCACCCCGATTTGGTTTTCAAAAGTCAGACTTGTGCTGTGAACAGAAGCCATAATGTGTAATTACTAATACTATCCCTAACATCTGTGACCCTGTGGGCTGTTGTCCTCACCTTTTTCTGCGTTGTTCCCTCAGTATTAAATTTCTTTGAGAGGTAAAGACATGAAAATTCATATTCTAGTTGAGCAGATGATGTATCTCTGCATAAAATGATATCCAGAAAGTGCTCTTCCTGTACTTACTATTTGCTTCAACAAGCATCTTTTTATTCCTGAAGTGTAGGTCTGGCTCTGGCCCATATACAAGCTTCTGATAATTTAATGGTTATTAAATTCCACAAAGCAATATAATTTCTCACTTAGAAAATCTTCTTGGAAAAGAAGGATCATTTTTTTTAAGTAGTCTAACTTCCTTATTTCACTTAGATCCCTCTATTTCTTTCAGGCCTTGCAAACATACCTGTTTCCATAGCTGTGATGATATGCTCATGATGTGTTTTGGTTATCTGCTGGACTAAGTAGTAATGACCTTCTTGTTGGAGTGGAAGAGCACATCCTTCTCCCCATCGCATAATCATTTATTTTGAGGAACAGTCTGGGAGCTTTCCCCTCCTTCTTTGTTTGCTTTTTGTTTTATTGTTGCTCAGTTGTTTGCATTGCATGGAAAGGTAGGTAAGATCAGGAACCCTGGAGCCAGACAGGATTCTGACAGCTCTGATACCTAGCGGCTGTGTGCCTTGGACCAATTCTTAACCTCTCTGTGCCTGTGTCCTCTTCAAAACAGGGATAACAATAATACTTACCTCATAGGGTTTTTTATGAAGATTTAATGAGTTCATATTTACAAAGTATTTAAATCAGTATCTGGCACATAGAGCTATGTTTTGAGTGTTAAATCTATGAACATTTGCTTTCCATTTCTAGCTTTACAGAATTCATTTCGTAAAGGCTATTAGACAGGAATTAAATTTGGGTTCAGTTATGACGACCAAGACAGTATCTGGATTTATTAAATATTTACAGGGAAATAGGTGGAGGTTCAGAAAGGGAAAATCTCTAATAAAAAATGCAACATGCATTTAACCACTGAAAGTGTAGAATTCAAACAAAAACAATTGGGATAGGGGTGGAACCAGCGGCTGGGCAAATAGGGTACAAATGGCTTGTCAAACCATACCAGGTAGCTTTTGTGAGGTAATACTTACTAATCTAACTGAGCATCACACCGGAAAATCAGATACTTGTTTCTCAAACTTATGAAAAATACAAATTTGTTTTTTAGCATGCACTAATCATGCTCCTCCTGCCTTTCTTTGTAGACGTGAGCTTTCAGGACCCAAAGGGAGCTGGTGCATGGTTAGTGGGTGTGACAGCCTGAATTCCAATTGAAATAGTTGCCTGCCTCTTCAGTACTGTCATTCCACACACACACACACACACACACACACACACACACACACACACACACACACACACCCATACCCCTTCTCTTGGGTCTTTGGAATTTTAATGATCACCAAGAACTTTGCTGATAAGAAGCAGCTGATGTGTGGAATCAGAGTATTAATAATCACTGGCTCCAACCTTTTCAGGCAAAGAACAGATCTTGCTGCAGAAGGATTATGAGTCCGCATCTCTCACCGAAGTCCGGGCTTTGCTGCGGAAACACGAGGCATTTGAGAGCGACCTGGCAGCTCACCAGGACCGGGTGGAACAGATTGCAGCCATCGCTCAGGAGCTCAAGTACGTTCTATTTCCAGCCGAGCAGCTGCTGACATTTAGCTGATCCACTCTTTCCACTGAACCCCATCAGGTCGTAGGGACAATGTAAGGATTCCACAGATAGTTTCCTGAGAGTGTTATCTGGGAGGGACTAAAGCGGCCTGCCTTTCTTTTCCTGCGCTTCACTTAGAACCAAACCAGGGAACTCTGGGCTACAACTTTTCTTGTTTTTGTGTGATTGTGGGTTTTTTTGTTTTGCTTTGTTTTTTACTAAATAGACTTTTAAGCTGAAGTCAGCTTTGTGGTAGGAATTAGAACTAGCAGGATGAGTCTTATGCATTATTGAGCCCAGGATGGTTTTAAACCAGTGGAAGTTCTGAGACTCCAGTCCTGTTGTATGTCACCCTCCAGGCGTGGCCACGGAGAGAGGCCTCCAGGCAGTATTTCACAAGCCTTTTGTTTGTTTGTTTGTATTTATTTCTCACAGGCTTTTTTTAAAGAAAAACTTTCAAATCCTACTCCTTTCCCCCCTCGTTATAATCACTGGTATACCTGAAAAATTTTTGGATCCTTTCACATGATGGGAACTTTTAAAAATAAATAATAAACATTCATTTTAAAACATTACATTTTAAAACTCCCGTGTTCCTCACTTCTGATTAGAGCAGACCCCTTAATTAACAGACATGGGCTCCTTAAAATGTATTTTTGAGTGCATTTTTAGTCTAATCCAAAGAAACCCTTAATTATTTGATGTCTTCGTATGTATCTGATTTGTATACAGTATTCGTGGTTTCTGTGGTGTCTTCTTTCTCGTGTCTCTTGTATGTTGGCTGTTTAGTTGCTCATTAACAGCTACTTGAAAATAAAATGAGGGGCTGAAAAGAGACTCAAGCTATTTAATCACTCTATAATATTTTCCACAGGAATTTGGCATGGTTTTAGGTGTTGCCCATAAAATTTAAGTAATAATTTTATATTATTATTATTATTATTTTATTATTCCTGGTATCCCCAGTGCCTGTTTTTCCATATAGTCGAGAGATGACCATTTATGGACTTTAAATCTGTGCACATCATGCTGCTGTTTATTAAGGTGCTTTCCTTTAGACCTTATCTGAAATAACAAATTGAAGTTTTTGTGCAATTCTCAAAGTGCATTAAAAAAAAAAAAAGAAACCTTGTTATGCACACTTAAAACCCTGAGTTAGGTCTTGTGCAAACTACTGGTCTGTTTTAGTTTTTTGGCTGTAACCATAAGCACATGCATCTTAGTTGCTCTCAGCTAGTGAAAAGCATAGCCGTGTAAAAAGCTACTGTTTGCTCTGGGGACTAGACAAGCTTTAATTAGGTGACAGGCATCAGGTGACAGGGATCAGATGCAACATATGCATCCCCTTTATTCAGTGACAGAAATAGTAAAACTCAATAAGGACACGCTTAATATTATTTTTTGAAAAAAGCAACAAACCACCTTTGCCTTAAATTTAAGGTTGAAAGAAGAAATAAATTAACTTAAGCCTCAGGGAAGTAGATTTGGTAACCTAAGGGGGAATTTCCTGAAAGTTGTCTTATCTTGGACTGTCTCCTGAAGAGATCTTTAAACCTCCTGACAGATGACAATCTACCCGTTTGTATTATTTTATGCTAGAATATTCGATGCAGATTTACTGAGCCTCGTTTTTAATTATAAATAAAAAGTTGACTGAATATTATATAGGATTCAAACTTGTTCCTTGAGATACTTAAATTAACCTTCTATTCAAACTTTAATATTAATTTCAAATTATTTCACCTCATAAAGGATGTATAGACACGTCTCATGAGGAAAAGTAAATATTTAGTAAGAGATCATTTTGTTTTTTGCCTTTCTCCTTAGTGGTGTAAAACCTTTCTCTTTGTCCATAAGTAGAAGGGCTTCGTTCTGCTTGCACTTTAGAAATCACTCCCACATTAGTCACAGCGCCTCTGCTGGCCGTGAGCTGCACAACCACAGTGCCCTTTGAGAGCAGCCAAGGACACAATGCAGTGCAAGCTGATACCTCCTGCACCTCTTGACTCATTTTGATGTTCTAGTCACTGTGGCTTCAGCACAGCCCAAAGGACTGTCTTCCAGGTCAGATAGTTGGCTTAATTTACAGATGCATTGCCATTTATAAACAATGCTTTTTGGAGGCCTGGCCAAAAAGACAGTTTCTCTCTGTTTAGAAGTCTTTTGGCTGGCATCATTATCAGACAATGATGACAGTTCTCGCAGTGGCAATGATTAAAAACAGCCTGCAATACCATGACAATTCTCTCACTTTCAGATCTTTAAAAACAAGCAAAATTCATACCTGTTTACTTTGAGGCTGTGTCCAATTTTCCTCATATCACCTTGGAACATTAATCTTTATTTTTGCTTTTAATAGTGAGCTGGATTATCACGACGCTGTGAATGTCAATGATCGGTGCCAGAAAATTTGTGACCAGTGGGACAGATTGGGAACGCTTACTCAGAAAAGGAGAGAAGCCCTGGAGGTTAAGTCTTTACACACCTGTTGACATGAAATCTTTTAATAGACATTCTTAATTAAGTCACTGTTACTAATTCTTTGGTCTTCTATGGCTTTATATATATAAAACTAAACAGATTTTAGTTTAGGAGCCTCTAAAGAAAATATGAAAATGGGGGAAAGAAGGGGATGGAAAGTTGTTAAGCTTCATGCTATAGTTTATCCATACAGTAGTGAAGCATACTTTCGAATAAAAAAAAATTTCGATTATGGTATAAACCCATTTTGTATCAAATAATAATTATAGTGAATTTCCAAAAGTTCTTATATAAGAGTAAACTGAGCTGTGACTGATTCAGGAAATCAGGAAAAACCTGTTTAGATGTGCAAGGGGAAAATGGCAACAAATGTTGAAGTAAGGAAAAATTGATAGGAAACAGAATCAAGTTGAATGTGGCCTTCTCCCATTAGAAGACGTGGATATATAGCAGTGAGTAGCTGATACTTTAACTGTAGCTAATCTCATCACTGAAGGCAAAAAGAACATCTGTGTAAAGAAAGAAATGTTGAGAGAGATAAAGGACCAGGCATGAAACAGAGACAGCGCAAATATTTTAGAACAGGAGAAAAACTGAAATTAAGTGTGAAAGATTTATAGATACAAATACTTCCCCTTTCCGTTCTCCATCACCTTTGCTATATGAGATAAGCACACTATTCTCTGTCGCTTGAAGCCTAGAAATCTGCGTTAAATCCTGAAAGATGCTTTAAGAGCATTAAACTAATTCCTTGGTCTTTGCTAGGTAGGTGAATCTGGGGATGCTTCTCTGCACACTGTTGACTATGCAGTGAGGAAGATACTTGGAATTTTCTGTTATCTAGCACAGTTAGGGAATCAGACCCTCCAATTTATAAAGCACTGCTTAATTTGAAAGCAAGTTCCTGTATATATTATGTATGGATTCTCAGTTTTCCAAACAGTAGCATATAGTAGAGAACTTTAAGTACTTTAAAAATAAGGTTACACTGGATGTTATTAAATCCTTCTTTGATTCAGAAGATATTTCAGAAAACTACAGCCTGATCGTTTGAGTATGTGTTAATCTTGTGCAAACACGTTAATGATGAGAAAGTAGTGATTAACAAAATGCCAAACACTAGTTTACTGTTCTGAAATACATATTAACATTTTCAAAGGATTTTTTAATATTTAGTCTCTGATGATGCTTCTTTTAATCATCAGAGAACTGAGAAATTGCTAGAAACCATAGATCAGCTTCACCTGGAATTTGCCAAGAGAGCTGCTCCTTTCAACAACTGGATGGAAGGAGCGATGGAGGATCTGCAAGACATGTTTATTGTCCATAGCATTGAGGAAATCCAGGTAACTGAACTCTAACTCTGCACTCTTACTGCATCAGAAATGAATTGTAATTTAAATTTGGAGTTCTGCTTATTTGTAATTTGTTTTTTACTAGGAAAATGTGACAGGAAAGCCAAATTACTCTTTGATCCGTAGCTTAAAAATGTGTTTTACTATTTTCTGCAACCAAGTTAACATCAATCAAATATTGGTGACCATATCTAAAAAGGGTCTGTTCTTTAATTTAAAAAATGGTGATTCATTAAGCAAAATATAACTATTCATATATGCATATACTCTTGGTGTTATTCATGGAAAGATATGAGTTTATTGGCTGTTGAATTAACTACTTTTCTAAATGCATGCATATGCCTGTTTATTAAGACATAAAAGTTTCTTCAGATCATAAATCATCACGAATTAGCATCTTCTGCCTCTCACCAGTCCAAAATGTCCTACTTAGAATTTCTTCTGGAACTTTAATGTTGTAAAGAGACCTTCTAAATGGTCATCTTATAGGAAGAAGAGTTACTGCTCTCAAATAGCCAGGACCCAGTTTATTTAGAGACCATTGTATAGTGAATTACATATATAATCGAATATCAAGAGAAATGACTTCTTATTCTTCCTTGTCTAAAATAGATGTCATCAAAAAGAATAAAAAGTAATGAATTTTGAAGGTTGGGATTTGAACCCATAACTGCCTACCAAGAAACAGTCTAGGAAGGTTTTCACCTGCATGTAAGGGGAAGGATATTACTTTCTTAAACATGGCAATTGTTTTACAGTTCAAAAGAGGTTTCAGTGGTATTTCTTGCATGCACTCTTAAGAACAGATTAACAGATTAAAATTTTTTGTTTTGGAATAAATGAAACTTCTGAGTATACCTTGAAAGCTATACTCAATGCACGAAGTTTTTTCTTTGCTTGGTGAAAGATCTGTTAGGCAACTGACTTGTTGCAGCCCTGAAGTGAACATTAGCATCTCACTTGAAGGTGGTCCAACATGGCCATGAGATCTTTGTGCAGTTGAGTTTAAAGGGCTGCTGTCTTACATAGTAGGGCTAAAGTATAGGTTTGATAAATGTAGGTCTTATAGAGCCTAATGGGAATCTGTGACCTTTTCTTTTTGAGGAGTAAAGATGTACTTCCTTATTGTCTTTAGGTATAAAGACAGCAAAATGTTATGTTCTCTTGTGGCACTACAAATACAAAACTAGTATTTGGAAAGGGCAGCTAAGTCAAATTCTGCTTATCCGTGGAGAGTAAAATATACACAATAGTTGGGGATCAAAAGTAATAAAAGCAAGCATAGTTTAAAAAAAGAAAAGAAGACTCGGGAGCAGTTAAGTGGCCATTAGATTGTTGAATAGTCACTGTGATAACTTTTGTCCATTTTTCTAAGGAACTTGATTTCTGTACATCACATAGCTTTCCTAAAACATCCAGAATTTGTTTTCCTCCAAAGATTTCTGAAATTACGAAGACATTTACTTGTGTGCAGAAGAGAACATTGAAGCCTGTAAAAGTAACACTAAATAAGATCAGGTTTTCCCTACTTCTGTCTCTGAATTAGAGTCTAATCACTGCCCACGAGCAGTTCAAGGCCACGTTGCCAGAGGCGGATGGGGAAAGGCAGTCCATCATGGCCATCCAGAATGAGGTGGAGAAGGTGATTCAGAGCTACAACATCAGGATCAGCTCCAGCAATCCGTACAGCACCGTTACCATGGACGAACTCCGGGCCAAGTGGGACAAGGTGGGTGATTTGGAGGATTGGGTGTGGGGGGATAGGGGTATTTCTTAAAGCCTAAGTTGAGGGAGGAGGTTTAAATGTTGAACAATTAAAGTAACCTTCTGGTCTTGTGTCATGATCAGGACTTTTATTTATCCAAATGTATTTCTGATTTCACAGACAAAATGTGTTAAACTCTTAAATGCCATTCAGCAGCTTCTGCAGTTTGTGGAGAAAGCAACAGCAGTTATTTTTCTTAAAAAAAAACAACAACCTTACAAATGTTTGCAAAACAGGACAGGTTATGTTCATAATACCATAAGGGAAATTTTTGAAACCCCCAACTGAAAATTTGGTGGAATCAATACTTCATTAAAGAGTGTTAGAGAATATGGGATGGATAATATTCCAAATGGGCATACATTTAAGTGTGGAAAAGCATTTAGAAAACCATACTCAGCCCGGGGAACTAAATTTTTCCTACTAATTTGCTGCCTTTTAAATTTTGGGAAACATCCACACATTTAATTGCAATCAAAATGTGAAAATTGGGGTCTTATCTCATTCTGAAGAGTAATTTATTTTCATGGGTTTAAATTTTAGCAGAGTCATCTCAGTATGCTACTACATAGTCTATAAGAAATAAGTCTGTCCTGTGGATTTGAGGTGGCTTACTATAAAAACACACATGCAGCAAGCTAGTTATAAGCAATGAAGAAGAGAAATTTAAATATATATATATATAAATTTATGGGGACAAAGAGAGCATTCTTCTGAGAGAGAGTACTTAGTTATTGCATTTGAGCTTTAGATTTAGCTCTGGCCTTCCTGGCAGCCAAAGTAAAAAGGGAAACATGTTGAGCTAATTAGTTTCATCGAAAAAAGGGAAACACATCAATTCTTAAAGTGAGACAAAATTTCCCCCGAAGTTATAAAACAATTTGGTCATATATTTTGTAAAAGGGGCACTGAATAATAATGTCTTTGTAGCAGTTTTGCAGAAGATAAAAAAAGATTTCTTAAGTAGCTCTTTTGTTTGTTGATTCAAAGAGAAATGAGGCATATAGTTAAAATATAATTTACAGGGCACATTTCTAAACTGAATGGAAAAGATGTAAGCCAGGTACAGTCTTTTCCAGCTGTCCATGATAGATGGGAATTGAGTTCATAAAACATAGCAGAAGTTCCTAATTTTTTTGTGTCATGGATCATTTCTGATAATAATGGTTGAAAATGCATAAAAATATGCATTAAAAATAAATAAAATGCATAAAAAGATTACAAAGGAAACAATTTACATTGAAATGTGGTTATTAAAATATTTAAAAACAAAGTTGGAATATAATTTGTGCTTTATTAACATATTTAAAAAGAATATCTAACAGCAGATCTCAATATAATTTTGAAGTAGTGATGAGTGTACATATTTTGAGATCCAGGCAATAGCTGTAATGTTATATGAGAATGTAATTTCTATTGTGATAGTCGCAGTTACTGCTCGATACTACTGTGGATTTGCTTCCCATGTCCTTAAGTGAAGGAAATGTTAAATTTCAATAAAAGATTGAGAAAATAAAGATGTCATTTTCCCTCATCCAAGTTAAGAAATCCTCTGCACTTGGGATCCAGACCCCATGGGGTTGGTGCTGCAAGCTGAGAGCCCCTGGCTGGAGGGACAGATCGTGTCCCAAATTCCAGCTTGTGATTATTCTTCATCTTATTCACTCTTTCAGCAGGCCCTAGGGGTCACTAGGTTGCAGTCCACACTGGATAGAGCTCTCCCTCTAGAGTAGGGACACTTAGTAAATTTGAAACAAGATTCATCTCCTTTAGATGCTGGACTCTCAGACAGCAAAATGGACATTCTGGAATGAGCAATAAAGAGCCCAACGCTTTGTGCTTCATAAATGCATGTGAAGTGCTGGCTTACAGAGTAGGCTGTCAATAAATGTTAGTCCCCTCCTCCTCCTCCGGCCGTCTTCCTTTTCTTCCTCCTTGTCTTCCATTTTTATCTCTTCCTTCCTTTTTTTCCTGTATCCCCTTTGGCCTTTGCCATCTCTTCTCTTAGTCTCTCCTTTAGTCCCCTCTTCCCTTTTCTCCCCACCTACTCATCTCTATCCCACCCCACCCTCTTTCCCTTCTTCCCTCTCTGCTCCCCTTGGACTGCTACATTATCTTGTGGTCACTCCTACTGGACCCAAGCCAGAATCTAACCCCTGCTGTTGTTGGGCCCTCACAGGTGAAGCAGCTTGTGCCAGTCCGGGATCAGTCCCTGCAAGAGGAACTGGCTCGCCAGCATGCTAATGAGCGCCTGCGGCGCCAGTTTGCTGCACAGGCCAATGCCATCGGGCCTTGGATCCAGAACAAGATGGAGGTGGGTCTGCACCCATCAGAGAGGTTTTTAAACACCTTGAAATAAGTCCATTAGCTGACACAATCATCGCAGAAATGATACATCCTCTGCTAGAGTTTCTGGTAGTCACGCTCAGTGCTGTAAAAGCAACTTTCTATTGTCATTTTGATTTTTACTATCTCCAACCCCTGGGCTTTTGAAGACAGTGTGCATATCTGGGCATCAGTACTTCAGAGCATATGAAAGGATCCATGAAAGGAGGATAAGTTGTTCTGGCTGCAATCTGTTCATTTTGTGATCTTGATTTTTCGATCTATATAAAGACCTAGGCTTGAAGCTACTCCATCCCTAAGGAGGACATGTGAAGAGTCACACACACTTTGCATTTTGGAAAAGTGGTCTTTGAATGACACTGATTTCTGGGTTTATCCTATCACCAAGAACAACCAAGAGACATTTATTGGTTGACCTATTTCTTTTAGTGATAGCATTGTACTTTTTTCTTAAAGCAGAGAGCATCTAAAAATAAGATATTCTCCTGATAGAGAAGGCATCCAGTGGTCTTAAATCTCTGGCAACTCTGCTCATGCAGCATATCCCCCAGCCACCTCCGCAGGACATGCCCAACTAAGGGAGATTTTCATCCTCACTGCAATGAGGTGGGAATGACTGATTTCTCACCCCTCTGGCTTTTCTTTTTTGGGTCTTGATTGACTTTTTTCCCGTTCTCTGGACCGAGTAGGATTAGAGTGCATTTTATCCTGTATCCCACCTCTATTTTCCGCTTCATCTGAGAAAATCAAGCGACTTTGGCTGCTGCCTAGTCTCGCTTAGTATCTGAAGGTAAATAAGGAGTGACTCCCACAAAGTTACCTTAGAAGTTGACTCACTTTATTTTTCTCCCTATTCTTGCGTGTCCCTTTTCACCCATCAGGAGATTGCCCGGAGCTCCATACAGATCACAGGAGCCCTGGAAGACCAGATGAACCAGCTGAAGCAATATGAGCACAACATCATCAACTACAAAAACAACATTGACAAGCTGGAAGGAGACCACCAGCTTATCCAGGAGGCTCTAGTCTTCGACAACAAGCACACTAACTACACCATGGAGGTACAGCAGGCGAATCGGCGTTTACTTCTGTTGTTTCTGGTTGTGACCATGTCACCTTTCAGGATGCTTTTTTCACACACTTGCTTATTTTCTCCTAAGTTTTACAAGTGTAAAAGCTAGGGATCTTTACGCCTGTTCCTCTCAGTATATAGGCAAAAGCTTTGCAAATTCTATCAAGCACTATCTAAATGTTAGTAGCAACAGCTGCAGCAACATATTAGTCTTGTCACCACAATGAACCAATTACACTTCTACAGAATTACACGTACCACAGACTGGACTGCTTCATTTCCTCCAATTTTGCCCAATTTAATCCCTGAAAGCCAGTGGATGTAATCCAAGGCCCATTCTGCTACTTGGTACATGGAAAGATATTTTTGGTGACAAATAGGGTGCACATTGTATATTTAATCTAGTGCCAATCATCACTGTTAGAACCCTGGCCTCACTTCTGAGTACTTCCTACTACAGAATCATGCAAAAAGTAGAAAAGTAGAATAAAAACTGTAGAAGAGTCTCTTGAAAGCTCATCCCTTTGGATTGACTCTCTTATTATGAAAATGAAGAGGCAAGATTGATGTGCTGAAAAGCCTGGAGTTGATTGTTTCCTTTTCTTCCTTGGTAGCACATTCGCGTTGGATGGGAATTGCTGCTGACAACCATTGCCAGAACCATCAATGAAGTTGAGACCCAGATCCTCACAAGAGATGCCAAGGGCATCACCCAGGAACAAATGAATGAATTCAGAGCTTCTTTCAACCACTTTGACAGGGTACAGTTGTTTTTCTAGTTATTTCAAAGGCAGTATTGGGGACATAAAAAAAAATTTATGAGATAATATTCATGCTATCATTTTTCCCTTCATTTTTTTTAACTTTTTTTTATTGTGTAGTATAACATATATACAAAGCAAAGAAATGAAAAAAGCAATAGTTTTCAAAGCACTCTTCAGCAAGGAGTTATAGGACAGAACCCAGAGTTTGTGATGGGCTACTATATAATCCTCTCATATTTTTCCTTCTAGCTGCTCCAGAATATAGGAGGCTAGAGGGCTTAAATACGTTTTTATAATCACAATCGACTTTTTTTCCTTCTTTTTTTTTGTGAACAATGACATATATACAAAAAAGCTATGAATTTCAAAGTACAGCACCACAATTAGTTGTAGATTATGTTTCTTAGTCCATTCTGCCAATCTGTATCTTTTAATTGGTAAGTTTAGTCCATTAACATTCAAAGGTATTACTGAAAAGGCATTTCTTGATTCCACCTTCTTATCTTTATTTTAGAATGTCTTTCCACCTATTTAGATCTACTTTGATTTCTTTTAGCAACGTTGTATAGTTTTCTGTATATCAGTCCTTTACAGCCCTAGTTAAGTTCATTCCTAAGGATTTGATTCTTTTAGTTGCTATTGTGAATGGAATTTTTTCCTTAACGGACCCTTCAGCTAGCTCATTGCTTGTGTATAGAAATCTTTCTGATTTTTGCAATTACTTTTATATCCTGCCACCTTGCTGAATTTGTTTATTAGCTCAAGTAACTTTGCTGTAGATTTCTCAGGATCTCCCAAGTATAGTGTCATATCATCTGCAAATAATGAGAGTTTTACTTCTTCCTTTCCAATTTGGATACCTTTTATTTCTCTGTCCTGTCTGATTGCTCTAGCTAGAACTTCTAGCACAATGTTGAATAATAGTTGGTGACACTGGGTATCCTTGTCTTGTACCTGATCTTAGGAGGAAGGCTTTCAGTCTCTCTCCATTGAGTACAATGCTGGCTATTGGTTTTTCATATATTCCCTCTATTACAGTGAGGTAATTACCTTTGATTCCTATCTTTTCGAGTGTTTTTATCAGAAAAGGATGCTGAATTTTGTCGATTGCTTTTTCAGCATCAATTGAGACGATCCTGTGATTTTTCCCTTTTGATTTGTTAATATGCTATATTACATTAATTGATTTTCTTGGTTGAACCATCTTTTCATTCCTGGTATAAACCCCACTTGGTCGTGGTGTATAACTCTTTTAATGTGCTGTTGGATTCTATTTGCTAATATTTTATTAAGAATTTTTGCATCTATGTTCATTAGGGAGATTGGCCTGTAGTTTTCCTTTCTTATAGAATCTTTACCCAGTTTTGGTATCAAAATAATATTAACTTCATAAAATGAGCTAGGCAGAGTTCCTTTTTCCTCAACTTTTTGGAAAAGTTTGAGCAGGATTGGTATTGATTCTTTCTGGAATGTTTGATAAAATCCCCTGTGAAGCCATCTGACCCTGGGCTTTTCTTCGTAGGAAGATTTTTGATGACTGATTGAATCTCTTTACTTGTGATTGGTTTGTTGAGATCTTCTATTTCTTCCTGAGTCAGTGTAGCTTGTTTGTGTGTCTCCAGGAGTTCGTCCATTTCATCTAAGATGTCTAATTTGTTGGCGTATAGTTGTTCATAGCATCCTCTTATGATTTCTTTTATTTCTTCAGGCTCTGTGGTAACACACCCCTTCTCATCTCTGCTTTTGTTTATTTGCATCCTCTCTCTTTTTCCCTTTGTCTTTTTTTCTTGCTAGTGGTCCATCAATTTTATTGATTTTCTCAAGAAACCAACTTTTGGTTTTATTGATCTTTCTGTTGTTATCTTGTTCGCCTATTCATTTATTTCTGCTCTAATCTTTGTTATTTCTCTTCTCCAATTTGCTTTGGGGTTCGTTTGCTGTTCTTTCTTAAGTTCCTCCAGGTGTGCTGTTAATCCTTGATTTTTACTCTTTTTATTTTTTTAATATAGGTATTTAAGGCAATAAATTTCCCTCTCAGCACAGCCTTTGCCACATCCCATACATTCTGATAAGTTGTATTCTCATTTTCATTCATCTCCAGATAGTTACTGATTTCTCTAGCAATTTCTTCTTTGCCTCACTGGTTGTTTAAGAGTATGTTATTTAATCTCCATATATTTGCGAATGTTCTCGTCCTTTGATAGTTATTGGGATCCAGCTTCATCCCATTGTGATCAGAGAAAGTGCTTTGAATAATTTCAATATTTTTAAATTTATTGAGACCTTTTTTGTGCCCCAGCATATGATCTATCCTGGAGAATGTTCCATGAGCACTAGAGAAGAATGTGTAACCTTGTGCTTTGGGGTACAATGGCCTATATATGTCTATTAGGTCTAATTCATTTTTCAAGTTAATTTACTTCTCTGTTTCCTTGTAGATCTTATGTCTGGTTGTTCTATCTACAGAGGAGAGTGGTGTATTGAAGTCTCCTATTATTATGTTGAAACATCTATCACTCCCTTCAGTTTTGTCAATGTCTGTCTCATGTACTTTGGAGCCCCTTAATTGGGAGCATAAACATTTATAACTGTTATATCTTCTTGGTGAATTGACCCTTTAACTAGTATATAGTGTCCTTCTTTGTCTCTTATGATGTCTTTACATTTAAAGTCTATTTTGTCCAATATAGTAATAGCATAGGTACTCCTGATTTCTTTTGGTTACAACTTGCATGGTAAATCTTTTTCCATCCTCTCACTTTCAATCTATTTGTACTTTGTGTCTAAGGTGAGTCTCTAGTAAGCAGCATATAGCTAGATTATGTTTCTTAGTCCATTCTGCCAATTTGTATCTTTTAATTGGTAAGTTTAGTCCGTTAACATTCAATGTTATTACTGAAAAGGTGTTTCTTGATTCCACCCTCTTATCTTTTTTATTTTATTTGTCAGATCTATATATTCTTATCCCTCTTTCTTTTTGTATTCTTTAAATTGCCCTTAGTGGTACTCTTCACTTTTGTGCCCTCATCCAGACCTCCCTCTCCTGTCTTTTATTTTTCTCAGCCAGCAGAACTCCTTTTAGTATTTCTTGTAGGGCTGGTCTCTTGTTGACAAATTCTTTCAGGGTTTCTTTTTCTGTGAAAACTTTAGTCTCTTCCTCAATTTTGAAGGACAGTTTGGCTGGGTACAGAATTCTTGGCTAGAAGTCTTTCCTCTTTCAGGATCTTGAATATATCATACCACTGCCTTCTCACCTCCAGGGTGCTAGTTGAGTAGTCTGAACTCAGTCTTATCAGGTTTCCCTTGTTTGGAGTAGATTGTTTTTCTCTTGCTGCTCTCAGGATTTTCTGCTTCTCTTCAACATTTGACAGACTGGTGAGTATGTGCCTTGGGGAAGGCCTATTGGGATTTTATTCTGTTTGGGGTTCTTTGGGCTTCTTTGACTTGTATATTTATATCCTTTATAAGGGTTGGGAAGTTTCCCCATCATATCCTCAACTACTCTTCCTAACTCTTTACTCCTCTTTTCTCCTTCTGGGACACCAGTGATTCTTATATTTGTGCACTTTTCTTCTATGATTTCCCATTCAATTTTTTCCATCTTTTTTGCCATTTGCTGTTTTGAGTCTTCGAATTCAATCATTCTGCCCTCTATATCAGGGATGTGCTGAGTTCAGAGAGGGTGTGCTAGGCTGTGCAACGCTGTAGCCATGGGGCGGGGGTAGCCTAGGAATTCTTTCTTCTGTCTCTTCAAATCTGGTGTTGTGTGCCTCTAGTATGTTTTTAATTTGGTCAACAGAATCTCTAATCTCTGTGTTTCTGCTATTTTTCTATTTATTCTTTCAAATTCCTCTTTGTGCTCTTCTACTGTCTTCTTGGTCTCCTTTATGTCATTTGCTATCCCACTTATTTTATTAAGTAGAGTTGTATGAACATCTTTGATTAGTTGTTCCAACGTCTGTGTCTCCTCTGGTGTTTTAGTTTGGTCATTAGGCAGGGCTTTATCTGTCTGCATTGTGATATGCTTAGTGATCTGCTGTCTTCATCAGATGTAAATATCTTGGTAGATTACTTTCAGAGTTGATTTTTTTCAGTAGTCTAAGGTCTTGTGTTTTCGGGATGGTTGTGCAGCAGGGAGAAGGGCACAGGGTGGAGCACTCAGCACAGTGATTTGTTTCATGGCAGGTTTGGGCGCAGGATGGGGATGTTAAGCTGATGCTTGTGAAAGTGGGTGCCCAGAGGTCAGGGAGGATGTAGTTGTGCAGGTGCACAGGTCTGGGGGGTGTAACCCTGGTGGATGCTGGTCTAAGGCATGAGGCCCTTTGTGTGCATGCATAGAGCTGTGACAGCAGGTCGGCATTATGCCTTCATGGATTGTGGGCAGATGTGACCTGGCTGCACAGGTCAGCACTTTCTCAGAGCTGGGAAGTGAGGCTGAAGACTGTGTGCATGTGCAGTTCTAGGACTGCTGTAAAGTGCATTTACCAGAGCTGAATGACTTGATTTGGGGCCTGTGCGCATGTGTGGGCCTAGGAGTGCCGTAAAGGGATGCGCTGAGCTCAGGCAGGGAGTGCTGAGACTGTGCAATGCTATGGGCATGGGGTGAAGGTAGCCTAGGTATGGAGGTTACTGCCTGCAACCTTTATATGCTAGCAACAGCCTACAGGGAACAAGGAAGGGAAGGTAGTGCTCGGGAAGTGTGCAGGAGAGGTGGGTTGGGCTGCACTTGGGGTGAGGGTGGGGGGCAGGTACGTGCACTGGGGGCTGGTGGCATGGAGGTGCCTGGAGCACGGGGAACAGGAGAGGGTGATGGGGTTCAGGTGTGTGGGGTATGGGGTGAGTTGCCAGTCACAGGGCTGCACTGATGAGGGTAGCACGCCCAAGGAACGCAGCCTGGTTTATTCCCTAGTCGTGCACTCCCATCTGTGCACTTCTGCCGGCTGCAGAGCTCCGTGCCTCTGTGCCAGGCTCCAGCCTTCTGCCTCTTAGTGCCCTGGCCTCCGCAACCAGGGCTGCTGCATGTGGTGCAGAAGGCTCTCCCAGGTCAGCCGCACTCCCGAATCACCACCTCAGTCACCCGCCTGTCCCCTCTCCAACCTTGCCGTGGAGCAAGGCTAATCTCGAGCCACTCTAGTCGGCCATCTTCCCTATTAATACCTTCATGCTATCATTTTAACTCTTAATGCTTTAAAAAGTTGACAAGGAAGCAATGATTCAGGCCAAAGAAAAATGGTATTAAAATGAACCGTTAGTTTTAAAACTCTGATATTGCTTGAGATGACCCGAAATCTAAGTTTGCGTTTTTATACATATCACTTAATGAACACATTTATAGTTGATATCAAAACTAGCTTTGTTTTAAATGAAAGTGTATCCTAACAAACTGTGGTTGATGGATTTAAGTCCTTTTAAAGGTTTAGACAAAACTCTGATGTACTTTTCCTATGTAACTATTATAGGTAAAGCACCTGATGAAAATTTAACCTACTTTTTCAACATATAAAACTTAAATTTCTTTTTTAACTAACAAAATTGACTCATGATATGTGTTAAAGAAAATGTATCAACAAAATCATGGTAATTTTCACAGTAAATAGGTATAAAAAGCTAAGTGTTGCTTTTCAAATATTAGTAGTTTGATTTGAACAATATTGAGTAAAACCACTTCTTTATAAGAAAATTTCCCATTTACTAATCATATAGCTAAAGGTTACTTTTAAGGTCACATTCCAATTTTAAGGATTACTAAAATGGACATTCCATTATTTTGTACAAGGATCTGTTTTGATTTGCAAATATCAGTAAATAGTTCCTCAAATGCTTCCTGATTAGGACAGCCAGATTTGGGACTACTAAATAATTCAGGGAGGAAAACCGATGCATAAAGAATTATATACAGAGGTAGATATTAAAGTTAGCATGGCTTCAACACAACTTAATTATGTGAAACATGCTATAATTATCTCACTTGATTTCAGCTATTGAAGTTCAATTCATTTTTCTCCTGTGGAGGGAAATACTTGATCATCACCCATGCTTAAATCCATCTGGGCTTGCTGGAGGACATTTCTTACTTATTTTAGCCACCTTGTAGAAAACCACATTTATTTGAATCCAGGGTAATGAAACTGTCTTTTTTTGCCTATGAAAGAGCCAATCCAAAGCTAACATCAGAAGGTCTCTTCCCCGTGGAACCTAAACTTTGTGTGCCTCTTGACATACCTACGTGTCTAGTTCTCGTCACTATCCCCTCCCCTCTCAGCAGCAGTTAATAAAGCGGATGCCTCCCTACCTGACTGACAGTCTGTTCTATGCTGACTTCCCTTGGCATTTCTTCTCTAGCTCATATACCTCCTTTAAGTGCAATAATTCCCTAGGACTCAGGCCCCTCACTTTCAGACTCTCTCTGGCAAATCATCACCGTTGTGTTGTGACTCCCACGGGCTACAGCCTGAAGCATTAGAACTGTACTTATAACTACCCAGGGTCTATTTGCTTCAGTGGGTTCCTGGGCCTTCTCTACTGAAAATATCTTCTATTTAGTATTGGAGTTGACCAATAAAAGTGTTTTCTCATCTTCAAATTTATATCAATGCCCGAACCTTAGCTATCCCTTCCAAAGCCTCAAGAACCGCTATACTCTCCTTATCACATTTAGGGCTTTATGTTAAGACTTCTGTTTCCGTAGAGTTTGGGCTGCTGTGTGTCCTGAACTGGCCTTTTCTCAGCTCTGAAAGCTGGTGTCCATTTGGGCATTTTTGCACGCTGGTTTGTGTTGACCCTCATTTGATTTTTGGGTGGGGCTGAGTTTACCAGACTGAGGGCCCGCTCCATACTGATCCAAGGCCTGAGAGAATTTGAGGACCAACGTTCCAGGTGTTCTAGGAATGTTGGCATCTTTGGGGGAATTTTACAAATGATGACAACTCAGGGCAATAAGAGCATTATAAAGTCTCAGAACATTTATGATATGTTCTGCCATCAACACTGTACATGGCTGTAGTTAGTTCCTTTTGCTGCTTTTTCTTGAATGGTCTCCTTTCATTTTTGTCTGGTCTTTACCTCCCTCTAACACCTCCTGTTTTTTCTTTTTCAAGAAATTATTTTGTAACAACCCTGTGTTGGCTCCATCCCTCCTTCAAGTGAGTCACTGGTGACTTGATGATCTCCTTGGCAGAACTTTAGGATACCCTCCTCTTATTGGATTTTGTTCATAGTAATATTCTCACTTTACCAATTAGTATTGTCATCTCACCTCTCATTTCCACCTACTCTGCTTTTTGTATTTGTCTACAGAGGAAGAACGGACTGATGGATCATGAAGATTTCAGAGCTTGCCTGATTTCCATGGGATATGACCTGGTAGGGCAGAAACAGAAATTTAACTAAGATTTGCTATGTTATTGAGATTGGATTTATATTGTAAGAGATGAATAGCATAAAGCTCTTTTTATAGTATATAGCACATTTGTGATTGGTTAGTTTTCATTGTGCAGGAAAAATTGTTTTTAAAACATCTGTCTGCTAGTATATAAAAATAACTGCACCGAATCAAACATGTATTTTTATTCAGTAATTGGTCAGATCTTTCCCAATGAAGGAAGAGAGAACATAATAAGACTTCCTGATCATTTCTCGTTTTAATAGCTTTACTGAGATCTAATTTACACACCATACAATTCACCCACTTAAAGTACACAGTTCAATGGATTTTAGTATCCTGATGATTTTTTTAAAAATTTTGTTTCGAAACAATTTCACATTTACAGGTCAGTTTAAAAAATAATGCAAGGGTGGGTCACAGTGGCTTAGCAGGCAAGAATGCTCGCCTGCCATGCCAGAGGACCCGGGTTCGATTCCCGGTGCCTGCCCATGTAAAAAAATAAATAAATAATGTGAAACCCATAAGAAGAACTCCAACATATACCCCACAAAACAACCAGACCCACCAGCTTTTAACATTTCACCACTTTGCTATCTCATTCTGTATGTCCATCCCTGTATCCCTCTATCCATCTAGCTGGCTAGCTGGGTATGTTCTAAACATTTGACAGTAGGTTGTGGAGTCATTCTCCTTGGACACTCAGTATTTCCATGTACATTTTTGAGAGCAAAGATAATCCCTTATGTAACCACTGATGACTTTTTGTGTATGTGATTTTTTTTTATTGTGAAACATTACACATATACATAAAAGCAATAAATTCCCAAGTACATTTTAACAGGTAGTTATAGAACAGATTTTAAAGTTTGGTATATGTTACAGTTCCACAATTTTTGTTTTTCCTTCTAGCTGCTCCAAGACACTGGAGACCAACAGAAATATCAATATAATGATTCAGCAGTCATACTCATTTGTTAAATCCTATCTTCTCTGTTACACTCCTTCTTTTTAAAAAACATATATATATATATATATATATATAAGCAATAAATTTCAAAGTACATTACAACAATTAGTTGTAGAACAGATTTCTGAGTTTGGTATGGTTTACAATTCCACCATTTTAGGTTTTTATTTCTAGCTGCTCTAAGGTATGGGAGGCTAAAAGAAATATCAGTATAATGATTCAGCACTCATACTCATTTGTTAAACCCAACCTTCTCTGTATAACTCCACTATCACCTTTTTAATCTTTCTCCCACTCTTTAGGGGTATTTGGGCTATGCCCATTCTAACTTTTTCAGGTTGGAAGGGGCTGTCAATAATATAGGATAGGGCGATGGACTAGTTGATGTTCTAGAAAGGCTGGCCCCTCTGCATTTCAGGACTTATCTGGTCCAGGGACTCATCTGGAGATTGTAGGTTTTGGAAAGTTACCCTTGTGCATGATTCTACCTTTGTAGAATCTTATATAATGCCCTAGGTGTTCTTTAGGATTGGCAGGAATGGTTTTGGTTGGGGTTTGCCAAGTTATGATAGCTGGCAATGTCTAGCTGAAGCTTGCATAAGAGTAACCTCCAGTGTAGCCTCTTAATGCTATTTGAACTCTCTCAGCCACTGATATGTTATTTGTTACACTTCTTTCCCCCCTATTTGTCAGGTGGCATTGTTGATCCCACAGTGCCAAGGCCTGACTTATCCCTAGGAGTCATCTCCCATGCTTCCAAGGAGACTTTCACCCCTGGATGTCATGTCCCACGTATCGGGGAGGGCAATGGTTTCACTTGCAGAGTTGAGCTTAGAGAGAGCGAGGCCATGTCTGAGCAATAAAAGAGATCCTCTGAAGGTGAATCTTAGGCATACCTTATAGATAAGTTAGCTTTCTCTACTACATACATAAGCTTCACAAGAGCAAACTTCAAGATCAAGGGCTTGGCTTATTGATTTGGGTGTCCCTAATACCACTGATGCTTTTAAGGTGTTTTTTTTCCTCTAATATTTTAGAAGATTAAAAAGTTTTGAGTTATAAATCAGCTAAGATTTATAAGATTTATGGGTCCCGGTATACCCATACTTCTCCACTGCCCACTAAGGCATATTTTGAACATTAAGTGGCTTTGAGCCCTTTCAGACCTTTAAAATAAAATCTTTAGAGCCATCTTCTTAACTGACTTCTTTTGTTTAGCAATAGCATTCTTCTCGGCTTTAATCTGAGGAAAAGCTCAACTCTGTCTTTGCATTACTCTTCCATAATTATGCTGAGGTCTGGGCAGCCTGGGTCTCAGAGAAGAAAGAATTCTGATATTCAAGAGTTCCAGCTTAATGCTGCAGCAACTTTAAAAATTATCTGATACCAATAAACCTATGCCACCCAAAGACTGCAGGGAAATAGGGAATATTTAAATTTTCAAACAGAAGGAATTTACAGGTTGGTAGGTAAAAAAAATAAGAATCACACTGTTGAGAGTTGTGAATGGTCAAAGTAAATGTTTCTCCGTAACTTGCCTCAGGGTGAAGCTGAATTTGCCCGCATTATGACCCTGGTTGACCCCAACGGACAAGGCACAGTCACCTTCCAATCCTTCATTGACTTCATGACGAGAGAGACCGCTGACACCGACACTGCTGAGCAGGTCATCGCCTCCTTCCGAATCCTAGCTTCAGACAAGGTCTGCATTAACAGGTTTTTCTCCTGTTTTTAAAGCAACAGTCCATTGTATTATCCTGACAAAAAAGAAACAGTGCTGCAAATAAAAACCATTTTCAAACTAGTGCATTTTGTACAAAATCAGCACTGAATTCAGAAAGTAGCCCATAAACATAACAGACATGTCCCCAGAACGGAGAAAACAGACATTGTGTTCCTGGCATTTGTGTATGAGCCTCACATTGAATTTTACAGAAGGAATCAATAGGGTGTGATTTGTAGTTTTGTCTTCTTTTTTCCTATTTTACTGGCTCAACCCCATTTTATATTGTGGGTGGTAGATTTGACTCAGAAGGAAGAAACCTTGCAATTTAGAAGTTATGGAGCTAGACCAGTGTTCCTGGCATCACGCCCAGCCTCTGGAACAAAGTTAAATGTAGACATTCAATCATTGAAAAATTTGGCAAGCTCTTCATTACACATAGCCTAGAAATTAAGTAGGGGCTTAATTTAAGTTCAGAAGTTTTACTCTTTTTCCAGAACAGTAACAGCCTCTCACTATGTATAAATTCACTTTGGGACATGATTCTTTTATCCTGAGTTCTAGCCGAGAGGGGAAAGAACATTATCACAAAGAAGTTAGTACACTAGCACGCATCGGCAGAGCCATAGTTACACCCCTAAAAAAGTCAGACAAGGTAAACTATCTGAACAATAATTTAAAAGTTTGTTCTAAAATGAGTCATTTGTCATGGGAATGGGGGTGGAGGAGACAGAAGCCAACTGATTTAGAAGGTAATAAACCATCCAACCCCTTGAAAACTTCCAACTATAAATTATGTTATTTATGATCTAATTATTTTGACTTTTCTTCCAAGCCAGTCTGTTTTACCAGAATTGTCCTGTTTCCTATTGGCCATTTAAAAAAAAAATGCCCCTTTGTTAAATGTCCATTTTATTTTGTCTTAGAGAGAGGTTTTCTCCAGTAGCAATATATGTCTAGGTTTTAATAAACTCAGTAGGAGAACAGTTTCATTTTCTAAAAGCACATAGCATATCCATTTTTAAAAAAAAATAAATCATGCCATGTTAAATATCCCTATGTTTTCATCAGATTTTGATTTTTGTCCCTGTCTGTTTACCTTTTTGGTATGAATTTTAGATCAGAGTTTTCTTTTTTATTCATATTATGGTTCAGTTTGAGAAATATTGATGATAAAGCTGTATTTGCCTTTATAAACCATAGTAAATTTCTTTGTGGCAAATTTCTTTGTGGTGAATATGGAGATGCTCCTACAAGTAAAACTCATCCTTTTGTTGGTTGTCTGGTACTATGCCCATTGGACTCCCTCCCTTTAATCCTTTTTTGAAAATTAGACAAATGTAAGAAATATGTAAATATTATGTTCCATTGTTTTCTGTGATTTATTTTGCAACATTTCTGTATTTTTTTCCAGCCCTACATCCTGGCGGAAGAGCTGCGTCGAGAGCTGCCCCCAGATCAGGCCCAGTACTGCATCAAGAGAATGCCTGCCTACTCGGGCCCTGGCAGTGTGCCTGGTGCCCTGGATTATACCGCATTCTCCTCGGCACTCTATGGGGAAAGTGATCTGTGATTCTGAGGCTCTATAGTCATTGATCTCTTTAGAATACAATAAAAGCTGAAGTCACAGTTTGTTTCCTGGAAACTTTGATAAGGTTTATTAACAGGGAAAAAAAATCTAAGCTCATTAATTGCCAGCAATGTAATCTGTCCGTCCGATATGAAGTTTCTATAGTATATGACAGTGTGCTTAATAAATAGTTTTATTTCCTAATTTTTAGCTAAATGCAATGAAATATCAGGTTTCTTTGATTAACACAATGTAAATTGCTTGAGAATGAAATTAGGAAGATCTAGGGAGAAAGAGAGTGAAAAAATGTGAATATCAAAATACCCATGATTGAAGATGGAGAAGGGGAGAGGAGGAATCACAAAGTGGCAAATGCTTGATATTTTTAAAAAGTTCTTCATATCTAATGCGCCTATGTCCTTAACAATAGGGGAATATGTTTGGGATGTTAGTGTTTTTATTTACTTGCTTATCCAAAGATTAGCTATATTTAAGTATAAAGTATAAAGCCATAAATGGTACTATATAAATGGTACTATAGTTTCTTCAGCTGAATTTAATATTGTGAGATAGCATTTCCAGGGAAGAGAACAGACTACCCAAAAGATCTTTAATACTTAGATTTTTAAAAATAGAGATTATAGTCAGCTTTTCATTATTTAGGATGACATAGACCAATTATTGGAGTTGTGATGCCTTATTTATCCTTCAAAGGATGCAGAAACACTGCAGTCAGTTTAATTGCCATAGAGGAAGATGAAGTTGCTAGGTAAAGTGATTTTTAGAATTATTTATTACAAGTTTTCATGCTTTTTATAGAGCTTGTTAGTACAGGTTCTCAAGAGATGACCCTATATCGTCTGTGTGTGTAAATAAACGGGTTTCTGTAATAATAATTTATAACAAGAGACAAGTCAGAAACCTGTACTCTTAGAGCGCTCCCAAACAGACCTCCTTTATGCCTTTAATTTTATGACCTATTAAGGAGAAGCCAAAGGAGAACTTACATAAATGAGAGTTAGTAGGAAAGGCCTAATTTTCAACAGGAGAGGTAAGTTCTTTCATTCTAGAACTTTATATGCCTTTTGGGTGAATTCTTTTTGTGCGATATAAAATACTAGATATTTTTAGTAACATTCAATTTGTGCCCACCACTGTGACCTGACAGTGCATCCTAACAAATGCTGAGTCTGGTTCTGGCAGTGTCTAAAGCCATGCTCCATTCTAGAAGATAGTACATGTACACTTAGCCATCGTCCTGATTTGTTGAGTGTTCATTAATTCTTCTGCTTATGCTACCATATGCTATAACTCCTTCCTTTGTTTTTCCATCTTGTTGACAGCTTGTAGAGAGTAAAGCAGGAATTCTTTTTATATCCGAGTCCTTAATGATTAGGAAATGGATTATAAACAAACAAAAACAGTTGCAAACAGCAATTAAAGTGTTACTAGAAAAGCAGTACTGTGCCTATTACCTACAGTCTGTTTCCTTACATTTTTATAGTGCTGGTGAAATATGATATTTTTCATTCTTAACTGTCTGGAAATTTAATATTGTTACTACATTGGCCCATTTACAATCTTTGACCTTTATAAATTTCATTTAATTTGCTTCATTATTAAGTAGTTGATAGTTGCTAAATTTCTGAAATATTTGAGTCCTTGAGTTTAATGCCAAACACTTTTGGGGTGGTGTTTAGATGAACTCTATTTTATTTCGAGCAGGTGCTATATTCCAGCCATAAACATTAAGGAAAAAAAAGTTGGAAGTTGTTCTTCCTTTGAGGATACTTGGGGGATTTGTGGTGTTTTTAGGATGGCTATAGGTAGGTCATCCACCTAAAATTTTAAGTTCTTTACAATATTCAGGCAAGAGAATGGATCAATACTATTTGCTAATAAATAAACAAAAGAAATAAACTCTGAAAACATTTAATAAACATGTTTATACTCTCATTTTAGCAGTTATTTTTATTTCTGAAGCTGAATTATCAATTAAACTTAAATTGCAAAAGAAAAAGAAACCCTGTTTTCATTATTTCAAAGAATAACCAGTTTCTTTGCTTAACCACAAACAAATATTCTCACTTAAAATTTTCATCATCTTTAAAAAGTCTCATTTGGGTTAATATTTGCCCCTCCTAAAGAATTAAAGTCTAGTATTGTTTGGTAGAAAGTAAATTTGAGATGGGTGAATCTGCATTGACCACTTAGAGGTAAGTTCAAGTTTGTTAGCTGCCAGAATTTGATATACCAGAAACAGAATGAATGGCTTTTAAAAAGGGAAATTTATTAAGCTGCAAGTTTACAGTTCTAAGCTGTGAAAATGTCCAATCTAAGGCATCCAGGGAAAGATACATTGGTTCAAGAAGGCCAATGAAGTTCAGGGTCTCTCTCTCAACTGGAAAGGGACATGGTGAACATGGCAAGGTCGGCTAGCTTTCTCTCCAGGCTTCCTGTTTCATGAAGCTCCCCCAGGCATTTTTCTTCTTCATCTCCAAAGGTCTCTGGCTGCATGGGCTCTGGTGGTTCTCGTGGCTCTCAAGCTTTTTCCAAAATGTTTCCTCTTTCAAAGGTTTCCAGTAAACTAATCAAGACCCACCTTGAATGGGTGGAGTCACATTTCCCTCTAATCAAAGATTAATACCCACAATTGGGTGTGTCACATCTCCGTGGAGATAATCTACTAAAGGTTCCAACCTATAGTGCTGAATAGAAAAGAAATGACTGCCTCCACAAGATGGATCAGGATTTAAAACATGGTTTTTCCAGGATATAAAATCCTTTCAAACAAGCACAAGTGATAAATGAATTAGGAAGCTAAATGATTAGCATTAGGAAGGAAGTTTTAACCAGGAAATCACTTCAGAATCCTGAGTAGATATTAAAAAATGTATGGGTACCCAGCACCAACCCAAGATTTCAAGTTGTGAAGGTCTGGGTTACAGACTGGACATCTGTATTTTTTTAAAGCTCCATGGGAGGTTCAACCCCCAGTTGAGAACAACTAGATTAAACGGTAAGGAGAGTGCTATTAGTAACTGAAAAATCTAAAACAACCACAAATTAGAAGAATCCCTATTAAAAGATTAATGGTAGGACAATATGAATGGTGAGACAAACTTAACATCTCCTGGTTTTAGATTGGTGCATTTGGCTTGTTATTCTTTTCTGGATACCTGATTCATACATGTTCATGAAATAAGGTTCTGGAGGTGAGTTCTTTACAGCCCTTACGTGAAAGAAAACAAATAGCAACTATATAAAGCCAGAAACGTGTATTTTGTGAAGATGCTAGTTGTTGCAAAGCTGACAGAGATTCACCCACAGTTCCCTTGGATGATGTGGCAAGATGACATTGAGTGTGCCCAACTGCGTACTTGAGCTCTCTCAGTTACCCAGGAGCCCATGCAGTGGTTTGTCTTATCTGAGGCATTTTCATATTTCAGATAGAATCAGCAGAGAAGGAGGCACTTTTTTCTTTTTAGAATTGATTACTAAATCAGTCCTTAAACAACTAATGGACCATTTTTCTTTTAAAGCTGTGGGCTGGAGGTTGTTGTGAACTGTCAGTGAGAAGCCATTCATCCTGGATTCCACCATCGCCTTTATTAGTCTTTTAAGGGTTTTAGAAGTTATCTCTACAGTAGTTCAAATTTCCCCACTGGTAAAACAGGATGAGCAGAAGAAATGCTTGAGAGTCCACTAAAGCAAATTTTCAAATCCTTTGCATGGCTGTGAACTTCTGGGAAACCCCAGTGGCAGATACACAGATACACAATCAATGAGGATAGGCCCTTTCAAGCAAGCTTCCAGAAATGAAAGAAAGATTACCCTGTAAATAGTTGTTAGAGAGGAAAAAAAGAAAAGAGACTCCATGAATCCTCAGCATGGAGAAGACACCTTAGTGTCTTCATAAAAATGAAATTATATTATGGTCATCATCTAATCATGATCTCAAAGTTAAGTATAATCTTGAAATTAGCTGGATGATCAATAAGTCTAAACTAAGAAGGGCA
The DNA here is from genome assembly GCF_023851605.1 of Tamandua tetradactyla. Taxonomy (NCBI): domain Eukaryota; kingdom Metazoa; phylum Chordata; class Mammalia; order Pilosa; family Myrmecophagidae; genus Tamandua; species Tamandua tetradactyla. The sequence continues at coordinate 7,462,997 of NC_135333.1, forward strand.
GCTCTTATCAAAATTAGATTTAAAATAGTTAAGCACCCTCACCTTCTCCTTCAGTTGAGTACCCTCTACACCCCTGAGTGCTCTAGGACTTCATGCTTCCCTAAAATTCAGAGGGCCTCTCATTGCCTGCAATTTTTCCTTTGCCTGACCTGGACCTTTCCCAACAGGTTCCATTCCTGTATCTCAACTGGGTGCACCTTACAATCACCAAGCATGCATTTTTTAGTTATTCATGCCTGGACCCCACCCCAGATCACTTAACCAGGATATGTGGTAGGGGTGATCTGTTTTGGTTTTCCCAAATTAATGTAATGTACAGATGAGGTTGAGAACCACTGCGCCATACAATCCAACAGTCTTTCTGTGCCTCAGGACCTTGTTTTCTGCTCTGTAACTATTCCTGGAATATGCAAATAAATACAAGGAAAACTATGCCTTAATGTCCTTAGAGAACTGTCCGCTTTTCCAGCCTTATCTTCAGCCACTGTTCCCAACAGCCCCTCACACCCATCCCTCCTTGAATAATATTGTTTACAAAATATTATCCTTTCTTAGGCTTCTGCTGGGTGATCCCAAAGCCAGTAACTGCCTCTCCCTTATCTCTGCAGGGCAGTTCAGCGGTTCTGTTGAACTTCCTTGTGTCCTGCAGATCGGTTGATCGCTTTCAAAGTGCAAATGCTTATTTCCAACGCAACATTAACATTTTTTCTGGCATCCTAGGTTCACTGGTCCTCTTCCACAGAGCAGCCTTGAGCAGCTGAGCCTGTAAACCGCCCAAGCATCCGTTTCTTCGTTTGCCAAGTACAGGAGGATGTTTGCTGTCTCTGTAGAGTGCTTTCTGAGGTCTTTGGGTGTACCCAGAGATTTAATAGGAATTCAAAATGTTAAGTCACATTCCAGGAAGGGAAAAAAAAAATTATCCTTTCTTTCAATCTTTATGGATGTTTCAGATGTTGGAGAGGTTCTTTGCCGCTCTCCAGTGGAGGCAAATATAGTCACCCTTTTAATATCGTTCAGATGTAACCTCCTTTTTGGAGCTTCCTTAGCCTAGCATTAATGATTTAGGGTAGTAGTTTTAAAATCATAATACATGTACCCAGGGGTATGTGAAGATTTCCAAGTGCCATATGGAAATGGAAGTTTTTAATGCATTTCTAGAGTGTCAACTTTCATATGTGGTCCTTCCTAATAACACATGGGTCTCATCTGTTACCTCTTCAAGGGTCTCCTTTGTCATTCTTCTCCCACTTTTCAAAAGAAAAGCCCACCACCCATCACACATTCTAAATCTCACTCTGGTGCATTGTCCTAGGGTATATAAACCTCCCAGGGCCCCAAAGAGTAATTTAAAACATTATTTTGGGAAAGTGCTTATCAAGATACTTAATCAAGGTACCATACACCCATTCTGAAAATTTCTATCTTTTCCTACCAATCATTTTTCTACCAAGGGTGAATTAGGAATGGGACATTTTGGCCTTTGTTGGCCCATTCTGAAATCAGATATGAATACTATAAAGTATTTGGGGTGGCAGTGATGCCAATTTTCATTCATTGACCTCACCATTTTCATCCCCCAATTACTGTCAAAAGAATCTATTGCTCAAATGGGAGATTAGTGGCAGGAAAATCAGAGTATACATAAGAAATATTAAACATTGAAATTTTTTCTTACATATTCAGTTCTTCTCAATTGTTTTCCATAGCAATCCTTAGAGCGTATTATAGCTGCTATAAATGTTTACATGATTTCTTTTAGATTTGGTGTGCCTTACACAGTAAGGTATTTAAAACATATTTAGCAAAGCATTAAAATATTTATTCTGGTTAAAATCTTGAACTTGTTTCCTCTTAAAGTATTTAGTATCTTAGATATCAGATCAGTTAATGTTTAGCAGTCTATAATTTGTTCTTTCATTAACTACATTGAAAAAGGCGGATCTGGATGTTTAACAAAATTAATGAAATTATTTATGAATTTTATACATTTTAATTTAATTATTTTCAAATACCATTGTTCAGTACGATTACTGAGGAATACCATTCCTTTTTGCATACTTCTTGCTTCATGAATAACTTATCATTGTAACTACACAATATATTGCATAAGTAAATGAGGAAATTTTTCAAGATGAAAACATTATATTAACACATCATTTTAATATTGACAACCACTTTTACCAGATTGGTAGCATTATTTATTTTTCAGTGGTTTTTATAATATTTCTCAAACTGCGTATTAGCAGTTACTTGAATGGTTAAATGAAGTCAGATTTGTTTTTATGGTGTAAGGTAAATCTCATTTAGCTAGTTATTCAGACTGACTTTGGTAATTAGGCTGTATGGTAGATATTTCCCATTTTTACAATTATCTAAATCTGCAGCTCCAATGTTTTTATGGAAATACAATTAAAGCACATGCTATTACAAATGCATTTTATTTAAAGATTTGTATTGACAAAGATGTATTGAAATTAACATTTTTCCCCAGCCCTTGCTGAGTATATTGGATTAACAAGGAGCCTTTAAGATAAAAAAAGTTACTTTGTAAGTTCAAGGGGATGGCACAACAATGGCTTGGGAGAAACCAGGGAGAAATCATCTGCAACAATGGCTTGGGAGAAATCATCTGCAAGAAGCAGATTTGCCCCAGTGACATGGACTGCTCACCTCAAAACTTGCCATGCAGAAAAGAAACAAACTTGTATGTTCTTTAAGCCACTGAGTTTTAGATTTGTCACACCAGCTTAGCTTTACCCTAAATAATACAGCACTATCCTTGAGAGCTTCCTGACTTGAACGTGTACTTACCATGATGTGTGGATACTCTTTATATTTTAGATTCCACTAAGCATTTTCATATTTCTTTTTTCCCCATGTGATCTTTATCTGCCTTTTAATTATGAAAGATGACACGTTGTACCAAATTTATCAAATTTATTTACAAACACTGAACATCATTTTTGTTTTGATTATTTTTTTAATTTTATGAATATCATTTAATTTTAAACACAATTTTCAGACACCATTTTCTATTCACACATTTTAACTCCTCTCTTTTCTGGGCGATTTTACCTTTCACTACCCATGTGACTCTTCCCCATGGAGTAAATGAGCAGTTTTGCTGTCACAGAGTATGTGCATCACTGGGGTTAATATTCTTTGTCCTTTCTCTTTCCCTCCCTACCAACCCACCATCCTCTTTAAAAGAACAATAATTTGTCCCCTTTTGAGAATATTCTTTTTCAATCTTTTTTTCATGAAAGAGACATTGTGTGGTATGAGTCTTGAAGGATAAACATTCCAAATGTCTTATCTTCTACTTGGACTTTCCGTTACATCATTTTCTTATGAGAAGACTTACAGACAGCATTCATGGGGAGGGCTCCTGGCCAGCCCTACCTCATTTGTTGTCATCATTATTATTTTTGATCTGTGATCACTCAGCTTATTTGGGATGCTGTTTATATTGTAAGAATTTGAGAATTTTGCCACGCAAAGGAGGACTCTAAGAGACGTTCTTTTATGCAACACGTAAGGGGTTTATTTTCCACACATGTGTGGGGCTCGCTGAACACGCAGGAACAGAGAGCCCCCCCGCCTGAGCTTGTAAAAGTTTTTTAAAAGGGGTAAGATGAGGGGGGGTGGGGGTTGAGCATGGGTCACAGGTGCTGTTTTGCAAAAAGCAGATAAGAGCAGTTTTACAACAAGCACTTTTAACAGTTTCACAGTGAGCATTTCTTGAGCATGAGACATGGGAGTGGCTATTGCAGATAGCCGCAGTTTTACAACAGGTAATTTAGGCGCAAGGAGTCATGAGGGGGAAGGGCGAGAAACAGATAACCGCCCTAGGAAAGTCTTGGATTGTTTACTTTCAACCTGATGGGGCCCATAATTCTTTTCTTTATAATTCTTAACTCACACCAAATGCATAGCCATGAATATAAAATGACACAAATGCTTTTGCTGGATATTTCAGAAGCTAAAATATATGTAAATAGCGAAATTAAGCAGGAAAAATTAGCTACTGTTGAGCTTTATAAAATCCCTTTTTACAATATTGGCATGGCATGTCAAACATAATTTGGCCTGTTACTCTTGGCTGCACATATAGCATAAAGAATGTGACTGCAGAACCCGTGGCGATACAGACTATACTGTTTATCCTTTGTGGGAAATAGTCTCAGGATGCACTGGACACCATGACTGTTTGCATGGATCACAGGTTGGAAGAGAAAAACTGGTCGCTTACAAAGCTCCAAACTGGTCTCACCTCTCTATGGCGATTAATATTTCTAAGAACATGTGTTGACTCCATTCTACTAAAGCAAGTATTAGAGGGAACGCCACCTTAGAGAAAGGGGGATGTTAATGGGCTTAAAGATTGTTAGCAGTGGGAATTTTCTCACATTTCAAAAACTTCTACACATTTTTGTAGATTAAAAAATATAGTTTTGTTTTGTTTTTAGTCAATTACATAAAAAATGGCTCTTTTTTTGCTTCACATTTCTACACCTTCATTTTTTCTTGCCTGTCCTGGCACTTCCGAATAATATTAAGATTCCTTTCTCTTGAGCACCTCTGGGTGAATGGGCAGTCTTCTTGCCATATGTATCCATGAATGGGGCTGGCTTTTATAAATGGAATTTACTAAGTTACAAGTTTACAGTTCTAAGGCCATAAAAATGTCCAAACTAAGGCATCTAGAAAAAGATACCTTGACTCATGAAAGGTCAATGGCATCAGAAATAATTCTGAGAAGTCACGCAGCTAGCATCTGCTGCTCCTTTGGCTTCTGGTTTCAAGTGGTTTCCATGGGGATGTTTTCTTTCTGCATCTCCACACACCCCTGCCCGTGTCGGCTCTGCTTCCTGTCTAGCTTCTGTCAGCTCTGTTAGCTTTTGGCATCTTCTGGGGGTTCTGCATTTCCAAACACATACGTCTGCACCTGTATCTATGTCAGTTCTGAAGCAGCTATGCTTTCTCTGAACTGTCTCCCCTTTTAAAAGACTCCAGTAAACTAATCAAGATCCACCCTGAATGCATGGAGTTAGATCTCCATATAATCTAAAGGTCACACCCACAATTGGGCATGTCATATCTTCACAGAAATAATTTAATCAAAACTCCACACCCACAACTGAGTGGGTCAATTTCCATGGAAACAATCTAATCAAAGGTTCTACCCTAAGCAACAGGTCTGGCCCCACAAGATTGGATCAAGATCGAAAGAAAATGGCTTTTCTGGAGTACTTCACAGTTTCAAACCAAAATAGGCAGGCTTTGATTTTCCCTTTGACCTCTCATGTTCTACATTGTAGATCATGGGTTTCTATTTTCTTCCCCTTCCCATGCTTTCTTCCTCCTTATCCGCTTTGTGTTCTGTATAAACTGGGCTAGTCAACCTGCTGTTGCTTTGTTTTTGTGTTTTTTTTTTACTTTTTTGTATGCTGTACGGTGGGGGTCACATTTTATTCTTCTTCCATGTGAGTATCCCGTTATTGCAGCACCGTATGTTGAATTTTTTTCCTTTTTTGTGGGGAGGCAGGGGAGTTTATGGCCAGGAATTGAATCTGGGTCTCTTGCATGGCACGTGAGAATTCTAACACTGAACTACTGTTGCACCCCCTGTTGCATTGTTTTTGTTGTTTATGTCCCCTCTCCATAATCTGCCTAAAGATTCGCTCCATTAATATTTTCCTTCTCTTTAGATTTGCCAATTAATATTTAATTTAACCAAATAATGTGCCAGTATCTCCTAGACTTCAATCATTTTTGGTATACTGCTATAATTTTATGATCAGAATTTTCATGCCTCATACCTGTTATAAACATGGTTGAAATCTGTCCCTGTTAAATGAACAATGCTTTTCATCCAGTATATGTTTTTCCTTAAGTACCTTTTTTCAACTGAATAAAGAAATAGGGTTAAATAAGAATGAGGCATCCTTGACTCTGATAGTAATCTTGATTTTAACAATTCCTGAATGCACTTATCAGATTTTCAGTAAGGCCTATGAGTGTTAGAGGAGCTTGGTTTATTAATAGAATGGCAGACACAGTCAAGGCTGAGCCATCCATCCCCAGTTGGAATTCTGCTGATGTCATGTTATATTAAGAGACAGGAACGCTGCCTATTGAATTCTCTCTTTCCCTCTGAAATATTCTCCATGTACATAGCAGAATGTCTGGTTAATGAGAACTCAAGGCTATCCTGTTGAAGGACACCCTGGGAGCCAGAGAGGAAGCCAGAGCAACAGGAGGATGTGTGTTCATAGGACTGACCCTTCTCCTAGAACAGGGGTGATGAACAAGCCTACATTCAAGCTTTATGTGGTTCTGTGTCTTAATACATTTTTGTCACAAGGGCAGGGGGGTGTGCACATGGCTGGCAGTTGGAGGGTAGAGGCAAGGGATGCTAACAAACATCCTAAAATGCACAAGAACAGCCAGTAAGTAAACAAAGGACTACTTTGCTAACTCTCAGAGATAGATTTCATATTTCAGGTAAGAAAACCACTAACTGTCTCCCAGTATTTCCTTTTTCCAAGTACAGCAAGCCACACGGCTGCCCAACTAGGACCATATTTGAAACTTTTTCTTGAAGCTAAATGTGGCCATGTGATTGAGTTCTGACTTACAGGATATGAACAGAAGTAATCTGTGAAACTTCTGGGCAACATTTTCAAAAAGTAAAATTTAATTTTTCTTTTTCCCACCCAAATGGCAGGAACCTAGAGCAGCTGCCTAGAGTTCATTTGTCAAGGATGGCAGAGCTATCCCACCAGTCCAGAACTACCCACCTCTGAACTCTTATGAGAAAGAAAATAATTTTTGTTTTTATCTAAGCCTAGTAGTTTGCATAAAAGCCTAGTCTATACCCCCAAGCAATATAGTCACATAGTTAATAAGAAGCAGAGGTTTTATTTGAACCCATGTGGGCCTATTTCTAAAATGCCAGGCTTTTTGGCATCCCCCATTATCAAATTTCTTAAAATGAAGAAAACAGAGCTCATGAAAGAACCTAACAGTACAAGAGAAAGAGAATGCAATCCTGATGATTTGAAGGAGTATCACCATTCTGAAAATGACGTACCCTATTTTATTGATTTTATGACACCCTTCCCTCAAATTGCTTAAATAAACATTTTAACATCTCTGTAATATGGATGCATTTTACAATTAATCATGTCTTAGAAGTGCAGTTAACTGGATGCCAGTCAAGACACAGTTGTGTGAAAACTTTACATTGATATTCTCTGGTAAAATAAAGATAAAAACATACATCAAAATAGCTTAAATTCAGTGAAAAACAATAATAGAGAAGCCACAGAAAAATTAGCTCTAGCTTACATAAAGACATGAAAGGGGAGTAGAAGGCCACTAGGAAAAACGAGAATGAGTTGAAAAGTATTAAATAAAACAACAATAACAACAATAATGCCGATACAAAAAATAATAGGCCAGAAAGGGATGGAAGAAAACTAACATTACAATAGGATAACTAAAATCTGTATCAGAAATTTTTTTTCATGCTGTATGGTGGGGTCACATTTCATTATTTTTCCATGAGAGTGTCCATTACTGCAGGACCATTTGTTGAATTTTTGTTGCTTTGTTTGATTTTTGGGAAGTGCATGGACCAGGAATTGAACTGAGGCCTCCCATATGGCAGGCAAGAATTCTACCACCAAACTACCCTCATTACGTCATAAATATTGAGAATGGAGTAAATATCACAATTATTCTAGAGATAAAGCAGAAAGCTGGAAGACAGTAATTTAATTAAATAAGACTTTTTTGAACGGAATAAGGCAAAAGGGTACACAGTGTATCGAAGGCAAAATGAATTAAAATAAACTAACACCTAGCTACATTGTGGCAAATTTATGAACTATGAATATAAAGAAAGAAAAAAATAAAACCTACAAGTCACCAAGCTAAAAAAAGGAGGAGAGAAAAAAAATTATTAATAAAAGAATAAAAATTATCCTGGCTTCAGAGTTTTCTCTCTAATATTAAATGCCAAAAGACAACACAGCAATCAGAGTTTTAAGGAGAAAAGGTTGTGAGTCCAGAATTTAATACATACCAGGCAGTTCCTGTAAATGAGCAGAAGAAAAGACATTTTAAATACCGCAGAGCTTAGAAAATCTTTTTCCATGTGCCCTTTTTCAAAAAAAATCGCTTGCAACCAAGGAATGCTCTTCTCCTTCATCCCTGCTTATTATGGTCCTATCTATTATTATTATTATTATTTTTTAACATAGGCAAGCACCGGGGATCAAACCTGGATCTTCAGCATGGCAGGGGAGAACTCTGTCTGCTGAGCCACTATGACCCTCCCTACATATATATATATATTTTTAACCACTCTAGTTCAAATCTATCTCCTCTATGAATCTTTCTCTGGTCTTCATAATCAGAACAAATTTCTCTCTTTTTTCTAGTCAGTAGCCTTTTATATGTATTTCTGTTATTCCATTTATTAAGATCTTCGTCTTAATCATTTATATTCTCCTTTTGGTCTATTCTGGCTTGCTAAAGTTGTTGGAATGTAATATACCAGAAATGGATTGGCTTTTATATTGGTGATTTATTAGCTTATAAGTTTACACTTCTGAGGCCATGAGAGATGTCTAAATCAAGTTATTAACAGGCCAATACTTGGACTCTGAAAGCCAAGTGAACTTGGGTTGAGAAGGCACATGGCAGTATCTGCTGGTTCTTCTCTCCAGAGTTTTCTTGCTTTCAGCTTCTGGCTGCTCCATTTCTCAGCTTTTCTGGGTACTTCTCTTAATTTCATCTCTTAGCTTCTGTGTGTGTTTTATCCTCTTATAAAATAAGGACTCCAGGAAGAGGATAAGACCCATCTTGAAGGAGGTGGGTCACATTTCAACTGAAATAACCTCATCAAAAGGTCTCCCACTACAATAGGTCTACATTCACAGAAATGGACTAAAAAAACATGATCCTTTCTGGGGTACATACAGCCTCCCAACCACCACATCTATACTGCAAGGTCTTTGGGGAAGAAATCCTATTCTTAACATCTTTGTTTTCCCCAACGCAACTGACATAGTGCTTAATCATTTGAGGCACTCAATAAACATTTTTCTAGAGCTCTGATGTCTGTATTATGCATTTTGATAATCTGAACAATGCCATAGCTCCAACTTCTTTGAAATTAGTTCCTAAGAAAAATTCTAAATTCAACACACTGAAATATGTTTCCTTAAAACCATAGCTCTAGGATGGGCCACCATGGCTCAGCAGGCAGAGTTTTCGCCTGCCATGCCAGAGACGCAGGTTCAATTCCTGGTACCTGCCTATGCAAAAAGAAAAAAAAAAACCAAAAACGTACCTCTGGGGCAGAGGTGCAAGGGTAGTTCAGTGATAGCATTCTCGCCTGCCAGGAGGGAGACCTGGGTTCAATTCCCGGCCTATGTACTTCCCCAAACAAGTAAACAAGCAAACAAAGACAGAAAAAACAAACAGACAAAAATCCAACAAACGGTGCTGCAATAATAGGGTACTCACATGGAAAAAGAATGAAATGTGACCCCCACCATACAGCATACAAAAAAACAGCAAAAAAAAAACTATACTTTTGTTCTTGACTCTCTGCAATGTACATTAGCTGTTTGACAGATATAATGAATGAATAATTAGTGATGGCCTTTTTAAGAAAAATGTACATTATTTAATTTTAATATGTTCATTTTTGTGAGACATCCAAATTAGTGGTTTTAGTTTTTATAAGAACTTCTGTATTGGGACCCTTCGTACCAACTAAATGGCCATCTAAGTATACAAGCCACCTCAAATACTATTAGAAATAGATGTGATATAAATAAAAATATATAATAGAAAAAAATGGATGTGCTGTAAATAAAAATATGTAATAGAAAAATTAAGCATATGTTTGAAAAAAGGTTAGATATATGTTAATCTAGTAGGCAGCATGAAGTTAGCTGAGATCGGTACATATTGTATATTGCAGTTGCATTACATGATATGAGTAAGCATGTAATTTACTTTGGATTAATTCCATATGTTAAGGGAATGATGAATTTAAGAATCCTACTTATCTGTAATTTCAGAAGTCTTCAGTATATATCACATGATGTTTTTACATGGATGTTCTTAATTATATATCAAATATAAAATTGTTCCACTTCAATGAAAAAAGCAATCCCAGCATAGACAAGCATCACCAGAGAAGGACTAGTTGGTTAACCAGACAAGAGCTAGACAACTCTGAAGACCTGTGTTGTCAAGCTATGACAGCCTGAAACGTCCAATTTCCATTACAGATACCAATGGCACCTTCATCTCAGCAAAAAGGCTAACAATCTCAGTAGCAAGATGGACATTTCTGAGTTTCCTTCTCTGTGCCTCCACTTGTAACCATTACTCATCCCCACCCTGCATCCCCGTTTTTCTAAGAGATGTGGTGTTTCTTTACCAGGATTAATACTTTAATCAAATTACAGTCAGCTTGACCTAGGGATTATTTTGTTTTATTTAATGTTAACCCAGTGAGACTTACCATTTGCAAATAAAGGAGTCATAGCTCCAATTTCAGAGAATGAGTCTAGCTTTCAAATTACATTGTTGTTAAAAGTCATCTCTCTCTCTTTTTCTCTGCCTTTTCTAAATAGTTTGCTGTGAAAATTGAGCTAGCAGTGTTCATTTGATAGTGTTCAAAAAATGGTGACTGCCAGATTTCTCTAGTCATTTATGCCTGCAAACATCACTTATTGACTTGCCATTGAGTGCTAGGTACAAGATGTTTCTATAGATATAACAGTGGCTAAGACAGAAGCTCCCACCCTCGCAGAGTTCAGGAAGCTCTTCTATTAACAATCTGGGGATAACGTTTAGTGATCTTTCTTTAAACACTGATTTTTTTATCTGTCTAAACAGGCCAACTAAGAATAATCTCGCTCTCAGTTCACCATCTTCAGTTGAATGAGTACCATATCTAAGGCAAAACAAAGAAACAAACAACCAACAACAAACAAAATCCACAAACCAAACCAATAAAAATAGCAAAACCTTCCATACCTTGTTTGGATTTCTGACAAATCCTTGCAATTAGACTCACAAAAGTCTGTCTTTTGAATACTGATATTTTCAGTATTTTTCAGAACTTAGAAATTTAACCCATAATTTCCATCGTTGGGCTCTAGGATTGGACTGCGTGATTCCCACTCCCTGGTTGTATGAGCCCTTAGTATTTCATTCTTGCCAACTTCTTTAAGGCTCAATTTCTGCACTTATAAAATAGGGACAAATATGAACCCTATCTTCTAGCGTAAAGAGTAAATAAGAGATTTCACATAAGAGCTTAACAGCTTAATACATGATTTTTTAATCCAATCAGATAAAATCTACTTCTGCATTTCATTTCAGTTGAGTTATGTTTAAATTCAAATGCTAGCATAATTAACCAGGTAAAAATGTACTATCTTTTGATATGCTTTTGGAGTGAGGCACATGGCAGAGAACTAGCCAACCGATACTTCCCAGTGTCAAGTCTTTGGGAGATGGTAACCCCGTGCCCAGCAGAAAGGGGGAGTGAGGCCTTTCCAGGGCTATTGGTTACAATAAAATAACTGCAGTTTTTACCACATCCGTTTTTACTTCCTTTTATCCAGTGTCAGGGCCATATCCTCAGACTCAGTAAATTCAGCTCATCCAGCACAACTAATATGGGTAATGAGAACGGTTGTAGACCTGTTTGACTTTACGGGCAGGTTTAAATCTTCATAATATGAAAGGATTTGAGGGATGTCAGGTTGCAGGCCCCACTCCTGCGACAAAGTCAGGTATTACATAAGGAAACCCAACAACCATTCTGACACACTCTGGGGTGATGATACCTTGTTCTAGAACTGGCCCTAAGTTTATATTCTCAGGACCCTGACAAACAAGACATAGAGCGTGACCTAATGGATTTGGCACACGTAACTGAGCCTACAGAATAATGCATAATGCTGGAACACCAATTTATGACTGGCCTACAGGGAAAGAATTGGATATTTAAGTTCACCAATCAGCATTTTTTATGATGAAGAAAAACTCACTGGAAAAGAAGCTCCCCTCCACCCCACCCCCATAAAGTGGCCGTTAAGAGCCTTTTATACAGTTTGTTTTGAATGAGCTTAATGAGGGTAGAAGTAGGAGATGGAGTGGGGTGCCACCAGAACAAGACAGTTGATTCTCTTCTATAGGGGTACAGACCAGAAGCTTTGCCTCAGTAGTTCCACCTCTGTACTCCCATCACTACAAATGTTAAGTATTCCTGGAACTTTTAAGCTGCTTGAGTTTTTAGTACTAGGAATGTATTGCCTCTTAGATATTATGTATTCCTTTACTCTTATTTGCTACCCTTTTACAACTTCAAGAAAGTTCTGGATTTGGGCAGATTAACCTGAGAAATAAACCTTTGACTGATTTTGCTGAAAACAAATCTTGGAATTACTGGTAGGAGAATATGAGGACAGAGATGGTAGATGACAAGTCCAAAAAGATTATTTCACAAGAAACATATGTAAAAACTTTGCGGGACAGGGGACAAATTAAAAAATATTCCAGAGAATCTTAACAAGGTCTTCAGCCAATAAAGGCCCTCATCTCTCCCAAGCTCTTTGTTTCATTCTTACTCCACTGATTCCACTTCTTCCCTCTGCAAATAAGACCAGCTTTGATATAATTTACATAATTGATATGGTATATAACAAACAACAAATAATAAATATTTGACAATTTTTTGAATTTTAAAATCGAGGTATAATTAACATACTGTAAAATAAGAATGCCATGCAAATTAGTGGGGACTTTTTTTTAAGCTTAGTAAATTTTATAATTTGGTCTCAACTGTGTTTTTCTAGATTTATCTGCTTTTCCTCACATCTACCATGCTCAGTTTAACAGAACACTGCTTTGTTTTCAAATTCTCTCAAATGCTTTGTTCTACTCAGTTTCTCCTGAGTGACACGATCTCACCTGGCACACACGTCCTTCCTTCAAGATCCAGCCCTTAAGCAATTTCTTCTTTGAAGCTTTCCCTAAAACGCTGTCCTCTGAACATCGCAGCTCTTCCGTACACTGCATTGAGATTCTTTTTTCATTGCAAATTATAGTCTAATTCGGTTGTGAGTTCTTCCTCCAAGACGTAGTTAGGGGCGTGTTGTATACAGCCTGTCCTTGCGTTTTAACCGACTGACACACAGTAGGTACTCGATAAATGGTTACCGTCAATAAGCGACGATATCATCTGTGCACTTGTTTTACTGCTTGTTCACGTAATCTCATTCAGTCTTTATTACAACATTATAAAATAGTAATTATCCTCACCTCTCATAACCTATTTACAGCGTAAATTAGAGATCAAGAGGTTAAATATCTTGCCCAGGGCCAGCCAATAAACAAAACGGAACTAGAACCTCCAAATTCAGGGTTTGTCGAAAGTTGTTGAGGCTAGCGTGAAGTTGGCAGAAAGATTTTAGCTTGGAAAGGCTAATTAATCGTTCCGTAATTTGGGTACTCCGCGCACAAATGCACAAGACTACGCGCTAGGTCTCCCAGAGAGCCCTGGGGCTAAGCCTCAAGTGATTGGTTGGAAGCGTTCAGCCAATAAATCTGAGACAAGCTCCTACAGACCAATCAAAGGCCAGAAGGGGCGGGACCTCCCAAGCGGGGGCTAGATTGACCTCCCAAGCGCGCAGCATGCTAACTTGTTCCGATCCCCTAAGGGCCTGGGAGCCTAGGCACTCGGAGATCACGCTGTCCTACTCTACGGGTCCATTCTTGCGCCCTCCAAGCGACTCCGCCTTTTGGCTGCGCGCTTCTGACCGTTAGGCCAACGCCAAGGACAAGCTAGGCGACCGGGAGGGCACGTGCGCGACCAGCTGTAGTGGCCGAGCGCTCGCCTGTCATCCCCGGGCTGCTTCTGGGCCCGGTGGGAGGCGACCGCGCGCGAAGTCCTGGTAACCGGGAGGCCGGGGTGCGGGGCGGGGTTTCGGCCGCGGGAGGACTCCTTTCTACTCCTTGCTCCCCGGAGCCTTCTGCGGGCGTTAAAAAGGCCCGACCCTCTTTCGACAGGCGCTCGCGGCGCTGTTTCTTGGCCGTCACTTGTGGAGATACGGCCTTCCCCGCCGCGCCCCCAGCGGGAGGAGAAGGCCCCACGGCACGTCACCCGCGCTCCGAGAGCTGCAGCAATCCGGTAACGCAGTGATTCCGTCTCCTTTATTTGTTTGTTTATTGACCCACGCTGTGGCCTCGTAGTCCCTTGCATCCTTCTCCGGATCCCGAGATGCTTGTCGAGGTTTCCCCGCGGGCGTCCGGCGCTGTGGGCGTCACCTTTTGAATTTTGCTGAGGAGCCCTGAGGCCCAAGTTTTTGCTGGACCCCTTTCCCCGACCAACGCCCTCTTTTCCCCAAACCATAAAAACCATCAGAACCCGAAAGCTTCCTCTTCCCGTGCTCCTGAAATATACGCTCATCATCAAGCTAACTCTGCCTCTGCCGTTAGGCTTGTTGAACGTAGCATTTTCCAGGATGCTTTATGTGTGTGGGGCATGATTTAACTTTCTTAGTCAATAAATGTTTATTGAGAACATGCTGTGCTCAGCCGAAGAAAGTTTAGGTGCTGAGAGACGGACAAAAGAAATCCTAGGAACTGTTTTAAAACTACATTGAATTTTTGTTTCTACGTCATGGATTAGAGAAGTAGTTCTGCAAACTCCAGCGTGGGTAGAATCACTGATGTTTGTTAAAATAAGCCCTACCTGCATATACTTACTAAACCGGGGTGGGGAGTAGTAATCTCCTTAATGATTCTGATGTTGGTGGCTCAGTGGGATCAACGCTGAGAGGGGTGCGGGATGAGGCTGGAAACTAACACAAGAACTGAATATAATTACATGAGGTTTTTTATCTGGGGGGGGGGAGGGGCGTGCATGGTCTGGGACTCGAACCGGATATCCCCCATGGAAGGCAGGCATTCTACCATTCTGGAGGGTTTATAATGACCTCAGGGTCTCCATTGTCATCCCAGATTATAATTTGAAGACACTCTCTTATAAGCAGTTAAAGTGAGGTGGGAGATGGAGCCAAGCAGTTGTAAGGACAGAACAGTTGCTGTCCTATGACAGAGTGAGAATGTTCAGCTCCAAGAAGGGTAAATACTAAATTCATTAAAGGACTGGGGAAAGTTATCAGAGGTTGACTGATGGTCACTGGGGAAAATTATCAGAGATTGATTTGTGATCTGTTATTTCTAGGGTTCTGATAAAAGGGGCTGAAGATTGTTCTTGAAACCAGTGGAATTGTGGCCGTGACACATTTTATAAGTGTTGCTATAAAATAAGACATCTTTCTCAGGAATATTAAGTAGTTGTTTGAGTAACATCTCTCATTCATGACCTCTTGCCTTCTCCTGCCACTTTAATTTTAGAAAGGAAGTGTGGAATTTCCCCTTCATCTGAATATAGATATCTGTATGAATGGTGAAATGCTTCTAAAGATTTAGAAGCCTTTGAACAGTGGTCTTTTACACAAAGTGAAAGTAATCCTCTAGAGTCATTTGCATCTAGCAGAATCCCCTCACCCTAATATTCACCATACAGTTGAACACCAAATTAGGTTTATCTTAGTCTAGCAAGGCTTCTTAATGGCACACTTAGGCAGGCCCTTAGACCTAGGAAAAACTTATTTTTGCTTCCATGTGGGTAGCCTGCATGTTGGAATTCCTAAAAACCCTGACACTTACTGGTATCTACAGTCTTAATGAGGCTTTTTAATGAATTGGAAATTTTGAATTTCAAGGCCTTAAGGCTAAATGTCCATGACCTCAGACCACGGTTGTGTCCACTGGGGAAAGGAAGATTATTGGGTCAGCAAACACCTTTTGAGAGAAAATTTTTGCTATAGCTCCTAGACATTGTTTGGGTTCATCTTTGCATAACACTGCATATTAATGAGAACATAGTTGATGAGTGCTTAATGGAGGAATGAATAAATGAATCAGTGAATTGATAGTAAATTCTGGCTTATTAAAGTCAAAGGGGAAAGAATATATTTTAAAAATGCACAAGCAAAGAAATACCTACAAAATGTACCAAGTAGTTGCAAACTAGAAAGTAGAGATCCAAAATAGTTAGCATTACCTTGCAAGGACTTGCAGGGCAGTAGTATGATGGTTTTTAATATAGCTAAGGTAGGAAATGTGCTGAGTAAGCATTCTGATCACTGATTATAAGGAGGAAAATAAAGATTTCTTTTGTTTGCTGTATGTTTTCTCCACTTAGCCCAAAGGAAAGGGAGCTCTAAGTAAATCAGACCTACATGGGACATTTTATCTTTGGAGGAGCTGTGTTCCTGAGACTATAGTTTATTACTTAAATGTGCATATTAGGGATTTATTGGCTTATGTCTTCATCTTGTCATACTTTTGGGTAATTCTTAAAGTTGTTGCTACCTCCTTACTTCAACATCTAATTGATGCTTTAACCATGTCTGTTTATTCTTTGAAACACTTGCTATGAATCAAAATACCATCAGTTGGAAAATAAATGTTAATGGCAGAAAGAATCATCACCCTGAATAAACAAGCTACATTTTAGTGACAGATCCACTCAAATTGGGAAAACACTGATTTGGACTCCCCTGCAGTCAAGAACTTTCCTTGGTCTCTCTCTTCTGGTCTGCAGTTATTAAACTATCTTATCTATCATCTATCTTAATATTTCCAAGGCTGTGTTATAACTAGTCAGCTGAATGGAGGAACTATAAAACTGTGCCTTTATTTACTTTAAAGATGTTAGAGAGAACCTACTGCATCCAAAACCTGACTGATCAGGAGTAAAATGTACAGAATGTTCTAGAACTAATGAACTGAGTAAAGGCAAATAGGAGGGTTTTTTTTTCTCACGACATAGCAACATTTCAGCCATTATCAATTTGAATGCCCTTTCTGCCAAGGTAAAAGAGAATTGCCAAGATGATTTGTTCTTATGAGAAGGTTCTGGAGAGGCATGGTAATTAGAAGCCAGTGAAATATAATTCCCTCCTGGAAAGGCTGAGGGAGTATACAATAATAACAATAGTGAACATATACACATTTTCAAGGAAGAAGTCCCCTAAGTTTCTCTAAAAGGAAAATCTCTTTTATTGTCCCCTAAGAGATAGATAAGCATGTGGACAAATAGGGAAGCAATGGATTTTTTTAAAGGATCCAGTTGCAGAGGATTCAGTTTATCACTGTATGCTTTTCCACAGTGAGCATTACCACATTTTACCCATCTATTTCCTGAGGTATCTTCTTACATGTGTGCTTATGGAACTATGTGAGACTTTCTCTGGATATAAACCCAGGACTGAGGTTGCTGGGTTTTATGCATCCTTAATTTTACTAAGCCCTACTGGAGTGGCTTACCTGTCTGCATTCCAAGAAGCACACATGAGGCTTCCTGTTTTCTTTGGCATTATTCATGCTTGTAGTGGTTGCCCAAGTAAAGTGGGACTACCTTAATTCACATGTCTCTGAGAGCTAATGAGTTTGAACATCTTTTATGTGCTTGCATGTTATTCAGGTTTCCTTTTCCTTGACTTGCCTGTTTATATCTTTTTATCCACGTTTTCTGTTTGATTTCTCAGTGATTTGCCGGAGTTCCTTGGACATTTTAGGTATTAGTCCCCCTCAGTTCTAGACACTGCAGAATCTTACAATTAAAAAAAATTTTTTTAATGCAGTTTTATTGAGATATATTCACATACCATATAATCATCCAAATTATACAATCAGTGGCTTACACTATCATCATATAGTTGTGCATTCATCACCGCAGTCAATTTTTGAACATTTTCATTACTCTCCCCCCACCCAAAAAAAAATAAGAAAGAACACCCAGGCTGCATGGGTAGTTCAGTGGTAGAATTCTTGCCTGCCATGTGGGAGACCTGGGCTCATGCATCACCCCCACCTCCCTGCCCACCCCCCAATAAAAAATTGTGAACAAAATTCTCTATGCTACAGTGTGATGAGTAGCTTCTGGTGTCGTCTTGGCCAATGATGATGCCCAGTTGTCTGGTCAGGCAAGCACTGGCCTGACCCTTGCTGCAATATTTCGTGGCTGGTTGATAAACTGGAAGGCTGATGTATTAAATATTTAGTCAGTTGATTATGTCTGTGGCTGATTGCATCTGCAGTCAACTAAGGTGTGTCTCCCACAATGGGATAATCCAATTAGTTGAGGGCTTTTAAGGAAGAAGAGCGACTCTTTGACTGCTTCTTCAACCAGGGAGTCTCTCCTGTCAGTTCGTTTAGACCCTTCATCAGAGTCACCGGCTTTACAGTCTGCCCTACAGATTTTGAACTCTTCCATTCCCACAGTTGCGTGAGACATCTTTATGAATCTCATATTTACATATCTCTCCTGTTGCTTCTGTTTTTCTAGAGGATCTTGACTAACATATATGCCTATCATGTATCTTCCTCTGTGTGTGTGTGTGTGTGTGTGTGTGTGTGTATGTATAGAAATACATATGTATGGGGAGACACATAAAAAGCAAACAAATAATAAAAGAACATCCAAAACATCCCATACCCCATATCACCCCCTATTATTTATTTATTTTTTTGTCTTTATTTTCTAACTCATCTGTCCATACATTGGATAAAGGGAATGTCAGTCATGAGGTTTTCACGATCACACTGTAAAAGCTGTATAGTTATACAGTCATCATCAAGAATCAAGACTACAGTCATCATCAAGAATCAAGGCTACATTACAGTTCAACAGTTTCAGGTGTATCCTTCTAGCTATTCTAATCCACTAAAAACTAAAACGGGTATTCTAGTTTGCTAGCTGCCAGAATGCAATATACCAGAAACAAAACGGCTTTTAAAATGGGGAATTTAATAAGTTGCTAGTTTATAGTTCTAAGGCCGAGAAAATGTCCCAATTAAAACAAGTCTATAGAAATGTCCAATCAAAGACATCCAGAGGAAGATAACCTGGGTTCAGGAAGGCTGATGAAGTTTAGATTTTCTCTCTCAAGTGAGAAGGCACATGGTGAATATAGTCAGGACTTCCTTCTCTCTCAGGTGAAAGGGCACATGGCGGATACAGTATCAACTGCTAGCTTTCTCTCCTGGCTTCCTGTTTCATGAAGCTCCCGGGAGGCATTTTCTTTCTTCATCTCCAAAGGTTGCTGGCTTGTAGACTCCCTGCTTCTCGTGGCTATGTCATTCTGCTCTTTCAGCATCTCCTGCTTTCTCCAAAATGTTTCCTCTTTTATAGAATTCTGGTAAACTAATCAAGTCCACTCGAATGGGTAGAGACATGCCTCCACCTAATCCAGTTTAATAGCCACTCTTGATTAAATCACATCTCCAGGGGGATGATCTAATTACAGTTTCAAACATACAATACTGAATAGGGATTAGAAGAAACGGCTGCCTTTACAGAGTGGTATTAGGATTAAAACATGGCTTTTCTAGGGTACATATATTCTTTCAAACCAGCATAATGGAATATCTATATAATGCATAAGAATAACCTCCAGAATGACCTCTCAACTCTATTTGAAATCTCTCATCATTAAAATTTTATTTTGTTTCATCTCTCCCCTTTTGGTCAAAAAGGCTTTCATAATCCCACAATGCCAGTATTTAACCAAATTTATCTTTTTACTTTTTTTTTTTAACATTATGGATTGGGCTTTTTGAGCTTTGCTGAGAAATCCTTCACTGTCCTAGGTCAGAAGGATATTCTGTATTTTTTGTTGAATTATTTTCTATGACATGGTTTTGTAGTATACAGTAATTATTGGGGTAAGAAGCCCCCTCCTTTTTCTACTTTTTTAAGGTTAATTTCGCTTGTTTTGGACCCTAAGTCTTCCACATAAATTAGAAAATAAGTTTGTCAGGTTTCTTTTAAAAAGACAATTGTATTACTTGGCATTAAAAAAAACAAATACCTTTGGTCTTTTGTTTACAGTGACTTTCAAATTTTGTGTTTGGGAGGGTGGTGTTGTTTGAGGGTAAACAAAATCTTGAAACGAAGTTTGTATTTCTGAATTGAAAAATGAATTCATCAGGGGCCCCAAGGAAAAGTGCTAGAACATTATCTTATTCAATTTTTTTATGACAATGGGGGAAGGAAGGAAGGTACGGTAACACAGTCAGATCTGTAATAAGTATGTAATTGCCAAGTCAATAGGGATAAACAGCCTAGAAGGAAAGCACATGGGGAAAACTGTGGGAATCTGTACAAAGGCAGAAAACTAGAAGAGGTGGGCCATGACAGTCAAGGGTGTGGCATTTTAATTTTATATGTTTTGTTAATTTCTCCCTTCTTTTTCCTGTCCTCATTAAACATGTGTGTTTAATGTGTGTGTGTACTTACTCAGTGGAGGAGGTAGAAGGGGAGTGACATGCAGATAATATTGATTAGCCATTGAAGGAAAATCCCTTTGCTGATGCCAAAGGACACATTTCATTTTCTGTGGAGAAGACATTTTTTTCTAGAAGGTCTGAATACCTTTCTTAATAGATTCTACATGCATGATCTGCTGCCTCTGTCCCTAACCACTCACCCACTCAGGCTCACATAATCACATTTCAGGTTGGCATGCAGCTGCACCCTTTTAAGAAGAAAGGAATTCACTTGGTATATAGATTAAAGTTTTTAGTTCTCTTTTCATTTGAAACTCTCTCCATTTAGTTGTTTTCATTGCCATAGATCCTATGATACAGGTAGGGTTGATGTTTCTCAATTGTACAAAAACATGAAGAAGTCTTGTCCAAAGTTGCACAGCTACCTAGGATAGCTGGGACTAAAAATTCACATTACTTGGCTTTTCTCCCTTCACCATTAGCTTAATTATTTCAGACTCTGGATGCTTATTAGCTGATAAGGCAGTTACATCATGAAATGTCCAAATTAATGACATAATTGAATTTGCTTTGTTGACTGTAGGTTGAAATAACTGGGCCACTACCTGGTGCTTACTTGCTTTTCCATTATATGTGTGCCATTAAGCTCTACCTTTTCTCTGCATTTCTTGAAAAGTTATTTGTTTTTTTCCTTTTGAAATACCCCTGGCCAATTCATTGGTTCCTAACTTTGTACTTTTTTTTTCTTTTAAATTAGAGAAGTTGTGGGTTTACAGAAAACTCATGTAGAAAATAACAGCGTTCCCATCTTCCCATTTGCCTTTCCTATTAACATTTTTTTCATTAGCCTGTTTTTTTTTTTACAATTGGTGAAAGAATGTTGTATTTTTTTCAGGAAATATTTTCTCTCGTCTGTAAGCTCAGTGAGCATAATTAGCATAAAAGGTGGCTTTGAAAAGAAATAGTACTCCCTCAGAGAAATCTAATACCTTTTGGAAAGAAACAAGATTTTGACAAATTTTTCTGGCAGGTTTCAGTTTTAGGATGCCTAGCTTACTTGGAATAATTTAGTCCAAATATTCTGTGGCCACCATGTATGTGAACTCCTGCTTATGTAGTATGTACCTGATACCCTAGACAGCAAGACAAGGCAGGGATTAAATTTGCATCCAATGCCAGTTTACAGACATTCATCCATTACTGGTTTGGATTTTAAATGAGCTTCACCTCTTCTTTCTCATCTTCTTCTTTTCTTTTCTTTCTTTTTTTTTTTGCCATCTCAATTTAGAAAATAGTTATTGAATACTTAAGTTCCAGATACTACCTTTGGCATTACTAAATATAGAGCTAGTGTCTAGACAAAGTGTCTTCCTTCAGGAAACTCTGTTAGCCCAACCAGCCCCACTTATTAGAGCTTTGCTCTTCTCTCAGGGAGCACAGAAGAAAATAGTAACAAGATAGGCTATGAGGTCATTTTAATTTTTTTAAATAACTTGTAATTTGGTAGGCAGTAGGGAGCTGGTGGAGGTGTATAAGGAGGGGGAGCAACTGATGTGAAGTTATTCTCTTGGAAGATTAATTTGGTAGTGGTGCATTGGATGGACTGGAATACAGGGTGACAAGGTATGGTGGTTATCTCTTACTTTGTAGGACACTTGACAGTTTACAAAGCATCTTCACATCTATGATCTCATTTAACCTGTAAAGCAACTCTGAAGGAGGTGATGCAGTTATTGTTATTATTATTATTATTATTATTTTGCATGGGCAGGCACCGGAAATCGAGCCCAGGTCTCCCGCATGGCAGGTGAGAACTATGCCTGCTGAGCCACCCTGGCCCACCCAGCAGTTATTATTTTTATTTTGCATGGATGCTAACTGAAGCTCAGAATTTGTGATGCCTGTAATATGCAGTGAGGGCTTGAAGAAAGGGTTTGGCACTAGGTATGGGAGATGGGACCACTGTGATGGTTTTTATTTTTTTATTTTTTGCATGGACAGGCACCGGGAAGCCAACCTGGGTCTCTGCAATGGCAGGAAGAATTCTGCCTACTGAGCCACCATGGCCTGCCCCAGTGTGATGGGGTTTGAAGATTGGATTTATAGAGCTTGGGATCTGAGTAGATGTTGGGAATCAGGGAGAATAAGAAGTCAGGTAATATTAGATTTTTAAGGTTAGGCTTTTGGGAAAGGTAATACTATTCCCAGAAATAGGGAGATAAGACAGAGTATATAACAAGTTTAGTTTTGGATATTAGACTGAGGCACAGGTGGGTAGTCTGGGTAGAGATATCAGGTAGATAATTTGAAATCTGGGTTTAGAATTGAGGCTAAGTTTTTTTTTAATTAGAAAGTCATTGCCTTCCTTAGAAAGTAATTTCAATAGAATGGTGGAGAAAGAAACACATCAAGAAGATGAAGAACTGGTAGATGCTGAAGTAGAGATAGATGGGGGAGTGGTGGGAAATGTTGGGGTGGCGGAGATCATGTTCTTTTTCCTTAGGTACAGAGAGAAGGAAAATAGTGTGAGCAAAGTTACAAGAGAACTTTGAAGTGGAGGGGATTGAATTTGAGGAGCTCTCAGCAGATGATTTTATACAGGGTTAGGCGGCATCACTTGCTAACAGTAAAAAGATGAGAAGGATTTGGTGCCAAAAGAAAGCAGAAGTTTGGGGCATGAGATATGGGAAGTGTTGTTAGAAGGCAAGAAAAGATGAATCAAAGAAGAGGTTCAACATTATGAATTTTCAGTGACACCAATCAGCTTAATTTTGTGACTTTCTAATAGTTCTTGGAAATCAGAAAACAGTATTGGAAAGAGTTGGCAGTGGAGGCTTTCTAGGACTATGAATTACAAGGTAGGAAGCATGGGAAGAGTTAAGGAGTTTGAGGGTGTTAGCCAGCTGTTATTTCATAGATGGAGCAAAAGTGAATAAAACCCTGTTTTATTAGCCATTATCAGTGCTGGCAGTAGGTGGGGTTGATGGTCAAAGCCAACAGTTTAAGTGGCAGTTTGGAGTTATTGATGGTTTTCGGATATCCATGCTAAATCTCTATTAAGGGAACATTGCACAGAATTAACAAGGAGAGAGAGCCCTCACTACTTTCTTTAGCATCTTGGCCTAGCCTTGCATCACATGAGTCATTGCTGTCCGTTTTCCTTATCTCTGAAACAGGAATAATCACTTTTACCTTAATTTGTTGCTTCACTGTGATTTTGTACTATATATAAACTTTCACTGTATAAGGTATTGTTATGATTCAATGAACATATTTTTGGAGTGCACCTATTATGAGCTCCACTTGCTCCCTATTATGAAGTATTGTAAATTACTCCAAACTCCCTCTCCATACATCTTTTTCACTTTTCATTCTTTAAAGTCGGGTTTTTACTTTCTTTAAAGCAGGTATGAAGAAAACACTGCAGGATGAGATTGAAGGCATTTTGCAAGAGAGAATTATGGTACTGGATGGAGGGATGGGGACCATGATCCAGCAGTATAAGCTAAATGAAGAATGCTTCCGAGGACAAGAATTTAAAGATCATGCCAGGCCACTGAAAGGCAACAATGATATTTTAAGTGTAACTCAACCTGATATCATTTACCAAATCCATAAGGTATTGGATTCACAGCTTCTTATTCTGTCATTCATTCTGCTGTTTTGTGTACTAAGAGCCAACTACTGTCCCCAGTGCTCTGGAAGATATAGAAAAGGTGATTTATTCAGAAAACAGAATGGGGACCCAAATAAAAGACAAACAGTGTGTTGGACACTCAGGATAAGGAGGTGAGGAAGGTATATATTTTCTGTTCCAGAGGAATTTTATACCCCAATGAAAAATGTGAAAGTCCTGGACAGGTTAGGGTTTTCATATACATTATCCTATTTAAGCCACTAAAACAGCCCTGATGAAGAATAAACAGAAAGGTGTTTATTAGTATTCTCATTTTGTAGATTTGGAAACTGAGGATTACAGACATTAAATAACTTGTCTGATATTATAGAGGCTTATTGACTTGAAATCCCATGCTCTTGCATTTCATTTTCCTGTCTCTGATAAAAATGACTAGCTGACATAAAGAAGCAGGGCAGGTAACTGGATATTATGAGACTTATTATTGTACTTTTAAAAATTAGAACAAAATAAAACATAGAACTAAATGATTTTATAGGTTGTGAAGGGAATTTCAGAATGATAAGACTAGAAGAGATAATGAGGGGATTTGATCTGTTTTCTTGATCAGGACCTAATTAGGAGGAGAAAGTATATTTACTAGTCAAGTGAGGAAGTTTTATCTTCTGAAGGGCATTAAGGCATTTCAGACTCTTAGGAGAAAGAATTACCTAAACAAATCACTTAGTGATTAAGTGATTCATTGAGTGTGAAAGGGGTCATTTTGCTAGATGGGTGTATCAGTCCAAGGTCTACAGAGAAACAGAATAAATAGGGTATATGTGTATCTATTCAGACATCTGTACAAGGAATGGGCTCACATGATTGTGGGGGTGGCAAATCTAAATTCTGTAGGGCAGGATGGAGGCTGGAAATTAGAGTAAGAATAATGTTTAAGTATTGAGCCTGCATTCCTTAGGCTGGATATTTAGGAAGTAGTGGAGGATAGAATCTTGAGGCAGAATTCCTTTTGATCCTTGAGCCCTCAGTTCTCATTGGTAAAACTGCCACTGTTTGGATGAGGACAACCCACAGTATTAAAGGTAATGTCCTTTACCTAAAGTCAACGAATTATAAATGCTAATTCCGCTTGTAAAATCCCTCCATGAGACAGCTAGGTCAGTGTTTGATCAAACAACTAGCTACCATACCTACTCAAGTTGACACAAAATTAACCATCACAGTAGTCAAATCTTTTTCTAAATAGGTGGCAGAACTGTTTTCAGTTAGAGAAAAACTAAGAATACATTTCCTGTAGTTATAGTGGAAATTGTAGATACTGAAAGGTTTAAAATAGGTCATTGAAGAGGTTTTGTTCTTCCTAAAGAATCGTAGCTGATTAAGTTTTTCTACTAGGCCTTGAGAATATGTAGCAATCCCAGTATAATTGTGGATTTCTGAGTGTAATCCCAGTGTAATGCGGATTTGGTAGTTCATCATGGATATGAAATATTTCAGCTTGTTGCAAATACCATTTGTTATGATGAAATCATAGCATTTGATGCGATATGCCATATGTCATGGTCAGGTTCATGTGCCAACTTGACCAGGTGGTGGTACTTGTTTGGTTGGGCAAGTGCTGGCCTGTCTGTTGCTATTAGGACATTTCATAGAATTAAATCATAATCATGTTGCTGCATCCACAGCTGATTCCATTTGTAATCAGCCAAGGGGGGTGTCTTCTGCAGTGAGTGATGCTTAATCTAATCACTGGAAGCATTTTAAGGAGAATTTAAAAGAGACAGGCTCTCTTCCTGTTTCAGCCAACGAGTCTCTCCTGTGTAGTTCGTCTAGACCCTCCATCAGAGTCGTCAACTTCACAGTTTCCCCTATGGATTTTGGACTCTATGTTCCCACAGTTATGTGAGACACTTTTATAAATTTTATATTTACAGGCATTTCCTCTTGATTCTGTTTGTCTCTGTTGTTGCACTTAGAGGTCAGATATTACTGTGGGAACTGCTGTTACTGAGCTGGAATCCTTAAATACAATGGGGATGAACGGAATCCAAGTTGGCAGAAGTCAGGTGGCAGCACTTAATCGTCAAAGACAGGATAGATGTGGCTATTATAATAGACAGCAAACACAAAACAGGAGTCAGAGTAATCTGACTCGCAGAGATTGTGGCATCGGCTAGTAAATCATGGGGTACCTAGAAATACAATAGATGGGCAGTCTACTAAATTCTTGTTAGAGCTGTATAAACAAAAGACTTCTAGGTCAAGTGAACAGAACAGAAGTCTAACTTGAATTACAAAAACACAGAGTCACAGCCCCTTAATCAATTTCCAGACTTGAGACAGTTTACAGGCCAAGAGCCCCTTGAATGAAGGGGAGGCCAGGTCCCTTTGGGGGAGAACCCTGTTATACTGCCACAAATTTATACTGTTAATCTTCCTCTAAGCTTTCCCCAAGGAGACCGACAGCTTTTTACCAGGGTTACTGTGCATTGGGGAAAAGGAAATGATCAGATATTTCTGGGATTATTAGACACTGGTTCAGAAGTGACATTAATTCTAGGGGACCCAAAACGTCACTCTCGTCCACCAGTTAGAGTGGGGGACTTATGGAGGCCAGGTGATCAGTGGAGTTTTAGCTTAGGCCTGTCTTATAGTTGGGCCAGTGGGCCCCCAGACCCATTCTGTAGTTATTTCCCCAGTTCCAGAATGTGTAATTGGAATAGATATACTGAGCAACTGGCAGAATCCCCCCATTAGCTCTCTGACTCATGCAGTGAGGGCTATTACAATGGAAAAGTCTAAGTGGAAGCCACTAGAACTGCTCCTACCTAACAAAATAGTAAATCAGAAGCAATACCGGATTCCTGGAGGGATTGCAGAGATTACTGCCACTCTTAAGGACTTGAAGGATGCAGGGGTGGCGATTCCCACCACATCCCCATTCAACTCTCCTGTTTGGCCTGTGCAGAAAACAGATGGGTCTTGGAGGATGACTGGATTATCGTAAGCTCAACCAGGTGGTAACTCCAATTGCAGCTGCTGTTCTGGATGTGGTATCATTACTTGAGCAAATCAGTATACACCCTGGTACCTGGTATGCGGCTACTGATCTGGCAAATGCTTTTTTCTGAATAGCTATTAGTAAGGATCACCAGAAACAGTTTGCTTTCAGCTGTCAAGGTCAGCAGTATACTTTCACTGTCCTACCTCAGGGATATATTAAATTCTCCAGCCCTACGTCATAATCTTGTCTGCAGGGAACTTGATTGTTTCTCCCCCCCACAAGATATCACACTGGTCCATTATATTGATGATATCATGTTGATTGGACCTAGTGAGCAAGAAGTAGCAACTACTCTAGACTTATTGGTAAGGCATTTGCGTGTCAGAGGATAGGAGATAAATCCAACAAAAATACAGGGCCTTCCACCTCAGTGAAATTTCTAGGTGTCCAGTGTTGTGGAACATGTCAGGACATCCCTTCTAAGCTAAAGGATAAGTTGCCGCATTTGGCCTCTCCCATGACCAAAAAAAGAGGCACAATGCCTAGTTGGTCTCTTTCAGCTTGGTGACAACATATTCCTCATTTGGCTGTGCTACTCTGGCCCATTTATTGAGTGTCCAGAAAAGCTGCTAATTTTGAGTGGGGACCTGAGCAAGAGGATGCTCTGCAACAGGTCCAGGCTGCTCTGCCACTTGGACCTTATGATCCAGCAGATCCAATGGTGCTGGAAGTGTCAGTGGCAAATAGAGATGCTGTTTAGAGCCTTTGGCAGGCCCCTATAGGAGAATCACAACGCAGACCCTTAGGATTTTGGAGCAAAGCCTTACCATCTGCTGCAGATAACTACTCTCCTTTTGAGAAGCAGCTTTTGGACTGCTACTGCACCTTAGTAGAGACTGAACATTTAGCATGGACCACCAAGTTATCATGAAACCTGAGTTCCTATCATGAGCTGAGTGTTGTCTGACCCAGCAAGCCATAGAGTTGGGCTTGCACAGCAGCACTCCATCATAAAATGGAAATGGTGTATACAAAATAGGGCCAGAGTAGGTCCTAAAGGCACAAGTAAGTTACATGAGGAAGTTGGCCCAAATGTCCATGGTTTGCACTTCTGCCACATTACCTTCTCTTTCCCAGACCAGAGCTATGGCCTCTTGGGGAGTTCCTTACAGTAAATTGACTGAGAAAGAGAAAACTTGGGCCTGGTTTACAGATGGTTCAGCACAATATGCAGATACCACCCAAAAATAGACATCTGCAGCACTAAAACCCCTTTCTGGGGTGTCCTTGAAGGACAGTGGTGAGGGGAAATCCACCCAGTGGGCAGAACTTCGAGCAGTGCACCTGGTTGTTTGTTTTGCTTGGAAGGAGAACTGGCCAGAGGTGTGTTTGTATACTGACTCATGGGCTGTGCTAATCGTTTGGCTGGATAGTCAGGGACTTGGAAGGACCATAATTGGAAAATTGGTGACAAAGAGGTCTGAGGAAGAGGTATGTGGATAGACCTTTCTGAGTGGCCTAAAAACATGAAGATATTTGTGTCCCATGTGAATGTGTACCAGAGGGTGACTTCAGCAGAGGAAGGTTTTAATAATCAAGTGGATAAGATGACCGTTCTGTAGAAACCAGTCAGCTTCTTTCCCCAGCAACTCCTGTCATTGCCCAATGGGCTCATGAACAATGTGATCATGGTAGTAGAGATGGAGGTTATTCATGGGCTCAATAACATGAACTTCCACTCACCAAGGCTGACTTGGCTACAGCCACTGCTGAGTGCTCAATCTGCCAGCGGCAGAGACCCATACTCAGTCCCCGATATGGCACCATTCCCCGAGATGACCAGCCAGGTACATGATGGCAGGTTGATTACATTGAACCATTCCCTTCATGGAAGGGGCAGTGATTTGTTCTAACTGGAATAGATACATACTCTGGATATGGGTTTGCTTTCCCTGCATGCAGTACTTCTGCCAGAACTACCATGCGTGGACTTACAGAATGCCTTATCCATCATCATGGTATTCCACATAGCATTGCTTCTGATTAAGGAACACACTTCACAGCAAATGTAGTGCGGGAATGGGCACATGCTCATGGAATTCTCAGGTCTTACCATGTTTCCCTTCATCCAGAAGTAGCTGGATTGATAGAACGGTGGAATAGCCTTTTGAAAACTCAATTACAGTGCTGACTAGGTGGCAATACCTTGAAGGACTGGGATAATGTTCTCTAGGAGGCTGTGTATGCTCTGAATCAGCGTCCGCTGTATGGTGCTGTTTCTCCTGTAGCCAGGATCCATGGGTCCAGGAACCAAGGGGTGGAAATGGGAGTGGCACCACTCACTATTACCCCTAGTGATCCACTAGGGGAATTTTTGCTTCCTATCCCTGCAACCCTGAGCTCTGCTGGTCTATAGGTTTTAGTTCCAAAAGGGGGAGTGCTTCCACCAGGAGAAACACCAGTGATTCCATTGAACTGGAATCTAAGACTGCCATCTGGTCACTTTGAGCTTCTCATGCCCCTCGATCAACAAGCCAAGAAGGAAATTGCATTATTGTCTGGGGTGACTGACCCTGACTATCAGGGGGAAATAGGACTGCAACTACACAATGGAGGTAAAGAAGAGTTTTCTTGGAATATAGCTGATCCCCTAGGGCATCTTTTAGTACTACCATACCCTGTGATTAAAATCAATGGAAAACTGCAGCAGCCCAATCCAGGCAGGACTACCAATGGCTCTGAAACTTCAGAAATGAAGGTTTGGGTCACCCAAAGGTTTGGGTCATGTGGGCAAAGAACCACGGCCAGCTGAAGTGCTTGCTGAGGGTAAAGGGAACATGAAATGAGTAGTGGAAGAAGGTATTGATAAATATGAACTTCGACCACGAGATCAGTTACAGAAACAAGGACTGTAATGCTGTTTTGTTCATGTTGTACTATTTAAGTTGTAAGAGATCAAGTTTAAGAATGAATATTACCCAAAGACTTGTATCCTATTTTGGGGGAATTTAATGTGTGTCCGGTTATATGCAGGACAGTTGAGTATTGTTAGGTGAGGAAAAAAAATGTGTCTTTTATTGTTTTCTATTTAGAAATTAGGTATGGTTTAAGGTAATGTGTATAGCTGCCAAGTTGACAAGGGGTCATGTTTATGTGTCAGCTTGGCCGGGTCAGGTTCATGTGTCACCTTGGTCAGGTGGTAGTATCTGTTTGTTTGGTTGGGCAAGTGCTGGCCTGTCTGTTGCTGTGAGGACATTTCATAGAATTAAATCATGATCACACTGGCTCCTTCCACAACTGATTCCATTTGTAATCAGCCAAGGGGAGTGTCTTCTGCAATGATGGATGTTTAATCTAATCACAGGAAGCCTTTTAAGAAGGGTTCAAAAGAGACAGGCTCTCTTCCTGCTTCGGCCAGCAAGCCTTTCCTGTGGAGTTCATCCAGACCCTCCAACAAAGTCATCAGCTTCACAGCCTGCCATACATATTTTGGACTCTACATTCCCACGGTTACATGAGATACTTTTATAAATTTCATATTTACGGATATTTCCTCTTGATTCTGTTTCTCTAGAGAACCCTAACTCATACACCATATGCTATATTATTATTCACATGGATTATCAGTACAGTGTAAACTCTCAGAAGACACAAATTTATGCCTGCTTTTCACTACTGAATCCCTACTGCCTAAAACAGTATCTAACACATAGTAAATACTAAGTAGATAGTTGTCGAAGGAATGGATCCTTTTCCTGAATATTAGATAGCTATATAGATGGCACAATAAGGAATCCATGATAGGTACATAAATCCAATAAGGTCAACCTGGCTGTCATTCCTGTGGTAATATTTAATAAGTGGAGTTTTTTGAAGGCAGAGGCCATGTTGTGTTCATGGACAAAGAAGGGGAAAAGACTAGATTGTTCTCAAAATTAGTTGTTTCTAGAGAAGTTTAGTGGCCATAAATCAGATCTTTTTATGTTTAATTTTAATGGAATGTCCAAATTTTATTCAAATGTCTAATAGCCTATAGCTGTTATTAATGTTTTCCGTTAATCCTTGAAGAGTATCCGTGAGAAAAATGAGGAGCAGAGAAATTAAGTAGCTCGTCTCAGATCACATATTTTTCTAAGTTGGTAGAGAGGATAGGTGTTTTAGTTTCCTTCAGCTGCTCAAGCAAATACCATGTGATGGGTAGACTTAAACTATGGAAATTTGTGAGCTCATGGTTTTGAAGCTAATAAATCCAGATCAGTGCATCATCAAGGTAGTGCTTTCCTTCTGAAGACTATGGTGCTCTAAGACTGGCTGCCAATGAGCCTTGTTCCTTAGCTTGTCACCTGGGAAGAAACCTTTTCCTGGTTGATCCCTTTTCTTCTGGGTTTCATTGATATTCAGCTTTTGGTAGCTCCCTCTGTGACTTTCTCTCTCTCTCTGAATTTCATTCTCTTATAAAGGGCTCCAGTAATGGAATATTAGTTGGTTTTTAGTTCATATCCTTTTGCTATGCATTTATGTATACATGTATATAGGTATGCATATTTGTACGTGCATATCTGTAGAAAACACTACCGTTTGTGTTTTAAATTTAGTGGTGCCATCCTTTATATAACATTGTGTTCTTTTCCCTTTCAATAATGGATATTTCCCATGCCAGTATATGTAGATATATGTAATATTTATTAGCTGCTACATAGCATATAATGAAATGACTATATTAAAGTATATTTAGCTATTTTTCTTTTGATGGATATTTGTAATGTTTGGGCTTTTTTGTTATTATAAACGTGTAAATCTTGGTCTTTATTTCCTAGTTTTTCCTATAAACAATGTTCATCAGTTTGAGAGATGTTGGGTTTACTTGCTATTGGAAAATCAAGGAGGTTGAGAGATTCCAGTATGCTATTTAGATTGAAGTTGAGATGGTGTCCAAAGAATGAAACTGCAAGACAGGTTTCAAACAGTAAGAATAGAAGGGCATCAAGATCCTCATGGTTCCGGTAAAGGTGCAGAGCTGATTCAGAGGTACTAGAAGATGTGGACTGAAAAATTGAGAGAGGGTATTTCAGAACTTGAGATTTCAGAGGTAGCAGTGGGGATCAGATTTTACTAAAGCAGGGAGAAGGGAAGGGAACAGAGTTAATTTTTGTTGAGTAACCATAATGTGCTAGTCACTTGATATGCTGTCTTGTATTATTGTACAACCACCCTGTGAAGTAGGATTACAGCACTTTCAGATAAGAAAACTGCGAGTGAGGGTTTAAGGAACTTGCTTAACACACAGTCCTAGCCTGTGAACTTTGTCTGAATTAATGTTCTGTGCTTATTTAATCCCACATTCCTTTCTGTGAAATCTTAAACATTTTTGCATCTCTAGCCTCTAGTGTAGTTAACATTTAGTAAGTGGTCAAAAGATGTTTGGTGGTCATGATGACAGAAAAGGCAGTTGAGGGCAGAGACTCTAAAACTCATAAGCCTTGTAATTCTCTTTTGTAGGAGTATTTGCTGGCTGGGGCAGATATCATTGAAACAAATACTTTTAGCAGCACAAGTATTGCCCAAGCTGACTATGGCCTTGAACACTTGGTAAGAATCCCATTTTTCCTCTTCTTTGAGATTCTTATGAGCATTTGCTACATTGTTAGTTGTTCCTGGTTATCTGTTGTGGTGAGACAGGGGAAATCATATGTCTCTTTTGTTTATGAACACAGTAGCCCATTCATTTTCTAACTGGCTTCTTTTCTGGGAAAATGATTATCAACAGCTACTACATAAACATCATTTTATTTGATTAAGGCATAATTTGACTGTATGCACACTATTTTGTGAGGCCTTAAGTATTTGGTGCCAGATTTGGTTCCTTTTTAAACAACTTGATGCTACTGTATTTAAATTTTGGAAGACATTGTAAATGATGGAAATGCATAGTAGATGCTAAACTCCCCATTTCTGTGTGGTACTTTTCCAGTCACTTGCCTCTGCTTTCATGCCGGGAGTCCCAAGTGCTCTAAGAGTGGGGCTTTGTGAGGTCAAATGTATTTTGGGTTATCAAGAGAAAATGAAATTATGTTCCAATTACTTTTTTGTTTGCAGAAGTTGGTAAACTTTGGAAATGGCTGAATAGTAAATACTTCAGGCTTTACTGCCTAAGTACGGTATCTGTTACAACTACTCACCTCTGTCTTTACGGTGCAAAAGAAGTCATAGTCAGTATGTAAATGGATGGGCATGGCTGTGTTTCAGGAAGACTTTATTTACAAAAATAGACTATGGGCTGGATTTGTCCTACAGGCTGCATTTTCCTAACTCCTGTTTTAGAATATTCTGGTTTCTTAGTTACCAGATCTAAGGACCCAAGTCCCTTAGAATTAGAAGGCATCTTGAAGAACACCTAATCCAGGATATCCTAACCTGGTCTGTGGAAGGGCTCCACACTATGTATGTGTATGTGCATACTTTTTATTTCCTGATGAGAGTTAATGGCTGTTTATCTAATTCTCAAGAGGTTAATATTCTACTCAAAATTAAGAACCGCTGATTCCAATCATCATGCAGTGAAAGAAATAGAGACATGGAGAAGCTTTCAAGGAAACTGTGCAAGATTATAATTAGGCGGGCACAGAACTAGTGCTAGAACCCGGGACTCCTACCTCTGAAGCCAGTGCTTTTTCCATTTCTATACTTCTATCTAATTTTCTGAATTCTTAACTACATCAGCTTATTTTCTGAGATGGCATTTGTCCAGAGATTGTCTATTTTACCAGCCACTCTTGGTTTGGGGGAAGACTCTGAAAGCAGTTCCCAAGAATCCTAACCTTAACTTGCTGCCTTCTTTGCTAAGATTTCATCCGAGACTTCAAAGTAATTCACTCTGACATTTCCTTGAATAATACTGGGTGTTTGATGATCGTGAATTTCTTTGTTATTGTATTGAATTTCTTGGAAGGGCAATGTAACATTTGTGGTTGATGTGTTAGGCCTACCGGATGAACAAGTGCTCTGCAAGAGTGGCCAAAAAAGCAGCAAAGGAAATAACTCTCCAAACAGGTAAGGAACATTCTTCCCTTTTTTGCACAGATGATTCCTTTAACTTTCTTGGCCATAATATGCTGTCCTATTACTGCTTTTTTTTTTTCCATGACACTTGGCCTACCACTAGCAACACTGCAGACACTGTATCCTGGTAGGTTACTTCTCTGCAGTTTTTATTATCAGGCATTCATCCTCTCTCTGAATTGATGCTATCTCTGTGGGCCTTGGGCTCAGGAATTGCTCTGTGTTTACTGTGCTGGACGTTATAGCTTAACTTTGTAGCAAGGACCATGGATGACGTACATGTCTATTTAGAGCCGAACTGCTTTTTTCTTCCTTTTGCAGCACATTATCAGGTTATTAAGGTAATGGCTGACTGCTTTCATTATTTTGGTTATCCTTAGACTATTTTCATTCTTTTAAAACCACTTTTCTTCCCATGATTGATTGTTTAGATAAAGAGATAACTTCTTTTGAATATTTTCCACTTTATACTACTGATGCCCTTGAAGGCTCTGAGCAGCACACAAAAATGTACAACATTAGATGCAGTATTGTTGAAACTTGGAAAGTAGTTCCCCAAAATAACTAATCTGGCTGGGTGCCATAAGAACACTTGGGTATCAGTTTATGGGGAGGCTTTGAGAGAGGGAAAGGAATAGAAGAAATATATGGAGCCTCCTGAGATTTGGAATTGTGAAATTATTGCCAGAAGGAAAGATGTAAAGCAAAATTGTTAGGAAATTAGACACAAAGCATACTAATGAAGACCAAAGTAATTTTCAGGAACTCTGATTCTAAGAGATAATGTTTAAATCTATGGAAAAGCATAAAACATTATCAAACAGATTCATAGGTCAGAGGACATTGAGCCCACTAGCGCAGGGAAAGATAAGGACATTTTTTCTTATACCCACATTGTTGTTTAGGATAGATAAAGAATATGTGTGCCCTGTAACTTGTCCAAAGTCTGGGTTACATAATTTCCCAGTGAAATCTCAGGCAGTCCCCAGAAACAAACATATTTCTACAATGATATCTATATATTGTCTCAGTAAGTGGATTAAAGACTATCCCTTGATTAGTGGCTAAGTTTTATTGCCAGATGGGTTTTCTGAGCTTTTTGGATTTCAGAGTTGTGGATAAGGTACTGTAGACCAATGTTCTAGAAAAAATCTTACAGGCTATTGATTCACAACAAAAAGGTTGAATAATTAGGGATCTCATAATCCTTTTTTTTTCCCCAAAGGAATTAAGAGGTTTGTAGCAGGAGCTCTGGGTCCAACTAATAAGACACTCTCTGTGTCTCCGTCTGTGGAAAGACCAGAATACAGGAACATCAGTGAGTACTTACCATTTATAGTAATTGACCTTGGACAGGTACCTCTGTGCTTCAGTTTTATCATCTGTAAAGTGGGATCAGTAATAGGCTGTCCTTCAGTTTAGTTGTGAATTAATCCATGTAAAGTGATTACAGTAATGATGGGAAGATAGTAAATAGACATAAATAAAAAGTAAGCTGCTATGGTTATCATTATTAGAACTTGCTTTCAATGTACATAGTGTTGTGGTAAATGCTTCTTTGTTAGTTTATTCCCACATGAGAGTGGGAAGCTACCGTTTCTTTTTTTTCTCTTGTGCGGTGTATTATGAAGTATATTTAATACAGCAAGCATAAATTTCCTGTTTATGCTGTTTCTATCGAATATCTGAGCTTTTTTACTCGTTTTTTTTTAAGTGGGTTGCTAAAATGGAGAGGGAGATCATTTCTCAAATGGAAGCAGAAAGCACAAAAAATTTGTAACAAAACTTTTACCTAGATGATTGAACACTTGTTTGAGATTTTGGTGTCAAAGAGCAGGAGGAAAATCCCTGTTACAGGCTCACCTTGGATTACAGTCTTTTACCGCAGAGAGTGAGAAGGTGGTGAATTGACCCGTGATGTATCCAGATCAGTTTGCAGCTTTCTATAGTTATTCCTCATACTCATCTTTTAATTGGTGATAAAAACAAAATCTCAAAAGAGTTATATATTTTAAAGATGCTGAAAATAAGGTACAGGGTTTAAGAAATGCATATACCTTCCCACTCACTAACTCATTCTCAGCTCGTACAGATGGCTTGTATTCAACTTACTTGTTTACTTTCCATCACTGCCATGTTTCTTTATCTTGTTTCTTACAAAAGGCAGTGTTGTCCTTAAACTGTGTATTTTAAACCAGCAATAGTTAGTTCTCAGTACCAGATCTGAACTCAGCATACCTTGGGGCCTTTCAGAGTATATTGATGCCTGATAAGCTGTGTGGTTCATTTTTTGTAGCATTTGATGAGCTTGTAGAAGCATATGAAGAGCAAGCGAGAGGACTTCTAGATGGTGGGGTTGATATTTTACTCATTGAAACTGTTTTTGATACTGCCAATGCCAAGGTAAGTTGAGGGAAAAAAACAAATGGATGAAACTGGGGTGGGAGTTATGATGAATCCACTAATATAATGAGAAGATAATAATAGCCTTTTTCAAAGTTAAATAAAATTCCTGTATTTGTTTCATTTTATTCTTCGGTATTTTTAACTCAGGCCAGTAAAGTAAGGAATGTATAAAAGAGCTATTTAAAGCTTTTAAAAATGTTTTTTCTAATTATGAAAACAAATTTTCACACTTAACTGTTGTGTGTGGTATATATCTGTATACACATACATAGGTAGTAAATGCATGCACATGTTTCTAAATTTAAAAAGTACGTAAGTGTGTCCAGTGAAAAGTAAATATCCTTTCTTCCCTCTCCAATTCCTGAATATCTAGCTGTCTTCATCAAGGTAGCTACTATTACCAGTTTATAAGTCCTGACAGAGATTCTCTGCAAATATAAGCGTGTGTGTGTTTTTGTTTTCCTTTCCATCACTAAATTAAATGTAACCTACTCTACATACTTGTATATTTACTGACCCCTTTTTTTCAAATAAAATGTTCCCCTGTATCTCTACTAATAAAATCTATTTTGTCTACTAGTATTGACATTCCAGTTTTTTCAGATTGTGTGCTGCAATAAATATCTTTATATATATGTTGCATATGTATATATTTATACACATGTGTGTGTATATATATATATATATATATATATATATATGCATACACATATATATGATAAATTTTGACAAGTGAAACTGCTTGGACAAAGTATATGCACATAGTTAATTTTGATCTTTAGTGCCAAATTACCCTCTTTCGAGATTGCACTAATTTATACTCCCATCTCCAAACCGCATACAGTACTACTAGTTTGCTACACCCTCTCTAACACCATGTATTATTAAACTTTTTGATCTTTTCCAATATGACAGGTGAAAATGGTATCTCAATGTAGTTTTTTTTGCATGGGCAAGGCACTGGGAATTGAACCTGTGTCTCCAGCATGGCAGGCGAGAATGCTGCCACCGAGCCACTGTCGCACCGCCCTCAATGTAGTTTTAATTGGTATTTTTCTTACCTCAAATGAGAGTATCCATCTTCTTTAGTTTTAGAACCATTTATGTTTCGTTTTCAGTGATTTATGTCTTGTGCCCTTTTTGAAAATTAGATTTTTGTTTTTCTATATTGAGTCCTTTAGTAAGGAAATCAGGCCTCTATCAGTGAGTAGTATATATTATCTTCCAATTTGTTGTTAGACTTTTAACTTGTGGTGCTGTTATTGTTGTGATTTTGTTTTTGTTTTTTTGAAGGTACAGGAAAATTTTAATTTTATATAGTTGGCTTTGTGGAGTCTGTTTATTTTGGAGGCAGAAGACTATACTTTGAAGGGCATTCTCCATCCCAAGATGAAGAAAGGAAAAGTCCTTTTTGTCTCTGTTACTTTTAAAATTTCATCAAATCTTTATTTGCTTGGTTATTGTAGAAATAAGGACACAGACTCAGAAATTTTTATTTCTTAACTAAATTATTTGCTTAAAGTAAGAATAAGGGGCGTAACCACCAGCCAGAGCTAACGTATCTCATTCTTAGCTCATCAGTTTTATGGGTTTTCTTTTTCATACCTTTTCAAATTGTTTTTTGAATCTCAAGTAAACAAGTTATACCTTGAAAAGTAATTCAGGTATATATTTTAAAAATGAGAAAAGTGATAATGAACAAGGTAAAGAATATACCTGAAATGAAATTCAGATATACCTTTGAGAGAAGTCCATTATTGTTTAGATTAGAAATGAGGGGGATATAACAATGAGAGACAAAGCATTAAGGATATATTTTGTTAGTTGAGTTTTAAAATTTTAGGATGTTTGAGACAGACTTATTTTGGTTATAGAAGAACTGGTTTTCCTCATAATGCATCTGGAGTTTATTTTGGATTGAGGAATAAGTTACAGATCTATTGTTTCTCTCTAAGGTTACTTCTAACACCATCTATTTAACATTCTGTTATTTCCCAGTGATAAAAATGATGTGGATTGTCATCTTTAACATAAGAAATTCATAAGTGTATTTGGACTCAATCTATTCCAGCAGTCTGTTTATGTGAGACTACAGTACTCTTATTTACTGTAGCATTATAATGTGACTGAGTACCTTGTAGACTTAGTTCCTTTTAGGTCTCCATCTGCCTTGTCCCTTTGTTTTCCCCTTAGAAATTTTCTGACTATCCTTACATGTTTATTTTTCATAAGCTCTGTAGTCAGTTTGCCTGGATCTAGAAAAATGATTTCCCACGGGAGGGGGGATCCTTATCATTACAATGAAGATACATATTACTTACAGACTGTAATGTTTTCAGAAAATTAACTGAGAAAATTTGCACATCTTAGAATCAAGAAATATAGTAATAAAAAGAAAGATGATGTGTTGCTTGAAACTTAAAGCATGGACTGACTAGCACAGAGTAACATAGAGTTTGTACCTTTATAGCCCAGTCTAACCACACACAGTGACAACGCTGCTGGTTCATACCTCTACCATGTACATATAAGGATATGAAATACAGGAGTTTGTTCTCTGTCTGTCTGTGTGCCTATTTATTTCAGTTGAGAGAAGGAAGAAAGAATAGTTTTTTAGAGCCTCCAAAAAGAGAAGATAAATTCATAGGTGAGCTTTCAGTTAGCTTGATGTGTATCTTACCTGAAGAGGTTTGGAACAGGGAGCGTTGTGGTCAGGCAGTTAGATTGATCTTTTACCCAATCTCTTAGAAATAAAGATGTTTTCCTTTTTATTCCCTGACAGGCAGCCTTGTTTGCCCTCCAGAAACTCTTTGAAAAGAAGTATGCTCCCCGACCTATTTTTGTAAGTTTTAAAATGTTTATTTTTACAAAAGATGAATTTTTAAAATTAATGTTATTATTTTGAGGTAGAGTTTTATCTCCTTGTACAGTGGAACTATTAATAGTAACCTTTAGGAAACACCTACTTTAACTTCCTCTGTTCGCTGTCCTC
The DNA here is from genome assembly GCF_023851605.1 of Tamandua tetradactyla. Taxonomy (NCBI): domain Eukaryota; kingdom Metazoa; phylum Chordata; class Mammalia; order Pilosa; family Myrmecophagidae; genus Tamandua; species Tamandua tetradactyla. The sequence goes on from NC_135333.1 coordinate 7,502,504, forward strand.
CCACCTCCAATTCTAGACCAGTAGCAGTCTTATTTTTGGAAATGGTTAAAAAATGAATGAAGAAATGGTTGGTAAAAGGTAATCTGTTCAAAAGAAACCCAGCTAGATTTGGTCCACTGAAGCCAAAGGGTTAGAGACTCATTAGGGGCCAAGGAGAGATGAATTTACATGTAAATTGTTGGAGAAGACAGCAGACTGTCAATTGTTAAATCAGTAGGCAGACCTATATGAGAGTCTTGGTGAGGATAGAATAGAATCAATGCAAGAAGTGTTAGATGAATCAGATCTTTAATTGCAGGAAGCCAGGGTAACCTGAGGTGTCTATGAGAAAGTCTTTTCTAGTGGGACTATGAATTCTAAAGCTTTTTTGGTCATTCTTTTTGTTTCAGTGACTTTTCTTTTTGTTTGTTTTAATGACTTACAACCAACACCCTTTCCCCCAGATGACTTTCATTAAAAGTACTGCCTTTGAGTTTGAGTTCCACAGTTCTCTTCCTTGCAAGAGTACAAAGAAGTCAGTTTGCTCATTTTATTTTGTCTTTGTGTCTGTATTCTTTTTTTTTTTAATATGTGCAGAATTTTTATTAGGTCGAATTTAAATGTTTGGAAATAGAGGGGATGGTAGCACATTATTACTACTTTTTAAATATTTTTATTGACAAATCTTCACCCACATACGGTCCATACATGTTGTACAATTCGTGGTTCACAGTATCATCACATTGTTGTGTATTCTTCACCATGATTATCTTTTAGAACATCTGCATCACTCCAGAAAAAGAAATAAAAAGAAAAAACTCATATATCCCATACCTCCCTCTCACTGGCCACTAGCATTTCCATCTACCCAATTTATTTTACCCCTTATCCCCCCATCATTTATTTATTTTTTAATCCGTATTTTTTTACTCATTTGTCTATACCCTGGATAAAAGGAGCATCAGACACACGGTTTTCACAATCATACAGTCACATTGTAAAAGTTTTATCTTTATGCTGTTGTCTTCAAGAATCAAAGCTACTGGAACACAGTTCAGCAGTTTCAGCTACTTCCCTCCAGCCATACCAATGTGCCTAAAAAGATATATATGTATAATGCATAACAGTAATCTCCAGGATAATGTCTCGACTCTGTTTAAAATATCTCAACCAATGAAACTTTATTTTGTCTCATTTCTTTCATCCTCGTTTTGGTCAAGAAGGTTTTTCTCAATCCGATGATGCTGGGTCCTGGCTCATTCCAGATGTTCTGTCCCACATTGCCAGGGAGAGTTACATCCCTGGGAATTCATAATCATATTCTTTTAATTCTTTTTTTAGTATTTTCATTGACAAAACAAAACAATATACAAATATGAACGTTTTTAACATATGAACATTCCATAGTTGGTGTACAATCAGTGTCTCACAATATCATCACATAGTTGTATATTCATCACCATGATCATTTCTCAGAACATTTGCATCATTTCAGAAAAAGAAATACAAAAAAAAAAGAAAAAATTTATACAGACTAGACCCCTTACCCTTCCCCCTCATTGACCACTAGTATTTCCATCTACCCAATATATTTTTCTTTCTTTTTTTTTTTGCTTGGGCAGGCTCTGGGAATTGAACCCAGGTCTCCAGTTCAGCAGGCGAGAATTCTTTGTACCCCCTGTCCAATGTATTTTAACATTTGTTCCCCCTATTTTTTTTTCTTATACCCCTTACCACTCCCTTTCTTTGATCACTAGTATTTCAGTCTACTCAATTTATTTTAACATTTGTTCCCCCATTGTTTATTTATTTTTTATCCATATTTTTTACTTATCTTTCCATACTGTAGATAAAAGGAGCATCAGACACAAGGTGTTCACAATCATACAGTCACATTGTGGAATCTGTATAATTATACAGTCATCTTTAGGAAACATGGCTACTGGAACACAGCTCTACAGTTTCAAGCACTTCCTTCTAGCCACTCTAACACACCTTAGACTAAAAAGGGGATATCTATATAATGCATAAGAATAACCTCCAGGATAACCTCCTGACTCTGTTTGAAAATCTCTCAGCCACTGAGACTTCATTTTGTGTCATTTCTGTCTTCTCCCTTTCAGTCGAGAAGGTTTTCTCAATCCCTTAATGCTGAGTCCCAGCTCATTCTAGGATTCCTGTCCCATGTTGCCAGGGAGATTTACACCCCTGGGAGTCATGTCCTGTGTAGAGCAGAGGAGGGCAGTGAGTTCATTTGTCATGTTGGCTAAGAGAGAGAGAAGCCACATCTGAGCAGCAAAAGAGGTTCTCTGGGGGTGACTCTTAGATCTTATTTTAAGTAGGCTTAGCTTATCCTTTGTAGGGATAAGTTTCATATGAACAAACCCCACGATTGAGGGCTCAACCTGTTAATTTGGTTGTCTCCACTGCTTGCAAGAATATCAGGAATTCTCCACATGGGCAAGTTGAATTTTCCCCCATTCTCGCCATTCCCCCGAGGGGACTTTGCAAATACTTCTTTGTTCACTGTTAAATCACTCTGGGATTTATTGGGGCATCTCGCTGGATAAACCTATAAAATCTCATGCCCTGTTCAGGGTTGCCTGTACTTATGGTGTTCAGTTAAACTGTCTATAAAACGTAACTATATTCTTAACATGAGTCTATATTGCTGACTTAGTTTACTTTGTTAATACAGATATCAGGAACAATTGTTGATAAAAGCGGGCGGACTCTTTCTGGACAGACAGGAGAGGCATTTGTCATCAGCGTGTCTCATATAGACCCACTCTGGTGAGTGATCATCCTTTTCTTGACTTGGCTCCTTTGTGGGGAATCTTTTTTGATGGCTACAAAATGTGTCCTGGTTGTAGGTTGCTGTTTGTCAATTGCTTAGGGGGGATTGCTTTAACATATTTCCAGCGTACCACTTCCACAGTGTTTGGCATTCCTTTTTGAAAAAAAAGTATATATCAGATTTTTTCCTAAAGGCTATAAAGGAACATGATCTAAGTGGACCAGTTTGAAGACCTGGCAGATTTTCCATACTTCCTGGGCCAGCCAAGTGGTTGCCTCTGTGTCTTCAAGTGTCCTTCTTGTGGTTGAAGACTATGTTTGGCCTATTAACACTGTAAAGCTGTTATCAGTCCTTTACATTTTTAGAGTAATGTTTCCCTCTTTATGGTACAACCAGAAACAGTTTAGCTTAGATTAAAGTCAGAATATTAAAACTCAGGTTTTTACTTTAAAAATTAGTGTGGTTTTTACATTCTACTCCAAATTATCACCATACTTTGTTTTTGTTTTTCATATAAAAATATTTAAAATTACATACCATGACTGAAATGGAAGCTTCGGGAGGATATACTGTCTTTATCCTGGGCCTTTCTCATGCACATACTATTCCTTCTGCCTGGTAGCTATGGTTGTATACTCCCAGGCCCCCACCTCCTTCATTTGGCTCAACTCCATCACTTTTAAGACTCATCTCAAACATCCTCTGCATGCAGTCTTCCCAATCTCACCAGCCTAGGTTTGTGTTCATTATGGGAGTGCTCTATTTACCTTTATTATATAACATTTGCCATAAAAATAATAGTAATAAATTTTATTGACAGTTTGTTGTATTCCAGGCTCTGTTCTAAGTACTTATTATGAGTTATTTAATTCTCACATCTACACCTTGAGGTTGGTAATGTTATTAACATTCTCATTTTAACAATAAGGAAACAGACTCAGGTTGAAACTCACCCAGGTTAAGTAAGTAGTGGATCCGAGGATATAAGCATGCTTTTACGCACGGTGTTACACTACATTTTCTCAATTATGTGATGCTCAGATTTTTCACACTTGAATATCTCCTATTTCAGGGTGTCTTATGATTGACTTAATGTGGTGGTATGAGTTCTTAAAAGCTGTTATTAATTTAGAGTGCATTGTTAGACAATTGATGGTATGTGATAATCAAGAAAATAACGCTATTGGATTGAGTTGTGATTGCTTCTTCAACATCTTAGGAGTTTTTCCAGAGCAGTGTCTAAATTATTGTATTTCTTTAGTGCTTAATAGAGTTCTTGGCTTAGTAAGGGTTCAGTAAGTGTTTAACAAAGAGAAGACAGGAAAGTATAGGAATCTCTGAAGATAAACTCTAGTTTATTTGAAAAAAATTTTTTTTGCCTTTTCTCAAATATTTTGCACATTCCTTCCTTCATTTTCTTTTTTCTCCCCTTCCCCTTTGCGAAAAGTTCTTAATTTTTTTTTATTTTTAACATTTTTTTATTGTGAAATATAACATATATACAAAAAAGCAATAGATTTCAGAGTACATTTTAACAAGCAGCTAGAGAACAAATTTCAAAGTTTGGTATGGGTTACCAGGTGTTTCCTACTAGCTACTCTAAGACACTGGAGACTTAAAAAGAAGACTTATTAATTTGTTACCTGGTTAGAGCTCCTAGATATTAACTGAAACCTCTGTATAGGCCAGTGTCACCTCAGGCTTCCTGCATACCCCATTTAGTTTGCTGAAAGTTCTCAGAGAGCACCTTTAGAGGAGGTTCTCCCTGTGCCATTACTTCACTTGCAGGAACCCAAGGATGGAATTTATTGAGGTTCTAAATAATTTATTTTCCTATTCTTTAAGCAAACATGCGGTTAATTTGACTTTTGATCCACTCTGTGGTTACTTTACTTTTTTATTATTCTATAATCCTTCCTAAACTTTTAACATTGATCTATAGTCTACTCATAAGGGGAGAATATATTTGATTTCCTTTTCTTATTAATCTTTTATTTATGTTAAAATATGGGAAACATTTTAATTAAACAAGTACTTTTAAAAACATTTTTTGATCCCAGATTATCTATGTATATCATGTAGTCCATCCTTATCTGACCATGAACCTACAGAATAGATTCTGCTGAACTGAACCTCTATTTCCCCATTGCTGAGCTTCAATAATTATAAACTGGTGGCCACTCATGTTTTATGTCAAACTCTACCCATTAATACCTCTTATTTATTATTATTTTTAACATTTTTCTATTGTGGGATATATATATATCCCACAATAGAAAGCAATACATTTTAAAGTTCATTTTAACAAGCAGCTATAGATCAGATTTTGAAGTTTGGTATGGGTTACAGTTCCACAATTTCAGGTTTTTCGAGACTAAACAGGAATATCAGTATAGTGATTCAGTAGTCATATGCATTTGTTAAATCCCAAGTTCTCTTTTTATAACTCTTTCTCCTCTTTTGAGCCTTCTCCCAATCTTTAGGGATATTTAGGCTATGCCCAGTTGTTTTGGTTTGTTAAATGCTACTGAAATGCAATACACTAGAAATGGAATGGCTTTTATAAAGGAAATTTATTAAGTTACAAATTTACAGTTCTAAGGCCATAAAAATGTCCAAACCAAGGCATTCAGAGAAAGATACCTTGACTCAAAGAAGGCCAATGTCTGACACATGGGAAAGCATGTGGCTGTTTGGTGGTCCTTGGTCCCAGTTCCGTTGCTTCCAACTTCTGAGGCCAGTGGTTTCCTCTTTGAGCACCTATCAGCCTTCACTTAGCTCCTCCAGGATACTACTTCTGGGGCACATGGCCATGTCTGCTGGGCTCTGTGTCTCCAAATGTCTAAGCATCTGCTCTCTGTCGGCACTCCAGGCATCTCCAAATGTCTTCATTTCTGTTGGCTCTCAGTTTTCTCCAAAATGCTTCCTCTTTTAAAGATTCCAGAAACTAATGGAGACCCACCTTGAAGGGCAGAGTCACATCTTTATCTAATCAATAGGTCACAATTGGGTGCACCATACCTCCATGGAAGTAATCAGAAGGTCACAACCACAATTGGGTGTGTCACATCTCCCTGGAAACAATCCAGTCAAGTTTCTATCCCAAACAATAGGTCTTCCTCCATGAGATTGGATTAGGAAAGAAAACATGGCTTTCCTGGGGTACATAACAATTTCACACCAGCCCACCATTCTAATTTTTTCATATTGAAAAGAGGTGTATGGGATGAGGGATGGAACTGGTTGATGTTCTCGGAGAGACTGGCACCTCTGGGTTTCAGAATTTATCTGGCCTAGGAACCATCTGAAGGTTTTAGGTTTCTGAAAAGTAAACTTAGTGTGTAAGACTTGTAGAATCTTAGATAGAGCCCTGGGTGTTCTTTAGGGTTAACAGGAATGATGTTCGTTAGGGTTTGACAAACTGTGGCAGTTAGCAGTATGTAACTTAAGCTTGCATAAGAGTAGCCTCCAGAATATCTTCTTGACTCCATGTGAACTCACTTAGCCATTGATGCCTTATTTTGTTGCCTTTCTTTTTCCTCTTTTGGTCAGGAAGGCATTATTGATCCCACGTGCCAGGGCCAGGTTCATCCCTGGGAGTCATGTCCCGCACTGTCAGGGAGACTTTTACTCCTGAATGTTATGTCCCATGTAGGGGGGAGGATTATGATTTTTCTTGCAGAGTTGGACTTAGAGAGAGAAGGGGGGGGGGCACCTTTGAGCAACAAAAGAGGTTTCCCAGAAGCAACTCTTAGGCATAATTATAGGTAGTTTTAGCTTCTCTGCTGCAAAAATAAGTTTCATTAGGGCAAGCTTCAAAACCAAGGGCTTGGCCTAGTTTTTTTGGAGTTCCTAATGTTTGAGAGAGTACCAGGAGTTTCCCAGGTGGGAAAGTTTAGTACTTGTATATATTTTTTCCAGTCCATCAAGGGACTCTATCATTACTTTAAAATTTTCAGCCCGCGATAGTCTGGGATGTATCTGGCTATCGCATTAAGCTATACAGAATTACAAGGCGTTATTCCCATTCTGGCTCCATGTGTTTGGGTTTAAATAAGTTATCCAGGGAGGTTGATTTAGGTTGTATGTAATAGAAGATTTAGGTCCTAGACACAATAAACCTCTCTGCCTTTGGTCTCATACATTAGGTGAAGCTCTAAAGTATATACAGTATCATCCTTTGCCCTGTATTCTGATTTACCTTAGACCCAACCCAGTCAGCTTCATTTTTATCTATAATTGAAGCCTGGCCTCTTTTTCAGTTACTTTAATAGTAATTGTATATAGCAATGCTGACTTTCAGTGATGCAGAACTCCAGCTCTGAGTCTTAGGTGTCACAGAGGTACCTTAAGTTACAGGGAAATACCAACTTATACACAGATAGCACAGCATCTCAGAATCTAGATATATACTTACAACTCCAAACTAAGTGTGACTACTATAAGAGCAAGCATCTCAGAATCTAGATATATACTTGTAACTCTGAACTGAGTGTGACTGCTATAAGAGCGTACAATCTAGGTTCCTATTTTCTTATAAATATTTTCTGAAACACACCATACCATGGTGTTTTTTCTTTCTGGCTTATTTTGCATACCAGAGTGTCCCCACAGCATTCACTTCGTTGCGTGCCTCATGATTTCATTCCTTTTTGTAACTGCACGGATTCCATCATGTGTATACATCACAGTTTCTCTCTGCTTCTTGTCTGTGTCTGCCTCAGCCTCCTCCATGTATTGGTCATCATGGATAATGTCCAAAATAAACAATCTATGTTTTACAATGTCCTCACTTCATTATACAATCATCAGCACTCTCAATTTTAGACAGTTTTCATTGGTCCAAAGAGACAAAGAACCCATAAACACAGCCTCTTGAAATATCAAATCTAAATTTTCCCCTTATCACTTATTTGTCCCTCTACCCCCAATTATTTACCCTCATATTGCATTTGATTTCCGTTTTATTCTGAATCTTATAGATTGAAAGGGCAGATAGATGACAGCCCAGGAATTGAAGAATTTTATTAGATCCTATTATGTTGTTCTCTGTTTTGAAATCTGAGTGGTGCCCACCTAGTTTTATTCCAGTACAGTATTTAGAGTTGATACCAGTGTAGAGGAGTCTGGTTAAAAAAAAATAGTAGAATAATTGAAATTTAAAATAAAAAGGGAAACCATATGAAAAGGTAAGCAGGTGAGATATTACTGATTTTGATTTGGGATTGTCATAAAAATGTAAATACATTAACTTTAAGAACAATAGGACAGAACCTTTATATTACTATTGCTGTAGTTGATAATGATGACATTATTTTATCATTAATTCATCAAACATTTATTGAGAACCTACTCTGGTGCCCTGGAATACAGGTAAATGTGAAATAATTCACACTCAGAGAAATACTTAAGTAAATTACAATATCAGATATAAATAAGGAGTATAAATGAGAATCTGGCAGTACAGAGAGTGATATAATAGTGCTGCTTGTGGGATTCAGGGAAGGCTTTGTAGAGATGGTGGCATTTGAGCTAGGTTTTTAAAACACAAGTAATAATTTATTAAGCAACGAAAGTTAGGATGGATGCATGAGAAAGAAGAGTAGTAATGTAAGAATTGCCATTTACAAATATTTTCTTATATCTCATTTGAAATTCACCACAACCCTGAGAACTGATTTGGTGTTCTTTTCCTCATTCAACAGGATGAACTTAAGTTACTTAAGTTTGAAGACAATGAGTTGAGTTAGGTTTAGAACTAAGTTTGGAAAAAAATCTAGAGTCTTTTCTAATTGTAAGGATGATTTTTTAAATTTATTTTGAAAGGATTTCAGATATACAGAAAAGTTACAAAGAGAGTACAGAGCATTCTCTTTATAACCTAGTTTTCTCTAATATTAACATTCAACATAACTATGATACATTTGTCAAAACTAAGAGTATATTACTATTACCTAAACTCTAGACTTCATTCAGATTTCACCAGTTTTTCTGTTAATGTCCTTTATCTGTTCCAGGATCCAATCTAGGATACCATGTTATACTCAGGAATCAGAGTAACAATGAATGAATGAATGCGCACATGGCCCAGTAGTTTCTAGATTCCTGTATCTTAAAGGCCCAGGAATCCCCACTATAGAGTGCAGTGTTGGAGGATGTCAAGCCCTCCACCCTTAATTCAGTGAAAGCAACTCTACTTGCTTCTGTTTTCAGGCCACAGTAAGTTTCATTTGAAAAAAGATAGCCCCTAGGTTGTTTTATTTTTTTGTTATTATTAATTTTTTTAATTTAAGAAAACAAACAATACCCTTAGAACCATGAACAATGGATATCTTAGCATAACCAAAGGCATATTTAAATAAAGTATCCATATAATCATTGTAATGCCTGTGTTTGCACAGTAAGTTTCATAAACCAATTTAAAATTAAGGCAACAAGGAAAAAATTTACGTATGCAGATAGCAAAGTTCTTAAATTCTAAGTATTAAATACTAAGATATCATTTGATCAGCTATCAAAACTGTGAATGTTCTCAAAATATCAAGTATAAAGTTCTTAGAAAAATCTGCAGTGCGACCAAGATGGCGGCTTAGTAAGGTACGTGCGTCTTAGTTCCTCCTCCAGAGAAACTACTAGGTGAACAGAAACAGTGCAGAACAGCTCCCGGAGCCACGGTAGGGAATGGACACACAGCGTACCCCAGTCTGGACTGGGTAGTCTGACTGCGAGACTCGGCTGCGGTGAGATCCCCAAGCGGCGCGCGACCCCCCGAACAGCGGCAGCTGTGGCGGCCGGAGCTCCTCCCTCCCTCCTTCCCGGGCCGGCTGAGAGTCTCAGAGAGGCAAGTTTCCACAGCCGCGGCGGCCGGCGCCCCTCTTTTGCGGGCGGCTTCCTGGTCCGGCTACGAGTCTCGGATCAGAGGGCTACCCAAGCCGCGGTGGCCCTCCCCCGCGGGCGGCTTCCTGGTCCTGGTCCGGTAGTGAATTCCCCGGGCCCGCTGCGGCCGGCACCAATAGGGAAATTAATAAAGGAGCCACAGGGTTCCCTCAAGCCACGGTGGCTGACGCCCCCACCACGCGCGGCCCCCCAAACCAACTGAGAATTGGATCGGAAATCCCCAGGCCGCGGAGAATGGTGACCGGAGGGATCCCTTCCAAACACGTGAGACAAATGTGTACCACGAGCGCCACCTACTGGGCAGGATAAGAAAAACAGAACCCAGAGATTTCACAGAAAAATCTTACAACCTTGTTGGGTCCGACACCCAGGGAAATCTGACTAAATGCCCAGACGCCAGCAGAGAAGATAACGGTCGACGCTCAGAAGAAGATTGAGAATATGGCCCAGTCAAAGGAACAAACCAATAGTTCAAATGAGATACAAGAGCTGAGACAACTAATGCTGAATATACGAACAGAAATGGAAAACTTCTTCAAAAAGGAAATCGAGAAATTGAGGGAGGACATGAAGAAGACATGGGCTGAACAAAAAGAAGAAATAGAAAAACTGAAAAAACAAATCACAGAACTTATGGAAGTGAAGGATAAAGTAGAAAAGATGGAAAAAACAATGGATACCTACAATGATAGATTTAAAGAGACAGAAGATAGAATTAGTGATTTGGAAGATGGAACATCTGAATTCCAAAAAGAAACAAACTATCGGGAAAAGAATGGAAAAATTTGAACAGGGGATCAGGGAACTGAAGGACAATATGAACCGCACAAATATACGTGTTGTGGGTGTCCCAGAAGGAGAAGAAAAGGGAAAAGGAGGAGAAAAACTAATGGAAGAAATTATCACTGAAAATTTCCCAACTCTTATGAAAGACCTAAAATTACAGATCCAAGAAGTGCAGCGCCCCCCAAAGAAATTAGACGCAAATAGGCGTTCTCCAAGACACTTATTAGTTAGAATGTCAGAGGTCAAAGAGAAAGAGAGGATCTTGAAAGCAGCAAGAGAAAAAAAATCCATCACATACAAGGGAAGCCCAATAAGACTATGTGTAGATTTCTCAGCAGAAACCATGGAGGCTAGAAGACAGTGGGATGATATATTTAAATTACTAAAAGAGAAAAACTGCCAACCAAGACTCCTATATCCAGCAAAATTGTCCTTCAAAAATGAGGGAGAAATTAAAACATTCTCAGACAAAAAGTCACTGAGAGAATTTGTGACCAAGATTCCAGCTCTGCAAGAAATACTAAAGGGAGCACTAGAGTCAGATACAAAAGACAGAAGAGAGAGGTATGGAGAAGAGTGTAGAAAGAAGGAAAGTCAGATATGATATATATAATACAAAAGGCAAAATGTTAGAGGAAAATATTATCCAAACAGTAATAACACTTAATGTTAATGGACTGAATTCCCCAATCAAAAGACATAGACTGGCAGAATGGATTAAAAAACAGGATCTTTCTATATGCTGTCTACAGGAAACACATCTTAGACCCAAAGATAAACATAGGTTGAAAGTGAAAGGTTGGGAAAAGATATTTCATGCAAATAACAACCAGAAAATAGCAGGAGTGGCTATACTAATATCCAACAAGTTAGACTTCAAATGTAAAACAGTTAAAAGAGACAAAGAAGGACACTATGTACTAATAAAAGGAACAATTAAACAAGAAGACATAACAATCATAAATATTTACGCACTGAACCAGAATGCCCCAAAATATGTGAGGAATACACTGCAAACACTGAAAAGGGAAATAGATTCATATACCATAATAGTTGGAGACTTCAATTCCCCACTCTTATCAATGGACAGAACATCTAGACAGAGGATCAATAAAGAAATAGAGAATCTGAATAGTACTATAAATGAGCTAGACTTAACAGACATTTATAGGACATTACATCCCACAACAGCAGGATACACCTTTTTCTCAAGTGCTCATGGATCATTCTCAAAGATAGACCATATGCTGGGTCACAAAGCAAGTCTTAACAAATTTAAAAAGATTGAAATCATACACAACACTTTCTCGGATCATAAAGGAATGAAGTTGGAAATCAATAATAGGCGGAGTGCCAGAAAATTCACAAATACGTGGAGGCTCAACAACACACTCCTAAACAACGAGTGGGTCAAAGAAGAAATTGCTAGAGAAATTAGCAAATACCTCGAGGCGAATGAAAATGAAAACACAACATATCAAAACTTATGGGATGTAGCAAAGGCAGTGCTAAGAGGGAAATTTATTGCCCTAAATGCCTATATCAGAAAAGAAGAAAAGGCAAAAATGCAGGAATTAACTGTCCACTTGGAAGAACTGGAGAAAGAACAGCAAACTAACCCCAAAGCAAGCAAAAGGAAAGAAATAACAAAGATCAGAGTAGAAATAAATGAAATTGAAAACATGAAAACAATGGAGAAAATCAATAAGGCCAGAAGTTGGTTCTATGAGAAAATCAATAAGATTGATGGGCCCTTATCAAGATTGACAAAAAGAAGAAGGGAGAGGATGCAAATCAATAAGATCAGAAATGGAAGAGGAGACATAACTACTGACCTCACAGAAATAAAGGAGGTAATAACAGGATACTATGAACAACTTTACGCTAATAAATACAACAATTTAGATGAAATGGATGGGTTCCTGGAAAGACATGAACAACCAACTTTGACTCAAGAAGAAATAGACGACCTCAACAAACCAATCACAAGTAAAGAAATTGAATTAGTCATTCAAAAGCTTCCTAATAGAAAAGTCCAGGACCAGATGGCTTCACATGTGAATTCTACCAAACATTCCAGAAAGAATTAGTACCAACTCTCCTCAAACTCTTCAAAAAAATCGAAGTGGAGGGAAAACTACCTAATTCATTCTATGAAGCCAACATCACCCTCATACCAAAACCAGGCAAAGATATTACAAAAAAAGAAAACTACAGGCCAATCTCTCTAATGAATATAGATGCAAAAATCCTCAATAAAATTCTAGGAAATCGTATCCAACAACACATTAAAAGAATTATACATCATGACCAAGTAGGATTCATCCCAGGTATGCAAGGATGGTTCAACATAAGAAAATCAATTAATGTAATACACCATATCAACAAATCAAAGCAGAAAAATCACATGATCATCTCCATTGATGCAGAGAAGGCATTTGACAAGATTCAACATCCTTTCCTCTTGAAAACACTTCAAAGGACAGGAATACAAGGGAACTTCCTTAAAATGATAGAGGGAATATATGAAAAACCCACAGCTAATGTCATCCTCAATGGGGAAAATTGAAAACTTTCCCCCTAAGATCAGGAACAAGACAAGGATGTCCACTATCACCACTATTATTCAACATTGTGTTGGAGGTTCTAGCCAGAGCAATTAGACAAGAAAAAGAAATACAAGGCATCAAAATTGGAAAGGAAGAAGTAAAACTATCACTGTTTGCAGACGATATGATACTATACGTCAAAAACCCGGAAAAATCCACAACAAAACTATAGAGCTAATAAATGAGTACAGCAAAGTAGCAGGATACAAGATCAACATTCAAAAATCTGTAGTATTTCTATACACTAGCAATGAACAAGCTGAGGGGGAAATCAAGAAACAAATCCCATTTACAATTGCAACTAAAAGAATAAAATACCTAGGAATAAATTTAACTAAAGAGACAAAAAACCTATATAAAAAAAACTACAAAAAAATGCTAAAAGAAATCACAGAAGACCTAAATAGATGGAAGGGCATACCGTGTTCATGGATTGGAAGACTAAATATAGTTAAGATGTCAATCCTACTTAAATTGATTTACAGATTCAATGCAATACCAATCAAAATCCCAGCAACTTATTTTTCAGAAATAGAAAAACCAATAAGCAAATTTATCTGGAAGGGCAGGGTGCCCCGAATTGCTAAAAACATCTTGAGGAAAAAAAACGAAGCTGGAGGTCTTGCACTGCCTGACTTGAAGGCATATTATGAAGCCACAGTGGTCAAAACAGCATGGTATTGGCATAAAGATAGATATATCGACCAATGGAATCGAATAGAGTGCTCAGATATAGACCCTCTTATCTATGGACATTTGATCTTTGATAAGGCAGTCAAGCCAACTCACCTGGAACAGAACAGTCTCTTCAATAAATGGTGCCTAGAGAACTGGATATCCATATGCAAAAGAATGAAAGAAGACCCATGTCTCACACCCTATACAAAAGTTAACTCAAAATGGATCAAAGATCTAAACATTAGGTCTAAGACCATAAAACAGTTAGAGGAAAATGTAGGGAGATATCTTATGAATCTTACAACTGGAGGCGGTTTTATGGACCTTAAACCTAAAGCAAGAGCACTGAAGAAGGAAATAAATAAATGGGAGTTCCTCAAAATTAAACACTTTTGTGCATCAAAGAACTTCATCAAGAAAGTAGAAAGACAGCCTACACAATGGGAGACAATATTTGGAAATGACATATCAGATAAAGGTCTAGTATCCAGAATTTATAAAGAGATTGTTCAACTCAACAACAAAAAGACAGCCAACCCAATTACAAAATGGGAAAAAGACTTGAATAGACACCTCTCAGAAGAGGAAATACAAATGGCCAAAAGGCACATGAAGAGATGCTCAATGTCCCTGGCCATTAGAGAAATGCAAATCAAAACCACAATGAGATATCATCTCACACCCACCAGAATGGCCATTATCAACAAAACAGAAAATGACAAGTGCTGGAGAGGATGTGGAGAAAGAGGCACACTTATCCACTGTTGGTGGGAATGTCAAATGGTGCAACCACTGTGGAAGGCAGTTTGTCGGTTCCTCAAAAAGCTGAATATAGAATTGCCATACGGTATTGCCAGCAATACCATTGCTGGGAATCTACTCAAAGGAATTAAGGGCAAAAACTCAAACGGACATTTGCACACCAATGTTTATAGCAGCGTTATTTACAATTGCAAAGAGATGGAAACAGCCAAAATGTCCATCAACAGATGAGTGGCTAAACAAACTGGTATATACATACGATGGAATATTATGCAGCTTTAAGACAGGATAAACTTATGAAGCATGTAATAACATGGATGGACCTAGAGAACATTATGCTGAGTGAGTCTAGCCAAAAACTAAAAGACAAATACTGTATGGTCCCAATGATGTGAATCGACATTCGAGAATAAACTTGGAATATGTCATTGGTAACAGAGTCCAGCAGGAGTTAGAAACAGGGTAAGATAATGGGTAATTGGAGCTGTTGGGATACAAACTGTGTAACAGGACTAGATACAAAAACTCAAAAATGGACAGCACAATAATACCAAATTGTAAAGTAATCATGTTAAAACACTGAATGAAGCTGCATCCGAGCTATAGGTTTTTGTTTTGTTTTGTTTTGTTTTTACTATTATTACTTTTATTTTTTTCTCTATATTAACATTGTATATCTTTTTTAAAAAAAAGAAATTGAGGTCAAAGAGTTGAAATAATAAAGCTTTGTTAGACCTCCTAAAAAAAAAAAATCTGCAGTGCTATAGTAGTGACCTATGTTACTAAGTATTTTCCTGATTTCTATGAAGATACAAATATTTTTACAATTAACATATGGAAATCTTAACCACCTAAAATGGATATCTAAGTTAGCTTACCATAGGCATATTAAAAAAAATCTAAATAATCATCATAAAGCCTATTTGTACAATATGTTTCATAAATCAATTTAAAATTAAACCAAGGGAGGAAAAAATCTGTAAATACAGATATTAGAGTTACTTGAATTCTAAATATTCAATATTATCTTAAATACCATTTGATTAACTATCAAAACTCTGTATATTCTGAAAATATCAAGTAAAAAGTTACAACATGTATCAACTTTTGCTATAGTAGTGAGCTATGTTACTATATTTTCAAACTTTAGATTTCAGGAATTTTTTTTTTTTTTTTTTTTACATGGGCAGGGTCCGGGAAACGAACCCAGGTCTCTAGCACAGTAAGTGAGAATTCTGCCTCTGAGCCACTGGTATCCTGCACAGATTTCAGGAATTTATTTTATCTAATTTACTGTAACTGTCTATGGTTTTTATTCTTTTAACCATTTTTTAGTTGCAAAATATAACACACGCACATATATATATACGAAGAAAAGCAATAATTTTCAAAGTTCACTTCAACAGGGAGCTGCCGAATAGTTCCCAGAGTTTGTCATGGGCTACCATGCCGTCAACTCAGATTTTTCCTTCTAACTACTCCAAAACACTGGTGGCTTTATCATAATCACAGTAATGGAATCATACAGTATCTGTCCCTTTGTGTCTGAATTATTTTACTCAGCATTATGTCCTTAAGGTTTATCCATGTTGTCATATGTTTCGGGACATCATTTTGTCTAAGTGCTGCATAATATTCCATTGTGTGTATATACCACATTTTGTCTATCCAGTTGTCTGTTGATGGGCACCTAGATTATTTCTATCTCTTGGCAATTGTCAGTAGTGCTGCTATGAACATCAGTGTGCAAATGTCTGTTCCTGCCACTGCCCTCAACTCGTTTGGGTATATACTGAGTTTTGGTATTGCTGGATAATAGGGCAACTCAATATTTAGTTTTCTGAGGAATCGCCAAACTGATTTTCACAATGGCTTAACCATTTTACATTCTCACCAACAGTGAATAAGTGTTCCAATTTCTCCGCATCCTCTCCAACATTTATTGTTTTCTCTTTGTTTAATAGCAGCCATTCTTACAGGTGTGAGATGATATCTCATTGTCATCTTAATTTGTATTTTCCTTATAGACAATGAAGATGAGCAATTCTTCATGTACTTTTTAGCCATCTGTCTTTACTCTTCAGAAAAGTGCCTATTCATTTCCTCTGCCCATTTTATAATTGGGTTGTTGTTCTTTTGTTGGTGAGCTGTATAATTTCTTTATGTACACAGAATGTCAAGCCTTTATCCAATATATGATTTGCTGGTTTGGATCTGTGGTGGACCCCAGAAAAGCCGTGTCCTTTAATCCTCATTCAATATTGCTGGCTGGGCGCATTTTGATTTTTCCCATGGAGATGTGACCCACCCAATTGTGGGTGGTAACTTTTGATCAGATAGCTTTCATAGAGTTGTGACTCCACTCATTACTCCTTTAAAAGAGGAAGCATTTTGGAGAGAGTCCTTTCTGTAGAGCCACGAGAAAGCCAGCAGACACCCATGTTTGCCAAGTGCCCTTCCAGCTGCGAGAGAAATGTTGAATGTCGTCGGCCTTAAACCAAGGTATCTTTCCCTGGATGTTTTAGATTAGACATTTCTATACACTTGTTTTAATTGGGACATTTTCTCAGCCTTAAAACTGTAAACTGGCAACTTATTAAATTCCATTTTTTTTTTTTTTTTTTTTAAAAGGAAAGACAGAGAGAAGGAAGGAAGGATAGAAGGAAGGAAGGAAGGAAGAAAGGGAAACATTTTTAAACATTTTCTTGTTTTATTGTATTCTGTTTCTCCGTTTTTTTTTGTTACATGGGCTGGGGCCGGGAATCGAACCGAGGTCCTCCGGCATAGCAGGCAAGCACTTTGCCCGCTGAGCCACCGCGGCCCGCCCAAATTCCATTTTTTAAGAGCTATCCTATTATTGGTATATTGCATTATGGAAGCTAGCAAACTAAAACATGTGGTTTCCAAATATTTTCTCTCCTTGAGTTTGCTACCTCTTCTCCTTTTTACAAAGTCCTTTGAGGCACAGAAGCTCTTGATCTTAAGGAATTCCCATTCATTTATTTTTTCTTTCACAGCTTGTGCTTTAGGTGTAAAGTTTAAGAAGCTACTTCCTATTACTAGATCTTGAAGATGTTTCCCTGCAGTTTTTCCTAGAAGTTTTATAGTACTGGCTCTTATATTTAGCTGTTTGATCCATTTTGAATTAATTTTTGTATAGGGTGTAAGGTAGGGGTCCTCTTTCTTTCTTTTGGCTATTGAAATCCAGTTCTCCCATGCCCATGTATTGAAAATACTATTCTGTCCCAATTCAGTGGATTTGGGGGCTTATTGAAGATCAAATGACTATAAATTTGGTGGTCAATCTCTGTGCTCTCGATATTTTCCCACTGGTCAGACGTTCTGTCTTTGTGTCAGTATCATGCTGTTTTGACCACTGTGGCTTTATAGTAAGCCTTAAAGTTGGGAATGATAGACCTCCCAGTTTGTTCTTTTTTTTAGGATATCTTTAGCTTTTCGAGGTCTCTTTCCCTTTCATATAAATTTGATAACCAATTTTTCCAAATCTTCAAGGTAGGTTGTTGGAATTTTTATTGGTATTGCATTAAATCTGTAGATCAGTTTGGGTAGGATTGACATCTTGATGATATTCAACTTTCCTATCCATGAGCATGGACTATCTTGCCATCTATTTAGGTCATTTTTTATTTCTTTTAGCAATTTTTTTGTAATTTTCTCTGTGTAAGTCCTTAACATCCCTGGTTAGGCTTATATCCTACTGGTTGCTATTCTGAATGGAATTTTTTCCTTGTTTGTCACTTCATATAGGTCATTGCTTGTGTATAGAAACATTACTGATGTTTGCGTATTAATCTTGTGTCCTGCCACTTTGCTGAATTTGTTTATTAGCTCAAGTAGTTTTACTGTAGATTTCTCAGGATTTTCTAAGTATGGGATCATGTCATCTGCAAATAAAGTTTTATTTCTTCCCTTCCTATTTAGATGCCTTTTATTTCTTTCTCCTGTCTGATTGTTCCACTAGTATTTCTAAGACAATGTTGAATAACAGTGGTGACAGTGGACACCCTTGTCTCGTCTCTGATCTCAAGGGAATGCTTTCAATTACTCACCATTAAGTATGATGCTAGTTATCGGTTTTTCATATAGGCCCTTTATGATATTGAGAAATTTTCTTTGATGCCTAACTTTTGAAGTGTTTTTATCAGGAAAGGATGCTGGATTTTTTCTAATGCTTTTTCAGCATCTATCAATATGATCATGCAGTTGTTCCCTTTTGATTTGTTAATGTGTACTGTATTATGTTGATTGATTTTCTTGTGTTGAACCACCGTTGCATTCCTGGTATGAATCCCACATGATCATGATGTATAATTCTTTTAATGTGGCTGTGGATACGATTTGCTAGTATTTTGTTAAGAATTTTCACATCTATGTTCATTAGAGAGATTGGTCTGTACTTTTCTTTTCTTGTATCATCTTTATCCGATTTTGGTATTAAAATGATGTTAACTTCATAAAATGAGTTAGTTAGTGTTCCTTTTTCTTCAGTTTTTTGGAACAGTTTGAGTAGGATTGTTGTTAGTTCTTTTTGAAAAGTTTGATAAAATTTTTCTGTGAAGCCGTCAGGTCCTGGGCGTTTTTTTGTGGGAAGATTTTTGATAACTGATTGGATCTCTTTACTTGTCATTGGTTTGTTGAGAGCTTCTATTTCTTCTCAAGACAGTATAGGTACTTCTTGTATTTTTAGAAAATTTTCCATTTCATCTAAGTTATTTAGTTGGTTGGCATATAGTTGTTCATAATGTTCTCTTATGATTTTTAAATTTCTTCATGATCTGTGCTAATAACTACCCCTCCCCATTTCTGATTTTATCTGTGTCCTCTCTCTTTTCTTCTTTGTTAGTCTAGCTAGGGGGCTATCAATTTTATTAATTTTCTCAAAGAACCAACTTTTGGTTTTGTTGATTCTTTCTATTGTTTGTTCTATTATGGTTCTCCAGTTTGTTTATTTCTGCTTTAATCTTTATTATTTCTCTCCTTTTATTTGCTTTGGGGCTAGTTTGCTGTTCTCTCTCTAAATTCTCCAGGTGAGCAGTTAAATCCTCAGGTTTTACTCATTCTTATTTTTTAATATAGGCATTTAGGGCAATCAGTTTCCCTCTCAGGACAGCCTTTGCTGCATCCCATAAGTTTTGATATGTTATATTCTCATTATCATTTATCTCCAGATATTTACTGATTTCTCTAACAATTTCTTCCTTGACCCACTGATTATTTAAGAGTATGTTGTTTAATCTCCATATATCTGTGAAAGCTCTGGTTCTTTGGTGATTATTAATTTCCAGCTTTATTCTGTTATGATCAGAGAAAGTGCTTTGAACATTTTCAATCGTGTTAAATTTATAGAGGCTCAGTTTATGTCTCAGTATGTGATCTATCCTGGAGAACGTTCCATCTAGAATATGCACTAGAGAAGAATATCAGTCTTGGTTTTTTGGGGTATAATGATCAGTGTATGTCCATTAGATCTAATTCATTTTTTGTTATTGTTTAGGTTCTCTATTTCCTTGTGATCCTGTGTGTGGTTGTTCTATCTATAGAGGAGAGTGTGTACTGAAATCTCCCACTATTACTATTGATATGTCTATAGCTCCCTACAGTTTTTCCAGTATGTGCCTCATGTACTTTGGAGCTCCTTGACTGGAAGCATACACATTTATGATTGTTATTTCCTCCTGGTGAATTGTCCCTTTTAATTAATATGTAGTATCCTTCTTTGTTTCTTATGATGTCTTTACATTTAGAGTCTATTTTGTCTGATGTATAGCTACTCCTGCTTTCTTTTGGTTACAGCTTGTATAGAAGATCTTTTTCTAACCTTTCACTTTCAATCTAACTGTGTTCTTGAGTCTAAGATGTGTCTTTGGTAAACAGTATATAGATGGATTATGTTTTTTGATCCCTTCTGTCAGTCTGTACCTTTTAATTGGTGAACTTAGTTCATTAACATTCAAAGTAATTACTGTAAAAGCTGTTCTTGATTTTACCATCTTGTCCTTTAGTTTTTGTCAGATCTATATATTATTTTCCTTCTCTCTCTCTTTTCCTTTAAATTACCTTTACTCATTTTCTTCAATTCTGTGCCCTCCAGACCTTCCTCACCTGTCTTTTTTTATCAGCTGACAAGGCTCCCTTTAGTATTTCTTGTAGGGCTGATCTCTTATTGACTAGTTCTCTCAATCTTTCTTTATCTTTGAGGATTTTAACCTCTCCCTCAATTTTGAAGGGTAACTTGGCTGGCTAAAGACTTCTTGGTTGAAAGCCTTTCTCATTCAGGATCTTAAAAATATCATACCACTACATTCTTGTTTCCATGGTGCCTGTTGAATAGTCTGAAGTCAGTCTTACATGTTTCCCTTGTATGTGCTAGATTGCTTTTCTCGTGCTGGTTTCAGGACTTTCTGTTTCTCTTCGATACCTGACAGTCTGATTAGTATGTGTCTTGGGGTGGGCTTGTTCAGATTTATTCTATTTGGAGTTTGCAGGACCTCTTTGATGTGCATCTTTGTGTCTTTTATAAGGGCTGAGAAGTTTTCTCTGATTATATCTTCAACTAATTTTCCAAACCCTTTTCTCTTCTCCTTCTGAGACAACAGTAATTCTTTTATTTTTGCGCCTCTTGTTGTCCATCATTTCCCTAAGATCCAGTTGTATTTTTTCCCATCTTTCTTGTCATTTGTTTTTTTTTTGTGCTCTATCATTCTACCTTCTAGCTCACTTATTCTTCTTTCTGTTTCTTCAAATTTGCTGTCATGTGTCTCCAGAATATTTTTTATTTGGTTTGCTGTAGCTTTCATTTCTGTGAAAGCTACCATTTTCCTATTTAACCTTCTGAATTCTTCTTTATGCTCTTCTAGTGTCTTCCTGATATCCTTTATTTCTTTATAAATGTCCTTGAGTAGTTATTCCGTATTCTGTGTCCCCTCTGGAATTTTGATTTGGTCATTTGGTTGGGCCATTTCTGCTTGAATCTGTGTGTGTTTTGTGATTTTCTATTGTGCTTGGGACATTTGATTATCTTGATATGGTTACTATGCAAGTTGGTTTCCTTCACTCTTCTAAAGTTTTGTATTTACTTGGTTTGTGCTGAATGTTTCCTTTTGTACTTTGTTGGTTATTCTCAGCCAAGTCAAGGTCCACATCTCATGTAAGGTATACAGTTGAACTTAAGGGTATATTATAGGGTAGGTGGGAGTACATGGGTACTCCAGTGGCAGAATGGCTGCCTACTATGCAGGAGACCCAAGGTAGACTCCTAGCCTATGCACACATGCATATACACAAAAAAGAATGAGAAAAAAAAAGAAGAGAAGAAAGAGATAATAATAAAGTAAAATAATAATATAATAAAAAATATGAAACGCAAAAACAAGAACCACAACAAAATACATTTCAGCGAAGGTAGGCACCAGAATCAAAAGGAGACACCCCAGGACATACTGGGAGTGAAGTCAGGTTGGTGCCCAGCAGAGGGAGAGAAAATTTAAAAGAAAAATAATAGTAGTAATAATGAAAATAAATGAAATTGAATAACAAAAAATATGTGAAATAAAATATAGAAAATGAGTAAAATATACTAAAATTAAGAAATGAACAGGGCAATTATATTACTAATAAAATGTGCAGAAAAAACATGTTTTAAAGGGGGAAATAAAAAGGAATATTAAGAAAATAAAATAAATGAAATAAATAATAAAAATAAAGACTGAGGCAGATAGGGAGTTACCTTGCCTGCATTTACCCATTCTCCCCAGCAGGTGGTGACCGTCAGGCTCCTCCTCCATCAAGCTCTCCCCTCCCTGTTTGGTGCATCCCACCTGCGGTTACTCATCTGGCCAGCATATGGCGGGCTTGAGTCTCCTCCCTTTGCCTGGAGGGACTGGCTGGAGGGACTCGAGGTCTGTGGGCTCAGCAGGCTTCTGCTCCTGAAGAGGGGTTGCTCTGCCAGGGGCAGCTGATTGGTGGGTCTCTTCCGGGAGACTAGGGAACCAACCAGCACCTGGAGGATCAACTGATCAGCTGACCAACAGCACTGTTGAGCCTGCCAGATACCAGAACTGTGGGCTGGGTTTTCTGCACCCAGTGGGGTGATTACTCTCCTGCTCCCCTCCCCTCAGGCCTGCCCTATGGTGGAAGATCCCCTGCCTCTGGGCTCCCTGCAGGCACTGCCCACTGCAGCCACGTGGGGAGGTTCCCCTAGCCGGCAGCTGTAGGCTGAGCTGAGGAGGGTCAGTTCTTTCCAGTTGCACCTCCCCATGAGCCTCTTGGTTTTGCAGATAAAAAAGCCAGCTAATAAATATAGAATTACCATAGGACCCAGCAATACCATTGTTAGGTATCTATTAACAGGACATGAGGACACAAATGGACATTTGCACACCAGTTTTTATAGCAGCATAATTTACAATTGCAACGAGATGAAATCAGCCAAAATGTCCATCAACAGACGAGTGGCTAAACAAACTGTGGTATATGCATAAGATGGAGTATTATGCAGCCATAAGACAGAATAAAGTTATGAAGTATGTAACAACATGGATGGACCTTAAGGACATTATGCTGAGTGAGATTAGCCAGAAACAAAAGGACAAATACTGTATGGTCTCACTGATATGAACTGACATTAGTGAATAAACTTGGAGAATTTCATTGGTAACAGAGACCATTGGGAGATAGAAATAGGGTAAAATATTGGGTAATTGGAGCTGAAGGGATACAGAATGCGCAATAGGACTGATTGTAAAAACTCAGAAATGCATAGCACAATACTACCTAACTGATACAATTATGTTAAAACACTGAATGAAGCTGCATGTGAGAATGATAGAGGGAGGAGGGCTGGGGGCACAAATGAAATCAGAAAGATAGACGATAAAGACTGAGATGGTATCGTCTAAGAATGCCTAGAGTGTATAATGATAGTGACTGAATGTACAAATTTAAAAAATGTTTTTGCATGAGGAAGAACAAAGGAATGTCATTATTGCAGGGTTACGAAAATAGATAGTAATTAATATTTAAAAATTTTAACTTATGTGTGAGACTAAAGTAAAAAATGTTTGTTTGGTATAAACTTTATATTTTGACTAGTGTGTTTCCTAATATAACTTATGTAGACAGCTTAACTGAATACCATAAGTACATGGAACCTTGAGTAGGGCATGAGATTTTGTTGGTTTGTCCAGAGTGATGCCCTGATAAATCCCAGAATGATTTGAACAGTGAATAAAAAAGTAATTGCAAACTCCTCTTGGTGAATGGTGAGAAAGGGGGAAAATTCAACTTCCCCGAGTTGAATTCTTGATATTCTCACAGGCAGTGGGAACAACCAAAGCAATAGGCTGAGCCCCCAATCTTGGGTTTGTTCATATGAAACTTAATCCCACAAAGGATAGGTCACACCTACTTAAAATTAGGCCCAAGAGTCACCCCCGAGAGAACCTCTTCTATTGCTCAGATGTGGCCTCTCTCTCTCCAGCCAACACAAGAGGCAATCTCACTGCCCTCCCCCTGTCTACATGGGACATGAGTCCCAGGGGTGTGGACCTTCCTGGCATTGTGGGACAGAAATCCTAGAATGAGCTGAGACTCATCATCAAGGGATTGAGAAAACCTTCTCTACCAAAAGGGAGAAGAGTGAAATGAGACAAAATAAAGTGTCAATGGCTGAGAGATTCCAAACGGAATCGAGAGATTATCCTGGAGGTTATTCTTACACAGTAAATAGATATCACCTTGTTAGTCAAGATGTAATGGAAAGGCTGGAGGGAACTGCCTGAAAATGTAGAGCTGTGTTCCAGTAACCATGTTTCTTGAAGATGACTGTATAATGATATAGCTTTCACAGTGTAACTCTGTGATTGTGAAAACCTTGTATCTGATGCTCCTTTTATCTACATTATCAACAGATGAGTAAAACAAATGGAATAAAAATAAATAATAGGGGGAACAAATGTTAAAATAAATTTAGATTGAAATGCTATTGATCAGTGAAAGGGAGGGGTAAGGGGTATGGTATGTATGAATTTTTCTCTGTTTTCTTTTTATTTCTTTTTCTGAATTGATGCAAATGTTCTAAGAAATGATCATGACAATGAAAAAAAAAAGCCAGCTAAAATTTCAAGAGGACAAGTTCTTTGTCCCCAGTTACCTGGGTAGTGTGTGATAGAACAGAAACTTGGGTCCTGTCTTCTGGACTTCCAAGGTGGCTTCTTTCTACCAGTTTATATTCCTTCTACCTCTGATTTTCCTTTTTTCTTCTGTTGAGTATTGCTTTCAGGTCAGATGTTCATAATTAGCAGTGGTAGTTTGCTGGCAGTTCTATCCTACAATTTACCATTAGCTAAACTGAATATATTTAAGGAATCACATCCACAGGTAAAGAGACCTTTACATGTCAGATTATTGGAAGTTGGAGATGGACGAAAATATTCAGTGCTGCAGCAAACTTCGTTGAGATGTCTTTGACTGTACATGAATAAGGGTGTTTTAAAGTAGATTAAGAAGAAATGTCTCAGGAGATTTATTATCTGCTTGGATTTAGGTATATTCCTTTCTTTGCCATAACTTTTTTTTTAGTTTTTTTTTAATTGTGAAATATAACTTATATACAAAAAAGCAATAAATTTTCAAGTACATTTTAACAAGTATAGAACAAATTTTAAAGTTTGGTATGGGTTGCAGTTCCTTGATTTTTCATTTTTTCTTCTAGCTGCTCCAAGATGTCATAACTTTTTATATGGGTAAATATTATGAATCGAAGATGATCTTCTCATATGTTCTTTTTGTTTTTCCAGCATTGGATTAAACTGTGCTCTGGGTGCAGCTGAAATGAGACCTTTTATTGAAACAATTGGAAAATGTACAACAGCCTATATCCTGTGCTATCCAAATGCAGGTATGTGTTTTAGAGGTGATCGTATGTGGGAAATACAAATATATAAGATGTGGGGAAATACAAATATATAAGACGTGGAGTAGATATGGTAACATATCTTGATTTAAAGTTTGTTTGGCAGGTATTGGCATATAGTTGACATTTAATAGGAATTTTCTGAATGAAGGATATATTTGGGATTAGACCAGTGTTTCCCTGTAGATCAAAGAAGCAATTTGGCTTAGTCTGAAAGCTTCGGAATTGAATGTAGCTTCAGAGAATGAAGTCCAGGCATATAACTGACCAGAGCCTTGCCTGCCATGTGGATGCTTTTTATGTGAATATGGCCAAAGAGATGTGCAAAAAGAACAGGGGTAGCCCTCATCTCCTTTCCAGCGTGTTAGCAGAAATCTTTTGTACTGTTCGTTTTTGAAAGTTAGAGCTTCTAGTTTACTGTATCTAAAAATTCCTCAGGTATTTATATACAGCTCTCAAACCATGCAAAAAATATAGGTAACCCGTTCTGGGTTTTTCAGATTTCTGATTAAAATTTTTGAACACTGCTTACCTACTTAGGGCTAAAAATCATTTCCCAGTTTTCTTATTCCATATGTGTACTTTTTATTGTACAATAAATTTTATTTCCCGCTGGTATTAGGTAACTGGAAAGGAATATAGATTAAACGGGAAACTGGATAGTTTGTTGCTGAACTCTTACTTGGGAACATTTATTTGAAAATAGACTGGTTGTTTTTTGTTTGTCTTTAATAGCATAGCATATGCTCATTATTTCAAATCATAGGTAATAATCCACCCCTACAGCCTACTCCCCTTAAGCAGTAATAAGAAAGAATTCCCTTTATGGAAAGGGGATGGGGATGGGGAAATTTTCTTCCATATAGCAGGGATTCTTTTCTTTTAAGTGGAAAATATGTGAATGTTTACATTCTTTTGTTATTTTTTTTTTTTTTGGAATAGCATCTGTGTATAAGTTTAAAAAATAATCACTTACTTTTGCAAGTAATCACCATTTAATTATAGATAAAAGGTTTTTCTAACTTTTTAACTGAAAGATTGTACAAGCAAGATGTCTGTTTGTTAAGGTGATTTCTTAAGATAGTTGAAATAATTCTTTCTTAGGTCTTCCAAATACCTTTGGTGGCTATGATGAAACCCCTCACATGACGGCCATGCACCTAAAGGTTAGGAGTCCTTTTTTCACTTGGGTTCCTAAGAGATAGAGATAAGAAATTTTAGATTTTGAATATTTTGAAGTAGAATTTTTTCCCCCAATGTATATAAATGAGTCAGGGATTGGAGCTAGCTGTTTTTACCTTTATCCTTGAACAGAACCATTGGCTGTTAGAAAATTCCCATTGAGGATAAACCCAAACCCGAACTTGGCTCTTTGCTGAGACTTTACTTCTTCTGCAGCCTTCTCAAGTGACTTCTCCTTCCCTTCTCCCCCACCTCCCTCCCTCACATCATTGGAAATGGGGTAGGTGTCCTCCTTGGTCCTTAATGTCACCTCTACCATACTCCCTTTTTCTCACTTAGACCTCCCTATCTTTGAATCTTCAGTCATCCTTGGTCCTTTATCATACCTACCACCCCTCCTCATTGCACTCATCTGCTAACCCCTAGGTTTCTTTTCCTCAGTCTTTGAGTTTTCACTCCTGGCTCACTGACATTCTCTCCTAGGGTACTTCAGACTTACTTCTTATGATTTCAGTATCTTATGTAGGTGATCTTTCCAATATTCTGACTTCGTAGTTCTTTGATTTCCTCTCTCAGTTATCTTATCCTTAATTTATCAACCTGTGGTTAAACTCCAGACCTGCACTGTCCAATATGGTAATCACTACCATATGTGGCTGTTGAGCACCTAAAATGGGATGAGTGTGCTAAGAAACTATTTTTTAATATTTAAAAATTTCAATTAATTTAAATTTTAAACCTGATACTCATTCTATTCATTATTTGAAAATGCATTATCTAGATCACATATTCAGCTCAGCAGATGAGTAAAGACATCTTTAATATAATCAGATGGGCAAATAGATTTTTCACTGTATTTTGAATGATGTGAAGGATTTCATTGGATTTGAATTATTTTCTCCCTTTAGCCTTAGACTTGAGGCATATGAGAATTTTATATCTGGACTTAAGTATGTTTAGCTCTCTTCTTAATGTCAGCTTAGTTATCAGGGAAATGTAGATCTTCTTTCTGCTGAGTTGATAGTGATGAGTTTAGAATTCAGATGAACTCTCTGAAAATTTTTCTTTTTCTAAATACAGGAATTTGCTGTGGATGGCTTTGTCAATGTAGTTGGTGGGTGCTGTGGTACAACACCAGATCATATCAGGTAAAAATCACCTGTGAAATATTTTAATTAATAATTAATAAAATAGTTAACATTTTAAATGAAAAACTCCAAAGATAAAAGTAGAATAATAATAAAATGAACCCTCATGTTCCTATTACAGAGTTTCTGTAATCTTTAGTGTTTTCCCATTCTTATTTACCCCCCCAACTTTTTTTCTCCCTGAAATATTTTAAAGTAAATCCTAGATATAATATTTTACTCTTAAATACCTGAATTATATTTAAATTCTCAAAGAGGGATTTTTCACATTTCTTGTGGATATATATATACACTTCTATTAGATTCTCTCATGGGAGGAAAAGACAATACTACAAGAGTTTTAAGGTCAAGAGAAGTGTTTTCTCCTTGCCTGGCTCAAAGTCACTGCTTAATAAACATTTTTGAATGAGTGCATGAAGGAAGGAAGTATGAAACAAGCACGAAACAAGTTTGAAACAAGAAGTATAAAACATTAAAAAATATTGAACATTTTTATGTGTTTAATTCCTTTTAGTTTTGTGCCTTACAGGATGATTGGCATTCAGTGTATTAGAACATATTTTAGCACTTTTTTTCTATAGTGATTGATGGCCGCATTTTGAACTGTTTCACTACCTCTGAGTCTGTTTTCATGCATTTTTGTTTACAAAACTGGTTTACCTAATATTTTAATGCTTTTTTGACTACTGTAATGGACTCTTAATAAATGTAATTTTCAAACATCATTTAAAATATTTGAAAGCTATCAATTATTGAATATAGCTTATCTTTGGATAATGGTTTTCTCTTTTTTTTTTTTACTGTGAAAAATAACATATACAAAAAGCAATAAATTTCAAAGCACACCACAGTTACTTGTAGAACAGATTTTAGAATTTGGTATGAGTTACCATTCCACAATTTTAAGTTTTTACTTCTAGCTGCTCTAAGACACCAGAGATTAAAGAAATATCAATGTAATGATTCAGCAGTCATAGTCATTTATTAAACCCTCTCTTCTCTGTTATAACTCCACTTTCTTCTTTGATCTTTCTCCCAATCTTTAGGGATATTTGGGTTATACCCATTCCAACTTTTTCATGTTGTAAGGGACTGTCAGTAATATGGGATGGGGGATGGGACTAGCTGATGTTCTGGAGAGGCCAGACCCTCTGAGTCAGGATTTATCTGGCTTAGGAATCCATCTGGAGGTTGTTGGTTTCTGGAAAGTAATCATAGTGTGTGGATCCCTTGGAGAATCTCAGATAAAGCCCTAAGTGTTCTTTAGGGTTGGCAGGAATGGTTTTGGTTGGGTTGGCAAACCCTGATAAGTAGTGGTGTCTAGCTGAAGTTTGCGTAAGAGCAGCCTCCGGAGTGTAGTTTCTCCAGTAGCCTCTTGACTTTATTTGAACTCTCTCAGCCACTAATACCTTATTTGTTACAATTTTCCACCTTTTGATCAGGAAGGCATTGTCGATCCCACAGTGCCAGGACAAGGTTCATCCCTGGGAGTTATATCCCATGTTGCCAGGGAGACTTTCACCTTTGGGTGTCATGTCCCATATAGTGGGGGAGGGTAATGATTTCATTTACAGAGTTGGGCTTAGAGAGAGAAAGGCCACAACTGAGCAACTAAAGAGGTCCTCTGGAGTAATTCTCAGGCATAACTATAGTGGTAGGCTAAGCTTCTCTACTACATAAATATGAAGAATAAGCCTCAAGATCAAGGGCTTGTCCTACTGACTTGGGAGTTCCTAATGTTTGAGAGAGTATCAAGGGGTTTTCCTGGTGGTAAAGTTTAATAGTTCCATGTATTTTCTGCCATCTCTCAAAGGATTTTGTCATTATTTTTTTATTATCTGCTCAATATACTCTGGAATGTATCTGGGCATTACATTAAGTTATACAGAATTACAAGCCCTCGTTCTCATTCTGGGCTTCCTGTGTGTTTGGGTTGTTTAAATAATCTATCCGGATAGGTTGAGTCAGATTGTGCATTACTACTTCTCAGTCAGGTATGTGTCAGCCACCTCCATCCATTAGGTATCAAGTATAATATCCAAAGCAACAGACCATCAATATTCTGAGTTTTAGACAATTTTTATTGCTCCCAAGAAAAAAATAACTGATAAACACACCTTCATCAAATAGAAAATCCAAACCTCCCCTTACCTCCACCCCCCACCCCACATTATTTACCCCTGGTATTGCTGTGGTATTGTTGATGTCTTCCTTTTGAACATAGGCCATAGCATGCATTGGTATTTTGCCCCCATGCCTCAATCTTATAAACTCTTTGTACAAGCTTTATACCTTTGCAGTAGTTCATGCAAGAACTTATTTATATTTGTAGTGTTACTTGGTGGTATACAGGTTTCCTTTGAATCATGTTCACCTTCAATATGGCAGTATTACTTACACATCCATGAATGAACTGCCTTCACTTCTATCCATTCCCTTACATTTGAGTTCAACCTCATTAGCTAAACATTCATCCATCCTTAGCTTCCATGTGTCTCTAAGGTCCCCTATACTCTATAATATAAGCTACTGAGTTTACCTTTACCATGGTTATAAAAGCGAGCTCATACAGTATCTACTCTTTTGCATATGGCTTATTTCACTCAGCATTATGTCCTCAAGTTTCATCCATCTTGTCATGTACTTCAGGATGTCATTTTGTCTTAACTGCTGTATAATATTCCATCGTATGTATATACCACATTTTGTTTTTACACTGTGTTGATGGACACTTGTATTGTTTCCATCTTTTGGCACTTGTGACTAATGCTGCTATGAACATCTGTGTGCAAGTGTCTGTGCCACTGATTTCAGCTCTTTTGGATATATTCCAAGTAGTGGTATTGCTGGGCCATAGGGCAATTCAGTATTTGGTTTTCTAAGGAACTCCCAAACTGTCTTGCATAGGCAGCTGTACCATTCATTATACAGTCCCATGATCAGATGATCAGTACATAGTGTTCTGATTTATCCATATCCCCCAACATTTGTAGTTGTCTGCTTGTTTAATAGCAGCCATTCTTCTAGGTGTGAGGTGTTATCTTACTGTAGTCTTGATCTGCATTTCCCTTATAGCTAATGATAATGAGCATCTCTTCAAGTGCCTTTTAGCCATCTGTATTTGCTCTTCAGAAAAATGTCTGTTCATATACTTTGCCCGTTTCATAATTGAGTTGTTTGTTCTTTTGTTGTTGAGCTTTATAATTTCTTTATATACATAAAATATGAAGCCTTTATCTGATATGTGGTTTCCAAATATTTTCTCCCATTGAGTTGGCTGCCTCTTCATCTTTTTGACAAAGTCCTTTGAGGCACAGAAGCTCTTGCTCTTAAGGAGTTCCCATTTGTCTATTTTTTCTTTTGCTGTTTGTACTTTAGGTGTAAAGTTTAAGAAGCTACCTCTTATTACTGCATCTTGAAGATATTTTCCTGCAATTTTTTACTAGAAGTTTTATGTACTGACTCTTGGATTTAGGTCTTTAGTCCAGTCTGAAGTAATTTTTGTATGGGGTATAAAATAGAGGTCCTCTTTCATTCTTTTGGCTATTGATATCCAGTTCTCCTATGCCCAGTCATTGAAAAGATTCTTCTTCCCCAGTTCACTGGATTTGCGGACCTTCTCAGTTATCCGTAAATTTGGTGGCCTATCTCTGCACTCCCAATTCGATTCCACTGGTCAATATTTCTATCTTTGTGCTGGTACCATGCTGTTTTGACTACATTGCCTTTATAGTAAGCTTTAAAATCAGGATGTGTTAGTCCTCACACTTTGCTCTCCCTGTTTAGGATGTCTTTAGCTATTTGAGGTATCTTTCTCTTCCAAATAAATTTGATAACCAGATTTTCCAAGTCTTCAAAGTAGGTTTTGGGATTTTGATTGATACTGCATTAAACCTGTAGATCAGTTTGGTTAGAATTGACATCTTAACAACCTTCAAGCTTCTTATCCATGAGCATGGAATGTCTTTCCGTCTATTTAGGTATTTTAAGTTTTCTTTTGACAATTTATTTTGTAATTTTATATGTACACATCCTTGACATCCCTGCTTAGGCTTGTTCCTAGATACCTGATTGTTTTGGTTGCTATTCTGAATGGAGTTTTTTCCTTAATTGTCTTCTCAGATAGGTCATTACTTGTGTATAGAAACATTGCTAGTTTTTGTACACTAATCTTGTATCCTGCTGCTTTTCTGAATTTATTAGCTCAAGTAGCTTTGCCATAGATTTCTCAGGGTTTTCTAAGTATAGGATCATATTATCTGCAAACAGTGAAAGTTTTACTTCTTTCTTCCCTATTTGGAAGCCTTTCATTTCTTTCTCCTAATTTCTTCAGCCAGGACTTCTAGTACAATGTTGAAAAATAGTGGTGACAGTGGGCATCCTTGTCTCGTTCCCAATCTTAAGGGGAAATGCTTTCAGTCTCTCGCCAGTATGATGCTGGCTATGGGCTTTTCATTTATGCCCTTTATGATATTGAGAAAGTTTCCTTCGATTCTTAACTTCTGAGGTATTTTTATCAGGAAAGAATGCTGAATTTTGTTGACTGCTATTTCAACATCAATTGATACGATCATGTAATTTTTCTCTTTCCTTTTGTTAATGTGCTGTATTATATTGATTAATTTTCTTGTGTTGAACTACCCTTGCATTCCTGGTATAAATCCCACTTGGTCATTGTGTATAATTCTTTTAATGTGTCACTGGATTTGATTTGCGAGTATTTTGTTAAGAATTTTTGCATCTAAGTTCATTAGGAAGATTGACCTGTAGTTTTCCTTTCTTGTAATACCTTTATCCAGTTTGGTTTTAGAGTGATGTTAGTTTTATAAAATGAATTAGGTAGCATTCCTTTTTCCTCAATTTTTTTAGAAGAGTATTAGCAGGTTTTGGTGTTAGTTCTTTTTGGAATGTTTGATAAAATTCCCCTGTACTGGTCTTCCCTGTCTGGTCCTGGGAAGATTTTTTTTTTTTTAATTCTTTATTATTAATCAAAAAAAAAGAAAAGAAATTAACACAACATTTAGAAATCATTCCATTCTACACATGCACTCAGTAATTCTTAGTATCATCACATAGATGTATGATCATCATTTCTTAGTACATTTGCATCGATTTAGGAAAAGAACTAGCAAAACAGCAGAAAAAGATATAGAATGTTAATATAGAGAAGAGAATTAAAATAATAATACTAATAAAAATATATACATATAAAAAAGGAAAAAGAAAAAAACAAAAACAAAAGATACAAACAAACAAACAAATAAAAAACTATATTTCAGGTGCAGCTTCATTCAGTGTTCCAACCTAGTTACATTACACTTAGGTATTATTGTGCTGTCCATTTTTGAGTTTTTGTATCTAGTCCTGTTGTACAGTCTGTATCCCTTCAGCTCCAATTACCCATTATCTTACCCTGTTTCTAACTCCTGCTGGTCTCTTTTACCAATGATATATTCCAAGCTGATTCTCGAATGTCGGTTCACATCAGTGGGACCATACAGTATTTGTACTTTAGTTTTTGGCTAGACTCACTCAGCATAATCTTCTCTAGGTCCATCCATGTTATTACATGCTTCATAAGTTTAGTCTGTCTTAAAGCTGCATAATATTCCATCGTAGGTATACGCCACAGTTTGTTTAGCCACTCGTCCGTTGATGGACATTTTGGCTGTTTCCATCTCTTTGCAATTGTAGATAATGCTGCTATAAACACTGGTGTGCAAATGTCCGTCTGTGTCTTTGCCCTTAAGTCCTTTGAGTAGATACCTAGCAGTGGTATTGCTGGGTCGTAATCCATTCTGCCAGTCTATGTCTTTTGATTGGGAAATTCAGTCCATTAACTTTTAGTGTTATTACTGTTTGGATAATATTTTCCTCTACCATTTTGGCTTTTGTATTATATATATCATATCTGACTTTCCTTCTTTCTACACTTTACTCCATACCTCTCTCTTCTGTCTTTTCGTATCTGACTCTAGTGCTCCCTTTAGTATTTCTTGCAGAGCTCTCTTGGTCACAAATTCTCTCTCAGTGACTTTTTGTCTATAAAAGTTTTAATTTCTCCTTCATTTTTTAAGGACAACTTTGCTGGATATAGGAGTCTTGGTTGGCAGTTTTTCTCTTTTAGTATTTTAAATATATCATCCCACTGTCTTCTAGCTTCCATGGTTTCTGCTGAGAAATCTACACATAGTCTTATTGGGTTTCCCTTGTATGTGACAGATTGTTTTTCTCTTGCTGCTTTCAAGATCCTCTCTTTCTCTTTGACCTCTGACATTCTAACTAGTAAGTGTCTTGGAGAACGCCTATTTGGGTCTAATCTCTTTGGGGTGCGCTGCACTTCTTGGATCTGTAAATTTAGGTCTTTCATAAGAGTTGCGAAATTTTCAGTGATAATTTCTTCCATTAGTTTTTCTCCTCCTTTTCCCTTCTCTTCTCCTTCTGGGACACCCACAACACATATATTTGTGCGCTTCATATTGTCGTTCAGTTCCCTGATCCCCTGTTCAAATTTTTCCATTCTTTTCCCTATAGTTTCTGTTTCTTTTTGGAATTCAGATGTTCCATCCTCCAGTTCACTAATTGTAGCTTCTGTCTCTTTAGATCTACCATTGTAGGTATCCATTGTTTTTTCCATTTTTTCTACTTTATCCTTCACTTCCATAAGCTCTGTGATTTGTTTTTTCAGATTTTCTATTTCTTCTTTTTGTTCAGCCCATGTCTTCTTCATGTCCTCCCTCAATTTATTGATTTGGTTTTTGAAGAGTTTTTCCATTTCTGTTCGTATATTCAGCATTAGTTGTCTCAGCTCCTGTATCTCATTTGAACTATTGGTTTGTTCCTTTGACTGGGCCATATCTTCAATTTTCCGAGCGTCATCCATTATTTTCTGCTGGTGTCTGGGCATTTGATCAGATTTCCCTGGGTGTGGGACCCGGCTGGTTGAAAGGTTTTTCTGTGAAATCTCTGGGCTCTGTTTTTCTTTTCCTGCCCAGTAGGTGGCGCTTGTGGTGCTCATCTGTCTGCGGGTCCCACCAGTAAAAGATGCTGTGGCTCCTTTAACTTGCCAATCCGAATCTCGCAGTCGGCCCGGGAAACCGCGCGTGGAGCGGGGGGTCGCCGGCCGCCGTGGCTTGGGGGAGTGCTGGTCCAAATTGCCCAGCTGGGCCGAGATGCCAAGCGTGGCGGGAGGGCCCCGCTATCCAACGTTCCCAGTCAGACCGGGGAGCCACGTGCGTGGAGGGGACCACAGTCGCCAGCCGCCCCG
The DNA here is from genome assembly GCF_023851605.1 of Tamandua tetradactyla. Classification (NCBI taxonomy): domain Eukaryota; kingdom Metazoa; phylum Chordata; class Mammalia; order Pilosa; family Myrmecophagidae; genus Tamandua; species Tamandua tetradactyla. Next base: position 7,537,542 of record NC_135333.1, read on the forward strand.
GCCGGGAAAACGCACGCCCCTCGGGTATCTCACCACAGCGGATTCTCCCTGCCCGTTCAGCCGTTCCAGAATGGGGTACGCTGTCTTTTTGGTCTCTGTCATGGCTCCGGGAGCTGTTTCGTATTGTTTCTGTTTCTTTAGTTGCTGTTCTGGAGGAGGAACTAAGGCCCGCGCGTCTTACTAAGCCGCCATCTTCTCCGGAAGTCCTGGGAAGATTTTTGATGACTGATCGAATCTCTTTGTTTGTAATTGGTTTATTGAGATCTATTTCTTTTCAAGTCAGTATAGGTAATTCATGTGTTTCTAGGCATTTTTTCACTTCATCTAAGTTGTCTTGTTTGTTGGCATATAGTTATTCATAATATTCTCTTATGATTTTTTAAATTTCTTCATGATATGTGGTAACGACCCAACTCTCATTTCAAATTTTATTTTTGTCCCCTCTCTTTTTTTCTTTGTTAGTCTGGCTAAGGGTCCATCAGTTTTACTGATTTTCTCAAATAATCAATTTTTGGTTTTATTGATCCTTTCTATTTTTATTGCTGTTTTATTGTTCTCCAGTTTGTTTATTTCTGCTTTAATCTTGGTTATTTCTCTTCTTTAATTTGCTTTGGGGTTAGTTTGTTGTTCTTTCTCTAAATTCTCCAGGTAAGCAGTTAAATCCTCAAGTTTTGCTCATTCTTGTTTTTTTAAATTTTTCTTTCTTTTTTATTCTTATTCTTTTTAAAAAATATTTTTATTATAAACAGTGAACAAACAGACAAACACTCTTGGCATACAAACATTCTTTACATGGTTACAATCAGTGGCTCACAATATCATCACATAGTTGTGTATTCATCACCATGATCATTTTTTTGAATATTTGTGACTCTCCAGCAAAAGAAAGAAAAAAGAAAAAACTCATACATGCCATACACCACTCCCTTTCATTGACCACTAGTATTTCAGTCTACTCAATTTATTTTAACCTTTGTTCCCCTTATTATTTGTTTATTTCTTTTCAATATTTTTTACTCATCTGTCCATACCATAGATAAAAGGAGCATCAGACACAAGATTTTCAAAATCTCACAGTCACGTTGCAAAAGTGATATTATATAGCCAATTACAATTACAAATACAATTACAATTACAATTGCAATTCGAGAAACATGGCTACTGGAACACAGCTCTACAGTTTCAGGCACTTCCTCCAGCCTCTCTAATATACCACAGACTAAAAAGGGGATATCTATATAATACGCAAGAATAACCTCCAGAATAACCTCTCAACTGTTTGAAATCTCTCATCCTCTTTGTCTCATTTCTCTCTTCTCCCTTTCAGTCGAGAAGGTTTTCTCAATCCCTTTATGCTGAGTCCCCAGCTTATTGTAGGATTTCTCTCCCACGTTGTCAGGGAGATTTACACATCTGGGAGTCATGTCCCACATAGAGACGGGGAGGGCAGTGAGTTTGCTTGCCATGTGAGCTGAGAGAGAGAGAAAGAGGCCACATCTGAGGAACAAAAAAGGTTCTCTGGGGATGACTCTTAGGCCTAAGTTTAAGTAGACTTACACTATCGTTTGTGGGGTTAAGTTTCTTGGGGACAGACCCCAAGATTGAAGGCTCAGCCTATTGATTTGGTTATCCCCACTGTCATTCTTGTTTTTTGCAATAAATTTCCCTCTCAGCACTGCCTTTGCCTCATCCCATAAATTTTGATATGTTGTATTCTCATTATCATTCTTCTCCAGATATTTTCTGATTTCTCTAGCAATTTCTTCCCTGACCCACTGACCATTTAAGAGTGTGTTGTTTACTCTCCATATATTTGTGAATGCTCTGGTTCTTTGGTGATTATTAATTTCCAGCTTCATTCTGTTGTGGTCAGAGAGAGTGCTTTGGATAATTTCAATGTTATTAAATTTATGAAGACCAAGTCTCATCGTATGATCTATATTGGAAAGTGTTCCATGTGTACCAGAGAAGAATATATTTCCTGGTGTTTTGGAGTGTGATGATCTATATATTTCTGTTAGATCTAATTCATATATACCATTATTTAGGTTCTCTGTTTCCTTGTTGATCCTTTGCCTGGTTGTTCTGTCTATAGTGGAGAGTGGTGTATTGAAGCCTCCCACTATTACTGTTGAAACGTCTTTATCTCCCTTTAGTTTTGCCAGTGTTTGCCTTAGTACTTTGGAGCTCTTTGAATGGGAGCATAAACATTTTATGAATGTTATTTGCTTTCAGTGAATTGTCTCTTTTATTAATATATGTAGTATCCTGCTTTGTCTCTTATGATGTTTTTACATTTAAAGTCTATTTTATCTGATACTAGTATAGCTATTCCTGCTTTCTTTTGGTTACAGCTTGCATAGAACATCTTTTTCCATCCTTTCACTTTCGATGTAACTGTGTCCTTGAGTCTAAGATGTGTCTCTTATAGACAGCATATAGATGGATTATGTTTTTTTAATCCATTCTGCCAATCGGAATTGTTGAGTTTATTCCGTTAACAAAGTAATTACTGTAAAAGCAGTTCTTGACTCTTCTGCCTTATCCTTTGGTTTTTATTTGTCAGATCTATGTGTTCTTTTCCTTCTCTCTCTTTTTATCCTTTAAATTACTGTTACTCATATTCTTCATTTCTTTGCTCTTCTTCACACCTCTCTCTCCTGTCCTTTTTTTTCAACTAGTAGGATTTCCCTTTATATTTCTTGTATGACAAGTCTCTTGTTGACTAGTTCTCTCAGTCTTTTTTTTTTTTGTCTTTGAAGATTTTAAGTTCTCCCTCTATTTTTTTTTGTTTTGTTTTGTTTTTGCTTTTGTGAAAGGGGAATTTAATAAGTTATAAGTTTACAGTTCTAAGCCTGTGGAAATGTCCAAACTAAGGCATCTAGGGAAAGATACCTTAATTCAAGGAAGGCTGATGCATCTGCAACACCTCTGTCAACTGAAAAGGTACACTGGTCCCTTGCTCCTGTACTCTGTTGCTTTCAACCTCTGTTCCTGTGGAGGTTCCTCACTTCACTTCTCCAGCACTGCTTTTCATCTCTTGGCTTCCCTTGGTGCTCTCCCAGTTCTGCCTTGCTTACCAACTCATGGCAATAGCTGCTGGGCTCCAGGCATCTCCAAACATCCGTGTCTTTGTTCTCCATGTGTCCGCATCTCTGTCAGGTCTGCTGTGAAGTTTCTGTTGGCTCTGAGGCTTCTCTTGCTTCTGTAGGCTCTCTCTCTCCAAAATGATTCCATGTTAAAAGGATTCCATTAAGCTAATCAAGACCCATTGGAATGCCTGGACCACATCTCCTTCTAATTGAAGGTAAAACCCACAATTGGGTATGTCACATCTCCCTGGAGAAAAACTAATCAAAAGATTGCAATGTACAGTATTGAATCAGAATTAAAAGAAATGGCTGCTCCGACACATTGGATCAGGATTAAAACATGGCTTTTCTGGGGTGCATAGTAGATTCAAACCAACACATTCCACCTTCTGAACTCCCAACAGACACGTTTTTTCCATATATAGAATACATTCACTCCATCATAATATCACAAATGCCTTAAATAATTTCAGTAACAATACAGATACAATACAAAGTTAAAACAGTACAAAATCTCATCAAAGTCAGCTATAGGCATGGTCTATTCTAAGGCAGACATTTTCTTCTGGCTCTGGAACTGAACTGTGAAATTCAAAACAAGTTATCTACTTCCAGTATACAAAGGAGGAACAGTCATAGGATACATGTTTCCACTGCCATAGGGAGAAATTAAAGGGAAAACGGGTCACTGTACCCATACAATTTTTAAAAATTTTTATTATTTTTTATTTGCATTCTCTCTCTTCTTCTTTTTGTCAACCTTGCTAAGGGTCCATCAATGTTATTGATTTTCTCATGGAATCAACTTCTGATTTTGTTGATTTTCTTGATAGTTTTCTTGTTCTCAATTTCATTTACTTCTGCCCTAATCTTCATTATTTCTTTCCTTTTGGTTGCTTTGGTGTTAATTTGCTGTTCTTTCTCCAGTTCTTCCAAGTGGAAAATTAATTCCTCGATTTTTGTTCTTCTTTTTTAATATAGGCATTTTGCGCAATAAATTTCCCTCTTAGCACTGCCTTTGCTGCATCCCATAAATTTTGATATGTTGTGTTTTCATTTTCATTACCTCGAGATATTTATTGATTTCTCTAGTAACTTCCTTGATGCACTGGTTGTTTAAGAGTGTGTTGTTGAGCCTCCATATATTTGTGAATTTTTTTTCGGGCCCTCTACCTGTTATTGATTCCCAACTTCATTCCTTTATGATCTGAGAAGGTGTTGTGTATGATTTCAATCTTTTTAAATTTATTGAGACTTGCTTTGTAACCCAGCATATGGTCTATCCTTGAGAATGATCCATGAACACTTGAGAAAAAGGTGTATCCTGCTGTTGTGGGGTGTAATGTTGTATATATGTCTGTTAAGTCTAGCTCATTTATTGTATTATTCAAATTCTCTGTTTCTTTATTGATCCTCTGTCTAGATGTTCTGTCCATTGATGAGAGTGGGGAATTGAAGTCTCCAGCTATTTTGGTAGATGTGTCTGTTTCTCTTTTCAGTGTTTGCCTCATGTATTTTAGAGCATTCTGGCTTGGTACATAAATATTTATGATTGTTATGTCTTCTTGTTGAATTGTTTCTATTGTCAATGCATAGTGTCCTTCTTTGTCTCTTTTAACTGTTTTATATTTGAAATCTAATTTGTTGGATATTAGTATAGCTACTCCTGCTCTTTTCTGATTTTTATTTGCATGGAACATCTTTTCCCAAGCTTTCACTTTCAACCTATGTTTTTCCTTGGGTCTAAGATGCTTTTCCTGTAGACAACATATAGATGGGTCCTGTTTTTAATCCATTCTACCAGTCTGTATCTTTTGATTGGGGAGTTTAATCCATTAACATTTAGTGTTATTACTGTACGGGCAGTACTTTCTTCTACCGTTTTGCCTTTTGGATTTTATATGTCATATCTAATTTTTCTTCTTTTTACCTTTACTGATAGTCTTCATTTCTATACTTCTCTCCTCACCTCTCTCTTCTCTCTCTCTTCTTATCTGTCTCTAATGCTCCCTTTAGTATTTCTTGCATACCTGGTCTCTTAGTCACAAATTTTCTCAGTGAATTTTTGTCTGCAAATGTTTTAATTTCTCCCTCATTTTTGAAGGACAAGTTTGCTGGATATTAAATTCTTGGTTGGCAGTTTTTCTCTTTTATTATCTTAAATATATCATCCCACTATCTTCTCACCTCCATGGTTTCTGCTGAGAAATCTGTGCATAGTCTTATTGGGCTTCCCTTGTATCTGATGGATTGTTTTTCTCTTGCTGCTTTCAAGATTCTCTCTTTCTCTTTGACATCTGACATTCTGATCAGTAAGTTTCTTGGAGTATGTCTATTTGGATCTATTCTCTTTGGGGTACACTGCACTTCTTGGATCTGTAATTTTAAGTCTTTCATAAGAGTTGGGAAATTTTCAGTGATAATTTCCTCCATTAGTTTTTCTCCTTTTTTTCCTTTCTCTTTTCCTTCTGGGATACCCGCAACACGTATATTCATGTGCTTCCTGTTGTGATTCAGTCCCAGAGTCCTTGCTCATATTTTTCCATTCTTTTCCCTATTAATTTCTTTTGCTTGTCGGATTTCAGATGGCCCATCCTCCAGTTCACTAATCCTATCTTCTTCCTCTTGAAATCTGACATTGTAGGTTTCCATTGCTTTTTCATCTCTTCTGCTGTGCCTTTCTTTCCCATAAGCTCTGTGATTTGGTTTTCAGACTTTCAATTTCTTCTTTTTGTTCATTCCTTGCCTTCTTTATATCCTCCCTCAATTCATTGATTTGATTTTTGATGAGATTTTCCATGTCTTTTCGTACATTTTGAATTAATTGTTTCAACTCCTGTTTCTCATTTGAATTGTTGGTTTGTTCCTTTGACTGGGCCATATCTTCAGTTTTCCTAATATGATTAGTTATTTTTTGCTGGCATCTAGGCATTTAATTACCTTAATTAGTTTATTCTGGAGATTGTTTTCACTTTTTGTTTTTCCTAGGAATTTCTTGCTGGATGACTTTGTTGTCTATCTGTTCTTTGACATTCAGTTCAGCTTATTCTAGTCCTCTAGCTTAGGTTTTGTTTAATAGACCAGAATTTTTCAGTTCTTGTGTTTTGTTTCTTGCCCTGACTGTATGGTACCTTTCCCCCACCCCTTAGGAGGGTCTGCTTATGTATTATTGACCCCAGTCAGATTTGCCCAGACCAAGCTGGTCACCTCTCAGTAGGAAAGAGTCACCTGCATCAGTTTTCCCTGAGGGTGAGACCCAGTAGATTAAAAGGTTTTCCTATGAAGTCTCTGGACTCTGTGTTTTTCCTGTCTTGCCCAGTATGTGGCGCTTTTCTGCCTGCACGTCCCACCAGGGTAAGGTGATGTGGTACCTTTAACTTCAGCAGACTCTCCCTGCTGGGGGCATGGTGGAGACAGGAGAGAATGTAGGCTGGCTTTAATTGCTTCCTTTTCCAGACCCTCAGGTCTGAATTCCTTGGGGGAGTGATTCCACCTGAGCTGGGCCCACCCCTCTCAGGTTACAGAGAAGCTCTCAAACAAGCCTGTTTCTGCCAATGCCTGGCTGGGTGAAGTCCGAGAAGCCTTGCAGCTGTATCGAAAGAGTAATCAATCTGTAGAAAGTTTTCACTGATTATGTCTTCAACTTTTCTAGCCCTTTACTGTTGTCTTCTTCTTCTGGGAAAACCAATGATTATTTTTGTGTGCCTCTTGTTTTGTATCATTCCCCTAAGAGCCAGTTGTATTTTTTTCATCTTTCTTACCATGTCTTCTATGTGCTCTTGTTCAGTTGTTCTGTCTTCTAGCTCAGTTATTCTTCCTTCTGCTTCTTCGACTCTATCACGTGTCTCTAGTATATTTCTAATGTGGTCTACTTTATCTTTAAATTCTGAGATCTACTATGTTTTCTATTTAATTTTTCAAATTCTTCTTCATATTCTTCTGGTGTCTTCCTGATATCCTTTATTTCTTTATAAATATCCTTGAGTAGTTCCATATTCTGTGTCCCCTCTAGAGGTTTGATTTGGTTGTTTGGCTGGGCTGTTTCTGCTTGAAACTTCATGTGCTTTGTGCTTTTCTTTGTGGTTGGGAAATTTGATTATCTTGATATGGTTATTTTGCAAGTTGTTTTCCTTCGCTCATATAAACCTTTGTGTTTACTTGGTTTTGCATTGATTTCTTTTTTTTGATAATTTTTTATCAATTAAAAAAATTACAAGAAAGAAACGCAAGCATCCTTAATATATGCTCATTCCGTTCTAGATATATATAATCAGTAATTCACAATATGATCACATAGTTGCATATTCATCATCATGATCATTTCTTAGAACATTTGCATCATTTCAGAAAAAGAAATAAAAAGACAACAGAAAAATAAAACGAAAACAGAAAAAGAAAAAAAATATTTTTACATACCATACCCCTTACCCCCTCCCTTTCATTGATCACTAGCATTTCAAACTGAATTTATTTTAACATTTGTTCCCCCTATTATTTATTTTTATTCCATTTGTTCTACTCGTCTGTTGACTAGGTAGATAAAAGGAGCATCAGACACAAGGTTTTCACAATCACACAGTCCCATTGTGGAAGCTATATCATTATACAGTCATCATCAAGAAACATGGCTACTGGAACACAGCTCTACATTTTCAGGCAGTTCCCTCCAGCCTCTCCATTACATCTTGGATAACAAGGTGATATCTATTTAATGCATAAGAATAACCTCCAGGATAACCTCTCGACTCTGTTTTGAATCTCTCAGCCATTGACACTTCGTCTCATTTCACTCTTCCCCCTTTGGACGAGAAGGTTCTCTCAATCCCTTGATGTTAATTCTCAGCTCATTCTAGGGTTTTTCTCAGTCCCTTGATGCTGAGTCTCAGCTCATTCCAGGATCTCTGTCCCACGTTGCCAGGAAGGTCCACATCCTGGGAGTCATGTCCCACGCAGAGAGGGGGAGGGTGGTGAGACTGCTCGTCATGTTGGCTGGAGAGAGGCCACATGTGAGCAACAAAAGAGGCTCTCTTGGAGGTGACTCTTAGGCCTAAATTTTAAGTAGACTTGACCTATCCTTTGTGGGGTTAAGTTTCATATGAACAAACCCCAAGACTGAGGGCTCAGCCTATAGCTTTGGTTGTCCACACTGCTTGTGAGAATATCAAGAATTCAACTTGGGGAAGTTGAATTTCTCCCAGCTCTCACCATTCCCCGAAGGGGACTTTGCAAATACTTTTCTCCTCACTGATCAGATCACTCTGGGATTCATCGGGGCATCACTCTGGACAAACCAATAAAATCTAATGTCCTACCCAAGGTTCCATGTACTTACGTTGTTCAGCCAACTATCTACATAAGTTATATTAGGAGATGCACTAGTCAAAATATAAATTTTGTACCAAATAAACATTTTTTGGTTTAGTCTCACACATAAGTTGAAATTTTAAAATATTAATTACCATCTGTTTTCAGCACCCTGCAGTAATGACATTCCTTTGTTCTTCCTCATGCAAAAACATTTTTAAATTTGTACATTTAGTCATTATCATTATACACTCTAAGCATTCCTAGATTATACTATCTCAATCTTTATCATCTATCTTTCTTTGTGATTTCATTTATGCCCCCAGCCCTCCTCCCTCTATCATTCTCACATTCAGCTTCATTCAGTGTTTTAACATAGTTGTATTACAATTAGGTAGTGTTGTGCTGTCCATTTCTGAGTTTTTATATTCAGTCCTGTTGCACAATCTGTGTCCCTTCAGCTCCAGTTTGCATTGATTTCTTTTTGCACTTGGTGTGTCAGTTTTTCCCCGCCATTTCAAGGTTCAGGTATCATGTAGGGGATGCAGTTCAACTTGAGGTTCTGTTAGAAGGTAGGCCAGTGTATAGGTACTTCAGTGGTAAACTGTTGCCCACCAGATAGGAGACCTGGCTCGACTCCTGGCCCATGCACTCCCAAAGAAAGATAATAAAAATGTGGAACAATAGCAAAGCACACCTCGACAGTGGTAGGTCCCAGAATCAGAAGACTCCAGTATATATTGGAAGTGAACTCAGACTGGTGCCCATCAAAGGGAGAGACAGTTTAAAGAAAAAAAAAAATAAGAAGGAAAAAAATAATAAAAATAAGTCAAATAAAATAGAATAATAAAAATACTATATGAAATAAGAAATAAAAATTAATCAGTTAAAATGTAAAATATATATAAAAATAAAAGACAGTTATACTACTAGTAAAAAATATATAGAAAAAAAGCTTTTAAAAAAGAAGGGAGAGCAGTACAGGGGTGGCCCGTGGTAGAATTCTTGCCTGAAATGCCAGAGACCCAGGTTCTTTCTGGAGCCTACACATGCCAAAAAAAGAAGGGAGAAAGAAAAAAGAATATTAGGAAAAAATAAATAAAAACTTGGGCAGATCGTTAGTCTGCATGCACTTATACATTGTCCCCTGCAGTAGGTAATCCCAAGGTACCTCCTCCCCTTAAGTTTCCCCTTCCCCAACTGCAGTGACTGGCCTGCACTTACTATTTCTCTGTAGCCTGTGGTGTGCCTGAAGGACTTCTTCCTCAGGTTGCCCCTTCTGTACTGCAGGAGGTGGCACATGGTGAACACGGGGTTTGTCCAGACCGCCAGTTTGGGCCCTCAGGATTGGGGAACTGGCCAGCGCCCTAGGGATTAGCTGACGTGCGGTGCCAGGTGGGTCTTCCAGACACTGTGCCTGTGTGGCCAGCTATTCCCAGCTCCTGGACAGGCAGTTGCTCCCAGCACCCTGAGACCTGGCCCCGCCCACGGTGGACTATCTTGTCTGTCTCCTGGGTTCCCACAGGTACTGTCAATTATGGATCTGCACTGGGAGAGGTCCTTAGCCAGCAGCTGGTGCAGGCTGGAGTGGAGGGACGATCAGTTCTCTCCGATCACATCTCCTCTCATGCCACAACCTACCCCTTGTGGGGATCATGGTCAGTTGACACAACCTGCTGTCCTCTTCCCAGTCCCCCCACCTGTCTCTTCCCAGAAATACCCTAGAGACTCTGATTGTTTACTCACATCCCATGCACAATCCCAGTCATTTTCTTCCTGTTCCACAGAGCAGGAATGAATTTAACTTCACTCCACTCTGCATCTTCTCTTTTGTTTTTAAGGTTATCTCCTTTTTAAGAATAGCAGTTGTTTTAAAAATATCTGTTTATACATATTACATATATATTTAACATTTTTACTTTGAGAAATACCTACTAGTTTGGACGTCAGCAAAGTGAGGAATTCTTACTGGTCCTGTTAAATTTAATGGAGTAACCAGAATTTTTTAGGTTAATCAAAGACATGATTCACCAAAGCTTATGATACAGTTAAGGAAGGTATTAATGAGTAAAATGAAAGCAAATTTTAGGAATAATTACTTTGGAACTTAGTGCTTTAATAGTCTGTGCTCCTCCCACCATTTACTATGTTTGTAAAAAAACAGACTCACAGGACTTAATTCCCTATGCTGCTAGTAACCCCTCTCCTGTTACTGCTTAAGGCTCAAAGCTGAAGTCCTTTTTAAAGAAAAACTATTGATTAAGAAGGAAGTACATATCTCATAAGTATATTTGACAGTGTAAAGAACATCTGTGGGTTTGGGAAAGGGGATGGGAATTTGTTGTTTGCGTTTGCACAAAGCATTACACATCTCTTCCTGTGCCCAGAAATGGGTACAGTTCACAGGAGACTTGTCAGTGACATGAAAATTTATAGACTAATTTTTGCATTACTGAGGAAAATGAAAGGCATAGTTGGTTGTTGCTGCATATTTGGGACTATATAGTATATAGTTATATACATAATTATGTTAAATAGATTTAATTGTATAGATTTAAATTCATTTAATTAAATTTGTTTTTTCTGAGTTATTAGATATGAAAGTTTTCTCTTTCAACTCAGGGAAATTGCTGAAGCTGTGAAAAATTGTAAGCCTAGAGTTCCACCTGCCACTGTTTTTGAAGGACATATGTTACTGTCTGGTAAGTCATAAAGACATGGTTCTTATGATTTCAGAAACCATTTGTAGGATGTAGTCACATTTGTGCCAAGCAACTTGTTTATTAGATCAAAGGAGAATACAAAATTTTCTTGCCACCTAAATGAATTCTAGTGAATAACTCTGTTTCCCTGTGGGGGTGGGGGTGGGGTGTGTGTGTATTTACTTCAGTATAAATGTGGAAGAAGGTACACAGGTGATTTGACCAGGTAGCATCCTTTGTTAGAAGTAAACTTGATGTAGTCTGTGCTGGTTTAAAAGGATGCATGTCCCCTAGAAAAGCCATGTTTTAATCTAAATCCCATTTCATAAAGGCAGAATAATCCCTATTCAATACTGTATGTTTGAAACTGTAATCAGATCATCTCCCTGGAGATGTGATTTAATCAAGAGTGGTTGTTAAGCTGGATTAGGTGACGACATGTTTCCACCCATTTTAGTGGGTCTTGATAAGTTTCTGGAGTCCTATAAAAGAGGAAACATTTTAGAGAATAAGCAATTCAGAGAGAGCAGAGAATCCTGCAGCACCATGAAGCAGAGAGTCCCCGAGCCAGCGACCTTTGGAGATGAAGAAGGAAAACACCTCCCAGAGAACTTCATGAAACAGGAAGCCAGGAGAGAAACGTAGCAGATGATGCTGTGCTCATCATATGCCCTTCCACTTGAGAGAGAAACCCTGAACTTCATCGGCCTTCTTGAACCAAGGTATCTTTTCCTGGATGCCTTAGATTGGACATTTCTATAGACTTGTTTTAATTGGGACATTTTCTTGGCCTTAGAACTATAAACTGGTAACTTATTAAATTCTCCTTTTTAAAAGCCATTCTGTTTCTGGTATATTGCATTCCGGCAGCTAGCAAACTAGAACATAGTCCTTTCTTTCTTGCGTGCTGCTTTGAAAGCATACCCTTGGCCACAGCCTTATAATTCTAATAGTAAGGTTTGCTGCTGGTTATTGAGAATTCCCATCTGCCAAAACCGAAAGTTTTGTATTGGCAGCAATCTCTTAGAAAATTTTGTTTGCTCCCAAAATATTATTATTGTGATTTTGCATTTATTGTTATCATGTGCTCAGAATTTAATACCAAAGAGTTGTGATATTTATTATTCTGTTTGGTTTTCAACAGTCCTGTGAAGTAGGCAGCCACCCTTTTTAGACATCAGTTTTGATGTTTAAACAAGGTATGACATTAGTAAAATAGTTCATTATACCAACTGTCTTAGCTTGCCAAAGCTGCCAGAATGCAACACACTAGAGATGGATTGGCTTTTAATAAGGAGATTTATTTAGTTAAAATTTTATAGTTCTTCAGAGGAAAGGCAGCAAGCTTTCTTTCTTTCTTTTTTTTTTTTTCTTTTACATGGGCAGGCACCAGGAATCGAACCCGGCTCCTCAGGCATGGCAGGCAAGCACTCTTACCTGCTGAGCCACCATGGCCTGGCAGCAAGCTTTCATTTGAGGTTCTTCTGTTACATGGGAAGACATGTAGCGACATCTGCTGGCCTTCTCTCCTGGCTTCTGGGTTCCAACGGCTTTCCCTGTGTGATTCCTTTCTGTATCTCCAAATGTCTGGGCTGAGCTGTGTTGAGATGAGGTATACTGAGCTGCTGAGCTCTCTTCTGACCTCTCTCTTTAAGTCTTCAGCTAATTAAATTAAACCTCACTCATTGTAGAAGGCACTCCCCTTAGCTCACTGCAAATGTAGTCAGCCATAGATGATCTTCACATGCTGATGGTTTAAGGTAACAGAAACAGAACAACAGGGCATCATCACCTGACCAAGTTGACACCTGAACCTAACCACCATACCAACGGTTAGAAAAGTAACTGTAAATTTTATATTTTTGCCTCCTTACTTTACTGAAGTATTGTTAGTTATTTTTAAGCAAAACAAAAAAGTATAAACAGGTTATTAGAGAATCTACAAGTAACTCACATGGAAATTGTGCATCCTAGTAACTTAAAATATAACATCTTTCTAAGCTGAAATATTTTTGTTTTCTTAAGTTATTCTAAGAAAAGTAGAATAAAATACAAGTAATGGCAAAAGTAATGTCCTTTTTTCTCACTCAGAATATACTGCATTGGATTTATTATAATGAGAAATTTAGAAGACATCTCTTCAGACTAGCTTTTTCTTCTTTTTGTATTCCAGGAGGCAGAAGATGAGATTTATGATTTATGATTAACATTTGTTCTTGTTGGCTAGCTGCCAGAACACAATATACCAGAAATGGAATTGCTTTTAAAATGGGAAATTTAATAAGTTGCCAGTTTACAGTTCTAAGGCCAAAAAAATGTCCCACAAGCCTATAGAAATGTCCAATCTAAGGAATCCAGGGAAAGATACCTTGGTTCAAGAAGGCCGATGAAGTTAAGGGTTTCTCTCTCAAATGGAAAGGCACATGGTGAACACAGTCAGGGTTTCTCTCTCATCTGGAAAGGCACGTGGTGAACACAGCATTGTCTGCTACCTTTTTCTCCTGGCATCCTGTTTCTAAAGCTCCGTGGGAGGCATTTTCCTTCTTCATATCCAAAGGTTCCTGGCTGGTGGACTCTGCTTCGTGGTGCTGTGGTGTTCTCTGCTCTCTCAGAATATCTTGCTTTCTCCAAATGTTCCCTCTTTTATAGAATTCCAGTAAACTAATCAGGACCCACTTGGAATGGGTACACAACTCCACCTAATCCGATTAACAACCACTCTTGATTTAGTCACATCTCCATGGAGATAATCTAATTAAAGTTTCAAACATACAGTTACTAAAGGGAATTAAAAGAAACGGCTGCCTTTACAAAATGGGATTAGGATTAAAACATAGCTTTTCTAGGGTACATGCATCCTTTCACACTGCTGTAACATCCCCTTCCTCATCAAAAGAGATATGGTGGGAAAGTTTATTTTATCCCTAAAATTTAAAGCTATGCATTGATTTCAACCAAGGTCTGACAGTGAAAATGTTCAGTATTGTCCAAAATTGACATAGGAAGAGAACCATTTAGATGTGAAATTTTGTGGGATTTATATATAAGAATGGAAGGATACTTTTTCTCCAGTTTGAATTTTATGCGATATTTCTAATTGCTTTAAAGAGCACCTTCAATCAGATTTCAAAAGAATAGCATCAAAATGCTCATTTAAATTGTTCTTTTATAAAATACAAATGAAATGAGAGAAACATGATTTTTTTAATCAGATACTTCACATTCATAATAGATCAGAAGTGCTTTGTGTGAAATGCTTTAGGGAGAGATCACTTAGGAACTCTTTGGCATTTAAATATTGGCATTCTTGCTACCTTTCCTGCTGAACCTCAGGGTCTGACTAAGGATCCGGGGATACCCTGAGACTAGTATGAAAGGGTAGGGTCTTGAAAACCCTTACAAATGGAAAAGAAATCGTTAGCCTTAACTGCGGTACGTGATCATCTCTGTAGTCACTGAAGAAATTTACCTGGGATAGTTTTATATTTTATATCATAATTATAGTTAATCTTCTCTTAATTTTCTCTCCCTCATATCTGTTTCTTTCTCTAACTGTTGTTTTGCCACAGGATTCAAAAGCCATTATCACTTATTAACAACAGTAATAATAGCTATGATTGCTGGTATTTATTTTGTATTTATCAGCTTTTTGTAGTTTCATTTTTGCAATAATGTTACAAGATAGATATGTTTACTCTATATTTTATAAGCTCAGAGAAACCAAAGGAACTTGCCCCTTGTTTACTAAGGTAAGTAATAGCTGGGCAGGGATTTGAATTCAGGGCAGTCTGTCTCCAGAGCCTGACTGTAACTGTTCAACAAGACTGCCTCTCTGAATGCTTTAAATATAATGAGTAGAACAAAAACAGTTAATGGCCTTTTCAATGACTATATAGAGTGTTTTTATCTCAGTGTAGTATGTCCACATTTATTATCTTATAATTACCTCTAATTGTCCTATTGCAGTGCAGATCCAGTTACCCTATGGCAAGAAAGGAAACAGGTACAAAAATCCTAAGTGACTTACCTAAAGTTAGTTCATTAGTGGAAGAACTGTCACAGTAACTTGTCTCCCAAGTCTCAACCTAGGTCTTTCCTTGTAAACCTTTGTGCACGTGTCCAGTTGATTGTGGCTTCTTGCCCTGTCAATCAAAAAAATGAGGTAAAGTTCTAAACACACTTTTTGAAGGATTAAGGAAACTTGCTTTGTTAAGTTTTAGGCTAATGCCTGAGGGAAGAGCTGTGGAGCCATCCTCTTCTGATTCTAACTCTGGGGCTTTTGCCCCAGACTCTTTGTTAAATAGGAATATGATAATTTTTCCTTCTATCTCAGAGATGGTATGATTCAACACTTTAAAGACATTTAAGCAAGATAAAACTCTGAAATATGTCTTTGAGAGTTTTGGTGGTAAATGTAGCTACAACAGATAGCCTCTGCTGTGTTTGAATATTGTTAAGTAAGAAGGCATGTTTCCACATTAGCTATCTAGTCAGATGAGCTCTGATATAATCATTTCTTTTCTTTCTCATGAAAACATTTCTTTTCTTTCTGTCTCATGTCATCCATATGCATATTCAGAAATTTTTCAAAATGTTTCTCTTTTAAGGTCTAGAGCCCTTCAGGATTGGACCATATACCAATTTTGTTAACATTGGAGAGCGCTGTAATGTGGCAGGATCAAGGAGGTTTGCTAACCTCATCATGGCAGGCAAATATGAGGTAAGTATCTTAGAGAGACCTCACCCTAAGGCATCTGCCTTTGTTTTTGCCCAGACAGCATGTCAGTGAAATGGTCCTGCCTTTGAAAGTGTCATTTGCAGAGCTACTGGGAAGCATGAGAAGAATGGTAACGTATATTCACCGCAAGACAGGCGGGTTAGGAGGATGAGGCTTCAAAAAATCAAGGTTACTATTGTCAATGTACGTCAAAAAGTACTGTGTTCAGGACATGCAGTGGGATGAGACAGAATCCAGGTTCTAGCTATTTCTATCAATTGTGAAGTGAGTTTTAAAAATTGAGAACTTGCCTCAATTTGGCTTCTCACAAATCCTTCTAGGGAAAGGGAAAGCCAAGAAAATTTTATTCAATTCCTCATCACTGCATCAAACGTTGACTGATGATAGTATTATTGATATGTTAGTTGTAGACTAAAATAAGCAAGCAACAACACAAAAATGAAGAAATAGGCCCTTGCTTTGGAAAGTTTTGTGATAGTTTTAGCCATAGACTTTTTAGGCTTAGTAATTATGTGAATGAGCACAATTTAATCCAAATAGGCCTACCAGAACCATCTGTTAGGTGTTTTTTTTCTTATGCAAATATGACATTAACAATGGAGAAATTTGGTCTGGGGGATATATAAGACCTATCTTAAAATCTGTTTGGAGGAATAGACTAAAACTCATGAAATCATTAAGAAATGATCATGTAATAAACCATGCAATAATGATTACAATTGCTGTAGAAGTTCAGAGACAGTAGATTGTTGTAGAATAGGCAGTGTTTCCCAAATGTGTTCTAGGGAATGCAGCTCCTACAAGATATCCTGTAAATGGTCATATGTGGGAAATGCTGCATGTCATATCCTATTCTTAGAAGATTAAAGTACATAATAATATGTTAAAATTTTGAAAAGCCTTCTAGTGTAAAAGCCTGTTGGAATTTATTTAACTCACGTTTTTTTCTTGTCACTCCTATTAATAGTCCATAATGGACGCTTTGCATGTTTTGCAAACACTAAGGAGTTATACATGAGTTTTGGATGGTTTCTCTAAGAACCTTTCTTGGAAGAGGTAGGACTTAAGCTGGGTCTTAATGCAGAAGGGTAGGGGAAGATATTCCAGGCAGAGGAGATGACATGATCCATGGAAGAGAGGTGGAAATGGGCAAAGAGGTGTTAACAGAAGTCTTCAGAGATAGGCTTTGCCCAGTGGATAGTGCCATTGCAGGATGAGTGGGAAGAACAGTTGAATATGATGGGGCCAGGTCACAGAGGCCCTTGGATGCCAGGCTGACAAGTTGAGATCCTTTATAAGCCTTGGTGGATTCTGAGTAGCAAAATGATGTAGTGGAAGAAATGTTTAAGAAAGATTTATCTGTGATGATTGATGGGAGGAAAGAAGGCCCAGTGTCAGGAAGCTTGGCTAGGAGGTTATTATAGTAGTTTAGGTATGGGTATGGAGGATCAATGCAGAATGAAGGCAATGGAGATAGAAAAGTTATTAAAGAGGCTCTCTTGGGAAGAATGGGCAGGTCTTGATAACAATCTCCATATAAAAGGTGAAGAGTAAGGGAGAACCAAAAAGATTGTGAAGTTATAGAATGCACATTTTTATTTTTTTAAATATGAACGAGTGATGTTTTAGACATTCCTCATGGGTTTGAAATGTAGATGGAAGTCTTTTTTAATTAGTCTAATATAATTGGAAAGGACTGCTGGGGATATCAAGTCAAAATAATGATTATTCCTCTTTCATTCCTCCCTCAGGAAGCACTGAGTATTGCCAAAGTCCAGGTGGAAATGGGTGCTCAGGTGCTGGATATCAACATGGATGATGGTATGCTAGATGGCGAAAGTGCAATGACCAGATTTTGCAACTTCATTGCTTCTGAACCTGACATTGCCAAGGTTGTACAAAGTTTATATTTATCAAGGGAATTTATGTGTCTTACTCTGTCACTCCTTTAACTTTGCCAATTGTCTCATTGACCTATCAACTTATAAACTGGTGTTCAGTTTTCCTTAATTGAGAGCAGAATGGTTTCTGATTGTCCTCTTTCTTGATTAATAGAAGGCTTTTCTATATAATCCAGACTTCGAAGAGGCTGTAACTTCAGCTGGGCTGTTTCCAAGACTTCTGTGATTGATTCACGAGAATTGTTTGGGCTTCCTCTGGTGACTGGGCAGACTTAAGAACCCACTTTCCCCATTTCTGAAGGATATACTTACCTGTTCTTCTAAATCATTGATTTCATCCCTGTGACACAGTTTGTATTTCCTTATTGCAGAAAGAAGAGACCTTTTTAGAGTTAAAAGATTAAGACAAATATGTAAAACAATGTTAAATCAACTTATTTTTATTATGTCAACTTAGATACTTGTTCTTTAAAAGGTGAAGTTTAATTTTTGTTTTAGTCCTTTTTAAATTTTTAGGTGGGTTCTAAAAACTTTAAAAATCTTACCTCATTTCTCTGCTGATAAATTTGTAGTAAGAAATGATTTTTGAAGTGCTATTTTTTTTTTAAACTTCCTAGTTACATTTTTCAGGTAGGACTGTCAGATTTTATTAGGCTTAAGCAAATGCTTAAGTTAATAGTTTTGTGATGAGAACTGAATTACATTAATCCATCCTTTGTATCATAAAACACTTTATTAGAAAACCTCATTGCTCCTATGCCAGAGAAAAATTAAGGTGCAAAGAAGCTGAATAATGTCACAATTAGAGGTGGCGCCTCTAATTGTTTATTTCAATGGAAGTAGTGGGAAGAAGGCTGAACTGGGACTCAGAAGATTGGTGTTATATTCCCCAGCAAGTCAATTACCTGTTGGCCCCCAGTTTCCTTATCTCTAAAATGGAAATAATTGTAGCTGATTTGCCTGATTCATGAGTTGTAGAATTATAAATGAGAGCTTGTATTTGAAAGTACCCTCTTAACTGTGAAGGGCCCCATGTAACAGGATATTATTACTTAGGGCTCTGATTGTTAAAATACTTATTTCTTTCTTATTCTTCCTGGTTTTGACCTGCTATCAAAATTTATTAGAGGCCAGTTTTGACCATTTGATGTAGAACATAAATACATGTGGTCAGCACCAAAAGGGTTGGGGTACTAAACTGTCAGCAAGCTCTTTAAAATACTGGTTCAGTGTTGTCATTGCATTTGAAAAGCAAAATCATTAGTTTCCATGTTCTTTGCTTTTGTTTCCTTTGAAGTGTGGCTGAATATCTAAGCGTCAGGAAGCTCAATGAAGAGTTGACTGCTGTTTGTTCAGTGTTCAGTTGCAATGCCTCCTAGCCTAGGAAGCTATCCCTGCACGTTCCCTTTCCCTTCTCCTGACTTTTATAAACTGGGTTTAGTATCCCCAGGATATGTTTTGATGTCAGGCTATGCCTCTGTTGTGCTCTAGCATTTACAATGATATTTATAGTGTCATTACTTGTTTTTTCATCTGTCTTTATAAGCTCATAATAGGTGCTTAATTATTTATTGCTTAACTTAAATAATGGGGTCTAGATCAGCTACTGCATTTCATTTCTCTACACCAATGTAATCCTTCCTTTAAGCCCTTACTTTCACCTTTCCTGGAGCTGAAACTGTGTAAATGGAAGGATCATCTCATCTGCATACTTCAATTTTGTCCTTTATTTTAGTTTTATCTGTTTGTTGTATATTACATCTACTTTGCTTTTCCAGTGTTAAAACTCATGTGATTTTTTGTTGTTGTTGTTTCAGTCAGAAACTTGATTTTCTAGAGGGAAAATTGAATTTGAATAACTTGTCTAGAGGACTGTTCCCTAGAACGTGAGGTTAAACATTACTCCCAGAGTCCAGTCACGGATGTATGGATTCTATTTAAGATGTTTGCCTTGGGGTTTAGGGGCTGTAAAGGCTAAACTAGTATTGAAATTATTGAGCAATCCTCATTGATTCATTCTGATAAATAACTATGATCTTTGAGTTGTAAATTCTTGGCCCATGCACGGACTCTCTTCTAAGAATGATATCGCTCTAGTATTTTGGATTCCTCCTTTTTTTTTTTATTTTAAGAGCAAGTGTATTAAAATCCTATCTCTGGCATGCTACTATTATTTATTTATGGTTTTCTTAAAGGAGAAATAGGGAATATTTCAGTACCCTGGAAGGGAATTTGTGGTAACTTATAGCCTTTCAGTGATTTTCTTTCCTGTCTAATCTCAGGTACCTTTGTGCATTGACTCTTCCAATTTTGCTGTGATTGAAGCCGGGTTAAAGTGCTGCCAGGGGAAATGTATTGTCAATAGTATTAGTCTGAAGGAAGGAGAAGATGATTTCTTGGAAAAGGCCAGAAAGATTAAGAAATTTGGAGCTGCTGTAGTAGTGATGGCTTTTGATGAAGAAGGCCAGGTGAGTGATTTTATGTATTATTTCTTTTTACCTTGCTCTATTATATAAGCACAGGCTAGAGAATAGTGTAAGTGAACAGAGTCCAGAAACATCTGTATATACGAAAAATTGATATATAATGAAGTCTTTACTTCAATTAAAAAAGGTTGAATTATTCAGTAAGTGTTACTGGGAGAGTTTGCTATCCATTAGGCAGAACATAGAGTTATAATAAAAGTGACATCCCAATTTTATTTAGTAAAAAGTATATAGATATTTATGTGTCTATATGAGAAAATAAAAAGATTGGTAATTGTTAAGTGGAGAGTAGGGGTGGCCTGGTCTCAGATGGGGAGATACTGACATTTATATAATTAAGAAGTAATGGGATTATGTATACTTTTTCTTTCCTCTTTTTTTTATATTTTAAAAACAATATCGTTTTTAACAAAAGCTTTATTGCTTTTATGGAAAAGATGCATTTTCATTGTTGGAAAAATTCGAATAGTCCGGAATAGTGAAAAAGAGAAATAATTTTGATCATCAATACATGCTGAGCCTTACCTAATACCAAGCAAGCACACAATGCGTGCTAAAGTAGTCTTTCTTCCCAACATGTAATTGTTGGATGTATAGTCTTATTATTTTTGTTTTTTCATATGAGGAAGCTAAAGTGCAAAGAGGTTACATCATTTGTTCTTGTTAGACAGCCTTGGACAATCTTGAGGTCATTCAGGCCTTGGAGATCTTGGGGGTCAGGAAACAGCTGGCTATTTTAGAAAAGATGGTCTTGTAAGACCTCTCTGATGGAGAAACACTGGAGATCTGATAAATATGGTAGTTATGTAGCCTTCTAGGGTAAGAGCAGAAGAGACTTCAGCAAATGGGAAATTTTATATAAATGAGATTATATCTCTTGTTTTGTAGCTTAATTGTTTCTCATTTTTATTGGCATAAACAATGGCCAGTGAATATCCTAATTCATGTAGATTCATTTTCTAAGAGTCAATTCCTAGAAGTGGGATTGCTAAGTCAAAGGGTGTATACATTTAAAAAAAATTTTTTTATTGATACAACAACATACGGGCATATAGATTCTTAACATACAAACATTCCATACATGGTGTACAAACACGCACATAGATTCTTAACATGCAAACATTCTATATGTGGTGTACAATCAGTGGATCTCGATATCATCACATAGTGTATATTCATCACCATGATCATTTCTTAGAACATTTGCATTACTCCAGAAAAAGAAATAAGAAGAAAAAAGGAAAAACTCATACATACCATACCCCTTACCCCTCCCTGTCATTGACCGCTAGCTAGTATTTCAATCTACCCAATATATTTTAACTTTTGTTCCCCCTATTTTTTTGCTATACCCCTTACCACTCCCTTTCATTGATCACTAGTATTTCAGTCTACTCAATTTCTTTTAACATTTGTTCCCCCTATTATTTATTTATTTTTAAATTATATGTTTTACTCATCTGTCCATAACGTAGATAAAAGGAGCATCAGATACAAAGTTTTCACCATCACACACATTGCAAAAGCTTTATTGTTACATAATCAGCTTTAAGAAACATGGCTACTGGAACACAGCTCTACAGGTTTAGGCACTTCCCTCTAGCCACTCTAATACACCTTAAACTAAAAAGGGTTTATCTATATAATACATAGGAATAACCTCCAGGATAACCTCTTGACTCAGAAATCTCTCAGCCACTGTCACTTTATTTTGTCTCATTTCTCTCTTCCCCCTTTCAGTCGAGAAGGTTTTCTCAATCTCTTGATGCTGAGTTCCAGCTCATTCTAGTATTTCTGTCCTATGTTGCCAGAGAGGTTTGCACCCCTGGGAGACATGTCCCATGTGGAGAGGGGGAGGGCAATGAGTTTGCTTACAGTTGTTGGCTGAGAGAGGGAAAGGCCACAGGTGAGGAACAAAAGAGGTGTTTGGGGTGACTCTTAGGCTAATTTTAAGTAGATTTAGCCTATCCCTTGTGGGGATAAGTTTCATATGAACAAACCCCAAGATTGAGGGCTCAGCCTGTTGGTTTGGTTGTCCCCACTGCTTGCAAGAATATCAGTAATTGTCCAAATGGGGAAGTTGAATTTTCCTTCTTTCTCACCATTCCCCCAAGGGGACTTTGCAAATACTTCTTTATTCACTGTTCAAATCACTCTGGGATGTATCGGGGCATCACACTGGCAAGCCTACAAAATCTCATGCCCAATTCAAGGTTCCGTGTACTTACAGTGTTCAGTTAACCTGTCCATATAGGTTATATTAGGAAATGCACTAGTCAAATATTAATTTTGTACCAAATAAACATTTTTTCTTTAGTCTCACATAGACGTTGAAGTTTTAAAATATGAATGACTATTTTCAACACCCTGTAGTAATGACATTCCTTTGTTTTCCCTCATGCAAAAACATTTTTTTATTTGTACATTTAGTCACCATCATTGTGCACTGTATGCATTCCTAGATTATAACATCTTAGTCTTTATTGTCTGTCTTTCCTTCTGGTTTCATATGTGCCTCCAGCCCTTCTCCCTTTATCATTCTCACATTCAGCTTCATTCAGTGTACTTACATTATTGTGCTAAAATCAGATAGTATCATGCTATCCTTTTCTGAATTTTTACACTGAGTCCTCTTGCACGATCTTATCTCTTCAGCTCCAATTACCCAATATCTACCCTATTTCTATCTCCTTATGACCTCTGTTCTTAATTAAAATTCTCCAAGTTCATTCATTAATATTAGTTCACATCAGTGAAACCATATAGTACCTGTCCTTTTGTTTCTGGCTAATCTCACTCAGCATAGTGTCCTCAGGGTCCATCCATGTTGTTACATGCTTCATGAATTTATTCTGTCTTACAGCTGTGTAATATTCTATTGTATGTATATACCACAGCTTGTTTAGCCATTCATCTGTTGATGGACATTTGGGCTGTTTCCATCTCTTGGAAGTTGTAAATATTGCTGCTATAAACATTGGTGGGCAAATGTCCGTTTGTGCCTTGCCCTTGTGTCCTCTGACTAGATACCTAGCAATGGTATTGCTGGATCATATGGCAATTCTATACTTAGCTTCCTGAGGCCAAACTGACTTCCACAGTGACTTACCATTTTCCATTCCCACCAGTAGTGGGTAAGTGTGCCTCTTTCTCCACATCCTCTCCAATACTTGTCGTTTTTTGTTTTATTAGTAATGGCCCTTCTGGTGGGTGTGAGATATATCTCACTGTGGTTTTGATTTGCGTTTCCCTTATAGCCAGGGAAGTTGAGCATCTTTTCATGTGCCTTTTAGTCATTTGTATTTCCTCTTCTGAGAAGTGTCTGTTCATGTCTTTTGCCCATTTTGCAACTGGGTTGTTTGTCTTTTTGTTGTTAAGTTGAAGAATTTCTTTATATATTCTGGATAGTAGATTCTTATCTGATATGTAATTTCCAAATATTGTCTCCCACTGTGTAGGCTGTCTTTTTACTTTTTTGACAAAGTTCTTTGATGCATGAAAGTGTTTAATTTTGAGGAGTTCCCATTTGTCTATTTCTTTCTTCAATGCTCATGCTTTGGGTGTAAGATCTGGAAAACCACCTCCTATTACAAGTTTTATAAGATATTTTCCTCTAGAAGGTTTATGGTTTTAGTTCTAATGTTTAGGTCTTTGATCCATTTCGAGTAAATTTCTTTAGGGTGTGTAGGGTATGAATTTCTTTCATTCTTTTGCGCATGGATATCCAGTTCTCCAAGCACCATTTATTGAAGAGACTTTTCTGTCCCAGGTGAGTTGGCTTGGCTGCCTTATCAAAGAACAGTTGTCCATAGATGAGAGGGTCTATATCTGAACCCTCTGTTCTGTTCCATTGGCCAGTATATCTATCTTTTTCTTTTTGCATGGATAGGCACCAGGAATCAAACCTGGGTCTCCGGCATGGCAGGCAAGAATTCTGCCACTGAGCCACTGTCGCACTGCCCCAGTATATCTGTCTTTATGCCAGTACCATGCTGTTTTGACCACTGTAAATTAATAATATGCCTTAAAGTCAGGTAGTGTGTCATTTTTCTTTCTCAGGATATTTTTAGCTATTTGGGACACCCTGCCCTTCCATATAAATTTGGTTATTGGTTTTTCTATTTCTGTAAATTAAGTTTTTGGAATTTTAATTGGTATTGCATTGAATCTATAAATCAATTTAGGTAGAATTGACATCTTTACTATATTTAGTCTTCCAATCTATGAACATGGTATGCCCTTCCATTTATTTAGGTCTTCTGTGATTTCTTTTAGCAATTTCTTGTGGTTCTCTTTGTATGGATCTTTTGTATCCTTAATTCCTAAATATTTTAATTGCAGTTGTAAATGGAATTTTTTCTCGATTTCCCCCTCAGATTGCTCATTACTAGTGTATATAAACACTATAGATTTTTGAGTGTTGATCTTGTAACTTCCCACTTTTCTGCATTCATTTATTAGCTCTAGTAGTTTTGCTGTGGCTTATTAGGGATTTTCGACATATAGTATCATATCATCTGCAAACAGAGAGTTTTACTCCTTCCTTTCCAATTTTGATGTCTTGTATTTCTTTTTCTTGTCTAATTGCTCTGGCTGGAACTTCCAACACAATGTTGAATAACAATGGTGACAGTAGACATCCTTGTCTTGTTCCTGATCTTTAGGGGAAAAACTGAGGAGGATGTTAGCTGTGGGTTTTTCATATTCCCTATATCATGTTGAGGAAGTTCCCTTCTATTCTTATCTTTTGAAGTATTTTCAACAAGAAAAATGTTGAATTTTGTCAAATACCTTTCTGCATCAATTAAGATGATCATGTGGTTTTCCTGCTTTGATTTTTTGATTGATGTATTACATTAATTGATTTTCTTATGTTGAACCATCCTTGCATACCTGGGATGAATCCTACTTGGTTATGGTGTATAATTCTTTTTAATGTGGTGCTGGATTCGATTTGCAAGAATTTTGTTGAGGATTTTTGCATCTATATTCATTAGAGAGATTGGTCTGTAATTTTCTTTCTTGTAGTATTTTGTCTGGCTTTGTTATGAGGGTGATGTTGGCTTCATAGAATGAGTTAGGAAGCCTTCCCTCCTCTTCAGTTCTTTTAAAAAGTTTGAGCAAGATTGGTACTAATTCTTTCTTGAATGTTCTTGAATGTTTGGTCAAATTCACATGTGAAGCCATCTGGTCCTGGACTTTTCTTTTTTGGAAGCTTCTTAATGACTGATTCAATTTCTTTATTTGTGATTGATTTGTTGAGGTCATTGATTTCTTCTTGAGTCAATGTTGGTTGCTCATGCCTTTCTAGGAAGTTTTCCATTTCATCTACGTTGACTAGTTTATTAGCATAAAGTTGTTCATAGTATCCTCTCATTGCCTCCTTTTTTTCTGTGGGGTCAGTGGTTAAGTCTCCTCTTCAATTTCTGATTTTATTTATTTGCAGCCTCTCTCTTCTTCTTTTTGTCAACCTTGCTAAGGGTCCATCAATTTTATTGATTATCTCATAGAACCAACTTCTGGTTTTGTTAATTTTCTTGATTGTTTTCATGTTCTCAATTTCATTTATTTCTGCTGTAATCTTCATTATTTCCTTTTGCTTGCTTTGTGGTTAGTTTGCTATTCTTTCTCTAGTTCTTCCAAGTGAACAGTTAATTCCTTGATTTTTTGCTCTTTATTTATTTATTTTTTTGATAAAGGCATTTAGAGCAAAAAATTTCCCTCAGCCCTGCCTTTGCTGCATCCCATAAATTTTGATATGTTGTGTTTTCATTTTCATTTGCCTCGAGATATTTACTGATTTCTCTAGTAATTTCTTCCTTGACCCAGTGGTTGTTTAAGGGTGTGTTGTTGAGCCTCTTGTATTTGTGAATAATCTGTCCCTCTGCCTGTTATTGATTTCCAACTTCATTTCTTTATGATCCTAGAAAGTGTTTTGTATTTTTCCATTTTTTTGATGCTTCTTAGATCTTTTATGTCCAAAGTGATCTGAAATCTCAGGATAATGAACCTTGGTGTGGGTGTAATTTTGTTGGGCGCTCATCAAGCCCTTTTAATCTGGAAACTCTTGGCCTTCAGTTGTAGGAAGTTTCCTTGTATAATTTTATTCTCTTTTTGGTAAATTTATTATTCAGATACTGAACATTTTGGACAGGTTGCTTAATTTTCTTACCTTTTCTCTTCTATTTTCCAGCTCTGGCATTTTGCTCTCCTTTGTGGGAGAATCTCCTACATCTCTATTTCCCTCCAAGTCTTCTATTGTTGTTTCTTTTTTCCAGTAGCTCTCTTTTGTTATTTAATGTTCCTTTAAAAAATATATGTAGCAACCTGTTACTTTTTAATGGGTGCAAATATCTGCTCTTACTCCTTCGAATATATTTTGAGCACCAAATGTATAACAGGTCCTGTTCTAAGCTCTGAGGTGATAACAGGGAATAAAATGAAGTCCCTGCTCTCTGCATGATTTATATTCTTTTTTTTTTTTTTTATTTTAACATTTTTCCTCTATTATTTATTTATTTATTTATTTTTCCTGAATCTACTATGTGCTTTTATTTTTTTATCCAATTTTTTTTTAATTTTTTTTAATTAATCAAAAAAAAGAAAAGAAATTAACACAGCATTTAGAAATCATTCCATTCTACACATGCACTCAGTAATTCTTAGTATCATCACATAGATGTATGATCATCATTTCTTAGTACATTTGCATCGATTTAGGAAAAGAACTAGCAAAACAGCAGAAAAAGATATAGAATGTTAATATAGAGAAGAGAATTAAAATAATAATACTAATAAAATATATATATATATAAAAAAGGAAAAAGAAAAAAACAAAAACAGAAGATACAAACAAACAAACAAACAAACAAAAAAACATATTTCAGGTGCAGCTTCATTCAGTGTTCCAACATAGTTACATTACACTTAGGTATTATTGTGCTGTCCATTTTTGAGTTTTTGTATCTAGTCCTGTTGCACAGTCTGTATCCCTTCAGCTCCAATTACCCATTATCTTACCCTGTTTCTAACTCTTACCAATGATATATTCCAAGCTGATTCTCGAATGTCGGTTCACATCAGTGGGACCATACAGTATTTGTCCTTTAGTTTTTGGCTAGACTCACTCAGCATAATGTTCTCTAGGTCCATCCATGTTATTACATGCTTCATAAGTTTAGTCTGTCTTAAAGCTGCATAATATTCCATCGTAGGTATACGCCACAGTTTGTTTAGCCACTCGTCTGTTGATGGACACTTTGGCTGTTTCCATCTCTTTGCAATTGTAGATAATGCTGCTATAAACACTGGTGTGCAAATGTCCGTCTGTGTCTTTGCCCTTAAGTCCTTTGAGTAGATACCTAGCAGTGGTATTGCTGGGTCGTAGTCCATTCTGCCATTCTATGTCTTTTGATTGGGAAATTCAGTCCATTACCTTTTAGTGTTATTACTGTATGGATAATATTTTCCTCTACCATTTTGGCTTTTGTATTATATATATCATATCTGATTTTCCTTCTTTCTCCACTTTACTCCATACCTCTCTCTTCTGTCTTTTCGTATCTGACTCTAGTGCTCCCTTTAGTATTTCTTGCAGAGCTGGTCTCTTGGTCACAAATTCTCTCAGTGACTTTTTGTCTATAAATGTTTTAATTTCTCCTTCATTTTTGAAGGACAATTTTGCTGGATATAGAAGTCTTGGTTGGCAGTTTTTCTCTTTTAGTAATTTAAATATATCATCCCACTGTCTTCTAGCTTCCATGGTTTCTGCTGAGAAATCTACACATAGTCTTATTGGGTTTCCCTTGTATGTGACGGATTGTTTTTCTCTTGCTGCTTTCAAGATCCTCTCTCTCTCTTTGACCTCTGACATTCTAACTAGTAAGTGTCTTGGAGAACGCCTATTAGGGTCTATTCTCTTTGGGGTGCGCTGCACTTCTTGGATCTGTAAATTTAGGTCTTTCATAAGAGTTGGGAAATTTTCAGTGATAATTTCTTCCATTAGTTTTTCTCCTCCTTTTCCCTTCTCTTCTCCTTCTGGGACACCCACAACACGTATATTTGTGCGCTTCATATTGTCATTCAGTTCCCTGATCCCCTGCTCAAGTTTTTCCATTCTTTTCCCTATAGTTTCTGTTTCTTTTTGGGATTCAGATGTTCCATCCTCCAGTTCACTAATTGTAGCTTCTGTCTCTTTAGATCTACCATTGTAGGTATCCATTGTTTTTTCCATTTTTTCTTCTTTGTCCTTCACTCCCATAAGTTCTGTGATTTGTTTTTTCAGATTTTCTATTTCTTCTTTTTGTTCAGCCCATGTCTTCTTCATGTCCTCCCTCAATTTATTGATTTGGTTTTTGAAGAGTTTTTCCATTTCTGTTCGTATATTCAGCATTAGTTGTCTCAGCTCCTGTATCTCATTTGAACTATTGGTTTGTTCCTTTGACTGGGCCATATCTTTAATTTTCCGAGCGTCATCCATTATTTTTTGCTGGTGTCTGGGCATTTGATCAGATTTCCCTGGGTGTGGGACGCGGCTGGTTGAAAGGTTTTTCTGTGAAATCTCTGGGCTGTTTTTCTATTCCTGCCCAGTAGGTGGCGCTCGTGGCACTCGTCTGTCTGCGGGTCCCACCAGTACAAGATGCTGTGGCTCCTTTAACTTGCCAATCCGAATCTCACAGTCGGCCCGGGAAACTGCGCGTGGGGTGGGGGGGCGCCGGCCGCCGTGGCTTGGGGGAATGCCGGTCCAAATTGCCCAGCTGGCCCAAGATGCCAAGCGTGGCGGGAGGGCCCCGCTATCCAACATTCCCAGTCAGACCGGGGAGCCACGTGCGTGGAGGGGACCCCAGTCGCCAGCCGCCCCGGCCGGGAAAACGCGCGCTCCTTGGGTATCTCACCACAGCGGATTCTCCCTGCCCGTTCAGCCGCCCCAGAATGGGGTACGCTGTCTTTTTGGTCTCTGTCGTGGCTCCGGGAGCTGTTCCGTATTGTTTCTGTTTCTTCAGTTGCTTTTCTGGAGGAGGAACTAAGACCCGCGCGTCTTACTAAGCCGCCATCTTCTCCGGAAGTCCCATGATTTATATTCTTGAAGGGTAAAGGGGGAATAATAAATTCAAAAACCAAATAAATATATGTTATGTTGGATGGTTTTGAGTGCAGTGGATGGGGGTAGGAAGAAACAGGGTAGGTATATTTTATAAAGGATGGTTAGGGAAGGCTTCATGGAGAAAGTCACATTTTGGCAGAAACCTGAAGGAGGTGAGGTAATGAGGCATATGAAAATGTGGGAGAAGAATGTAACAGGTACATATGCCTTGAGGGAGGCTGGTATAGCTGGAGCAGAGGGCAGAGGAGATTGGAAGAATGTGAAGTTAGATACTGGACAAAATCATGTTGAGCTTCTTGGACCATTGTGAAGAGTTTGGTTTTTACTCTGAGCGAGCTGGGAATCCCCTTCAGTGGATTTGGGTTTGGAACAGAGGAGCAAACTTGATGCAACTTATATTTTAAAATTACTCTGGTTCTTTGTGGAGAATGGTCTACAGGTGCAAAGCGGAACTACTTAGTTTCCTGTTGCTGTAGTCCAGCAAAGAGATGATGGTGGCTAGTACCAATGTAGAAACAACAGAGGATGTGAAAAGCCATCTGTTTCTAGGTACATTTTTTTTTCTTTTTTCTCGATACGTTTTTAAGGTAGTAAATGGGTTATGAAGTTTGGGTTTGGAGTTACTGTGTTGCATTGTCTTTTGAACATCCAAAATGTTGAGTGTGCAGTTGCATAGATGAGTCTGGAATTTACATGTGATATCTGGCTTGAAGTTAGGAATTTCAGAATTATCTGTACATGGATGGTCTTTTAAGGAAGAAGAGAGACTCTTTCATTGCTTCTTCAGACAGCATGTCTCTCCTGTGGAGTTTGTCCAGACCCTTCATTGGAGCTTCCAGCTTCACAATCTGCTCTATGGATATACCTGGGCTCTATCCCTGGAGTTTCTGCTTCATTTGGCTTTTATACTACTGCCCCCAATCAGGATGCGGAAATGAGATGCTTTAGGGCTCCATCTCCAAAGAAGCATTGCACAGTCAACTAGAACTGGCAGAAATACCTTTCTCAAAGCTCAAAAAAAAAAAAAAAAACACTCAGAACTGGAGTAACAGCTTAAGCACCAAATCAAGAAAAAAGACTATTTAAAAGCATAAGATCTTTTTGTGTTCTGCCTGACCCCTCCTTTACCACTGGCTGGGCACTAACAGCGTGGATCCCTGGTCCTGTTCCAGAGGAAGCAGCATAACCGTTAGGAACATACAGGAGCAGTACAACCACCCAATCTGTTTGGTGGTAGTCCAAGGGACTCACCATCCTAGAACTTGCCCTGAGTATAGAATTCTGTGGGAAAGCAATCCTGTTGTACTGCCTAGGGCTTTAGGATACATAGTGCAGTGCCCAGGATTGTGAGGAAACTGTTTCCTAGGGGAATGGGGACATTCTGAACCATGTAAGTGGGGGAATTCCTAGGGTCACAGGTACGTGTCCAAGACAAAATGCATGTGCAGAAAGGGTTAGGGGAAGTCCCTGCCCTTTAGCCTGGAGCCATACTCTAAACTCACTCTATGGATAAGCCCTAAAGGAGAGTACTTGTACAGGTCAGTATGCAAAAGATTAATTCTTTCTTATTGCACTCTTATTTATTTTTGTTGTTGTAGTTAGCTCTTGGCAATCAAGGAAAAAAAGGAACAGATGCTTCAGAGTCTAGTGATGACACATTAAAATATCAGAATGTTGAGGTTTCAACAAAGATTACAAAATGTACAAAGAAATAAGAAGCAACAGCCAAGGCAAGGGAAGAGGTTAAAGCGTTAGACACCATCAATGAAGAGGACCAACCATGGGACATAACAGACAAAAATGGCCCAACTTTTATGTTCAAAGGGCTGAAGGAAAACATGGACAGTGAACTCAAGGAAATCAGGAAAATGATGGATGAACATAAAGAGAATATAAATAGAAAGATGGAAATTATGAAAAGGAGCCAAACAGAACTGAAGATCTTGGTAACACAAATTTGAAATTTCCTAGAGGGGTTCAAGAGCAGATTGTAGCTGGCAGAAGGAAGAATCAAAGAAGTCCAGATAAGACATTTGAAATCATTTAGTCTGAGGAGCAGAAAGTAGAAAGAATAAAGAGAAATAAACAGCCTTAGGAACCTGCAGGGCACCCTCAAGCTTACCAATATATGCTTTTTAGGAGTCTCAAAAGAAAAAGAAAGAGAGAAAGGGGCAGAGAGAATATTTAGAAAAATAATAGCTGACAACTTCCCGAATTTAACAAAAGACCTGAATATACACATCCAAGAAGCTCAATGAATTCCAAATAGGATAAAAGCAAAAACACCCGCATTGTGGCATATGAGAATCAATTTTTAAAAATTTATTTATTAATTAAAAAAATAAAGAAACAAAATAAAACAACAGACATAATCAGTAATTCGCAATATCATCATTTAGTTGCATATTCATCATTTCTTAGAACATTTGCATTAATTCAGAAAAAATAAAAAGACAATAGAAAAAGTAATAAAACAAACACAGGAAAGAAAAAAAAAAGATTATGCCTACCATACCCCTTACCCCTTGCTTTCATTGATCACTAGCATTTAAACTAAATTTATTTTAGCATTTGCTCTGGCTAGAACTTCCAACACAATGTTGAATAACAGTGGTGATAGTGGACATCCTTGTCTCATTCCTGATCTTAGGGGGAAAGGTTTCAGTTTTTCCCCATTGAGGACGATATTAGCTATGGGTTTTTCATATATTCCCTTAATAATTTTTAGGAAATTCCCTTGTATTCCTATCCTTTGAAGTGTTTTCAACAGGAAAGGATGTTGAATTTTGTCAAATGCCTTCTCTGCATCAATCGAGATGATCATGTGATTTTTCTGCTTTGATTTGTTTATATGGCGTATTACATTAATTGATTTTCTTATGTTGAACCATCCTTGCATACCTGGGATGAATCCTACTTGGTCATGATGTATAATTCTTTAAATGTGTTGCTGGATTCGATTTGCTAGAATTTTGTTGAGGAGTTTTGCATCTATATTCATTAGAGAGATGGGTCTGTAGTTTTCTTTTTTTGTAATATCTTTGCCTGGTTTTGGTATGAGGGTGATGTTGGCTTCATAGAATGAATTAGGTCATTTTCCCTCCTCTTCAATTTTTTTGAAGAGTTTGAGCAGGATTGATACTAATTCTTTCTGGAATGTTTGTTAGAATTCACATGTGAAGCCATCTGGTCCTGGACTTTTCTTTTTGGGAAGCTTTTTAATGACTGATTCAATGTCTTTACTTGTGATTGGTTTGTTGAGGTCATCTATTTCATCTTGAGTCAAAGTCGGTCGTTCATGCCTTTCTAGGAAGTTGTCCATTTCATCTACATTGTTGTATTTTTTGGCATAAAGTTGTTCATAGTATCCTGTTATTACCTCCTTTATTTCTGTGGGGTCAGTGGTTATGTCTCCTCTTCCATTTCTGATCTTATTTATTTGCATCCTCTCTCTTCTTCTTTTTGTCAATCTTGCTAAGGGCCCATCAATCTTATTGATTTTCTCATAGAAGCAGCTTCTGGTTTTATTGATTTTCTCAATTTTTTTCATGTTCTCAATTTCATTTATTTCTGCTCTAATCTTTGTTATTTCCTTCCTTTTGCTTGCTTTGGGGTTAGTTTGCTGTTCTTTCTCCAGTTCTTCCAAGTGGACAGTTAATTCCTGAATTTTTGGCTGTTCTTCTTTTTTGATATAGGCATTTAGGGCAATAAATTTCCCTTTTAGCACTGCCTTTGCTGCATCCCATAAGTTTTGATATGTTGTGTTTTCATTTTCATTTGCCTCAAGATATTTACTGATTTCTCTTGTAATTTCTTCCTTGACCCACTGGTTGTTTAAGAGTGTGTTGTTGAGCCTCCACATATTTGTGAATTTTCTGGCACTTTGCCTATTATTGATTTCCAACTTCATTCCCTTATGATCTGAGAAGGTGTTGTGTATGATTTCAGTCTTTTTAAATTTGTTGAGACTTGCTTTGTGACCCAGCATATGGTCTATCTTTGAGAATGATCCATGAGCACTTGAGAAAAAGGTGTATACTGCTGTTGTGGGGTGTAATGTCCTATAAATGTCTGTTAAGTCTAGCTCATTTATTGTAATATTCAAATTTTCTATTTCTTTATTGATCCTCTGTCTAGATGTTCTGTCCATTGATGAGAGTGGTGAATTGAAGTCTCCAACTATTATGGTAGATGTGTCTATTTCCCTTTTCAGTATTTGCAGTGTTTGCCTCATGTATTTTGGGGCGTTCTGGTTCGGTGCATAAGTATTTATGATTGTTATGTATTCACGTTGAATTGTTCCTTTTATTAGTACATAGTATCCTTCTTTGTCTCTTTTAACTGTTTTACATTTGAAGTCTAATTTGTTGGATATTAGTATAGCTACTCCTGCTCTTTACTGGTTGTTATTTGCATGAAATATCTTTTCCCAACGTTTCACTTTCAACCTATGTTTATCTTTGGGTCTAAGATGTGTTTCCTGTGGACAGCATATAGAAGGATCGTTTTAGATTTTTTAATCTATTCTTTTAATCTATTCTGCCAGTCTATGTCTTTTGACTGGGGAGTTCAATCCATTAACATTTAGTTTTTGCTGTTTGGGTAGTGCTTTCCTCTACCATTTTGCCTTTTGTAGTTTATATGTCATATCTAATTTTCCTTCTTTCTACACTCTTCTCCACACCTCTCTCTTCTGTCTTTTCATATCTGTCTCTAGTGCTCCCTTTAGTATTTCTTGCAGAGCTGGTCTCTTGGTCACAAATTCTCTCAGTGATTTTTTTGTCTGAAAGTGTTTTAATTTCTCCCTCATTTTTGAAGGACAATTTTGCTGGGTATAGAATTCTTGGTTGGCAGTTTTTCTCTTTTAATAATTTAAATATATCATCCCACTGTCTTCTCACCTCCATGGTTTCTGCTGAGAAATCTACACGTAGTCTTATGGGGTTTCCCTTGTATGTGATGGATTGCTTTTTCTTGTTGCTTTCAAGATCCTCTCTTTCTCTTTGACCTCTGACATTCTGACTAGTAAGTGTCTTGAAGAATGCCTATTTGGATCTATTCTCTTTGGGGTACGCTGCACTTCTTGGATCTGTAATTTTAGGTCTTTCATAAGAGTTGGGAAATTTTCAGTGATAATTTCTTCCATCAGTTTTTCTCCTCCTTTCCCTTCTCTTCTCCTTCCGGGACACCCACAACACATATATTTGTGCGCTTCATATTATCATTCAGTTCCCTGCGTCCCTGCTCATATTTTTCCATTTTTTTCCCTATAGTTTCTGTATCTTGTCAGATTTCAGATGTTCCGTCCTCCCGTTCACTAATTCTAACCTCTGTCTCTTGAAATCTACCATTGTAGGTTTCCATTGTTTTTTTTTCATCTCTTCTACTGTACCTTTCATCCCCGTAAGTTCCGTGATTTGGTTTTTCAGACTTTCCATTTCTTCTTTTTGTTCATTCCTTGCCTTCTTCATATCCTCCCTCAATTCATTGATTTGGTTTTTGATCAGGTTTTCCATGTCTGTTCGTACATTCTGAAGTAGTTGTTTCAGCTCTTGTATGTCATTTGAACTATTGGTTTGTTCCTTTGACTGGGCCATATCTTCAGTTTTCCTGGTGTGATTTGTTATTTTTTGCTGGCGTCTAGACATTTAATTACCTTAATTACTAAATTACTTTAATTAAACTTAATTAAAATTAGTTTATTCTGGAGATTGCTTTCACTTCTCTTACCTAGGGTTTTCTTGCTAGATGAATTTGTTGTCTATCTGTTCTTTGACCTTCAGTTCAGCTTTTTCTGAACCTCTAGCTTAGGTTTTGTTTAACAGAGAATAATTTTTCAGTTCTTGTTTTCTTGTTTCTTGCCCTGCTTGTATGGTGCCTTTTCCCTCCCCACCCTTAGGAGGTTCTACGTAGGTATTATAGACTCCAGCCAGGTTTTCCCAGACTAAATTAGCCTCCTATCAGGGGCAAGGAGTCACCTATGTCAGTTGTCCCTGAGGGTGAGACCCAGCAGGTTAAAAGACTTTCCTGTGAAGTCTCTGGGCTCTGTTTTTCTTATCCTGACCAGTATGTGATGCATCTGCCTGCGGGTCACACCAGCAAAAGATGTTGCGGCACTTTTAACTTTGGAAGACTCTCCCTGCTGGGGGTGTGGTGGAGACAGAGGAGAGGTTGTAGGCTGGTTTTAATTGCTTCAAATTGCCAAGCCCTGCAGCCATAATTCCTTGAGGGAGGGATTCCACCTGAGTTGGGCTTCACCCCTCCCCTAGGGAAGGCACAGGCGGGAGACAGCCCTGAAAGCAGCCCGTTTCTGCCTATGCCTGGGGCAGTTGCAGCCCCAGAATTCCCGCCGCTGAATCCAGAGGCTGCCAAGTCTCCATAGAAACACAGCCACTAAAATCTCTGTTTCCTCCCCTTTCCTCTTTTTCCATGAGCCCAATGAGCGACCTCCGCTTGACCAGGTTTAGAGTCTCTTTCCTTTCCTTCTGGGAAGCCGCCACAGCTTGGGGAACTCACGGTTTTGGGGAGGCTTGCAGCCGGTCCAGCTGGTCCAGACTGGGGTATGCTGTGTGTTTGGTCACTGATATGGCTCCGGGAGCTGTTCTGTACTGTTTCTGGTTATTTAGTAGTTGTTCTGGAGGACAAACTAAAACGCGCACATTGCTAAGTCGCCATCTTGACCCCTCCTCCAAGAATCAATTTTCTAAATGCCAGATATAAAGAGAGAATTCTGAAAGCTGCAAGAGAGAAACAGCATGTCACATACAAGGGAGCTGATATAAGATTAAGTGCCAATTTCTCTGGAAACCATAGAGGCAAGATGGCAGTGGATTGACATCAAGTGCAGAAAGTAAAAAATTGCCAACGAAGAATTCTATCTATCAAAACTTTCTTTCAAAAATGGGGGAGAGAGTAAGACATTCCAGGTAAACAAGTACTGAATAAGTTCATCTACTACTAGACAGGCTTTTTAAGAGATTTATCAAAGAGAGTTCTATAGGCTGAAAAGTAAGGACAATAGAAAATAGTTTGAAGCTTCATAAAAAAATAAAGATCCCCAGTGAGGATAACAACAGATAAATATAAATGCCAGTGCTATTGTATTGTAACCCACTTTTTACTCACTACAGGATTCAAAAGACATGCATAAAATGTGATGATGATTCAGTGGTTTTGGACTCATAATATATAAACATGTAGTATGTGACAAGAACTACCCAAAGGTGGGTGTTTTAGTTTTGCTTGACTGCCAAAATGCAATATAATAGAGCTTGGTTGGCTTTTATAGTGAGGATTTATTAATTCACTGGATTATGGTTCTGAGGCCATGAAAACGCCCATATCAGGGCATCAGCAGGTGATGCTTTTTCCCTGAAGACTGATTACAGGCGATCTTGGACTCCTATCACGTGGCAAGGCACATGGTGACATCTGCTGGTCTCTTCCTTTCTTTTCCTGGTTTCTTTCTTTCAGTTTCTGGCTGCTCCTCTCTGGCTTTCTTCCTTAGCTTCTCTGTCTGTCCTTCTGTGTTCTTTGTCTTTCTCTGTCTCTTCTGGGTATCTCTCTTTCAATTTCATCCTCTTATAATGGACTCCAGTAAGAGGATTACTGGGACACGCCTAAACTAAAATAACCTGATTAAAAGGTCCCAACCACAATAGGTCTACACCCACAGGAATGGATTAGTTTTAAGAATATGACCTTCTGGGGTCCATAAAACCTCTCAACTATCACGGTGGGTGATGAAGGGGTATTGGAATCTAGCATATATATACTGTCAAAGTTAAGATGGTATAAAAGCAAACAAGATTGTCATAGATTTACAATGTTAAATTTAAGCCCCGTAGTAA
The DNA here is from genome assembly GCF_023851605.1 of Tamandua tetradactyla. NCBI lineage: Eukaryota > Metazoa > Chordata > Mammalia > Pilosa > Myrmecophagidae > Tamandua > Tamandua tetradactyla. The sequence continues at coordinate 7,574,718 of NC_135333.1, forward strand.
CTACAAATATTACAGGATATAAAACTTATGGAGACAGAAATGAAAGTACAGGTTGCTAGGGATGAGGAACAAGGGAAATGGAGAGTTAATGCATAATGGGTATAGATTATTTATTTGGGGAGAAGAGAAAGTTTTTTTTTAAATATTTTTACTGACAAATCTTCACATACATGTAGTATATACATGGTGTATAATAAGTGGCTCACAATATCATCACATAATTGTGTATTCATTACCATGATCATTTTTTAGAACGTTTGCATCACTCCAGAAAAAGAAATAAAAAGAAAAAGCTCTCTATATCCCATACTTCTTACACCTCTCTCATTGATTACTAGCATTTCAAGATGAGAGAATTTTAATAATGGAAGGTGATGAGGACACACAATATTGTGGGAATGTGATTATCCTATTGAATGGTATACTTGGGAGTGGTTTAGATGGGAAAGCTTATGTTGTGTATATATATTCCCACAATTAAAAAAAAAAAGACCAACTAAGGAGACATTGAAAATTAAATGCGGTCATGATCCCGGATATGGCATCTGACAAAGGAGGGGAGAAGACTCAAAGGAACATTTTTGGGATATATGGAAAAATTGGAGTCAAGCTGTAAGTTTTATATTAATGTTAAATTGCTTAAAATTGTTAACTACACTTAAGGTGGTTTCATAAGAGAGTATATTTGGTTTTAGGAAATGTCCATGACAGTATTAAGTGTTCAAGGAGCATGATATATGTACAACCTCTATTCAAGTGTCCAGAAAATGAATTAATAGATAGATGGGTAGATCAAATGATTTGGCAAGTGTGACAAAAAGGGGTTGGGGTATGTTGAAGTTTTCTGTATGGAGTTTGCATTATTTTTGTAGCTGTTTTATATGTTTGAAAGTATTTCAAAATAGAAAATTTAAAAAAAAAGTTATATAGAGAAATGTTACACCAGCATTAATGAAAATATAACTATCTTGTGTCTGACTGAAGAGAAATTGATAGTTCAACTTACATTATTATATTGGAATATTATCTAGAGTTTTTAAATACTAATTATAAAGACTGTGGTGCAGCATGACAGTGTTTACAAAATATGAATAAAAACATATAATCCTAAAATTATATAAACACAGTATATATCATGAGACACAAACATTTAATAAAGAGTGGAAGAAAATGCCGTAAAAGGAAATAATCATTCAGAGTAAAGTGGTAGAATTAAAGATGTCTTTTTAAAAACAAAATGATTTTAAAGCAATCATTGTACAATGGTGGTAAGTATTGAAAATTATGAAGAACAAAGCAAAAAATCAACACACTTGCAAAGTTCAGAAACCAGCCATACTGACATTTTGGTATAAAGACCTATCTTCTGTTGATTGAATTCTCATAATGGATAAAACAATCTGCTAAAAAACAGGATTTGCTTTACTTGGATGGCACAGTTAGTTGTAAAGAGAAAGCAACTCCCTTAAATAGAAAACCACTGTTGTAACTAAACAAAACAGAGAAGAATGCATGGTTGCTTTGTTTCAATATTTGGCTGCTATGTTTGGGTCATCGGTTTTTATCTGTAAGCCTCTTACAAACAACTGCATGGGCTAGGTGAAATAAAACAGAGGAGACATGCCCTGAGATTTCCGGATTGAAAGACAGACAAGGAAGCATTTCGGTGTTCTTGTTGTTTTCGGTAGCATGATCAAGTATTAAGTTTTTAACTCTAAATAACAAAATATGAAAACCTTTACTTTTGAAATTATAATGGGAGAAAATAATTTTATCACCATTTGCTCTCTAGATTTAATTTTCCTTTTCTGATTGAAGCAGTTATTTTTATACATCAATATGGATAATTTAGGGTTTCTTAGAAATATAATTATCACATCAGAATAGATTTTTTGTTTGCATGTACATATAAACTATATAAAAGAATATTCAGTATCCTCCTATAAATGCATCAATTAGATCATGAACATTTCCCTATTTTAAGGATTTTTTAAAATCATTTTTTAATTTATGGAGAAATAAGGCCCCATTGGGATATTGATTAGAATTTAGTCCTAACTTAGAAAACAATGAAAAGTTGGTATCTCAACAATACTCAGTTTTATAACTTAGGAATGTTGCATGTCTTTCCAATGACTCATTCAATCAGGTTTTACAGTTTTCCTTAATTGGGAAATCTCAAGATAATTCCTACTTATTTTGTGTTGGTTTATGATTGTGGTGATTGTCTTATTTTTCCTTTCATAAATATTTTTCTTTGATAGTGTCTGTTTTAGTTTGCTGATGCTACAGGAATGCAATATACCAGAAATGGGTTGGCTTTTATAAAGAGGATTTATTAAGTTATAAGTTACAGTTCTCTGTGTTGGCTTTCCAAGCATCTGTGCTTTCTCCAAAATGTCTCCGTTTCAAAGTACTTCGGAAAATTATTAAGACCCATCTTGAATGGGCGGGGCCATGTCTCCATGGGAATAATCTAATCAAAAGGTCCCATTCAACAATGGGTCTGCTCTCATGAGATTGGGTTAGTCTTAAAAGAATATGGCTTTTCTGGGATATATAATAGCCTCAAATCAATACAGTGTGTTTTAGATTTTTATTTTATAACCAGACTCCTTAATAAACTTAAATAAGTTGACACTGTCTTGCACTTGATTCTTTTAGATTTTCTAGTAGAGTAGGCAGTGTAGGAATACAAATAGATCTAGTAGACTGTTCTAGTTTGCTAGCTGCCGGATTGTAATATACCAGAAACGGAATGACTTTTAAAAGGGGAATTTAGTAAGTTGCTAGTTTACAGTTCTAAGGCCAAGACGATGTCCCAATTAAAACAAGTCTATAGAAATGTCCAATCTAAGGCATCCAGGGAAAGATACCTTAATTCAAGAAGGCCGATGAAATTCAGAGTTTCTCTCTCAAGGCACATGGCAAGCACAGTTAGGGTTTCTCTCTCATCTGGAAGGACACGTGGTGAACACGGCATCATTTGCTATCTTTCTCTCCTGGCTTCCTGTTTCATGAAACTCCCCAGGAGGCATTATCCTTCTTCATCTTCAAAGCACTGGCTGATGGATTCTCTGCTTCGTGGTGCTGCAGCATTCTCTGCTCTCTCTGAATCTCCTGGCTTTCTCTCTTGTCATTCTCTTTTATAGGACTCCTGTAAACTAATCAAGACCCATCCAAATGGGTGGAGACATGCCTCCACCTAATCCATCTTAACAACCACTCTTGATTAAATCACACACCCAGGGGATGATCTAATTACAGTTTCAAACATACAATACTGAATAGGGATTAGAAGAAACAGCTGCCTCTACAGAATGGGATTAGGATTAAAACATGGCTTTTCTAGGGTACATACATCATTTCAAACCATCACAAAGACTGAAGTTGATAGTTTTTATTCTTTGCTTGTCTTTTTCCTTTCAGAAGGTAATTGACATTGGCCTAGGAGATAATTTTCAGATTTTCTCCCCTTATCCCCTCTGAGCTTTGATAAAATCTGACATGAAATTTTGCATTTTAGAGGCCTCTTTTTTTTTTAGTGGTTGTATATAGGTCACGACCACTCCTTGACTCAGATTACGTGATAAGTATTTCTATTCTTGGTCCTTACCTTGTAAAGTAGATTATATTTTAAATAAGATTAAAAAAAATTTCCCAAATTACCTTCCAAGACTGGAGTTTATGGCAGGGCTATGAAGAATATAAGGTAGACAACTGTTCTTAGTCCCTAGACCTCCAAACCTGCAATGTTCAGTTGTTGGGCAAGAAGAAAAACATAGCATACAGTTGGCCTACCTCCCAAATTCAGTGTCCCAGCTTCCCTGCATGCACTCGGCTTCCCTGATTGTGAAAGAGAAGACTTGAGTGAGTTTATTTCCTTCCCTGCTTTTTCTGGTGTTGCTTTATCTTAATATTTGACATTGCAGAGTAGGATCTTACAGCAAACAGCATCTAACTATAGTTAGCAGAAAAAAGCCATGAACAAATACTTGGTTGTGATTTTGACCATGCATAAGAGTCTGGATTCTGAAATTGTCTATAGCCATAACACCAGTGGTTACCATAATCCAGTGGTTCTTGACTAGGGAGGATTTTATTCCCCAAGAGCTTTTATTTTAACATTTTTTTCTTGTGAAATATGTATACAAAACAAATTTCAAAGTGCATCGCTAACAAGTAGTTATAGAGCAGATTTCAGAGTTTGATATGGGTTACTGTTCCATAATTTCAGGTTTTTCCTTCTAGCTGCTCTAAGACACTGGAGGCTAAAAGAAGTATCAATATAATGAATGGTTCAGCAGTCATACTCATTTAAGTCCTGTTTTCTCTGTTATAACTCCTCCTTCTCCTTTAATTCTTCTTCCTCAAGAGATTTCCTCTGGAGAGATTTTTTTTTACTGTTCAGACATACAGGTGAGAATGTGTGCTACTGATACCCATAAAAGGCAGGGATTCTGTGAACATCCCACAAAGTGTGGGACAACCCTCAACAACAAAGAATTATCTGGTTCAAAATGCTAATTGTTCCCAGTTTGAAAACCCGGTTCTTAAACCCAGGGTAGCTTATTTGCTGCTTGTTCTTTTCCTTGATGCTGATCGACTAATGGAGAAAAGACAAATATGGTTTTCATGTTTAACCCTCTTCTCTGTGTCCTGCTCTCTGTTCTGGGCCCTGAGAATAAAAAAGGGTTAATAGAGGGCTCAGCTTCTTGCAGGATTCAGTTCCTCTCAGAGGTTTTTTGAATGTGGGAGAAAAACGTGCGCAGACTTATGAACGTGATATTTCAGATATGGAAAGCCTGGATAAAGTTCATTTTTAGGGGTGGGGGGGTAAAAGAAAGGCAAAGGTAGAGCATAGGTTGTGGGAATAAGTTTCCAATCAATAGATCAGCATCTTTTTTACTTTCTTCCCCTCCTATTTCTATGAACTGTTTCTTTCTGCTATGTTCCTTTCTGAGCTCCCTTTTGGAGGGACTAAAACAGATACTTTGCTCTATCCAGGGATTGATAAAACTACTTGGTTTAAGAATTTCACTCTCTTTCCCTTCACTCCCCACAAAATCTGCATCCTCTCCTAGAGGGTGGCATTTTATTGTTTGTTTGTTTGTTTTTTTTAATTTTTACATGGGCAGGCACTGGGAATTGAACCTGGGTCCTCTGGCATGGCAGGCAAGCATTCTTGCCTGCTGAGCCACGATAGCCCACCCGAGGGTGGCATTTTAAATAACCTTGCTTTCTTTAAAAGTTCAGAAATTTTCACTGGTGGCACCTGTAGTTATTATCTCAACCAAGACCCTGTTTTCCTCATCAGTGTTAACTATATAAAGATTACCTCTTTATACTATTTCTATCATTTCTGAAGTCCTGTCTTATTTCCCTCATTATTTTTGAGTTATTAGCATCCAGATTCTGACTTTTATATGAGATCTGCTCAGAGTTGCAGCCTCCACTTTTTCAAGTATAAACATATTTTAAACAGGAAGCTTTCCAGGTTGGCCTGCATTCCCTAACACTTCTGCTGTAGGACACGTCTGTTTTGTTCATACACTTGCCACATTAGAGAATTCCACTCAAAAGATTTCCAATTTGAGATGCTATGTTCCTAAGCTTATGCCCTTAGTGGCCTTGTAAAATCCAGGTCAGTTTCTGCTGTATATTTTCTTCTTGGAAACTTTCCCTTCAGCTTTTTTTTTCCTTCTGACTTGTCAGTGCTCCTCTGATGGTATAAGTGTTCCTTTCCATCAATTTTTTTTTAAATTCTACAGTAGTAGAATAGGCCTCTACTTCCTCCATTGTCCCTTGGCCTATTGTAAGCTAATTCAGTCAGATTTTAAAACCTTTAAGTTACCTCTGAAGTTGGCCCTCTTTTCTGCTCTTTGTAGGGCTGCACTTTTGCTGAATCTAGGTGTCTTCCATCCCTTTTCTTTTTCTTCTACTGTCTGCCTTGATGACCAGATCAGAATTGTTTTATTTCTCTATGAGGGTCTGATATTCTAGCAAAATCAGAGCAGTTGGTTTCTTCTACCCACTGACAGGTGTCTGGATTTTCTGTAGCTTAAGAGTAAAGCTGGTTTATAAGGTCATAAAAGATATTTATTGACACTGTGATAAAGTTTTCTTCTACCCTAACGGAAGTGGTGCCACATCTCATTTACCAGTGTTTTTCATCCTGGTTACACATTAGAATCACTGAGGGACTTTTTAAAAATATTATTGATTAGTCCTAATCTCGGCTCGGGTTTGATTAGTCTAGGTTGAGGTTCAGATACTAGTATTAAGAAACAAACAAACAAAAAAAGCCTTCCAGGCTATTTTAATGTGCAACCAGAATTGGAAATTCTTCCTGATACAGTAAAACCTCCATTCTGTTCTTTCACCGAAATCTGGACTGTGGATTCCACAAGCATGATTAAGGCCTACTAGCATGTTTATCTCCAGTACTGGTTGAGAATCAAGACAAAAAGAACCTTGGAAAATCTAGTATGATCAGACTTGCTACTGGCAAAGGTCTGTATACTGAAGTTAAATTTATTCTGAGACTTGTTTGTTTATTCAACAAACGAGAGTTGTCTGTAATGTGAGGAGCACTATGCCAGGTGCTGAGAGAAGACTTTTGACAAGGGCATTATCCTTAGGGTGCTGATATTATTCAAATTCTTTTCTGGCCCTAGAAATGAATTCCTGTCCTATGAAAACAGGCTCCTGTGTGTTATATTTCTATTGTTGCCTTTTGGTTTGCAGTTGTACACCAAACTCGATCAACTATCTGTCATTGCTCAGAGAGAGAAATGGCCTAGAACTTGGATTCTTGATCTACCAGCCAAATTAGCTAATGAAGAAATACAAATGGCATAGTAGCTGGGGCTTTAACTGTGAATCCCTCTGTGTTCCTTCTTATGAGCCTACTGAACCGTGAACTCTATTTGCACCTCTGGTAGAGTGTAAATTAAAGTCAAGATTCAAGGCGGCTCTGGGTTACCTGCCCTTGACTACTTTCTTCTGGGCTTTACATATTGATCTTAACCTTATCACTCTAACTGAAGGATGAGAAAGTAAGTAGTTGTTTAAGAAATTAGATGAAGGAAGATGGAGCAGAGGTACTGCAAAGCCAACTCCACATTTTGCCTTTGCTAGACCCCTTGGCCTGCTAAGTCATGGGGACCCTTCCCAAATAGGAGGTGAAAACCCCACCTGTGGCAGGAAGCAGTGAGAGATTAAAGAGATACATGTAAGAAAACAAAAAAGTTGATAATGAATAAAAAAGGTTAAGTGATCAAAAGAATAGATCGAAGAGTGAGTTTTTTTTATAATTCATCCGGTTGGTTTTGCAGTGTAAAGGTGAAGGGATTGGTTGGTGGTTGCTTGAACTTCCCAGAGTCTTCTGCTCTTCTGTAACTCTTGTAATCTAGTCAAGAGAGTGATGTGTTTGTGTCTGGTATTCTCTGCATGTTTAAAATGCATGTGCAGCATGTATTCCTTGCAACTGAGTAACGTCACTGTTAACCTCTCTGAGCCTAGAAGTTTTCTGTTGAGGATCTTTTCAAATGCTTATTGGCCCTTTGTATATCCTCTTTTGAGAAATGTCTGTCTAAGACTTTTGCCCAGTTTTTAATTGTTTCTTTTTGTTATTGTCTTTTTGTGGTCAAGTTTTAGGATTTCTTTATATATTCTGAATATTAAGCTCTTACCAGATAGGTGGTTTCCAAATATTTTCTCCCATTTTGTAGGCTGTCTTTTTACTTTCATGATGAAGACCTCTGATGCAGTCCTTTGATGTTTTTAATTTTGATAAAGCCCCATTTATCTTTTTTTGCTGTTATTGTTCGTGCTTTTGGTGTAACAAAACTGTTGCTTAAAACGAGATCCTGACGATGCTTCCCTTTGTTTTTTTCTAGTAGATTGATAGATTGGCTCTTTTATTTAAGTTTTTGATTCATTTGGACTCAATTTTTATATCTGGTATGAAGTAGGGGTCCGCCTTCATTCTTTTGCCTATGGACATCCAATTTTCCCAGCACCATTTGTTAAAGAGATTATTCTTCCCCCATTGAATGGATTTGGTACCCTTGTCAAAAATCATTTGGGTCATATATATGAGAGTTTATTTTTGAACTCTCGATTCAACCTGTTCCCAGGCTTTTCTTGTTGGGAGGTTATGATGACTCATTCAGTCTTTTTTATTTCTTGTCGATCTGTTGAGATCATCTATTTCTTTTGAGATGATGTAGGTAGTTTTTGTGTTTCTAGGAATTTTTGCTTTTCACCTAGATTATCTGATTTGTTGGCATATAGTAGCTGTTAATAGATCCACTTATAATCCTTTTATTCTGTGAAGTCAGTAGAAATATTCCCTTTCATTTCTGATTTTAGTTATTTGTGTCCTTTCTTTTTTTCTTTGTCAGTCTAGCCAAAGGTTTGTCAATTTTACTGATTTTTTTTCAAAAAGCATACTTTTGGTTTCATTGAGTCTCTGTATTATTTTTCTTTTTTTAATGTCTATTTCATTTTTCTGTGCTCTAATCTTTGTAATTTCCTTCTTCCTGCTCGCTTTGGGTTTACATTTTTCTTGCTTTTATAGATCCTCCATTTGTGAGGTTAGGTCTTGGATTAAAATCCTTATTTTTTTTAAGGTAAGCATTTTGAGCTATAAATTACCCTCTGTACTGGTTTGAAAATATTATGTACCCAAGAAAAGCCATGTTTTAATCCTGACTCAGTCTTGTGGAGGCAGCTGTTTCTTTTAATCCAGATTCAAACAGTGTAGGTTCTAATCTTTTAATTAGATTATATCTATGGAGATGTGACATGCCTAATTCTGAGTATTAACTTTTGGTTAGATGGACATGTGACTACCCATTCCAGGTGAGTCTTGATGGATTATTAGAGTCTTTAAAAGGGAAAATTAGGGAAACAAGAGAAACGGCAAGTGCAGAAATGACAGAAACCTCAGAGCCAATAGCAGCTTCACAGCAGAGCTGACACAGATGTGGACACGTGGAGAGCAGAGATATAGATGTTTGGAGATGCTTGGAGCCCAGCAGCATTGCTATGAGATGTTAAGCAAGCCAGAACCTGGAGACAGCCAAGGGAAGCTAAGAGGTGAAAGCCAGCCCCAAAGAAGCAAAGTGAGGGACCCCCACAGGGACAGAGGCTGAAAGCAATAAAGCCCAGGAACAAGGAACCAGCAGATGCCAGCCATGTGACTTCCCAGTTGACAGAGCTGTTCCAGATCCATCAGCCTTTCTTGAGTGAAGGTAACCTCTTGTTCGTGACTTAGTTTGGACACTTTTACTTCCTTAGAACTGTAAATCTGTAGCTTATTAAATTTCCTTTTTTAAAAGCCATTGCAGCTCTGGCATATCACATTCCGGCAGCTTGCAAACTAACACACCCTCTGAGCACTTCTTTTGCTGCATCCCATAAGTTTTAGTATGTTGTGTTTTCATTTTCATTCACCCTAAGAATTTTCTAATTTCCCTTGTGATTTCTTCTTTGGTCCATTGGTATTTAAGAGTGTGCTGTTCAATTTCCACATAGTTATGAATTCTCCAGTTTTCCATCTGTTACTGATGTCTAGCTTTATTCCATTGTGGGGTCTGGAAAGATACATTGCATGATTTCAGTATGTTTAAATTATTTGAGACTTGTTTTATGACCTACCATATGGTCTGTTTTAGAGAATGACCCATGAACACTAGAGAAGAATGTGTTTCCTGCAAAATAGTATATATATCTGTTGATCTAATTGGTTTATGGTATTGTTTAAGTCTTCTGTTTCCTTACTAAATGTTTTGTCTAAATGTTGTGTCCATTATTGAAAGGGATGTATTTAAGTTTCCTACTACTAATATAGAACTAATTCTCTCTTCAAATTTGTCACTGTTTGCTTCATGTATTTTGGGATTCTGCTGTTGGATGCCAATTTATAAAGACCTGTTTTGTGCCCTAGCATATGATCTATCCTGGAGAATGTTCCATGAACACTAGAGAAGAACGTATATCCTTGTGCTTTGGGGTGCAATGACCTATATATGTCTGTTAGGTCTAATTCATCTATCAAGTTATTTAATTTCTCTGTTTCCTTGTTGATCTTCTGTCTGGTTGTTCTGTCTATAGAGGAGAGTGGGGTATTGAAGTCTCCTATTATTGTTGAAACATCTGTCACTTCCTTCATGTTTGGCAGTGTCTATTTCGTGTACTTTGTAGCTCCTTGATTGGGAGCATTGACCCACATTATTTCTTCTTGGTTAATTGTCTCTTTTACTAATTTATAGTATCCTTCTTTGTTTCTTATAATGTCTTTACATTTAAAGTCTATTTTGTCCGATATTAGTTTAGCTACTCCTGCTTTCTTTTGGTTACAACTTGCATAGAACATTTTCCATCCTTTCTCTTTCAATCTATTTGTAACCTTGTGTCTAAGATGAGTCTCTTGTAAACAGCATATAGCTGGATTATATTTCTTAATCCATTCTGCCAATCTGTATCTTTTAATTAGTAAATTTAGTCTGTTAACATTCAAAGTTATTACCGAAAAAGGTGTTTCTTAAATCCACGATCTTATCTTTTTTATTTTATTTGACAGCTCTATATATTCTTTTCCCTCTTCCTCTTTGTATTTTTAAAATTACCCTTAGTGGTCCTCTTCAGTTCTCTGCCCTCCTCCTGACCTCCCTTTCTTGTCCTTTGTTTTTAGCTGGCAGAACTTCTTTTAGTATTTCCTGGAGGACCAGTTTCTTGTTGACAGATTCTTTCAAGACATCTTTGTCTGTGAAAACTTTACAGCAGGGAACAGAGTACAAGATGGGGCACTCAGTGTGGTGACTTGTTTCAGGGAAGGTATAAGCGCAGATTGGGGATTTTATACTGATGCTTGTGAAAGTTGGCACCCAGTGGCCAGGGAGGATGTAGCTGTGCGGGTGCAGTGGTCTGGGGGGCGTAACCCTGATGTGCGCTGGTCTAAGGCACAGGGCCCTTTGTTCACATGCATAGAGCTGTGGCAGCAGGTTGGCATTATGCCTTTGTGGATTGGGGACAGATGTGACCCGGATGCGCAGGCCAGCACTTTCTCTGTGCTGAGAAGTGTGGCTGAAGGTTGTGCGCATGCCCGGATCTAGGACTGCTATAAACTGAAGTTCCCAGAGCTAACTGGCTTGACTGGGGGTCCGAGTGCATATGTGAGTCTAGGAGTGCCGTAAACTAATGCGCAGAGCTCAGGGAGGCACGGGGTGAGACTGTGTGACACTATGGGCAGGGAGGCAGGGGTACCCTAGGTATGGAGGCTAGTGCCCAAAGCCTTTATGTGCTGGTAACAGCCTACACTGGGAGATAGTGCTCGGGAGGAGTGCAGGAGAGGTAGGTTAGGCTGCACTTGGGGTAGGGAAATGGGGCAGGTACGTGCACTGGGGGCGCGTAGGGTGGGGGCACCTGGATCGCAGGGAATAAGAGCAGGTGACGGGGTTCAGGTGTGTGGGGTATGGGGTGAGTTGCCAGTCACAGGGCTGCATTGGTGAGGGTAGCGCACTCAAGGAGTGTGGCTTGGCTTACTTCCTAGTTCCCAACTCCCGTTGGGAACTTCTGCGTGCTCCAAGCCTCCACACCAGGGTCCAGCATTCTGTCTCTCAGTTTCTTGGCCTCTGCAACTAGGGTGGTACAGAAGGCTCTCCCAGGTGAGCTGCACGCCCAAATCACCACCTCAGTCACTCTTCTGTCCCTTCTCTAACTTTTCCATGGAGCAGGGCTAATCTCGAGCTACTCTATTCAGCCATCTTCCCAGAAGTCCTCTTGTTCACTTTTGAAAAAAATTCTTGCTCAATATAAAATTCCTGGTTGGCAACTGTTTTCTTTCAGAACTTTAAATATCTTATGTCTTTCGCCTTCATGGTTTCTCATGCAAAATTGGCACTTAATCTTATTAGGCTCCCTTGAACATAATATGTTGCTTTTCTCTTGCAGCTTTTAGAACTTTTTCTTTGTTGTTGGCATTTGACAGTTTGACTGCTGCCTGTCAGGGCATGCTTCTCCTCATGTTTATTCCATTTGTGGTTCCTTGGGAGTCCTGAATGTGTATATCCATGTCTTCCATTAAATTTGGGAAATTTTCTACCAGTATTTCTTTGAATATTTCTTCTGTCACTTTTTCTCTTCTGGAACAACCATAATGTTATATAGGTACACTTGATGGTGTCTTACAGGTCTCATACTCTGTTCACTTTTTTTCATTTTTTCTTTCTGTTCCTCAGCTTGTATTTCAATTGTCTTGTCTTTAAGTTCAGTGATTCTTTATTCATCTGGCTCCAGTCTGTTCTGAAGTCCTCTAGGTAATTTTTCATTTGAGTTTTCTCTGTCTTCAACTCCAGTATTTCAGGCATTCCCTTTTAAAATTTCTGTCTCTAGATTGAGATTCTCATATTGTTCATCATTTTCCTGTTATCCTTTAATTCTTTTCTGTGCTTTTTTTTTTTATCTCCATGGCATATTGGAGATAATTTTTTTTAAGTGTTTGTCCACTATATCCGAAGTCCAGTCTTCTTTGTTGATGGTTTCTGAATTTTTATCTTTTCCTTTGACTGGACTATTGTTTCCTGCTGTTGTGTTTTATAATCTGCAGCATACTATATATTTTAAAGTCTTAATTCTGGGATTTGGTACCTGAGCTGTTTGTCCCTTAAATTTTTATCAGCTAGTGATGTGACAGAGATTCCCTTGGGCGCCATGACCCAAAAAAGCCAAACCAATACAAAAAATACATTCCATAACCTTTGCAAATCAACTCTGTGTTGACTGGTGGTCTCTTTCAGAATTTAGCCCTCCTATTAAGAAGATCAGCTCAAGGTGAAAATGAAGTGTAGGGTCCTCTCAATCTTTTCAGAGCCTGTGTCTTATCATGGACTTGTAGCTTGCGTCGGGCCTTAGGGTTTCCCCCATTTACAGGTATCTGAGGGTTCCCTCAACTCCCTATGAAATAGACTTTCTTCCTTATAGAGTGTTTTATTGTATGTCTTAAAACATGTAATTCTTTGCCCCAGGCAGCTGGAACTAGAGCTGTTCCTGCCTGCAGGACAAGTTTTGGGAGATCAAGCCTGAGTGAAGTTCCCTGATTCAGTCTTTAAAGCTGCTACTGTATCAGTTGGCACTGACGTATAGGCACCCTAGTATTTGCCTAGGTGTTACTCTGCTCCCTCCAAATTAGGACCAAAGACCTACAATGGGAGCCAGGCTGTCTCTACATAAGCTGTGCCGGGAAGGGAATGGGATTGGAACCAGTAAGGACACCAGGAGATTTTTCCTATTTGTTTTTTCTCTCTCTTTTTTTTTTAAACATGGGTAGGTACCTGTAATTGAACCTGGGTCTCCAACATGGCAGGCGAGAATTCTGCCACTGAGCCACCATTGGACCGGCCTCCTATTGTTTTTAAAGCTGGGTTTTTGTGATGTAGCATTTGCCCATTTACCGTATATCCCTTTACAATTTTCTTGGGGGGGGATGCATGGTCGGAGAATCGAACCTCGGTCTCCCACATGAAAGGTGAGCATTATACCACTGAACTACTCACGCACCCTACTATGTAACCCTTTAAGTGTGTTCCAGAGGAAGATAGCTCTGCCAGTTTTTGCTAATAATGCGAAGATTTGGGGGCACAGGGAATGGAATACTTTATATCACTGTCTTGGTTGACTGGCTGTGTTATAACTTATTTTCAATAATGATAGTATTAATTTTGGGGGGCATAGAATTGCTTTTTATACAATCAGATGTCTTTCAGAATACAATTTAATAACTGAGTTGTGTGTTGCAATTGTGAATTTTATCTGAAGACAGTTTCCAAGACAAAGTTTAGAATTTTTTTGAGTAAAGGTTGTATTCATTCATTCATTCACAAATAATGTTTACACATACTTTGTGACAGACTCAGTAAATGAGAGGTGATCTGAGGAAGGATAAAGGAGACAAGGGGGATAGAGAATGGAAGTGACAGAAAGGTAGAGGTTGAGCTGGTTTAGAGAGAATGATTATAGATGATTTCTCTGGTAAAGAGGCATTTGGTCAGAGACCTGACAGATGTGTAGGACAAAAACTGTACCATGGTGTATTCTAGGTGGTAGAAGCAGTAACCGGAAAGACAGAGGTAGGAACAAGCTTGGCAGGTTTCAGGAATGTCAAAGGGCACATTGTGACAAGAGTGAAGCAGATGAGGAGGTAAATGATAGGAAATGACATTAGAGATGTAGCCCTTACTTTAAAGATGATGGCAAGCAACTGGAGGTTTTAAGCTTTCAAGGTTCACTGTTTTGAAGAGTAATATGAATGTTTGTTTATGACTTAGGGTTATGGAATTTTTTTTAATTCAGTCTCATTTTTAATATTATTTGTTGTTTGTAGCTGTAGTTTGTTCATTTTTATTAATGTACAATATTCCATGTTAAACCAGCATTGTGGGTGGGAGGTAACATAGAAGTATATATACTTTTATCTAGATAGACTATTACTGCCGGAATATCCAAGAAAACAGTGGAAGAGTTACTGTGGGTGATGGATTAGTACTCTGCAGGCAGGTCCAGAGAGAAAGGGACATTTATTTTTTATCCTGTCCTTTTGTAGTGTTTGTATTTTTATTACATGCATGTATTTTTTAGAAGCCATTAATGTACTATGTATGTATGTGTAAGATTTGATTTTTGCAGAAGCCATATGGCTGTTATGTTGATGAAAACATGAAGGAATCTTTAAACTATTTCCTCTTCTGAGATGATCTGATAAATGTTTAGAAGCTGTTGGCATTTGGGTTTCTTTGAAATTCAGGCTTTGATACTTGAATGCTTTTGATAAGTGAAATTTGCTTCTGCTTTCATAGATCACATTTCATCTTTCTGTTTCAAAACTGTATCTTTACTCCTCTTCCCAGGCGACAGAAATAGACACCAAAATCAAAGTGTGCACCCGAGCCTACCATCTCCTTGTAAAGAAACTGGGTTTTAATCCAAATGACATCATTTTTGACCCTAATATCCTCACCATTGGTACTGGGATGGAAGAGCACAACTTGTATGCTGTTAATTTTATCCATGCAACAAAAATCATTAAAGTAAGTTAAAGAACTTCTCTCTTCTACCCAACACAGATAGCTCCTATGAATGGGTAGAGTTAATGCATGTATTTACTGGCTGGAAACATTGACATTCATGTTCTTAGTTAGTAAATTGTTTTTCTGAAATGTAAGTGCCTTTATTTTCTTTTATTTAATCTTATTTTAAATTGTGAAGTATAAGACACATAATGGATGATATATATAACATAAATATAGAATTAATCATTTAAAAGTATATAATAAACTTTCACTTAGATCCCCAAATAGAGCATGTCTTGTCCCCACCATGTCCATCATTTTCTGAGTCTATCCTCATCCTGAGTTTTGTGAAATAATGTCATCCTGGGTTTTCTTTCTTTTTTTTTTTTTTATTTTTTATTTATTTTTTTTAATCCTGGGTTTTCTGATACCATTTTGTTGTTTATCTTTATAATTTTTCCACTTTTATGAGTATATCTAAACAAGATAGTTTGGTTATGTCTGCTTTAGAACTTAATATAAATGGAATCCATAAGATTCTTATATGCCTTTTTACCCTTACTCGGCCTCACTTTTAGATTCATCCATGTTGTTTGTAACTGCAGTTTGTTTGTTTTTATTAATGTATAATATTCCATTGTATAATTATACCATGATTACACTTGTACTGTTGATGTACATTTGGGTTGTTCCCAGTTTTGGAACAATATGAGCAATGCTGCTATGGACATTCTTGTATATGTATCTTGGGCACATGTGCATGAGTTTCTCTATAGCGTATACCCTGAAGTAGAATTGTTGGGTCAAAGTAGCTGGGAAATGGTAAGCTATCTCCCCAAATGCTTGAGTCAGTTTGTACTTCTTACCAACAGTAAATGAAAGCTCCTGTTGTTCCACATACATGGTATTGCTTGATACTAGGTATGGTGGGAACCTCAAGTTCCTGGTTTCTAATTGGTAGTGAACCAGGAAGTTTGTTCATTTAAGTTTTGGTAGCTTTCTGTATCTTTTATGCTTTCGGTGAATAAGGAACTTCTCCCTCACCATTCACACAGCCCTTTCCTTCCCTCCTTTCCTTCCTCCCTTTCATTTATTTTCATTTCATTTATTTCTAGTAGATATTTTCTGGAACACTCACCTATATTTTGGCCCTATCATGGTTGCTATAGAAGTATACAAAGATAAAATATAATTTAGTATCTTCTCTTAGGGCAATTTGAGTCTAGTAGGAAAAATTATGAAGTAGTGCCTTTGTGACACTACATGTGCAAGCTTTGTGTCTAGCAACAATTAGCTCTGAGTTACTTTTGAACTTTATATGTTCTTTTCTTTTTATTGCTACTTTTGGTAAAATAGAGGGATCTTTTCACATTTAAAAAATTTTACCAGGAAACCTTACCTGGAGCCAGAATAAGCGGTGGTCTTTCCAATTTGTCCTTCTCCTTCCGAGGAATGGAAGCCATTCGAGAAGCGATGCATGGAGTTTTCCTTTATCATGCAATCAAGGTATTGTAGAAGACCTGTTTCTACTGTTGAAACCAGTGTGATTTTAGGGCAGGGATTGGCAGATTTAGGCCTTCAGGCCAAATCTAGCTTGCTTCTAGTTAGTGTAATTAAACATTTTTAGAATAAAGTCACACCTGTACACTTACATATTGCCTGTGGCTGCTTTTGTGCTATAACTGCAGAGTTGAATAGTTGCAACAGAGACTGTGTGGCCTAAAATATTTTCTATTCAGCCCTTTGTAGAAAAAGTTTGCTGACTTTGATTTAGGGTATTACTGGAAATCCTCATTTTTCTTTCTGTTGTCCTTAGTTTGGTATGGATATGGGGATAGTGAATGCTGGAAACCTACCTGTATATGATGACATCCATAAGGAACTTCTCCAGCTCTGTGAAGATCTCATCTGGAATAAAGACCCTGAAGCCACCGAGAAGCTCTTACGTTATGCCCAGGTAGAGAGAAAAGTGTTCTAATATAGCTTTTCCTGTTTTTGAACTTTATCATTCATTTATCATTTTTGGACCTTCATTATAGAATAGGATAAGTATCTGTTTATGTGCTAGATCACTGAAAATTTCTACAAACAGTTCAAGAGCAGGTGTTTGAGTTTGCACAATGAAGGAATAACAAGTCGTACATAGGCTGGTTTAGTGTTCTGAACTTGGATTTGTTTAAATTTATTTCAAATATAAAATTTATTTTTGTTATACTGAAGTAATATTTATTGTAGAAAATTTAGAAAATACAGGTAAACAAAAGAAGAAAATAAAAACCATTCATAATCCTACCACCCAAAGTTAACTGCACTTAGGATTTTATTACAATCTTCTAGTCACCTTTTTTTTTTTCAAATTAAATATCACTCACACATTTTTTAAAAAGAATAAAAGACTATAGGTGCCCTAGAATAACACATTCCACGGCCCCACCCCTCAGACACATGCACCCACATAGCCACATTCTCCCCACCTCTGAGCACCCATGCTCACAGGCACCAGCATAGTATCCCACCTGCACCTGTACCTGTGCTACAACGCATCACTGCACTGTTGTGCCTCTACCCATGCCCTGCATTCTGCTACAAATCCATCCCCAAAATACAAGGCTTTAGACTACTGAAGGAAATCAACTTCCAAAGTAAACCAATCAAGATATTTACATGCCGTGAAGATGGCAGAAGATCATTAAGAATATTATTATGCAGACAGATATAGCCCACCCTAATGACCAAATAAAAAACCAGAGGAGACACAGACATTGGAACAATTAAGATGTTCATATAACTCTACTAAATAAAATAAATGGAATGGCTGATGACATAAAGGAGATCAATAAGACACTGCAATAACATAAAGAGAAATTTGAAATAATAAATAGAAAAATAGCAGATATCACAGAGATTAAAGATACTGTAAACCAAATAAACAACATATTAGAGACATACAACAGCAGATTTGAAGAGACAGTAGAAAAAATAAGCAACTAGAGGACAGGACAACTGATTTCGAAGTCAAAACAGCAAATAGCAAAAAAGATGGAAAAATTTGGATTGGATCTGAGGGATGGACAAAACAAAGTGCACAAATATGAGAATCATTGGTGTCCCCGAAGGAGAAGAGAAAAGTAAAGATTTAGGAAGATTAGTGGAGGATATAATGAGAGAAAACTTCCCAACCCTTATAAAGGACATAAATATGTAAATCAGCGAAGCTCAACAAACTCCAAATAGAATAAATGTAAATAAGCCTTCCCCAAGACACATACTAATCGGTCTGTCAAATGTTGAAGAGAAGTAGAAAATCCTGAAAGTGGCACAAGAAAAACAATCTATTACATACAAGGGTAACCACATAAGACTGAGTTTGGACTACTCAGCTGGCACTATGGAGGTGAAAAGACAGTGATATATATTTAAGATCCTGAAAAGAGAAAGACTTCCAGCCAAATTGTCGTTCAAAATAGAGGGAGAGATTAAAGTTTTCACAGACAAAGAAGTCCTGAAATAATTTGTCAATAAGAGACCAGCCCTACAAGAAATACTAAAAGGAGTTCTACCAGCTGAAAAAAAAAGACAGGAGAGGGAGGTCTGGAGGAGGGCACAGAATTGAAGAGCACCACTAAGGGTAATTTAAAGAATACAAAGAGTAAGAGGTAAAAGAATATATAGATCTGACAAATAAAATAAAAAAGATAAGATGGTGGATTTAAGAAACGCCTTTTCAGTAATAGCTTTGAATGTTAAGGAACTAAATTTACCAATTAAAAGATACAGATTGGCAGAATGGATTAAGAAATATAATCCAGCTATATGCTGGATTAAGATGAGTTTTACAAGAGACTCATCTTAGACACAAGATACAAATAGATTGAAAGAGAAAGGATGGAAGATGTTCTACGCAAGTTGTAATCAAAAGAAAGCAGGAGTGGCTATACTAATATCATAAAAAATAGGCTTTAAATGTAAAGACATCATAAGAGACAAAGAAGGACACTGTAAATTAGTAAAAGAGACAATTAACCAAGAAGAAATAATGTGGGTCAATGCTCCCAATCAAGGAACTCCAAAGTACATGAGACAGACATTGGCAAAACTGAAGGGAGCGATAGATGTTTCAACAATAATAAGTAGGAGACTTCAATACACCATTCTCCTCTACAGATAGAACAACAAGTAGAAGATCAACAAGAAGGTAAACGTTTGACAAATGAATTAGACTTAGCAGATATACATAGGTCATTACACCCTAGCACACCAGGATACACATTCTTCTCTAGTGCTCATGGAACATTCTCCAGGATAGATCATATGCTGGGGCACAAAACAGGTCTTTATAAATTTAAACGCATTGAAATTATTCAAAGCACTTTTTCTGATCACAGTGGAATGAAGTTGAATATCAATAACGACCAAAGAACTTCCACAAATATGTAGAGATTAAATAACACATTCTTAAGTGTGGGTCAGAGAAGAAATTACTAGAGAAATCAGTAGCTGTCTGGAGATGAATGAAAATGAGGATACATCTTATCAGAGCTTATGGGATGTGGCAAAAGCTATGCTGAGAGGAAAATTTATTGCCCTAAACACCTGTATCAAGAAAGAAGAAAGAGCAAAAGTCGAGGACTTAATATCACAGCTGGAGGAACTTGAGAAAGAGCAGCAAACTGACTCCAAAGCAAATAGAAGAAGAGAAATAGCAAAGATTAAAGCAGAGATAAATGAATGGGAGAACAAAATAACAATAGAAAGAATCAATAAAACCAAAAGTTGGTTCTTTGAGAAAATCAATAAAATTCATGGGCCATTAGCAAGGCTGACAAAGAAAAATAGAGAGAGGATGAAAATAAACAAAATCAGAAATGAGAAGGGGTAAATTACCACAAACCCTGAAGAAATAAAAGAAATCATAAGCGGATACCATGAATAACTTTATGCCAACAAACTAGACAACTTAGATGAAATGGACAAATTCCTAGAGACACACAAAACAAGCTACGTTGACTCAAGAAGAAATAGAAGATCTCAACAAACCAATCACAAATAAAGAGATTCAATCAGTCATCAAAAATCTTCCTAAGAAGAAAAGCCCAGGGCCAGATGGCTTCACAGGGGAATTTTATCAAATATTCCAAAAAGAACTAACACTAATCTGCTCAAACTTTTCTAAAAAATTGAGGAAAAAGGAACTCTACCTAACTCATTTTATTGAAGCTAATATCATTTAAATACCAAAACCAGGTAAAGACGCTATGAGAAAGGAAAACTACAGGCGAATCTCCCTAATGAACATAGGTGCAGGAATTCTCAGTAAAATATTAGCAAATCGAATCCAACAACACATTAAAAGAATTATGCACCATGACCAAGTGTGGTTTATACCAGGAATGCAAGGATGGTTCAGCACAAGAAAATCAATTAATGTAATACAGCACATTAACAAATTGAAAGGGAAAAATCATATGATCATCTCAATTGATGCTGAAAAAGCATTTGACAAAATTCAACATCCTTTTCTGATAAAAACACTTCAAAAAATAGGAATCAAAGAAAACTTCCTCAATATGTTAAAGGATATGAAAAACCGATAGCCAGCATCATACTCAGTGGAGAGACTGAAAGTTTTCCCTCTAAGATCAGAAATTGAGATAAAGATGCCCTCTGTCACCACTATTATTCAACATTGTACTAGAAGTCCTAGTTGCAGCAATCAGGCAGGACAAAAGAAATAAAAGACATCCAAATTGGAAAAGAAGAAGTGAAACTTTCTTTATTTGCAGATGGTATGATACTATACTTGGAAAATCCTGAGAAACCTACAACAAATTTACCTGAGTTAATAAATTCAGCAAGGTGGTAGGTTATAAAGTTAATGTGCAAAAATCAGTAATGTTTCTAAACTCAAGCAACGACCTAACTGAGGAGTCAATTAAGGAAAAAATTCTGTTCAAAATAGCAACTGAAAGAATCATATACCTAGGAATTAACTGGGGACGTAAAGAACTTGTACGTAGAAAACTGCATAACATTGCTAAAAGAAATCAAAGAAGATCTAAATAGATGGAAAGACATCCTCTGCTCATGGATAGGAAGGTTAAATATAGTTAAGATGTCAATTCTACCCAAATTGATCTACAGAATCAACACAGTACCAATCAAAATTGCAGCAACCTATTTTGAAGACTTGCAAAAGCCAGTTACCAAATTCATCTGGAAGGGAAAGAGATCCCAAATAGCTAATAGCATCCTAAAAAAGAAGAATGAAGTAGGAGGATTAACACTTCCTGGCTTTAAAACTTATTATAAAGCCACAGAGGTCAAACAGCATGGTACTGGCACAAAGACAGAAGTATTGACCAATGGAATCGAATTGAGAGTGCAGAAATAGACCACCAAATCTATAGTGAACTAATTTTTGACAAGGCCCCCAAATCCACTGAACTGGGACAAAATAGTCTTTTCAATGGGCGTGGGAGAACTGGATATCAATAGCCAAAAGAATGAAATAGGACCCTTTCCTTATACCCTGTACAAAAATTAACTCCAAGTGGATCAAACACCTAAATATAAAAACTTTCACCATGATATTGTTTTATTTATGTATAACCTGGTATTTAGGAATAAGAATGAAGCTGATTGGGTTGAATTAAGGTAATTCAGAACAGGTGTAAGGAAGACATTGTATTTTAGAACCACACCTACTCTTTGAGACCAAAGGAAGAAAGGTTTATTTTGTCTGCTACATAACTTTTCTGTAGCACATACTCTAACTCAACCTGTCGGGGTAGCTCATTTGAACAGTTGAAACACAGGAAGCTCAATATAAGAATGAGGGCCTTTAATCCTGTATAGCTTAATATAATGCCTGAATACATCCTAGAATATAGTAAGCAAATTATAAAAAAGTATTTGCAAAGTCCCTTGAGGAATGGGAGAAAAAATATCGTTCTGTTAAACTTTTACCATCAGGAAATCCCCTGATACTGTGTCAAACGGTAGGGACACTCAAATCAGTAGGCCAAGTCATTAATCTAGAGGCTTACTCTTGCAAAACTTATGTAGGTAGCAGAGAAGTTTAGCCTACCTATAGGTATGCCTAAGAGTTCTTTCTGGAGCACCTCTTTTGTAGGTCAAATGTGGCCTCACTCTCTCTAAGCCCAACTCTGAAGCGAAACCGTGGCCCTACCCGCTACGTGAGACACGACATGGGATGAAAGTTTCCCTGGCAACATGGGAGATGACTCCCAGGGATGAGTCTGGCCCTTGCACCATGGGATCAAAAACTCCATCCTGGACAAAAGGTGCAAAAGAAGTGTAACTAATAAAGTATCAGTGACTGAGAGAGTTCAAATACAGTCAAGAGATTATAAGATAGGCAAATTACAGGGCAGTCTCCCCAATGAACCAGCTTCATTTAGACATTGCTACCTATCGTAATTTGCCAAATCCAACCAAAACCATTCCAGCCATTCCTAAGGAACACCTAGGGCAACATATAAGATTCTATAAAGGTTTCATGCACTAGAGTAACTTTCCAGAAACCTACACTCTCCAGATGGGTCCCTGGACCAGATTAAGTCCTGAAACCTAAAGAGCCCAGCCTCTTCAGAGCATTAGCTATTTCCATCCTCCTACCCCATATTACTGATAGCCCCTTCCAACATGAAAAATTTAGACTGGCCATAGCCAAAATACCCATAAAGAGTGGAATAGAAAGATCAAAGGTGATGGTGGAGGTATACAGAGAAGTTAGGGTTTAATAAATGAATATGATTTCTGAATCATTAAATTGATCTCTTTTAGTCTTCAGTATCTTAGAGCAACTAGAAATTGTGGAATCATAACCCATACCAAACTCTGAAATCTGTTCTACAAATAATTGTTGCAATGTGCTTTGAAATTTATTGCTTTTTTGTATATATATTAATCTTCACAAAAAAGAGAAGAAAAAGTCAATTGTATTGATTTAAAAAAACGATTTATTCCTTCTAGCCTCCTATATTCTGGAGCAGCTAGAATTAAAAATCTTTGAGGATAGTATGGTAGTCCATGACAAACTCTGGGATCTGCCCTAAAACTACTTGTTCAAGAGTGCTTGGGAAACTATTGCTATTTTCTTTCTTTGCTCTGTATATATGTTATATTATACAATAATTTTTTTTTTAAAAGACTGTATCATAACTAATAGTCTAGTGACCTTTTTTTTTAATTGTTCAGCAGTATACTGGGAATACTTTTCCAGTTTATTAGATGGTGTTTTCCTTTATCATTTAAAATGTCTATTTTGTATTTATTACCCAGTCTCCATTGTTATATGTTTATGTTTGCGCACCCATTTATATTAGGATCTGTCCCATCTGTGATAAGTCTCTACAGTGCAGGAATTGAGTTCTGTACCACATTTATCTATAAAAGAGAGAATAATTATAGTTTACTCAAAACCAGATTTTTGTTTCTCATGTATTATGTATTGGGCAGTGCTCAGCACATTAAGTTTCTCTCTTGGGTGTTGCTTCCTAATATTCAGTTTAAATAAAGACAAGCTCTTTACTTTCAAAAAACTTGCATTTTAATTTTTTTTGTTGAGAAAGTGATTACAAAGAAAGATTTTTTTTTTCACAAAGCATGTTGAAGTGATAGGATGCTCTTGTGTATATTGACAACTTCGTTAATGTTTTCCCATGTTAAAATCTGAATTTAACTCTGGTAGGAATGCTAACTTTTCCTGTCTGCCTAAGGAAAATAAAATGTTTGGGAAGGATAGGACAATCTAGGATTAATGGCATTTTGATTTATCAGTGTTATTGGTGGCAGAATTTAGATCTCTGAAGCTGCTTATGGGAGTCTTAAGCTTAGCAAAGCAGATTGGAGTTCACACTCTGCCCAGTGAACACATGATGCACCTCTTCATTCTTGAAATCATTTCTAATTTTTTCATAATAATTTTCACATGGGCCTGGGACAGAGTGTCTTAGGTTTTGATTATTGCACATATACATCAAGCTCTGCTTCTCTGCTCACTTTATAAGTAACAATCCCTAGAAGTTTCTTTTCCTATTTCCACTAAGTTTCTTCTCATGTAGACAAAGTGCTTAGTCTTTTCTTATTTTTTGAGCATTATTCTAGTTTGCTAGCTGCCGGAATGCAACACACCAGAGACGGATTGCTTTCAATAAAGGGATTATTTAGTTAAGGTGTAGTTTTTCAAAGGAAAGGCAGCTAACTTTTGACTCAGGTACTTTCTTACATGGGAAGGTTGGCCTTCTTTACAGGCCTCTGGGTTCCAACAACTTTCCCCAGATGATTCCTTTCTGTGTCTCCAAAGGCCTGGGCTGAGCTACCGGTGCTGAGGTGAGGTATGCTGAGCTGCTTGGACTGTGCTACATTGAGCTCTCTCATTTAAGCACCAGCCAATTAAATCAAACATCATTCATTGCAGCAGGCACGTCGCCTAGCCAACTGCAGATGTAATCAGCAACAGATGAGATTCATAGCCATTGATTGGCTCATGTCCACAGTAATAGAACTAGGCACCTTCACCTAGCCAAGTTGACACCTGAATCTAACTACCGCAAGCATCAAGAATATGCAAAGGCTTTCATTAGCCTTTGGATATTAAACCAACGTTTTAGTTTAATTTTCAGTTAGAGCCTATCTTCCATCTTGTAGAGGGCTGTTTGTTAATAACTAAGACAGGTTTTTGTTGAAGGGTAAAAGGGCATAATAGCCCTTGAGGGTTGTCCTTGAGGATTCTTAATTAATCCATTTGCTATTTCATCTTTTTCTTCCTCCTGTCCGGATGAGACAGTTCTCTCAAAGTTAGGGCTCCTTATTGGTAAAAATGTTCACATTTTAGGTTTTGTTGGCATTGTAGCTTATTACAGGTATTCTGTTTTGGTCTGTGTTTGGTATTAGCATTTGTTTACAAGTTTTGTTTCTGTATATCAGACTGAAGTGCCAAGAGGTTTTGCCCCTTGAGGCACAGCCAAATTGAGAATAATCTAATAGCAACTGCAAGAATTTAACAATCCATCAAATAAAAGTTGCCTACCTCTTAGTGAGGCTGCAGAAACTACTATAAGCCATCAGCTCCTCTGTCAAGTATGCTAAACATCTAAATTCAAGGTAACTTCTGTTACTATTAAGGGAATCCATAAATAAAACAGGTATACTTAAATACCTGTTGGCAGTCACCAGCTGAGTAGCAGTTCTCAGGAGACACTAATTACAAATGGAGCATGAAAAGCAGGAATTATTATGAAACAAATACAGATTTCCTTTAAGAGGATGATTATCGTTTGTTGTTATTAAATACTGAGTCTTCAACCAAGTTCCTCTCTGATGGATTATTGAAATGGGTAGAAAGGGTCTTGTCTCTGATTTTCCTAGGATCTCCATTCCCACGTTTAGGGAGTAATGGGCTTTATTGAAAAATAGTTTCCCTAAGTTGGGTCAGATTGACCTGTGGTGAGTAAATTATTTTTGATAATAAAAAGTTTCAGATTTCATAGTACCATAAAATTCACATGGAATTTCTTTATTAAGTGCTACACTATTAGAGATCATACCCCCCCTCCCACCCCCATTGGGCAGAAAGCATCTCTGCCCTGGATAGGCTCACTGAAGTATGACTCCTTGATGGTTAGCATATTTTTCATATTTCTCTGAAAAGCATCCTCCAGCTTTCAGATTATCTGTTCCTTGATTTGGCCTCAATTTGTCTCATTGCCATTTGAGCTTATGCTCTTTTTTAGCTTTCTCTAGAGCAGTTTATTCCACTTGATGCAGTCTAATTTGATGTCAGGAACACAAAAGGATCATCATGAGTGCTCTGTGAAGCAGAAACAACTCTATAGCAGTAGGAAATCTTATTTCTCATCTACTTTATACATGTGTAAATACAAAGAGTAGCCAGGTGGCTATGAAAATTAATTTGTCAGTTTGTTGGGTAGCTTTCTATTTAATAAGCTTCTATAATGTGCCTGGTGTCTTAGTATGCAAAAACAGTGTGACACCTTCTATTTGGATAATGGAGAATGCCCTTAGTTAGTAAGTGTTTAGACAAATAGGCTCAACATCTTTTTTTTTAATTAGAGAAGTTTAATTGTACAGAAAGATCATGTACAAAATACAGAGTTCCCATATATCAGCCCCTATTTTAAACATTTTGCATTAGTGTGCTATCTTTGTTACTGTTATTAGAAAGTATTATTAAATTTTATTAGCTATAGTCCATAGTTGACATTAGGATTCGTTGTTTGTGTTGTACAAGCCCATGGTTGATTTTGTTTTTTAATTTTTTATTCCAGCAACATATGTACCACCTTAAAAAAAATTCCTCTTTTAACCACATTCAGATATATAATTCACTGGTGTTAATGACAGTCACAGGGTTGTTTTACCATCACCACTATTTGGTTTGCTAAAACTGCCAGAATGCAGTATACCAGAAATGGGTTGGCTTCTACAATGGGAATTTATTAGCTTACAAATCTAAAGTTTTAAGGCCATGAAAATGTCCAAGTTAAGTCATCAACAGGATGATACCTTCTCTGAGTAAAGGCTTCTGGCATCTGGGACACTTCTTTCACAAGGGAAGGCACCTGTCCAGCATCTGCTGGTCCTTTGCTCCTGGGTTCTGTTGCTTTCAACTTCTGATTCCAGTGGCTTTCTCTCTGAGCATCTGTGGGTCCTTTCTTACCATCTTCAGGATTATTCTCTCTCAGCTTTCTTCAAAACTTCCCTGAGTGTTTTTCTCTCTAACCTCTTTCTGTCCTTTATCCTCTCAAAAAGGACTCTAGTAAAGAATTAAGATGTACCTTGAATTGGGTTGGTCACATCTCAGTTGAAACAACCTAATCAAAAGGTCTCACCCATAATAGGTCTGCACCCACAGGAATGGATGAAAAATATCTGGCCTTTTCTGGGGTATATAACAGGCTTCAAATCAGCACAAACACTATATATTACTCAGACTTTTTCATGACCCCAAACAAAAACTCTGCACAAATTAAGAATTGATTCCCCATTCTGCACCCCCACCCCAGCTCCTGGTTTTTGACACTTACTAATTTGTTTATTCTATTTCGTATTAGTGAAATCATTCAGTATTTGTTCCTTTGTGTCTGGCTTATCACACTCAACATATCTTTAGATTTCATCCATGTTGTTGCATTTATAATACCTCTGTTCTATTTCAGACTGAATAATATTCCATTGTATGTATATACCACATTTTCTTAATCCATTCCTCAGTTGATGGATACTTGGTTTACTGTTTTGAAACTGTTATGTACCTCAGAAAAGCCATGCTCTTTTAATGCTAATTCAGTCTTGTTGGGGGCTGGGGCCTCTTGATTAGGTTGTTTCCATGGAGATATGGCAATCAGATTGTGAGTGGGACCTTTTGATTAGATGGAGATGTGACCCTGCCCATTCAGGGTGGGTATTAGTTGGTACTGGAGTCCTGTAAAAGGGGAAGCATTTTGGAGAAAACTCAGAAGTAAACATTTGGAGATGCTTTGAGTGCAGATACAAATACTTGGATACCCAACACAGAGATCAGAGAGATGAAACCAGACAGACTTTTGGAGATACAGAAAGGAAATACCCCAGCAGAAGTCAGAAGGATCCCCACACAGGTTGCTGTTTGAACCCAGAAGCCAGGAGAGGACAGCAGACATCACCATGTGCTTTCCCATGAGATTCTAAGCAAGCCAGAACCAGGAGAGAGCTGATTCAGAGAAGCTAAGTGAGGGCCTACAGATACTTGAAGAGGAAACCCACTGGAAAATGCACAAAGTAGCGAAACCTAGGAGCAAGGACCTCAGACACCAGGCACATGACTTCCCAGCTGCCAGAGAAATCCCAGATACCACTCGTCCTGTCTTAGGTGTCAAGGTATCTTTCTTTGGATGCCACAGTTTCGACATTTCTATGGCTTTAGAATTGTAAACTTGTAACTTAATAAATCAATCCCTTTTATAAAAGCCAATCCATTTCTGGTATGTTGTATTCTGGCAGCAGTCGCAAACTGAAAACTTGGGTTACTTTCATATTTTGGCAATAGTGAATAATGCTGCTAGAAATATTGGTGTACAAATATCTGTTTGATTCCCTGCTTTCAGTTCTTTGAGGTATGTACCTAGAAGTGGGATGGCTGGGTCATATGGTATTTCTGAACTTAATTTTCTGAGGAACCACCAAATTTTCCAGAGTGGTTGCACCATTTTACATTCCCACCAGCAGTGAATGATGTTCCTGTTTCTCCACATCCTCTCTAACATTTATAATTTTCTGTGTTTTGAATAGGTGTGAAATGGTATTTCATTGTGGTTTTGATTCTCATTTCCCTAATGGTTTACGAGGTTGAACATATTTTCACGTGCCTTTTGGCTATTTATGTCTTCTTTGCCTTCAAATGTCTATTCACATATTTTGCCAATTTTTTAAATTTGGGTTACTTTCTGTTGTTGAGTGGTAGGATTTCTATATAAATTCTAGATATTAAACCTGTGTCTCCTATGCTGTTTCCAATTTTTTCTCCCACCATGTAGGTTGTTTTTACTTTCATGATGAAGTCTTTTGATGCACAAAAGTTCTTAATTTTAATGAAGTGCCATTGATATTTTCTTTCTTTTATTTCTTGTGCTTTTGGTTTAAAGTCTAAGAAACTATTGTCTAACACTAGATCCTAAAGATGCTTCTTTACATATTCTTCTGGGAGTTTTATTACCCTGATTCTTATATTTAGATCTCTGATAAATTTTTGGTTAATTTTTTATATGGTGTGAGGTAGGAATCCTGTCTTCATTCTTTTGCATATGAATATACAGTTTTCCCAGCTGTTGAAGAAATCATGCTTTCCCAATTGAGGACACTTAACCCCCCTTGTCAAAAGTCAATTGGCTGTAGATGTGAGAGCTTATTTCTAAATTCTCAATTTGATTCCATTGGTATCTGGCTTCTGTATCTTTATTTGCCTCTGTCTGTAATCACATATTTATTGACACCCCCCTTTCCCATTTGTTTGGCATAGTTTGCTATTTTTTGTCAGTTTACCAGATGCTTTTCCCTTGAATGTTTGGAACATATAACTTACTTTTACACATCAACTCCATCCCCTAGGCAGGAATTGTCTGATTGTGCAGCTGCTAGTAAAATGGAATTTATAGGTATCAAGTGATGTGAATGTGAGCATTGAAGGTCTTTTTCCTTTTAAAATACCATCTTGTTTAGAGTTCTTCATATGTGAGAAAGCTCTTGTGTCATCATTATTTCAGTCACTGTCTGGCTTTAAATCTTGGTATTCTCCCTAATTCCTCCCTTCTCCTCTTACACAGTTACACATTATATCCTACTTAATGCCTTTATGTTTGTTTTTTTTGCTCCCTTCCTGGTACCACCAGTCTATCCCAGGCCTTCATCACAGATCATTAAAATATTCTTCCCCTTATGAATATCCTTAAAAATGCTTTAAAAAATACTTTCAAACTTTGAAAATAAACAGTTACAAAAATAACATAAGGGATACAGACTGTGCAACAGGACTGAATACAAAAACTCAAAAATGGACAGCACAATACTACCTAATTGTAATGTAATTATGTTAAAACACTGAATGAAGCTGCATCTGAGCTATAGTTTTTTTTGTTGTTGTTGTTGTTGTTTTTTTGTTTTTTAACATCTTTTTTGTATTTTTTATTTTTATTTTTTTCTCTATATTATCATTTTATTTCTTTTTCTGTTGTCTTGCTGTTTCTTTTTCTAAATCAATGAAAATGTACTAAGAAATGATGATCATACATCTATGTGATGATATTAAGAATCACTGATTGCATATGTAGAATGGAATGATTTCTAAATGTTATGTTAATTTTTTTAATAAATAAAAAAATAAATAAATAACATAACATAACTGCACTGAGAACGCCAACATATCCCTATGTCCCCAAATACCCAGATATACGAATTTTAATATTTTACTGCCTTTGCTGAATTTTTCTATGTATTCACCAGTCTGTCAATCCATTTGTCTGTCCATCTTTCTGTTTATCTGTCTTTCTACCTATTTATCATTCCATTTTATGAGCCCTTGAATGTATGTTGTATACATCATATTCCTAAACACTGAATACTGCCCTGTACATTCCTGTACATTTTCTAGGAACAAGGATATTTACTTACATATCCACCTCAAGTGCAGTTATAAAGTTCAAGAAATTTAACATTGCTAATAAAGCTTACAGTGTATGTTCCAGTTTTTTCATATGTCCCCATTTGAACTTTCTCTCCTCTCTTCTTAGATCCTGTCCAGAATCAACTATTGCCTTTAGTTACCATTGTCTCTTTAGTTAGTCTTTTTTTTTTTTAATTGTAGGAACATATATACAACATAAACTTCCCAATCTCCACCACTCCCAAGCATTACATCAGTCCATTCAGTGGATTTATTCACTCACTACATTGTGGTACCTCACCAACTTCTATTACTTAAACTTTCCGCTCTCCCCAAACAGAAACTCTACACCCATTTTGTATAGACTCTCCATTCCCCTTGCCCCATCCTTGGCAACCTCTATTAATTTATGTCTCTGTGAACTTGCACATTCTCCAATATTTTCTTTGTTTAACCATGGACCTTAAGTTTAGTATGCTAAATCTTTAACAATCTTTTTGCTTTAATGCTAACTTAATTTCAACAGTATACAAAATCTGTGTTCCTCTTAGTCCCCCACCTATATGTATTTCTTGATTGATTTCTGCTAGAATTTAACTTTGAGGCACGTATTTTTTAATGTTGTATCCACCTAGTGCTATGACAGGCTTTTTGAATGCTTCAGGTTAACCAGGGGGACAATTGAAAAAAGAAAATGCTTTTCCCCAGTCTTTGCCGATTGACCTGTGCACGCACTATCCTTCAGGGCTCATCCACACTATGAGTTTATACATACAGTGAATAGGTCTAGCCTATGCATAAGGTCCTTTCCGATCCTTTCTAGTGTGGCACTGGGAATTCCCCTGTTTCCACAGTTAAGTTTGTCCCCAACCTTCCAAGGAAAGTTTTCTCATGGTCCTGGGGAGGATTGTATGTGCAGCTATCCCTTGCCCTAGGCAATCGCTTGACTGCTTTGCTTTCCCTTTGTGTTTTGTAGTGATTACCTTGTACAAGTGGGATAGTTTCTGAATAGATGAGTCCCTCAGGCCCTCACCAGACAGACTGTGCCATACATACATATAGTATGTACATGAAGGTTACCCTGCTTCCTCCAAATATCGGATAAAGCATCTGCACTGTGAGTGCAGGCCAACTCCATGAGGAGCCAGCGAGGGTTAGGGCACAGGCCAGCAAGGGTGCTACAAGAGTCTACTGCCTTTAAGTCGCCTTTTTCCTCTTTCAACACTCACCCTGTTACTACATCCTTTAACTCTTTTCTGGGGTTTTGAAAATGTGGTTTCTGCCAGTTCTTGCTGGGTTTTCAAAGCTTTTTTGTGGAGACGGATGCCAGAAGTGCCTCACTCTGCCATCTTGACTGGGGCTTTAACATGCTTTTTTGAATGTTTCTCCACAGCTTCAGAACTTTGAAGAGCATGCCTTTCCCCGCTGCATCTTCTTTCTAGCAAATGGCTGAAAGGTTAAATCCATCTGTGATTTGGCCTCTACTGTGTTATACAAACATTGCTTTAGCAAAATCAGTTTTTATTCAGCATTAATTTATTCAGCTAATACTTACTAAACTCTTGTTTTAGGCTGAAAACTTTATTGAGCTTAGCGGCTCTAACTTGGAGATAGATGTACTGGTAACCGCATAGCGCTGATAGTTTAGTGAAACATCCAGATTTTCATATCTATACAGATATGTATAAAAGCAGTGTGTAAATGATATGGTAGGGAAGTACAGGATGCTGTGAGAATGCTTAGAAGAGATAATGGATCCAAATGTAGAGCTGATGAGGGAAAGGTTCCCAAAGGAAGTGACAGACTCAGGTGAGACCTGAAAGATAAATAGAAGTTAGCCAGGCTGGGGTGCAGTGCTTGTGGTTGCTCCCAGGGAGGAATATTTGTATTTAGCCAGTGCCTGGCGTTGTACTAAGTGCTAAATAAATGCATGTTAAATGAATGAATATGAAGGCCCGGAAGTGAAAGACACGATGGAGTGTATAAGGCACTGAAAAGCTTAGGATGGCTGAAGATGAAGTTATAGAAGAAAGCCAGTCGAGGGCGTTGTATGGCACAGTAAGAAGTCATTACTATATTCTAAGATCGTGGGGGAACTTATGAAGATTTTTTTCAAAAAGTGATTTAATCAGATTTACATTTTGAAAATGTCCTGTGACTGTAGCATGGAAGTCAGGGTGGATAAAAGAAATACTGAGGAGGCATAGTGACTAGGTGATTAGTTGAATTTGAGGAATAAATAGAGATTTGAGAATAATTCCTACATTTCTGATCTGGGCAGCTAGTGCCACCAATTGAGATGGAGGGAAAGATAAAGTAATAACAATTCATCGTATTAACATGGTCATTGCCACTTTCGTTCCTTTTCTGAATCAGTCTCCTTGAGACCCAGCTTCTTTGAAACCTCTTAACCACCCCAGTTTGTGATAATCACTCCTTCCTCAAAATTCCCATGTACCTGATTTGTATCATCGTCTTGTTCAGGCCTGGGTACATGCTTTGTCTTGTAGCATAGCTTCCTTCATTTATTTTCTGTTTCCCTTATTATATGGCAGAGTCCTTCAGAACACAGATCATGTCTTAAACTTCTTAGTGTGCTCGCCTCCAGAATGTCTGACTTAGCTTTTACAGCCTCTCTTCGTATGTTTGAGGATAATGATCACCCTTGTGAGAGCTTAAAAAGTTCATCAGGATTGGGATATAGCTTCTCTTAGTGTTCTGGAAATATTTTTGTCCTCAGTTGTTATCTCTAAGAAAGAAGAAAAGAAAAAAATGGGACCTCACTCTATCTCTCTACTGAAAGTGCAAATCCTGAAAGTTTCTATCTTGACCTCTCTCTTCCCTCACACATTTATTGAGGTCTTAATTCATGCTGGGCAACTCAACCAGGGGCTGGAAAGAAAAGAGGAAGATACCATTTTGCTGCCACTTAGATCAGTCAAGTAACCTGTCATACCAGTCTCTTTCTTACAATTTCAATTCAGACGCATGGCAAAGGAGGAAAGAAAGTCATTCAGACAGACGAGTGGAGAAATGGCCCCATTGAAGAACGCCTTGAGTATGCCCTTGTGAAGGTGAGTTAATGGGAATAAAATGAACATGAAGTAGAGAGTTTGTAGGCTCATCATGGCTTTCTGATGCTGCAGCTGGAAAGAGAGTCCTTCAAGCAGGTACTGTTATGCCCTCAAGGACATATTTGACAATGTCCAAAGACATTTTTGGTTGTCATATTTGGAAGGGAGGAGTGCTGCTGGCATCCAGTGGTGAGGGATGCTGCTAAACATCCTACAATGTACAGAATAGCCCTGCTCAACAAAGATTAATTCAGCCCAGAATGTCAATAATGTCTAGATTGAGAAATCCTGTCCTTGGCCAGGGAACTTCAGTATGTTAGCAAGAAGTCCTGGCTCCTTGCTGGTAATTGGAATTTTAGGCAAGATAATCTCTTGGCTTCAGTTTCCTTATTTATGAGTCTGGAGAACTTGAGTTCTTTGATAGTGCTAGAATTTAAGTTTAAACTTCTTGAACCTTTTTAGATTCACGTATTTCAATTAGAGGAACTAGTTAGCCATATCCAAGGACCTTTGAATTTGGGTCTTTGGAAGAGATGGCTTGATGAGCGAAGGCAGGATAAGTCAGTGGAGGCTTCACAGCTTTGAACCTTCACTTTAGGCCCTTGGCCACTATTATTCCTCCCCACTTCCTTAACATTACAGTAAGAAAACATACTGATTTCTTTTCATAGGAGATATTGATTAAGATGTAATTTGTTAAACCACTAGGATACACAGTATATTTTACTATGAATTTGAACTTCTGCTCCTCTCACTACATCTAATTTTTACTGAGTATTTACTTTGTGTCAATGATGCCAGCTAAGCATTTGGGTTATCTCATTTAATCCTCAGACTAACCATGTATCAAGTACTCTTTTAACAGAAATCTGAGGCTTAATAAATTGCCTAAATTGGTGATAGGAGCCAGGATTTAAACCCATGCAGTCTGATTTCAGACTGTTGGTTGTTTGAACTTAATGCCAATTGTTTATAATTTTTTTCCTATTCTTTCTTGTAGGGCATTGAAAAGTATATTATTGAGGATACTGAGGAAGCCAGATTAAACCAGAAAAATTATCCCCGACCTCTGAATATAATTGAAGGGCCCCTGATGAATGGCATGAAAGTTGTTGGTGATCTTTTTGGAGCTGGAAAAATGTTTCTACCTCAGGTTGGCAAAAGATTGGGAGAAATTTTCACAATCGAATTTTTTTTGTTGTTTTTGGTCTTAATATAATAGTGAGTTTGGGAATATTTCTCAGATATTAATTTGGATAAGAGGTCAAGGACATTAAAATCTCATTATCTCCTCTCTAAATGTATTTAGGAGCAACATTTGGAAAATCCATTTTTTAGGTAGTATGGAGGTCAAAATTTGGAAATTCTTGGCTGGTAATCTTCATGTTCTAATCTTCTGTACCACCTCTTATAACCAATGCCTATTTCTCTCCCCCAACAAAATTAAATAAAACCCAAGATAAATGTAAAGTCAATATTACTAAGATTTGACCTGATCAGTCAGTACTCATCTTTAAGGATGCATATTTTGAAAAACATATTTCTGTTTCAAGTAGTGGTACATTAAATATGCTTCATATAAACCCAGAACTCTTATTTTGAGTACAATAGCTACTAATTATATCAATTAAAAAAATACTTGTTGAACATCTGGGTTAGTGGCTGTGAGGCATACAAAAAGCTAAAAGGCTCTGTTCCTGCTTAAGCATAAGACTTAATTATGAGTGAGTCCTAATGCTGGGGATTTAGAAGAGAAGAGACTGGTAACATGTTCATGACAGAGAAGATAGAAATTTCAAGGATGCATAGAACTTAGAGAAGTGGTGGAAGGCATTCTTGGCAGAGAATAATAAGTGCAAAGAAATTTGGAAGACAGAAGTTGCAAACTTCTGATTTCTAGTCATGTTTCCTTCTACTTGTACTTTGTTCATTGGTTTTTCCTACAGAAAGCTTCTTCCTTATCCTGCATCACTGTAAAAAGTGGATTCCAGTGTAGCTGGCCGGTGGTGGAAAGCATGCGTTCTTAATTTATTCTAAAATTTCACACTTGGCCATTAGCAGCCATTCAGGTGACTTGGTAAAGATGCCTGATGTTGTGTATCTTCCCAGGTTATAAAGTCAGCTCGGGTCATGAAGAAGGCCGTTGGCCACCTTATTCCCTTCATGGAAAAGGAAAGAGAAGAAACTAGAGTGCTCACTGGCACAGTAGAAGAAGAGGCAAGTCATTTTGTCCAGATTTGAGGGCTCCTTAAGAAGTTGGTTGGGGTGAGGATAAGGATCTGAGTGGTTGAACTTGGCTACAGTTGTCATTGAAGATGCAATAGAGAGATGGTCCAGCATCTTTCCCTTTTATAAAGTATCAGAATACACTGAAAGTTTCCTTTGAATGTGGGTAGCTTTATGAATTTCTTAATATGGACGTAATATTCAACC
This sequence comes from Tamandua tetradactyla, assembly GCF_023851605.1. Taxonomy (NCBI): domain Eukaryota; kingdom Metazoa; phylum Chordata; class Mammalia; order Pilosa; family Myrmecophagidae; genus Tamandua; species Tamandua tetradactyla. The sequence goes on from NC_135333.1 coordinate 7,610,480, forward strand.
ATACCCATGATTTCAAGACAAAATTAGTTCATTTATTCATCCACTGTGTACCCTACTATGTGCCAACTACTGGCTAGGCACTCAGAGCTACAAAGATGAATAAGAATTAGCCTCTGCTTTTGAGGTAATTGAATAATGTTTGATTTTGAAAAACTCTTTAACTGAATATTCTTTGTATACATGCAGTATCCTTTGCACCACTTCTTAATTCAATTTAATGCCTCTTGGCTGAAACATCTTAGTAAATCATTGAGCTTTTTTACCTTGTTTAGCCCTCTGTGAAGCTCAGTCAGTTTTGGCCCTGGGATTCTGTATTCTTAAATTGATCTGAGTGTGTGAATCACTGAGACAGAGTATTCATAAAAATCCCACTATCGTTACATACTTTTAAAATTTTTTATGGTGAGAGTACATAGAACAATAGGGTTAAAGAAATAGAAAGATAATAAAATGCCCCTCTGTACTAGGATGTTGTGGTTGTTTTTTAGATTTTGATAGGACCTATGCAGTTAACCAACTCCTCCCTCTCATCCCTTCCTTTCCCGTTACTGCTAACAATAAAATCACTTGTTAGTCAGTTTTTTTTGGTTAAGGATATGGACGTCGGCTATGGGACTGTTTTGTCTTTGAACATAAATTGTTCTTTGAAGTAACGGGACCCATAATCCTGTTTGAATCATTTGGCCCCCTGACCTAACCTTCTGGGTAGGCCTCCTTTGAACTGTTCATGCTTACCACGTAATGCTTGGAAAGAGCTCATGATTTGGGTTTTGGGTCTTTTTTTGAGACTGTCTTGTTTGTTTTAAATTGCTTTCTGTCTGAGACCTCTTAGACTCTAGATTATTAGGTTGTCTGCTTTCACATGGTTACAGCTGTGACTGGCTGCTTGGCTTACTCCCCAGGACCCTTACCAAGGCACCATTGTACTGGCCACTGTTAAAGGTGATGTGCATGACATAGGCAAGAACATCGTTGGAGTAGTCCTTGGCTGCAATAACTTCAGGTACGTTGAGACCTCACATCTTCACATCTCTTTTTTTTTATCTGAAAAGAAAAGCATTAACATGGTAATTATTTGGGGGGCGGGAGGGTAGGGTAGGTATGGCAATGGATAATGAGGTTGTTTTTCACTTTTTGCTTACCTTTGTTACCAGATTTCCTACAGTGAACACACCTCTTCAAATGGAATAACTTAACGACTATTTATCTACTATGTGTTCTGTAAAGACAAAAATTATAGTAAAAGCTATTTTTAAAAATTCAAGTAGGGTTAAAATAGCCAAGAAGTTTCTTGGTACTTGAAGTTGGTTGGGACAGAGGCTCCAGTGGCTGGAACATTAGGATCCTTTTGTGACCAGTGGCATTTACCATCTTCCCTTCTTTCTCTTAACAAACTGTGAGATTTGGGGGCTGAAATCTTATGAGACCCTGGCTAAATAGAGTTTTATAGGAAGGATCTCTCTATTTGCACAATTCTCTTTACTTTGCTTAAAGCAGGACCATGAGTGCTTCTTGGTGTCGATAAAGCTAGTTTTTGGAATGTTGTATATGAGAAAATGTATCTCATTATAGTGATGTATCTCATTATAGTGAATAAATATTCATAGCAAAATTATTTCCATGCTAGAGTTGGTGACCTATAATAGTAAGAGTATGCTTTGTTCAAATTTTGCCATTTTCGTTATAATGAAAATCCTAGTATAACTAAAGCCTCCTTTGACCCCAGCCCAACACACAGTCATTTTCACTCATGGACTTCTTTCTAACGTGCTATTTTCTCTATAGAGAAGAGACTGGACTGGAGTTATAGCTAGGCCCTTTAGAGTTCTCCTCTCCTGCTGTCAAGTAACAGGTTGTCAGGTTCATATCTTAAGGTTTGGTCACTCTGGTCTGATAGCAAATTGAAAGAGAGCACAAGGACCCTCTAGTAGAGTGGTCATCTTTAATCATTCCCTCCGCTCTGCTCTGATGCTTACAGAGCAGTAGTCCCTTATATACTAAATTACACAAAAGTGGCATGTTACCAACAAGTGACTTCACTTGTGGGATACATGATTAGAGATTTGCATATTACATCAATGGTTGATAAACTATGCTGTATCACATTCCCCTAGAACTTATGAAGGCCATCTTATCAGGCTGTTTATAATGAGTAATTTTTCATATCCCACACAGGTACCCTTTACCCCATCCCCTGCTGTCAACATTTTAATCCACCTCTGTCTTCACAAGCTAATTAAATACAACTAAGAACAATTAGTAAGGCTGGAAATGGAAGAGCAGGGTCAGAATGACACCTTTTCTCTGACTGTTTAAAAGCTGTTTTATTTGCCTGCTTACTCACTGTAAAAAAGATTTAGCATCTCTCCTAGTCCTAGAAATGAGTAATATTGTTTCTAACAATGTATTTGTTATTTTTAAAAAAGATAAAGTTAATGGAAGTTTTTATAATGGGTTATTACCTAAATAATAAGTATTTGAATATGGTGTTTGCTTCCTGAAATACAGAAGACATTTCTCCTTTTGCGTTCATCATAATTAGTTAAAATTCAGTTCAATTTAGTTTAATAAGTGTTTATACATCATCCGCTACATGCCAGGTATTATTCTAGGCTATATTTAGTCAACTTTTCTGCTTTTGAATACTTTTCTTACTACTAAATAGCCAGGTACACATCCAACTGTGATGATGGCATGAGAACTGTCGTAGAAGATGAATTCTAGGTAAAATTCCCAGAAACAGTTCTTAAGATATCACTGATATGTTTTTCATTGTTTATTTTGGTTAATGAATAATTAATTGAGCAGATCATACTAGGAAAGTTTTTTCTCCCAATAAGGACATTTTAAAAGACAAGAAAAGAATCATGGCACTTCTCCAGGGTGCTTCTGTAAGTGAATATTAACATTTGTGAAAGGCTGCTTATTAAACTTGAGGCTTTTCTCCAGCATGTTCAGTTCTCCTGTCTTGTGCATCGAGGGGCTGCTTATTTTTCCTAATAAATCTAACCAGGGAAACATCTTCTGTTAAAACCTTAATTTTTAAAAACTTTTTCTTTATTGTGAAATATACAAAAAAGCAATAAATTTCCAAGTAGTTATAGAACAGATTTTAAAATTTGATATGGGTTACAGTTCCACGGTTTTTTGTTTTCTCTTCTAGCTGCTCCAAGACACTGGAGACCAACAGAAATATCAATATAATGATTAAGCAGTCATACTCATTTGTTAAATTCTTTCTTCTCTGTTATACTTCTCATTCTTTTAAAATAATATATATATGCATAAAAGCAATAAATTTCAAAGCACATCGCAACGATTAGTTGTAGAACAGATTTCAGAGTTTGATGTGGGTTACCCACCATTTTAGATTTTTATTTCTAGCTGCTATAAGGGACAGGAGGCTAAAAGAAATATCAGTATAGTGATTCAGCACTCGTACTCATTTTTTAAACCCAACCTCCTCTGTATAAATCCACCATCACATTTGATCTTTCTCCCACTCTTTAGGGATATTTGGGCTATGCCCATTCTAACTTTTTCATGTTGGAAGGGGCTATCGATAATATGAAATACTAGTTGATATTCTATAAAGGCTGGCCCCTCTGCATTTCAGGACTTATCTGGTGCAGAGACCCATTTGGAAGTTAACCTAGTGCATGAACCCTTTGTAGAATTTTATATAATGTCCTAGGTGATCTTTAGGATTGGCAGGAATGGTTTTGGTTGGGGTTTGGCAAGTTATGACAGGTAGCAATGTTTAACAGAAGTTTGTTTAAGAGAAATCTCTGGAGTAGCCTCTTGACTCTATTTGAATGCTCTCAGCCACTGGTACCTTAATTGTTACACTTCTTTTCTCCCTTTTGGTCAGGATGGCATTGTTGATCCCACAGTGGCAGGGCCAGGCTCATCCCTCGGAGTCATCTCCCATGCTGCCAGGGAAGCTTTGATCCCATGTTGTGTCCCATATAGTGGGTAGGGACATGGTTTCACTTGCATAGTTGGGCTTAGAGAGAGAGGGGCCACATCTGAGCAACAAAAGAGGTTGTTTGGAGGTGACTCTTAGGCATACCTAGAGGTAGACTAAGCTTCTCCACTACACACATAAGCGTCACAAGAGCAAGCCTCAAAATCAAAGGGTTGGGCTATTGATTTGGGTGTCCCTAGAGTTTGGCACAGTACCTGGGTACAGTTTAATAGTTCCATAATTTTTCTCCCATCCCTCAAGGGTCTTTGCCAATACCTTTTTTTTTTTAATTATATAGTATAACAAATACAAAGCAAAGAAATGAAAGAGCAATAGTTTTCAAAGCACCCTCCAACAAGTAGTTACAGGACAGATCCCAGAGTTTGTCATGGGCTACCATATGATCCTCTCATGTTTTTCCTTCTAGCTGCTCCAGGAGGAGGCTAGAGGGCTTAAATGTAGGAGGCTAGAGGGCTTAAATTTTTTTTTTATCATCACAATTGACTTTTTTCCTTCTTTTTTTGTGAAAAATAACATGTATATAAAAAAAGCTATAAATTTCAAAGCACAGCACCACAATTAGTTGTAGAACATATTTCAGAGTTTGACATGGGTAGCAGTTCCACAATTTTAGGTTTTTACTTCTAGCTGCTCTAAAATGCTGGAGACTAAAAGAGATATCAGTTTAATGATTCAGCATTCATATTCATTTGTTAAATCCTATCGTCCCTGTGTAACTTCTCCATCACCTTTCAGCTTTCCATCCCTCTCTGTAGAGATGTTTGGGCTATGGCGATTCTATTGACTTCACCAATACTTTTTGATTATCTGCTTAATATACTCTAGAATGTATCCAGGCATTACATTAGGCTACACAGGATTAAAGGCTCTCATTCTTATTCTGGGCTCCCTGTGTTTGGACTGTTTAAATGATCTATCCAGACAAGATAGGTTAGATTATATGCTACAGAAAATTTAGGTTCTTGACATAATAAAACTTGTTCTTTTGGTCTCAAAGAGTAGGGGAAGTTCTAAAATACAGGCAATGTCTTCCTTACCCCTGTAATCTGAGTTACCTTAATTCAGACCCAATTGACTTCATTCTTATTTCTAAATACCAGGTTATACATATATAAAACAGCCCTTCAAAATCCAGAAATAAGTTACCACTTTGTACTAAATGGTAGTCACTAAATGTGACTGCTATAAGAGCTTGCAGTCTATGCCCCAGTTTTCTTATAAGTATTTTCTAAATGAGATTATACAATATTTGCTCTTTTGTTTCTGGGCTATTTTGTCTCACTAAATGTCCCATAGGTTCATTCACTTCACTGCATGCCTCACAGCTTTGTTCCTGTTTGTAGCAGCACCATGTTCGAGCATATGTTTACACCATTGTTTGCCAGTCTTCTTAGTCAGTGCATCTTTCAGCCAACTCCATTTACTGAGCCTCATGTAGAATGTCCAAGGTCAAGAGTCCATCAACACTCTCAATTTTAGATAATTTCATTGTTCCCAAGAGAAAGATAGCCAATAAACACCACCTCACCAAATAGAAAATCCAAACCTCCCCCTAACTCTTGTCCCTCCCCGCATTATGTACCCCTGGTATTGCTGCAGTACTGTTGATATTTTCCTAGTAAACATAGCCCATAGCATGCAATAACATTTTCCCCCATTCCCCACAATTATACAAAGATTCATACCTTTACAGTAGTTCATGCAATAACTTATTTATATTTGTGTGTTAATTGATGAGACACCTGAGTCTATACAACCCTTTTCCATCATATTCACTTTCAATATGGTAATATTACATAGAGACCCGCTAGTAAACCAATTCCACTTCTATCTATTCCCTTCCAATTAAGTTCAACCTCATTAACAAACTATTTACCCTCTGAAGCTTCTGCATACACTAGGTCCCCTGTATTCTATAGTATAAGCTTCTGATTTTACCTTTACCATGGTCATAAAAGTGGAGTTAGACAGTATCCATCCTTTTGTGTCTGGCTTAGTTCACTCAGCATAATGTCCTCAAGGCTCATCCATCTTGTTATGTGCTTCAGGGAGTCACTTTGTCGTATTGCAATTGTGAATAGTGCTGCTTTTGGCAATTGTGAATAGTGCTGCTTTGAACATCAGTGCGCAAATGTCTGTTTGTGTCACTGCTTTCAGCTCTTCTGGGTATATACCGAGTAGTGGTATTATCGGGTCAAAAGACAACTCAATATTTAGTTTACTGAGGAACCACCAGACTATCCTCCATAGTGGCTGCACATTCCCATCAGCAGTGCATAAGTGTCCCAAATTTTCCACATCCTCTCCAAATCTCTTCTTTATTATTATTATTATTATTATTATTATTATTATTATTATTATTTTTTTTTTTTTTTTTTACATGGGCAGGCACTGGGAATTGAACCTGGGTCTCTGGCATGGCATGTGAGAACTTTGCCTGCAGAGCCACCACGACCTACCCTCTCCAACATGTCTTGATCTGCATTTCCCTTATAGCTAATGAGAATGAGCATCTTTTCATGTGCCTTTCAGCTATCTGTATTTCTTTTTCAGAAAAATGTCTATTCATATTCTTAACCCTCTTTAAAGTTGAGTTGCTTGTTCTTTGTTGTTGAGTTGTATGATTTCTTTATGTATATAGGATATCAAACCTTTATCCAATGTGTGATCTCCAAATGTTTTCTCCCATTGAGTTGACTACCTCTTTTTTGCCCTCCCCCCCTTCTCACTATTCCCCCAAGGGGGCTTTGCAAATACTGTTTTATTCATTATTCAAATCCTTCTGGGATTTGTCAAGGCATCATTCTGGACAAACCTACAAAATCTCATGCACTCTTCACTGTTTTGACAAAGTCTTTTGAGGTGCAGAAGCTTTTGATTTTGAAGAGTTCCCATTTATTTGTTTTTTCTTTTGTTGCTTGTGCTTTAGATGTAAAGTTCAGGAAGCTACCTCCTGTAATAAAGTCTTGAGGATGTTTTCCTAGGTTTTCTTCTAGGAGCATTATGGTTTGGTTCTTATATTTAGCTGTTTGAGTCACTTCGAGTTAATTTTTGTATAGAGTGTAAGGTAAGAATCCTCCTTCATTCTTTTGGCTATTGATATCCAGTTCTTCCATTCTCATTTATTGAAAAGACTATTTTGTCCCAGTTGAGTGGATTTGGAGGCTTTTTCGAAGATCAGTTGACCATAGATTTGGTGGTGAATTTCTGCACTCGGGATTTATTCCATTTGTCAATTCTTCTGTCTTTGTGCTGGTGGTATGTACTTTGACCCCTGTGGCTTTATAAGTTTCAAAATCAGGGAGTGTTAATCCTCCCACTTCATTGCTCTTTTGTAGGATGCTTTTAGCTATTCGAGAATCTCTTTCCCTTCCAGATGAATTTAATAACTAGCTTTACCAAGTCTTCAAAGTAGGTTGTTGGAATTTTGATTGGTATTGCTTTGAATCTGTAGATCGATTTCGGTAGAATTGACATCTTAACTATATTTAACCTTCCTATCTGTGGAATGCCTTTCCATCTATTTAGATCTTCTTTGATTTCTTTTAAATGTTATGTAGTTCTCTATGTACAAGTCCTTTAAATCCTACTTAATTTCATTCCTAGATACTCGATTCTTTTAGTTGCTATCTTGAATGGAATTTTTTCCTTAAGACTCCTCAGTTGGGTCATTGTTTGTGTATAGAAATATTACTGATTTTTTTGTTTGTTTGTATTTGTATGCTGTATGGTGGGGTCACATTTCATTCTTTATCCATGTGAGTATCCCGTTATTGCAGCACCATTTGTTGAATTTTATTTTTTTATTTGTTTACTTCTTTTTGTTGGTTTCTTTGTTTGTTTGGGAAGTGCATGGGCTGAAAATTGAATCTGAATCTCCCACATGGCAGGTGAGAATTCTGCCACCGAATTACCCTTACACCCCTACATTACTGATTTTTTGCACATTAATTTTATAACCTGACACCTTGCTGAATTTATTAGTTCAAGTAACTTTGTTGTAGATTTCTCAGGATTTTCCAAGTATAGTATCATCTCATCTGCAAATAATGAAAGTAGTACTTCTTCCTTTCCAATTTGGATGCCTTTTATTTCTTTTTCCTGCCTAATTGCTCTCACTAGAACTTCTAGTACAGTGTTGAATATTAGTGGTGACAGAAGGCATCCTTGTCTTGTATCTGATCTTAGGGGGAAAGCTTTCAGCTTCTCGCCATTTGGTACAATGCTGGCTATGGGTTTTTCATATATGCCTTTTATCATGTTGAGGAGGTTACCTTTTGTTTCCTACCTTTTGAAGTGTTTTTATCAGAAAAGGATGTTGAATTTTGTGGAATATTTTTTCAGCATCAATTGAGATGATCACATGATTTATCTGTTTTGGTTTGTTAATGTGCTATGTTACATTAACTGATTTTCTTGTGTTGAACCATCCTTGCACTCCTGTTATAAACACCATTTGTTTGTGGTGTATAATTCTTTTAATGTGCTATTGGAGTAAATTTGCTAATATTTTGTTGAGAATTTTTATATCTGTGGTCATTAAGGAGATTGGTCTGAAGTTTTCCTTTCTTATAGCATCTTTACCCAGTTTTGGTATTAAAGTGTTAGCCTCATATAATGAGTTAGCTAGTGTCCTTTTCCCTCAATTTTTTGGAGAAATTTGAACAGGATTGGTGTTAATTCTTTTTGGAATGTTTGATAAAATTCCCTTAGAGCCATTTGGCCCTGGGCTTTTCTTTGTAGGTAGATTTTTGATGACTGATTGAATCTCTTTACTTGTGATTGGTTTGCTGAGATCTTCTATTTCTTCCTGAGCCAGTGTAGCTTGTTTGTGTGCTTGCAGGAATTTGTCCATTTCATCTGTCTAGTTTGTTGGCATATAGTTTATAGTATCCTCTTATGATTTCCTTTATTTCTTCCAGGTTTGTGGTAAAGCACTCCATCTCATTTCTGATTTTATTTGCATCCTCTCTCTTCTGTGTCAGTCTTGCTAATGGCCCATTGATTTTATTGATTTTCTCCATGAACCAACTTTTGGTTTTATTGATTCTTTCTATTTTCCTTTTGTTCTCCCATTCATTTATCCCTGCTTTAATCTTTGTTATTTCTCTTCTGTGTGCTTTGTGGTTAGTTTGCTGTTCTTTCTCACGTTCCTCTAGGTGAGCAGTTAAGTGCTTGAATTTTGCTCTCTTGTTTTTTTAATATAGGCATTTAGAGCAATAAATTTCCCTCTCGGAGCAGCCTGTGCTGCATCCCATAAATTCTGACATGTTGTATTCTCATTTTCATTCGTCTTCAGATAGCTGTTGATTTCTCTAGCAATTTCTTCTTTGACCCACTGGTTGTTTAAAAGTGTGTTATTTAATCTCCGTATATTTGTGGATGTTCTCATTCTTTGGTGGTTATTGGTATCTAGCTTCACTCCATTGAGATCAGAGAAAATGCTGTGAATAATTTCAGTGTTTTTAAATTTATAAAAAGCTATTTTGTGCCTCAGCATATAATCTATCCTGAAGAATATTCCATGAGTACTACAGAAGAATGTATATTCTGGTGTTTTGAGGTGTAACAACCTAAATATGTCTGTGAGGTCTATTTCATTTATCAAATTGTTTAAATTCTCTATTTCCTTGATGATCTTCTGTCTAGTTATTCTTTCTATAGAGTGGTATATTGAAGTCTCCTCTTACTGTCGTTGAAATGTCTATCACTCCCTTCATTTTTACCAATGTCTGTCTTGTACTTTGGAGCTCTTGATTAGGAGCATAGACATTTATGATTTCTTTTCTTCTTGGTTAATTGTTTCTTTTACTAATTTATGGTATCCTTCTTTGTCTCTTATGATGTCTTTACACTTAAAGTCTATTTTTTCTGATATTAATATAGCTACTCCTGCTTTCTTTTGGCTACAGCTTTGCAAATAAAACATCTTTTTCTATTCTTTCACTTTCAATCTGTTGTATCCTTGTGTCTAAGATGAGCTTCTTGTAAGCAGCATATAGCTGGGTTATATTTCTTAATCCGTTCTGCCAATCTGTATCTTTAATTGGTAAGTTTAGTCCATTAACATTCGAACTTTTACTGTAAAGACATTTCTTGAATCTGCCATCTTATCCTTTGGATTTTACTTGTCAGATCTACATGTTCTTTTCCTTCTTTTTCTCTTTATCCTTTAGGTTACCCTTACTGGTACTCTTCAATTCTGTGCCCTCCTCCAGACCTCCTTCTCCTGTCTCTTTTTTTCAGTCGGCAGAACTCCCTAGTATTTTTTGTAGAACTGGTCTTTTGTTGACTTATTCTCTCGGACTTTTTCTGTCTGTGAAACTTTTAATCTCTCCCTCAGTTTTGAAGGACAGTTTCTGGGTACAGAATTCTTGGCTGGAAGTCTTCCTCTTTCAGGATCTTAAATATATAATACCACTGCCTTCTTTCCTCCATAGTGCCACTTGAATAGTCTAAACAGTCTTATGCAGTTTCCCTTTTATGTAGTAGATTGTTTTTCTCTTGCAGTTTTCAGGATTTTCTGCTTCTCTTAAACATTTAATAGACTGATTAGTATGTATCTTGCAGAAGTCCTATTTGGATTTATTCTATTTGGAGTTTGTTTGGCTTCTTTGATTTGCATATTTATGTCTTTAGTGTCTTTAGTCCTCCAGTATAACCTCCACTAATCTTCCTAGCCCTTTACTCTTCTCCTCTCCTTCTGGGACTCTGATGATTCTTATATTTGTTTGCTTTATTTTGTCCATCATTTCCCTGAGATCGAATTCAATCTTTTTTGTTATTTGCTCTTTTGTGTGTTCAGAATCAGTTGTCCTATCCTCTAATTCACTTATTCTCTCTTCTACCTCTTCTGCTGTTCTATGTCTCAAGTATACTTTTGATTTGGTCTACAGCATCTTTCATCTCTGGTAATATCTGCTATTTTTCTATCTAGTTTTTCAAATCCCACTTTATGCTCCTCTAATGTCTTCTTGATCTCTTTTATGTCATTAGCCATCCCACTGATTTTATTTAGTAATGTTATATAAATGTCTTTGATTCGTTGTTCCAAGGTCTGTGTCTCCTATGGTTGTTTTAATTTGGTCAATAGACTGGGTTGTAGCTTCTTCATCTTCATATGTTTCATGATCTTCTGTTGTCTTCGCAGCATGTAAATATCTTCTCAGGGTTACTTTGGATATTGATTTCCTTCAGTAGTTAAAGCTTTGTATTTGCAGGATGGGTGTGGAGCAGGATACGGGACTTGGGGAGGGTGACGGGTTGTGGGGCATGTATATATATGCATGGGTCAGGGACTCTATGCTTATGCCTGTGCGTGTGGGGTGCGGGTCACAGGGTTGTGAATATGTGGTGTGGAGGCTATGAGAGTGAGGTGCAACCCAGGCAGGCCTTGGAGCACAGGAGCAGGGTGCAGCATGGGGAACACAGAGGTAGGGCGCTGCAGGAGGCAGATGAGGGTACTGAAGGGATATGCTGGGGCTAGTCTGTGGGCAGGATGTAGGTGGGTACATGAAGTGTATGGATTGTGAGTGTCAGGGTGTGGGGTACAGGCACAGAAGTTGGGGCACAGGGAGGCTGGGGCATGAGTGTGTCCTTGCATGATTTCAGGAGGGTTAGAATGCAAAGGTTGAATGTGTAGGGGCGGGGCACAGGTCACAGAGGTTGTGGGACGTGTGTGACAGTTGGATGATGACGGGTGGGTGGGACCCTGGTATAGGTGCCAGGGGTGGGGTAGGGGTGCCTGCTTATGCAAGGTGGAAGCTGTATGGCACAGATGTGCCTGAAAGCATTTGCCAGTTATGAGAGAAGGGCATTTGTGCCATAGGGTGGGGCAAAAGTGTGCACATGTGTTGGGTGGGAGTTGGGGTGCAGGGGTCAGGAGGTCTGTACATGGATATGTGGCTGCCTGGCAGAGAAGATGTGGCTGTGCCGATGCATGGATCTGGGGGGCAGGGCCCTGGTGTGCACATGCACAGAGCTCAGGGGCAGAGGGGTGGGACTGTGCCTGTGTGGGCTGGGGTGGGTATGGCCTGATGTGCAGGTGAGCGCTTGCCCAGAGCTGAGGAGGTGTGGCATGAATGGGAAAGTATGTATACCCGTGTCTGGAGGGCCAGATGCTGATGTGTACATGTGCAGAGCTTGGGCGGTGGGGGAGTTGCTGGGTGGGGTTGAGTGCCTGTCTGGGCTGGGTGCAGCTGTGGCCCAGGTATGAAGGTGAGCGCCCACAGCCTGGATGCACAGGTGACAGCCTTCAGGGGGTAGGGAGGGGAGGTGGGGGTAAATGGCTGCCTGCGGGTTTGTGGGTCTCAGGAGGGGTGGGGTGAGACTGTGTGCTTGTGCGGGAGAGGTGGGTTGGGCTGGGACTGGCTTGCACACATGCAGGGGGCGGGGGTGTGGGAAAGGGATCCATGGGGAGGGGTTTTGGGGCAGGGGTGCTTGATGCACGGTGGGGGAGGTAGCTGGTGATTGGTTCAGGTAGGTGGGGTATGAGGGAAGTCACAGATTGCTGGGCAGGGAGGGGTGTGAGGGTAGTGCGTTCAAAGAATGTGGCTTGGTTTACTTCCTTGTCCCTGTCTCCCTGTCCTGCAGTCCTTAGGGCTCTGGAGTTCCATCTGGAAATGGACACCCTATGCTGTTAGCCTTAGCTGCCCAATCACCAGTTCTCTGCATCTCAGTTCTGCTTTTTCAACCAGGGCCTCTTCAACCAGGGCCTCCAAATGTGGTGTGGAAGACTCTCCCAGGTCACTTACACCCTGGAATCGCTTTCTTGGTCTTCTGTCCCTTCTTTAAATGTTCTTTGGAGCACGGGTGAACTCAGCCTGTCTAATTCTGCCATCTTTCAAGTCTAATTTCTTTTTATAAGAACGTAAGTGGATGTATAAACTTGCTATTGAAATCAAACACCACTTTGGGATGTATTTTGAAATACATAGACATAGCATTGCTTAGTTTAATTTCATGGTATAGACTAGTGACAGGTGCCCCTGGAGACCTGCCTTACATAGTAATGTATACTTTTTCTGAGCCACAGTGTTCTGGGCTGCTATGCCTAGGTGAATTACCAAGCTAGTGAACGAGTCTAACAAACACCACCCAGTATCAAATCCTAATGCATCTTTTTTGTTCCCAGCTCTTTGTCACTGATGCAGATGAAATAATGTTTTTTTCTTTATTGAGAAAAAAAAGTAAAGAGAACTAAAATGATCTTTCTGTCTAAACTAAAAGCACATTGGTTTAGGTGACATAATGCAATAGAATTTGCAAGTTTAAACACTTGGACAGATCCAGGGATATGTCCTCCAAGAGTCTTGTTAAGAACCTTAACTTTTATCTACAACTTCACAATTTATGCTTTTATATAACTGACTTTTCCCCCCTTTTCTTTGATCTTTCCTATCATTTATCCTTGCATTTCTTTCATGGTTTTGATCCTGCTCTGCCTGCCTCAGGGTTATTATTGTATTTCTCATTGTACAGATGGAAAAACCAAGGCTTAGAGAAGTTGTGATTTTTTTCATTATCATACAGCTAGCAAATGGAAGGTCATACCAAGGTTTCTGAATGCAAAAGCCAGGACTCCATGCTATGCTGGTTTACCTTCCAGTCTTAGTTGACTTGCAAACAACTTTAACTGCACTGTCTGTTATTATTGTGCTAGTTAAATTCCCCTTAAGAATCTAAAAAGTAACTCAGTTTTGCACAATATGTAGTACAGAAATAATTTAGGATATTTAAAAAATATTTTGGATTGGATATTTGATTACATGAAAGTTTTTAGTAGAATCTTGTAATAATTATATAAAAATGTGTACTTTTCCCATTTAATAGATAATGTGCTATTGTCTTATATAGAAAATTATGATGTATCAGCAGAAATTTTAAAACTACTTATCATGCATCTAATGTTTTTAAAAAAAATAGGAATCTGGTGGAAAGGATAATGAGGCATTTTAATGGGTAACTCTTAATTCAACAGTCTAGTAAGAGTAAAAATTAGACAATACATAACTAAAAATGGAACAATTTGAAATTGTATGTTAGAGTGTTCAGTTAAGTGAGGAAAATGAATCTGAGTCAAGGATACACTAATCTATTCATTCCTAAGTGCCTCACAGACTCACTGGGTAATTATTCAGAGACTTTCAACTTGTCATCTCTTAAAAGGGGAGACAGTTCAAGAATTTATTTTTTTAAAAAGCGAAACTGAAAACACACTCGATTAGTACTGTTTAACCACAGCATCATTGAAGCCATAGACCAGTAGGGTACTTCTGTAGAGGTCACATGTACATGTATAAGTTAGTGGTATTAATTACAGTCGCAATGTTATGCTACTACGTTCACCACCATCCATTATGAAAACTTTTTTATCATCCCACACTGAAACACTGTATCTATTGATCAGTAACTCCCCACCCCCTCCCCTGGTAACCTCTGATCTTCTGTCTCTATGAATTTGCTTATTCTAGATATTTCATGTAAGTTGAATCATGCAATATTTGCCCTTTTTTGTTGTTGTTTATTTCATCAACATTATGTTTTCGAGGTTCATCCATGGCTGTAGCCTGTATCAGAACTTGATTCCTTTCTAAAGATATCATGTTTTGAAAACTGGAGTAATTTCCGCCATCTTATGGATATCGCCCCAATTCTCCCCTAATCACTAAATGGCAACTCTATTTTTCTTGTTGCTCAGACCAAAGACCTTGAGTCATCATTGATTCCTCTGTTTTCTTATATTTCGTATCTAATCAATCAGCAACTCATCTCAGTTCTTATTTTATAATATTTCCAAAATGTACTACTTCTTACTACTTCTGGGGCAAACCACTATCATGCTTTACAGTGGCCTGACAGTTCTCTGCTTCTAACCTGGACTTCATCCAGTTTACCCTAGAGCAACTAGTCAACAAGTCAGATTTCTTACTCTGTTCAAAATCTCCAATGATTTTGCTTCTTATTAAGTAAAATCTAAAGCCCTTACAATGACTTACAAGAACCTATATCCAGGGTTATAGTTTAGGAGCATTTAAAAATACTAGTTGCATGGTCCCCACCCATGGCTAATTAAATCACAGTCTCTGGAGAATGGAATCCAAGTTTCTGTTGGATTGTTTTTAGGGGGAAAAAAAAAGAAAGTAAAAGGTCCTGTGGTGATACTAATGTGCTGTCTCTGAGATCTGGTCCTCTCCTCCCTCTCTGACCTCATTTCCTGTAACTTTTTCCTTCATTCATTTCTGTTCCAACCACAATGGTCTCCTTGCTTTCCTATAAACAAAGCAAGCATGTACGAAAAAGCACCTGAAATAAATGCTGTTTAAAATAAGAAGAAAAAAAAAGGGAGCACAAGATAATTCTTGCCATTATACTGATGATTTTTTATTGACTTTTAAAAATATGTAAATGACAGAGTGGTACAGTGGTGGCTCAGTGGCAGAATTCCATGCCAGAGACCTGGGTTCGATTCCCAGTCCCTCCCCATGTAAAAAAAAAAATATATATATATATGTATATATATATATGCTATTTTGCTTAGTTTTATTTGCAGCAGTCTATACGTAGTCATTGTTCAACAATAAATCCAGTTACCACACTTTCTTCAATGTGTTAAAAATAAAAAAAGTATGGTACCATTTCACTCCTGTTAAAACCTACAGTGCCACATCATTAAAACCTGTAGTAATTGTTTTCAACTGTAAAAGTGCTAAAAAAGCTGAATATAGTTACCACTGATTTGAAATTGTCTTTCTTTGTTCTGAGTATTCCATATGTAAAATATCCAACAGTATAAAAGGGCATATAATGAAAAACAAGTTTCTTGCCTGCCCCTGGTGTCCAGTGCCTGCTATTACCAGCTATTGTTATGTCTTGTAGTATTTTGTGTCGCACTGATTATTTTATTTTATTTTATTTTTGGCATGGGCAGGCTCTGAGAATTGAACCCGGGTCACTGACATGGCAGGCAAAAATTCTGCCGCTGAGTCATCATTGTACTGCCTTGCACTGATTTTTTTGTTTGTTTGTTTGTTTTTTGTTTTTTTTTATTAATTAAAAAAAGAATTAACAAAACAATTAGAAATCATTCCAATCTACATGTACAATCAGTAATTCTTAATAACATCACATAGTTGCATATTCATCATTTCTTAGTACATTTGCATCGATTTAGAAAAAGAAATAAAAAGACAACAGAATAAGAATTAAAACAATAATAGAAAGAAAAAAAAACAAAAAAAACAAAAACAAAAAACCTATACCTCACATGCAGCTTCATTCAGTGTTTTAACATAATTGCATTACAATTGGGTAGTATTGTGCACTGATTTTTTTAATTAAAAATTTTTTTACTTGTTTATTTAATTTTAAGAATTGTTGACATCATGCAGTAATTGAAAATGCATGCTGTATTTTTTAAAACATCTTTTAAACAACTTATGATAAATTGTATAAAAATGACTGACGTTATGGATGCTCTCTAAATTTAAAATAGATGAGTTATATATAGAACATTTTTAAAACAGAATATTCTTTTCTCTGAGTTCTAGTAAGCTTTGTCTTCCATGAATTGAAATTCCTTTGTTGTTATTATATTTTGTTTTCTCAGAACGTGCTCTAGGCTTTCTCTGCCCCAAATTCCCACCTTTCTTGTCATGTGTTACCTACCTAGAATCAGTTTTTCATTGGAGTCTCATCCTCATATCTTGGTAGACTGCTCCCGGATTCATTCATCTTCCTTCCTTGCGTTAAGTGATCAGGTTTCTCTGTCATCAGCTCTATGTGCGGGAACTGACCCCTTCTTGGTTATCCTTCTCAGTGACTTCCATGTACTGTATTGTTCAATAGATGCTTCTTGAGTGAACTTCCCCAGCATTTTTACTGACCTAATTACTAAGAGAATAGATTTCAGTATCAGATCCTGGCTCCTATCCCAGCTCTGCCTCTAATTAGCTGGGTGACTGGGCAAGTTCCTTAGCTTCTCTGGGCCCTGCCTCATTGAAATGGAGACCATAGTAGTACTTCCATCAGACAGCTGCTGTGAAGGTTAAATGAGATTGCTTGTGCTAAAAGCTAGCATAGTGCCTGGCTTGTGGTAAGTGCCTAAAATGATAGTTGCTAGTTGTGATGGTGATTGATATTCAGTGAGCATTTCAATGTGTTTCTAGTTTACATTAGACTAGTATTTAATAGCTGAAATAAAAATGTTCATTTCAGCTTTGTCTCTAATGGATTCTCCCTAATTTTCTCACATCTCATTTCTGTGCCTCAGAGTAATTGATTTAGGAGTCATGACTCCCTGTGATAAGATACTGAAAGCTGCTCTTGACCACAAAGCAGGTACTGTGCAACTGTACTTCTGGGCATTTTACTAAATGTCGTTTCTCCCAAGTGTCTCTCTGTCAGTGAATGGTAATGCCTCAGCCCTCATGGTATCTGTGGGACATTCATTTAATCAAGTGCAAGCTCTAACATGGGGCTACTATTATTGCCATTACAATGAGGACTGTGAGAGGTGATTAACTGGAACTCTTACAGCTGTGGAGATGGGGAGTTAACTGGAGAAAAGTTTGTTATATGAGAACAGTGTGGTATTAGAATTTTTTCTGCACATAGTCATTTTTGTTTCTTTCAACACTGACATATTTGAATATGAATGGCTTCCCCAAACTGTGAAAATTACATGATTGCAACTTTAAATTATAAATCATATTTACTTCCTGTTTTGGTTTGCTAAAGCTGCTGGAATGCAATATACCAGAAATGGATCAGGTTTTATAAAGCAGATTTATTAAGTTAGAAGTTTACGGTTCTAAAGCCTAAATCCAAACTAAGGCATCCAGAGAAAGATACCTTAACTCAAGAAAGGCCAGGGTCTGTCACATGGAAAGGCATGTGGCTGGCGTCTGCTGGTCCTTGTTCCTGGTTCTGTTTCTTCCAGCTTCTGATTCCACTGGCTTCTCTAAGAATCTGTAGGCCCTCACTTAGCTGCTTCAGGGCAAAACTTTGGGTTTACTTAGCATCTGTGAGGGTTGGAGACTTCTTCTGTTCAGGTTCTGGCTATTTCTGTGAGTCCTTACTCTTACTTAACAGCTGGAATTTTTCCGTCTTATCTCCAAACATCTGTGTCTGTGTCAGTTCTGAACTGTTTCCCTCTCTGTGAGCTCTCTTAAAGACTCCATTAAACTAATTAAGACCCACCGTGAATGGATGGAGTTACATCTCATCTAATCAAAAGGTCACACCTACAATTGGGTGTGTCACATCTCCATGGAAACAATCTAATCAAGAGGCTCCACCCTACAGTTTTGGATAGGATTAAAATGACCTGGCTGCCCCAACAAGATTGGGTTAGGAGTAAAAGAACATGGATTTTTGGGGGGTATATAACAGTTTCAAACCAGCACATTTCCAAAGCAAAAAATAAACTGAAATCCCCCAGTTAGAAAAGATATCTCTGAATTTGAAATTGGAAATTCATGTTAGGTCTTGTGATATTAATTGTAAAATTTTAAAAATAGATCTTCATATTTGTCCTCTTTTTCACTCACTGTTCTTCTCACTGTCTTCTTTCTTTCTCTTAAAAAATTATAGATATAATTGGCCTGTCAGGACTCATCACTCCTTCCCTGGATGAAATGATTTTTGTTGCCAAAGAAATGGAGAGATTAGCTATAAAGATTCCACTGTTGATTGGAGGAGCAACCACTTCCAGGTAAGTCATACTAATGAACTTAGTGCTTTACTTTAAATGGCAGTGTTTAAAAACACTGATAAAATTAGTTATCTTGTCTTACTCTTACTACATTGGGTCCTTATTAATAAACTCATGAACTTTGTGGTCTTCAATTGTATAAGAGCCAGGATACTTTTGAAGCATACTATATAGTAAACTTCTTTGTGATTCTCTCCCCTCTTGTCCTTATTTATTTTTTTTAATTTATTTATTAATTAAAAAAATTTAACAAACTAAAACATTAACATATATAATCAGTAATTCACAATATCATCACTTCGTTGCATATTCATCATTTCTTAGAACATTTGCATCAATTCAGAAAAAGAAATAAAAAGACAACAGAAAAAGAAATAAAATGAAAACAGAAAAAAAAGATCATACATACATACCCCTTACCCCTTGCTTTCATTAGCATTTCAAACTAAATTTATTTTAACATTTGTTCCCCCTATTATTTATTTTTATTTCACATGTTCTACTCGTCTATTGACAAGGTAGATAAAAGGAACATCAGACACAAGGTTTTCACAATCACACAGTCACATTGTGAAAGCTATATTATTATTCAAGTGCCCTTATTTTTTTATTCCTTTTGTTGCAGTTATCCTATCCTTAATCCTCTCACTACCCATCCAGTTCTTGAGATTTCTAATGAACTCTTAACTCATTTCAAATCAAACTGGGTAGAGAAGTACATGTTCGTTGAACAAAGTCTGCTTGAACTTGTGCCCAATAGCTATCTTGAAGCCCATGTCAGATTTTGAAAAACCACCATTTCCCTTGGAGAAACTTAGACCTTGTAATTATTTACAGACAGAAAGCCAGTCTAGCTAGAATGAACTAAAAGTTCAGTTTGGCAAGATTTTTTTGGGAAAAAAACATTTGGGGACTTTTGAGGTAAAAGAGATATGGGGGGGGGGGTCACAAATTTGGTCATATGATCATTATTCAGTTTGTCATATTTTTCTTAGGATCATGATCATGGTGATATTTGGTGAGGGGTATGTTAATTATGGGTATTAGATTTTTTGTAACATTTCCTTATATTGCACATAGTTCAGTTTGGCTCCAATCTGGAGTGTTGAACCAAATAATCCCAGAAACATGCAGTTTGTTTTTCTGATGCAAAAATACAGCAGAAATCTGGTCAGAGGTTTTCTATAGTTTCTTAAGCCATTTATAATCTGAGTGGATCATTTTCACAAGTAGCCACAGTTTTGTGTCATTTATTCATTAGCTGTTACTCATATTTAAAGAACTCAGCAGTTTGAATAACATTGCTCACATTAGAAAACTAGGTTTGTTTTTGCATGAAGACTTATCCACTGGGGTATGTGACAGAATTGTTCTTAAAGGATATGAACAACTATTGATAACTGGGGTTTTGATGGACAAAGTTTTGGGTTATTGAGGATTATAATGTGATATGGATTAGCTTAAGTAAGGAGAATGGTAAGGGAATCCTTGACTGTTGTCAGAATGAAAAGCCTTTAAAAATGAAGGTTTTAAAGTAGGATGAATAAATATTTAAATGAGCAAATACAATGAAATGCATTGAGTTATGTTAAATGTGCTACCAGTTTCAAAATAAGAATCATTTTATTTGGTAGGATGCTAAGAAGTTCAAGTTCAAGAAACCACATATTGCTACTTACTTGTACAAATTGGAACTTCACCAAATAGTCCATGCTATTATATTTCTTAAGTAAAGACTGTCAGATTAAAGAGGTTTATAAAACTTTTTTCATCAGTGTCTTCCAAAGCAACATGACTAGGCTTTCAAGATACATCATTGGAAAATTAATCTTAAATGATTCTCATCATTTAAAATCTGGTTTGTCAATTTAGAGCTAACAGATAGGAAATCACCCATCATCTCTTCATGTTATTGCATAAAATCTGTTCTCATCATCTGGGAAACAGTCACATAGAAAAATACACAAATCATAGGTGCACAATTTGGTGAGTTTTTGGAAAAGTGAACCCACCGTTGGAACCATCCACAGATCAAGAAATAAAACATTAATGGTATGTAGGGACCTCTCTGGTTCTTCCATTCAGTCATACTTTCCAACAAAGGTAGGTATCAATAGATATCAATGTTCCACTGTGGGTTTGCTTGCTTTTCAGCTTTTTATAAATGGAATCATATATGTATTCTTCAATATGAAATTTAATTTCTCTCAATATCATGTCTGTGAGAGCCACCCTTTGGTTTGCAATAGGTTTTTTTTCTTCATTGTGGGATAGTACTCCATTGTATAATTTACCGTGAGCTATTTATCCATTCTACTGTTAGTAGATATTTGGGGTTTTCTAGTTTGCAGTTATTAAAAAGAGTATGGCTGTGAACATTCTGTATATGAGTTTTAGAGCATATATGTGTGCTTTTCAGCCCTGAAGCAAAATTACAAGTCACAGGATATCCATATGATCCGTCTTCATTAGATAATGCCAGATAATTTTCCAAAGTTATTGTATCCATTTTAAACTCTTATCAGAAATTATGAGAGTTCCAGCTTTTTTACATCCTCTTCAATTTTATCTATTTTAATGGGTGTGTGGTAATATCTTGATAAGGCTCTGATTTCTATTTCTCTGCTAACTAATGATGTTGTGCACCTTTTCATTTATGTATTTGGTCATTGGGATATGCTTTTCAAATCTTATTTTAAAATTGGGTGTTCTCCCTTTTTCTTCTTGATTTGTGGATATTCTTTATTTATACTGGATGCAAGTCCTTTATCAGAAATATGTTTTGCAAATAGATTCTTCTAATCTAGCTTTCCTTTTCAATGTCTTAGTGGTGTCTTTGAATGTCCAAAGATACTCAATTAAATCAAACTTAATTTTTTATGTTTCTGAAACTTAGGTTTTTAAAAAAAAAAACTTAATTCTTATGAAATCTGATTTATTGATGTCTTCCCTTCATGGTTAATACTTTTTGTGTCTATATAAGATAGCCATCTACTTCAAGGATAGCAGCTTTGCTAAAAAAGCATTCCAGACTTTTAATATCCCAGTAGCCCTCTGAGTGCCCTAATTATTTATCTTTTATAGACCTGTTGAAATCCTCATTGGTGGCTCAGTTTTCTCCTTTGCTGACTGTATTTAAGCAGATGATAGCTCAGGACTTCCATATTTTTATCAAAGCATATATTTGAGGGGCTAGAACCCCACAATCTTTCCAGACAACAGTGCCCTGCAGTAGCATGACAGCATTAGAACTATAACTACAGAACACTGTAAGGTTTGAATCTGTCCAGTGGATGGATTCTTGGAGAGACTGAAAGGGTTATACAGATTTGGGGCCACACGCAGGTGGAAATATACTTGGAGTATCTCTTTTTAATATGTAGCTATAAGACAACAGAAAACTGAATATTATTCTATCTATATTATTCCATTTTCTATCTATAATCTAGAAGTAATTTTCTGAGCTGCTGTGTTTGTGAATTGTGAGAAATATGGTGACAAATTACATAAATCCTTTTATTTTTCTCTTTGCATTGACCACAGAGATGTTCATGGAATGAATTTATATGCTAATCTAACTCCTGATTTCATTTTAATTCTCTCTTTCACCCATTTTCTTCATCAAATTTATCTAATTATGTTTATATTTATGTTAAATACCTTAAGTTATTTCTGGAATAAGGTCTGATATGAAATAAATACTCGGAGTACTTGCTCTTTTTCAGAATGTTTTATAAAGCTCTCATATTTTTTTTTTTCTTTTGAGCTTAATACTGTCATGCTCATTTGGCAAGTATGGGAGGTGACTAAGTAAATCCTAAATGGTGAGTGACTTAGGAGAGGCAGAATCTGAGATTCAGCCCCAGATTCTTGCACTTTGCTCTTGGTATGTAGGAATAGGAAGAGAGGTTCAGATGTTTTGCATCTTTTCAGACTTAGAATGAAGTCTTCTAGCTAAAGAAGCTTGCAAGAAGAAGGAAAATGAAATCAGTATCAAATCCACTGATAAGGAAATCAAAAGCACTCTCAGTGCTCAAATTTCATGCCTCTGTTCATCTAACTTTAAATTTTATGTTGCAAAAGCTGCACTTCCCTATTATTTTTTTTTTATTAGTGGAATCCAACAATTTATTTTCAATGCCCTTGTCCTAAAGACCATCAAAGAGAAAATGGCTAGAATTTTCCGTAGAACCCTTTTGAATGCTCAAGAGATATTGTGTTGGTTGCAAAACTTAAAATTGTGCTGGTTTTCATTAACAGTAAAGTCATCTAAGCCATATCAGCTTAAAATAATGTTTCCTTGAAAGCTCCATGTATTGAGGTATATTCTTGTGCTTAAGGAGCTTCCTATTGGAAGAAGAGAAAGCAAGCTTAGTCTGACTTATCTTCTATTTTGAAACTGAACCTTTTTTACTATTTGAAAAACCCTTCCTTTTTTACTATTTGAAAAACCCTTCTCCTTGTGGAATATCCAAGAGTGCTTCCAGGTTTTTTCTGTGCACCTCAGCAGGCACAAAGCAGGTCCCCAGAAAGCAGTGGAATTGATTTGGCTGCTCCAGGTCCATGGTCTGGCTTTCTATGCTTCTCTACACTCCAGCCTACCAGCCCAAAAGATGTCTCTTGCACAAACTCACTTATATGTGAACTTCATTCTTTTAGCTCTATTCTATAACTTAAGGCTTTAGTCTTTTGCTTCTTGTTTACGTATGGAGATAACTCTTGGAAAGAGGGAGCAGGTTAACTGTTCTTGGTCTTGTCTGTCTCATTATGGATGAGTTTTTAGAGCCATCCATGAGAAGCCTATTAAAAACACACTAACATATAATTTACCTTTAATATTCTTGGTTTCACAAAAATTACTTCGATCATACATGCTTACTGGATCATATCAAACAATTCAGAGGAGTGTAAAGTAAAATTTAGTCTGTTCCTTCCCACCCTCAGTCCCACTTCTAACCTGCATACAACCAGTGTTGACACTTTGATAAATACCCCTCTGTGTTTTTCCTAAGTATACAGAAACTTATATATAAAGTGGTTTCTTGGGACAGGTTGAGGTGATGGTATTGGAATTGTTTTAAACATATGTTCTGCTACTTTTTTCCCCTCATATAATAGTATACCCTGAATATCTTTCCAAATAAAAATACATTTTAGTTCAGGAGAAAGAATGTGAGATTAAAGTGTTGCTACTTTGATGGAGAAAGGAGAGATGACTGGACAGCATTGTACCAATATTTGGAAAGTGCTGCTTGCTGTCGCAACCAGCATGGCTCAGTGTTGGGACCAAAGGGAGGTGAGAGAAATTGAGAAATAAACACAAGAGACAAAAATATAGTTGAAGCTGGGACCAGGTGGGTCTCTGAGCTCGGATGGAGACTCAAAGAGCCCTAGAGGTTCAGCACTGTTTATTTTATAGGGCTGTGAGGTAAAGAAAAGTAAAAAATGTACCTGAAGAACAAGGGAGGAGGAAGCATGAGCTGAAACATCTGCTTCCTCATGACTGGATGAGTCAAAAGTTAAACATGTTTCCCAAGGCCTCATTCAGCCCCAGACTCAGGCAGCTTTGTAACACTTTAGCCTTCTCAGGATATCCCACAAAGACAACTTTGCTATATCTCTGCAGGGAGCATGTGACCTCTGTCTCATCCCCGCCCAACATCTCCCCCATTTTTATTTTCTAAATGCAGCTCGAAGGTATTTAATTGAAGGGTTCAGATTTGGTTTCGGAGGATCCACATTCCAACTGAAATTATAAGAAACAAGATTAGTAGCAAAAGGATTATAGCCATTAAATACCAAGTTGAGTATCTCAAAATACTTAGAGGATTAAAGCCTTGTAATTCATTCAAGATGTCCTGTGCCACCGTAGCGGGATCAGCAACTTCATTGTGACTTCTTTGCATGCTTAGAATTTCTTCATGTAATTGTTTTAAATTATACTGATATTATGGTGGCTCCAAACTCCCTTCAAATGCTTTTGAACTTTAGGCCAGTTCCATAATGACTGATTATACAGAACTGATGTCATGCATATGTACTGATAATTGGCATGGCATAGCAACTTTTGTCTGAATTTTAAACTTTCTGCCTTATTACCAGTGCCTGTGACTGTGGCCTCTAAAGCATTAAGCTTGACTTCTAATTTAAGGTCTCTTTTTTCTTGCTCTTGCAAGGCAAAAAAAGTGTTTTGAGCTAGGTTATTAACAAAATGGGCATTTTGTATACTTTGAGAGAGAGCATCTGCAAAAGTAGTTAAGGTGACTAATAATGTGATGAGAGTAACTATTCCAAAATTAATTAATCCCAGTGCTCCACAGGGATGAGCAAGCTTGTTATGTATTTCCTTTAATACCTGAAGACCTCTATCACTAAATCTCCAGGACAGGAAAAACCTGAAACTTGGTGGTATCTTTGCCCGCAGCTTGAGTCCCAGGACTTTTTTGTAGAGGAGAAAGTGACCCAGAAGAAGAGGTTTTAGACTCAAAGGTTACTTTCCTACTACTAGGAGCCCCACTAGCAGCAGTACTCAAATGAATGTCTTGCAAAGCTGAATTTGGATAGCTCTCTTCCTCCTCCTCAAGGTCAGAACATTTCTGTTCTTACTCCCTCCTGTAATTTTATTTCATTACCCCCATCTGACAATTTATGCTGGGTTGGTTTCTCAGAACTAGGGGGGTGGTAGGTCCTAAGGAAGCAGAGCTCTTTGAGGGTAATTTAAGACTGTCGTATCCCTGTACAGTTTCCTTTAGAGTTTCCTCAATACTTGACTCTGCTGTCTCAGTTTTGGGGAGCCGGCCACTATGTGGGCCAGGATCAATACATTCCTGAATTAAGGACCACACGGAAAAGATATAAATGGGTATTTTATCTGGACCCACTGCTGTGTAGCGGTCTCTTAGCAATTTTCCCACCTTGACCCAGGTCTCGGAATTGACTGTTCCTTCCTCAGGAAACCAAGGGCAAGTTTCTTGAACAAAATCTAAAAAGGTACTAAGCTGGCTTCTCCTAACATCTCCTCCCCTAGCCTTAAACATCCTCACATGTAATTCTCGTTCCTATGAACCAGAATGTCCCATAATGTCCCATTTACACCGGGCTGTACTTTTATGTGCACCACCTTACCTTAATTCCAAATTGTGTGCGCACCATGGGAGTGTTCCCTCGTCTCAGCATTGAGTTCTTCCGTATTCAGGTCCCTGTTCGGGCACCACCTACTGTGACCAACACGGCTCAGTGTTGGGACTGAAGGGAGGTGACGGGGAATTAAGAAAGAAACGTAAGAGACAAAAATATAGTTAAAGCTGGGACCAGGTGAGACTGAGCTCTGCTGGTGACTCAAAGACCTCGAGAGGGTCAGCCCTTTTTATTTTATAGTGCTGTGAGATAAAGAAAGTGAAAAATGTAACTAAACAGGGCAGGAGACTAGGAAGCACAAGCTGAACCATCTGCTTCCTTGTGACAGAATGAGTCAAAAGTTACCCATGTTTCCCAAGGCCTCCTTCCCCCAGACTCAGGCAGCTTTGTAACACTTTAGTCCTTTCAGGACATCAGGTGCCTATCCCACAGAGACAGTTTTGCTATATCTCTGCAGTGAGTATGTGACCTCTGTCTCATACGCACCTGACAGCTTGCCACTCTTCTAAAAGGAATTATGAGAAAGTCTACACTTCCTGTCCATCTTTAGGGCCTTACTACTGTAAGGGAGGGCATATACATTTTCAATTCAAGTAAAGGGTGTTTCTTCTCCAGGAGTGACATTTTCAAGTTTGGCAATAGGGATTTGGGGCTGAGCCAATCTCAGTATAAAATGTTTTTGTTGTTTTTGCCTCTCTGTTGTTTTATATTAGATTTTGGGTCTTGGGTTTCTCACTAAAAGTACAGGGTAGGGTTGGGGCCAACAAATGTTGATGTCTCCCATCAGTAGGGAAGCAGCAGTTAAAGAGCAGTGTTTCTTTTGACATTGTCTCCTCTGCTAAAAAGTTCCTTGTTCTTCAGGAGCCTGGCTGGTGTCCCAGTTCAGTTTTTGGAAGACACTCAGTTCAACCTTTATGAAGCAAAGTTTAATTGCCTGGGACTGGTTTCCTCCTTTAGTTCAGACAGGCTGCTAGTGAGCATGAGGTCATGGGGTTGGTACCCAGTTGGCAAAGAGGTGAGAACAAGGTCTTTTCCATTTTGTCACAGATTCTTTGTGATGTGAGCCAAACAGTTCATATGGGTTTCCCTCATCATAAAAAAGGATGGAGAGAAATTCATTATTGTTTTACAGGGAAATTTGAAGTTCGGTTTTTGTAAGTACCTTGAAATCTTTCTCTGGAAAGCACTGTAGAAACATATTATCTCTAATGGTTCTGAACAACAGTTGTGTAGGAACTGTCAGTGCTGATGGATATGTTTTTCTTTCTGACCCCCTCTTTTCAGAACCCACACAGCAGTTAAAATAGCTCCAAGATACAGTGCCCCTGTAATCCATGTCCTAGATGCATCCAAGAGTGTGGTAGTGGTAAGTAAGTACAAGGCCTTATATTTTATTTTGGGTACATTATGAGGAGAGAATAAAGAGAATATTAAGAATCTGGGGTATTGTTGAAGATCTTCTATATATTTTTGTTCAATTCTATGTTTTAAAAATGTAAAAAAGTAGCTCAAGCCTTATAATAATCCTATTGCAATGTCTGCTTGTTAAAAGGAGACCCGGATGACTATGTTCTATGCTTTCAAATACCATTTATTGAATTAAGTAGCAAGCTGTGCTGGTCTGAATAAAGAAGTATCTTTATATTGGAACCAATCCAGAAAGATAGTTCAGCTATTTGCAAATGTAAATATATACTTACTTGACTCTACTATCAGAGTAAAAGGAGTATAGAATTTTTAAAATGGCCTGTTTCCAGACAGAAAAAAAAACACTTAACCTGGTGATGGGCCCATTGACCCTACCCAAAGACAGAAAAATATTCACTATATGTTCAACTCTAGAGTAACAGTTTCTGTTTCTCAGTGACTATAATATACAACTTGCCCAAATGTCTTTCCCTTTTTTTCTCCTTCAGTGAGTCCCAAGACTTATCTTGTTATATTCTTCATTGAATAATAGAGTATAATACCTCGAGGGCATCGAAGAGACCATGTGGTTCATTGGTTTTTTTTTAACCGAACTTGAAAAGTTAAAGCAGTATGGGCCTCACCGAAAGCCAGGCAGAGGGCTAGGCTTTATGTGTTTGTGCTGGTGACAATTTGGTTCAGCCTGGGGCCCAAAAAGAATACTTCGAAAATACTCAAACACAAATCAAATGATAAATAATTTGGGTAGTTGCTAGTGTTTTAGGAAGGAATGGTATAATTTACTTATGTTGGTTGTTGGTTCAAGGTGTTTTGATATAACTGAAATGAACATGGAACAGGACCATGTTTTAGCTAACTGTCTAATAGTTTTGAAAATATCCTCAAGTGTGAGCAACTACTTAATGGTTGGAGATTTAGACCTGTAGCTGCCCCATGCTTTTTTTTTTCTTCTTTAATAAAAAATAAGTTTTTAATATTCAGTTCTTTTTAAATTGTGAAGTATTTTTTCAGTTTATTACCTCTTCTTTTATTTTCATGTTATTCTGCCTACTCTGATAGCAGGTGATGCCCTGAAAACAAAATAAAGAAAATAAAAACTATAATATATCTCAGTGGTTGGCATGAAAACATTATGGTGGACTTTGATTTTTGCTTTTGATGAAAGGATCATGTAGATCAGCCTCTATATTGGCCATGAATTTGTTTCCATCAAACAAGTCAGACTGGGCTGGACTGGTAATCATTTGAATGGACTTATCACTGTGGCTCTGGGAGGATAAGGCAGGGGTATGTTCTTTCTACCTAATAGTGTACCTATGTCAGGGTATTGTAACCTTTTTGGATTTATGGGGACCTGAATTTTGTTATCTCAGAGCTTATAAACTAGTTGAATGTAAAGATGTTTAAACAGTGGTTACATGTACTCTGAGAAACTCCGAAGAACGTGGCCTTGTTGTCTCATTTAGTTCTGTTTGGTTCTCTAAATAAGGATTCCACCAAGACTGGGAAATCCTCTGTGGTGTGATTTTTCTAGTCTTTATTTTTAGGCCTGCCATTATAGCCTTTTCTGATCATATTCCTTAAAAAAGTGATTTTGTTTTTTACCAACTCATAGCTGATTGGATTGTTACTAGAGATACTTAGAAAATTCACAGAGAATTATAGATGTAAATCTGGTAAGCACTTTAGCCATCATCCATTCTAACTTCTTCAATTTCAAATGATGATAGGTAGCTTCTCTGACTTTTCATGTGTTAAGAAATCCTACTGGAGAATTCAGGGTTGAAGCAATGCTGTTAATTTTTTTAACTGATGTGATCAGGTAACAGCCATTTTATTTTTGAACTTTGATGGTAGTTATTGTACCAACTTGATAATCATAGTCATAAGCAATATTTAGCTGGCTGTTCCTAGTTTTATAATTTATTGAGTACCCTCAAAGTTTGCAGACCATTGATGTTCTTTTTTTATTTTAGCAGATCACATTTCTTTACCCCCATGGCCTGCTGACTGTGGAGATTAGACTCATTCTTTCAGTAAATATTTAGTGAGGATATATGGGCCAGGCAGTGAACTAGGCACCAAGGGTGCCTTGAAGATGGTTAATGTGTGATCCCAGCCCACAAAGAGCATATTTTCTAGTAAGGGAAGTAGATGCATAAAGAGATTACTAAAAGCCTTTGGTAAGGGCAGTGATAGAGAGATGTACAGAGTAGCTTTGAAACCCTGAAGAAAGGTGCCTAACCCAGTATGTTGGGAATCCCCAAGACCACCCTCAGGTTCAGTGATTTGCTAGAAGGCTTCTTAGAACTCAAAAAAGGTGTTACCTTCCCCGTTACAGTTAATTACAACCAAAGGATACAGATTAAAATCAGCAAAGGCAAAAGACTGCACATCAGGTAGAGTCCAGGGAGAGATGATGCAAGCTTCCAGCTTCTCCCCAGGAGTTGTATACAAACAGCACTTAATTCTCCCAGTAATGGTGTTTGGCAGCACACCCAGAGTATTGCTCACCAAGCAGCTCACCTCAGTCTTAGTGCCCAGGGTTTTATTGAGGTCCATCAGAAAGGCTCGGAGCACCCATATGACTCACCTTAGTAACTCAGTCTCCAACGCCTCCAGAGGTCAGATAGATACAGTGTGACCCTAGACACCCACCCCAAATCACATTGTTAGTATAGACACCTGGTATGGCCCAGGGCTGCAAGTACACAAGGGCATTCTTAATAAGCAGGATATTTCAAGGGCTGAAAGGTTATTTCTCAGAAGCCAGCCAAAGGCCAGTCCTTTCTTTGGGACATGCAAGATTTGAACATCCTAAGCCTGCTGGTATGCTTTATTGCATACTCAGGCAGGAATTAGTAAAATTGGTGAAGGGAAAGGAAATAAATATTGGGGAAAGTTTCCTGAAGCAGTTGTCACCAAAATTAACCATTATTGCACATTTTTAACCTTCTTTTGTTACTCTCTCGTTATTGAATTTTATCTTGCATTTGCAGTGTTCTCAACTATTAGATGAAAATCTAAAAGATGAATATTTTGAGGAAATCATGGAAGAATATGAAGATATTAGGCAGAATCATTATGAGTCTCTCAGGGTAAGTGAAAGAAACAGGTCTTTGCTAGTTTGGGCAATAAAATAATCCTATGGTTTATATTGTGACTTTATTTTCTGTTTTGAGAAGAGCACAGATTTAGGATCATTTTAGAGAAGTCGTATTTTCTAGTTTAAATCAGAATTCTTCAGTGTCTAAGCTCTCAATAATTTTGGTTATGTTAAAATTAATTTTATCTATTCAGCCAACAACTTATTCGGTACCCAGTAGGTGTTCGTTGCTGTGCTACATACCAGAGTTATGAGAATGAATAGAACATGAGCTCATTACCCAGCAGGAAAATAGGAACTTAAACAGTATACTGAAATGATTCCCAGAAGTCCTTATTCTTGAGGAAATAATGGAAGAAAATGAAGACATTAGACAGGACCACTGTAAGCTTCTCCCCTAGAGTTGCCCGATACTGACTGTACAGAGTAACAGAGTAATGTTTCAAGAACTGTCTCTCTCTAGATAAGCTTGATGGAATCAATCAAGAGTGGGCATAATTATTCTGCATAAGCCAGAAAGAGTGGGGGATAGTTCTCCCGAGTTATCTGCCTGTAAGCTTTTCTGAGGACATTCGGGATTGTTAGGCAAATGAAGAGAGCTAACAACATGGCGAAGAAAACAAACATTTCAGAGATGCTGACTAGCCCAAAACACTGTATTTGGCTTTTTTCCCTCTTCCTAAGTTTGCCTACAGTTGACAGTTTCTTAGTTCTGCCTTGTTACTGTCACAGTGTTGAATGCAAGCCAGTTAATACCCTGGCCTTAGGTGTTCTGAAAGTACAGGCTGGTATAACTCTATTATATTCTTACTTCACAATCAGCCTTATATTTATATAGCAACATTTAGTGGATGATAATTGACTTTTTACTATTGTTCTGGTACTGATGTAAAGCCGTATTGGATAGAAAAGGAAGAGCTTTTTACAGTAAGAATCTTTATTCATAAAAGCATTTGTTTTCTTGCAAAGTTTATGTACTATCTTAAATATGCTTTTGTAATAACTAACAGTAAGTGAAGAGGCTTGACTGACTTTTTTTTTTTTTCAACAGGAGAGAAGATACTTAACATTAAGTCAAGCCAGAAAGAGTGGTTTCAAAATTGATTGGCTGTCAGAACCTCACCCAGGTCTGTTTGACCGTTAGCTAGAAAAAGACACAACTCTTAGTTGTGTATAATAATGGTGATAACGATGATTGAAAAATAAAAGTAAATAAATAGGTACCATTTCTGGAGAGCCTATCTGGTGTCAAACATTGTCCTGAGATTTACCTATACCAGTCTCACTTAATCCTTAATTCTTAAAACAACTTTTTATTGAATGTGGGTATTGTGCCCAGGTTAATTTGAAAAAAACTGAATATCAGGAGGTTTAATAGTTTAAAAGCTTAACCAAGATTTTGTCTTTGATCTGTCTGCCTTCTAAACCCATGTTCTTTCCCCCAGTGCAACCAAGTTCTATAGAGCCATACAAGTGGTGCTTTAACTGAGGTGGTCTAGGTCTTGGACAGCCCTGATACAGACATGGAATGTGTGAAGTCGAAAATGCCTCAGCATTTCCCAGATTTTTGAAACATTTCAGCAAAGGCAGGATCCCCTATTTCTTTTTTTCTCTTCCATTCTCTGTCTGGGTGCTTCTCTCTTTTTTTATTTCTCCCCCTTTTTTGTTTCTAGCCACCTTTTCTGCCTTACATTGATGCTCACAAGGGAGTAAAATATGTAAGATGTTTTGACAGCTCAGAGAAGCATGAGGTACAAATGCAAAGCCAAGACAGGGTAAACAGGGGTTATATTAAGTGAATCCATATTTCCAAGGTAATATCTCAAATCAGCACTTATTGCTCATGACATCTGTGTTCTACAAATGCTCAGTAGAGTTTAGAGGATTAAATTGGAAATATAGGTGTTCTTGGCTCTAATCTCATTTCCACTGAGTTCAGTGTGGGTTAGGGAACAGAATGCTAGATTGGGAGTTGGGAGGCTTAGGTTTTAATCCCAATTTTGCTACTAAATCACCAGGTGGCCCTGAGTACTTATTTCTGTGTGTGACAGTTTTTAATTTTTAAGAAAGGAGCAAACTGTATGGACAATATTGTGAGGACAAAATAAAGATACTGTGTGAAAACCTTTGAAAAATATAAATCACTGTATGGCTCTAAACTATTATTATAAGCTCTTTACCTTTCACTGTGAAATTGGAATAATAGTACAAGGTTAACTCTGTTTTAACCAAGTCCAGCATCTAGAAAATACATTGGGACAGTCCTGTGAAGGCACATGGTTGTGCAAAGCCAGTAATGGTAACACTTTTTGAGTGACCCCACTTTAATTCCCAGTGGGGGTCCATTGAAAGGCTCTGTACCTGCGTTCTGAGGGGCCACCCTCAGAAATGTTTCTGAGGATATTCCAGTGCTAGGGTAGTTTCTAGAGGAAATAAAGGTAGATAAAGGGAAGCTTCTTTTCTCATAGTCCCTGGTGGTAAAACCTCAAACAAATCTTAAACTCTGGAAGACAAGCTTCTTCAAGAATAAAGATCTTCAGTTCCTACAAAGCAGGATATTTCTCCCTGCCTTCCCAGACAAAGATAAACTTTAATCAGAGGGTTATCTATGTTTCTTTTTAGGTTCTCTACTAAGGGTACTATAAAGACTCTGTAACCTAAAAAAAATCAACATAATAAAATATTTACAAAGGAGGGTTATCCTGTGTAGTAGAAAGATGTCAAGGAAAAAAATGGGAAGGAATTACCATGAACAAATAAGAAAAGGTAGAAATTTTAGACAGAATTAATAAGCTTTTCATACTTTTCTTTTCCTGTACCCTTACCTCTCACTTTTACCATCAAATGAGAGAAAAATATTCATGAGACTTCTCTTTTATCCCAGAACACCTGATACTGGAAGCATAGGAGATTCTCTGTTTCATGTTTTAAGATCAGAAAACAGAAGCCTGAGGAATATAATTATAGCCAGCAGTGGAGTCAGCGCTTTCTGACTCTAGCCTGACCCGTAGCCGTATGCTAGGGTGGAACAGTAATACTGTCCCAAAAAAAGGCAAGAAGCACCATCTGTCTCTGCAGTCTTTACGAGTATTTAAGCATGAAATCTTTTAGATGCACAGAAAAGTATGAGGAATAATATATTGAATATTTATATATACCCACTGGCTTAAGAAATAAACTACCACCCAGTTTTAATAAAATGAAACAATACATATGTAGTGGAAGTCCCCTGTGTGCCTCTCCCTGATCACATTCCTCTCCCTGCCCTGCCAAATAAGCACAATCCTGAATTTGATTCCTCATTTCCCTGGATTTCCTTATACTTTTACTATGTGGATATATATCCATTGGCAATATATAAATGAGTACTTCATGGTTATAGTCTTTATGTAAATGGCTTGCTTTATATGTTGTCTGAAAGGGTCTTTATTTTATTATTCTTAATTTCTATAAATGAAAATCAAGTTTTTCTTTTTCTTGGGCAGGAGTTGAGGTGGAAGGGTTGAGGGGGGAGCTTCCAAGTGTGGTGTAGTCAGCTGCCCGGAAAGAATAGTTTTATTTATGATTCAACACAAAATTACTCCTTCTTTGTGATAATTTTAAGTACCCCTCTTTGTAAAGCAACTCCTACAGGTGGCGGGAGTGAGGCAGAGTGTGGGAGTCCACAGAGCAAGTACAGCACTGGAAAGGAAGGCTTCTGCTAGGCAGGGCATGGTGTGGCGGGGTGCCTGGCACCAGACCCCAGGTGTTAGCACTGACCGTCTGCATTTCTCTCCTGTAGTGAGGCCCACATTTATTGGAACGCAAGTCTTTGAAGACTATAATCTGCAGAAGCTGGTGGATTACATCGACTGGAAACCTTTCTTTGATGTTTGGCAACTCCGAGGCAAATACCCTAATCGAGGCTTTCCCAAGATATTTAATGACAAAGCAGTAGGTTAGTCCTTTCTGCCTTTGATAATCATGACATAGTATTTTGAATTTGAAGACAGGAATAGGTGATGAGCGATGGATTTAGGTTATATAGGATAAAGCTGCCTTATTTACCTGCTCAGCTTTTTAATGATTTTTAAACTGCTAAGTTCTTCTTGTATTGACTAAATTTGGAAAGTTCATTTATTCTTTTAATAAATGTTTATTAACATCAGTTATATCTTGGGCTCTGTGTTGGGCACTGGGGGTATATAAAAGGTTAGAATATAATCCTTTGCTGTCTTGTAACCAACTACTGGGTGCAGCTGACAAGTAAATGGGTAATTCCCATATAGCATGCCGTGCTCCTGCTGTGGCACTGAACACTGGCTTCTGCAGAAACATCAAGGGGACATGTACCTCAAACTGGGAGGTTAGGGAAAGCTTTGTGAAGGAGGTGGTGTTTGAACTGCCTTTTGAAGGTTAAGTGGGAGTTATTGAAGCTGGAACTGGGGATCTGAGGTGGTGCTGAAGAAAAGATTATTCCAGACAGAAGCCAGGAAGTGAGAAGGCACAGAGACGTGCTTTTTTGGGAAACTGCAAGGAGCCCATTGTGCCTGGAGCATCATGAAGGAAGGTGATTTTTGTGAGATAAGCTAGAGAAGTAAGGACATAAACTGCTAATTGTTCAATGATTAAGGAAAAATAAGCTACATTGTAAATAATTAGAGTGCCTGGGGAGTTATCTTTAGTCCCACCCCCAAATACTTAGACATAGGTTCAAAATTTTAAACCATTCAAAGGATTAGGTATAACCAGTTAAGAGCAAGATGGAGGGGTGGACAAATAAAAATAAAGGACTAAGGAATTCAGGCTGAAAAGAAACTGAGAGACTGGCCTCTTGCCAGTTTCATGGAGGGGCTTTTGGTGTGAATGTGTGTTAGGAAGCTGTGGATCAGAAGCTTTCAAAGCTAGCCAGGGTAAAGTAGTGGGGAAAGAAGTTTCTCAGTCTAAGCTGCCCCTGAGTAATGACAGGCAAGCAGTAGAGCAGCCTTAGCTATCTGGCAGCCTCTCACGAAGCTGGATAGGCCATGCCCTTGAGAGAATGAATAGAAAACACTACTGACTCCTCAGTATGAGAGAAGCAGCTGTCTTCAAATACACAGATGGAAGTGAGGGGAGAGTATTCGGGGAGCCCAGCTTCCATTGTGCGAACAGAAACCCCTTCTGAGCACTGCCTTGAGATGAGGTCATTCAGTAGCAGTGCTGAAGCTACTTAAAAGGGTTTGGGGCACAATTCACTTTCCAGCCTATTTCCAGAGTGATCACTGTGAACTCAGTGGAATTATGTGTGCACAACAGAGGTCAGTGATTGAGGAATTTTGCCTGCCTTTTTTCTCTCTGTCTGATAGACTGTTTGGGGTAGCCACAGATTTGGCTCTCTGCCTTTTGTTAAATGGAAAAATTTAAGTGGCTTGAGTTAGGAGAAGCAGACGCACTTAGCAGGAACCACTAAATCTGAACTCCTCCGTCTTAAATTGTGCTGATGACAAACACTCATGAAATATTTGAGGGGAAAATAGAAGGTTGAAGAGAGAAAATTATCCAAGAAAGCTGGTAATTTTAAAAAGAAATATTCTTTGCTGCTTATCATTGGCATATTTAAGTGAGTTCTTATTATATTTTTCTAATAGGTGAAGAGGCCAAAAAAGTCTATGATGATGCCCAAAATATGCTGAAAGTGCTGATTAGTCAAAAGAAACTCCAAGCCAGGGGTGTAGTTGGATTCTGGCCAGCACAAAGTGTCCAGGATGACATTCATCTGTATGCGGAGGATGCAGTGCCCCAGGTTGCAGAGCCAATAGCTACCTTTTATGGGTTAAGGCAACAGGTAAAATAGCGTTATGACAGCTAATATTCTGCTTCTAATGGTTTGGTTTAAGCACTAAACAAAACATAAATAAGGATTAAATAAGAAGTCTGATCTTTGTATAAATTATTCTTCTCCCCCCATCCTTCCACCACTCCAAATGACCAATGAAAAGCCTGAGCCCCAGGCATTTATCGGGTTGATGGAGAGGAGGCACATGGGCGTTAGAGGCAGGGCCTCTTATGGCAGCAGCATAAGTTGAGGTGCTTATTATGTCCAAAGAGTTGAATAATAATCATTTTTGCTACCTCAGGTACTCCCACATGAATGTTCTCAGCCTCCTTAATTATCTTTCTAAATAAGAGAACTTTTATGAATACAAATAGCGTTGCTTTTCATATATGTATCTTATTAAAAATAGGCTGTTTGATGGCTCCCTTTCTCAAGGGAAGACACAAGGAAACCAGCATTCACTGAATGTCTACCATTTGGCAGGTGCTTTGTAGGGCGTTTTATATACCATCTTTTCTAATTTCTGCAAAGTCCTGTTGTGAGGCAGTGTATGTTTCCACTTTACAGAGGAGAAAATGAAGGCTAATTCAATTGCCCAGAGTTCCACAGCAAAGAGGGGAGAGCCCCCCCCCCATCTGCACCCCAGATGGCTGTTCTTTCACTGCACCAGAATAAACGGCTCTTCTCAGGCATTTTTTGCCCTTACTTTTAAAAATTCAAATATCATATGCATATCGTTTAGTTGCTATACAAAGTAGTTGTCCTAATCAAGAATTTGAATAGAATTCACCAGAGTTTTTAGTGAAGGGTTTCAGTAAATTATTTTTGCATTTTCAGCCCTTTAGAAGTGAGTACATTTTATCACAACCGCAATATATTTCATAATGACAGACATTTTTCTTCTTGCTTGTGTGATATGTGATATGCTCGGCCTCTGTGAAAGTGTTGCTTGTGTGGTTACTCCGTTTGGTACCAGACTCTTGACTGCATTTATAAGATGGAATTGTCCTAATTGAGATATTTAACCAAAAACATACCTACATGGATTCTTAAATTTGAGGCCTTAAACAGATATCATAGAGTTAAAGGAGGACAGCTTGTTCCTTGTTGTATACACTCAGGCTCAGAAACAAAAGAATACACAGGAGTGCTCCACTTCTAATAGTTCCAGTCCCTCTTCTCTACGGAATTAGTAACTTGTCTTTTATAGGTGTAACTAACATAAAATAACCTCTGCCCTGATTTGGTCTTTGATCATTCAAGTCCTTTGTCCTCTGATATATTTTTATGTCCTTCACCATTCATGACCCAGCTCAGTTTGTGACAAACTGTACTAGAGCATTTGATACAAAGAGTTCTCAGAGTTTGCCTTACTCGCTTTTGTTTACAAAGATAGCAGTGAACAACTGGAAAACAGTTCTTCCTTGCACAGCTGTCACTGAGTTCTGTGACATTTCTATGTACCATTTTCCAGACACCTCCTTGAAGGCAGCCATTTAACCATTTTCTGTCCAATGCCGATTAGGGTACACTTATTTCTGGGGCTGGCAAATAGCTCTGAAGCTTCTGGATTGACCACTTACTAATTAGTTGATCAGTCCTAAGCAGTACCTTATAGTAGTCAAGAGCAGCATTGGTTATGATATCAACCTCCTGGTTCTGCCACTCTTTGGCCTTGAGCTAGCTGGTCAAGCACTCTCTGCCTTAAATTTCTTGTCTGTAAAACGGAGCTGACAGTAGCACTTACTTCACAAGATTGTTGTGAAGATTAAATTGGTTTAATTCACATAAAGCACTTAGATCAGTGCCTGGAATACAGTGAGCACTCAGTGAGTTTTAGTTCTAAGCTGGTTATCTTCTCGGCAAATATTTATTCACTGTGTAATGTGTATAAGACCTTAATGGCCAGCTTAGTAGGAGGAACGAGTCAGCCATCAGCTAAGAACGTGAGTGGGTTAAGATAGGTACTTGGGTTGGTGGAAAGAATCCCAGAAGCAAATCCTGCTGAATTCTTTGATTTCACACTGGCTTTGGGTGTCCTTAGCTATCTCTGGTACCACCATTTGTGGTACCATGTGACTGAACTGCTGCTTCTGATAATGTAAAATGGAGTTTTGTATATTGAATGGGCACATGTCAAACATAATACCAGGGTGGAATGCTGATCTTGAATTGAAAACACTTTGGGGGAAAGAATTTTTTTTAATACAAAGTTTATGATTCTGTTTCCTAGAACAGAGCCTGTAGGCCTTGAGTAAATATTTGGTTAGTGAGTAAATTAACTAGTATTTTGACTAGGTTTATCATGTCAAAATTTTTTTAAATCTCATTTTATTTGTTTATTCAACAAATAGTTATTGAATGCCCACTATGTATCAGGCACGATTCTAAATATACACGTGCCTGTTTATGAAGCTTATTTTTACTTAATAGTACTAGGTTACTTTCCATTGTTAATGCAGTGCCCAGGCTAATGACCTCCTCCACCCATTCACTGTTTTTTAAGGCTGAAAAGGACTCTTCCAGCACAGATCCTTACCACTGCCTCTCAGACTTCATAGCTCCTCTGGATTCTGGGATCCGTGACTACCTGGGCCTGTTTGCTGTGGCCTGCTTTGGTGTTGAAGAGCTGAGCATGGCCTATGAGAAGGAGTGTGATGACTACAGCAGCATCATGGTTAAGGCACTAGGGGACAGGCTGGCAGAGGTAATGCAGCAAAAGTGCACTTAGGACAGAGCCCAGGCTATGAGTACCAGAAAACAAATTAACACTTACAACCATGTTTTGTCTTGTCTTTTTAAAATATTACACATATTTAAAAACATGTATTCCCAAGTTGTTCTCACACATCATCTTTTGGGTAAAGAAAAGCCTTCAGTGATGGCAGGGTTGGTTATCACCCTTAGAACCATGATCTCTTTGCCTTATTTCTCCCTTTGTTTGCTGTGTGTGACATTTTCTTGGAGAACGTAAAAAATTAGAAATAGATTTCTGTTTCACAGTCCGCATTCTAATGTTGGTGTCTTCTGTAACTCTTCATCTTCCTATGCTTGTAATCAGGGTAGCCTAAGCCCTAGGGTTGGTCCTCCCCACTTTACCTGAGGCTAACAGTGAAGGGAATAGCAGCTGTAATGGTTCCATTTCTCTTTATAGTCAGTAGAAGCTGTAGACTGACCATGAGAAAAATGCCTAGGTTTAAAATCCTCAGATCACTAACTGTCATAATCAGAGCCCAGGATGAGGCCAAAGTTGAGCAAAAGAGCAGCTAATGATGGTTCAAATGGTTTGAGAACCCACCTGTCTCCTCTTATCAAACTTTGCCTCGCTGTGGCCCAGGTGAGGGAAGCTGCTCTTAGATGGCTTTGATTAGTGGGTGGAGAGAGGACTGATGTTAGGAGCTCTTCCCTCTCCCTAAGCATACCTGGTGCTTTGGGTTTCAAGGCCTTTGCAGAGGAGCTACATGAAAGGGTTCGCAGAGAACTGTGGGCTTATTGTGGAGGTGAGCAGCTGGACATTGCAGACCTGCGAAGGATACGGTATGAGGGCATCCGCCCAGCTCCTGGCTACCCCAGCCAGCCTGACCACACTGAGAAGCTCACCATGTGGAGACTTGCCAACATCGAGAAGGTCACAGGTATGTACCCAGAAAGATGTGAGCTTGTTTCT
This sequence comes from Tamandua tetradactyla, assembly GCF_023851605.1. Classification (NCBI taxonomy): domain Eukaryota; kingdom Metazoa; phylum Chordata; class Mammalia; order Pilosa; family Myrmecophagidae; genus Tamandua; species Tamandua tetradactyla. The sequence goes on from NC_135333.1 coordinate 7,650,313, forward strand.
TCTTTTTTAAAATAGACACAGTTTTATCAAAGAAATGACACATATGGTTAAAAATTTTAAAAATATGAAAGGGTTTATAATGAGAAGAAATCATCTACATCCCATCCTTTCTTACTTTTAGCTATTGATTATGGTCTTTTCTCTCCATATCACTGAATAGTATTCTCACAGCACCATTTACAGATTTATCAAATTTAATTATCATCTCTTAACCTATAACAGATGAGAGTTTATCTTACTTATACTACCCCATCCATACCTCTTCTGCTCCATTTTCCTAGTTAAGTTGTGTTTCTGTTTTTAATTCTTCCATTCATAACTTTTCATCTTAATTCATAGTTCACCTTAATTTCTCATTCCATTGATTTTGAGCCATATCTGAACACTCGATCTTGGGGTTCTCCCACCCTCTCTTCAGCTCTGTTCTCTCTCTGTTTTTGCCCTGTCAAGATTAATAAGATTTATATTTCCTTTTGTAACCATAAAATAATTCTCCTTTGTGCTTTGTCCATAGATTGATTCAAATAGTTGAAAAATCAGAAATTAGCATGTGTCCTTTTGAGAAAGAAGGCAGATGCCCACAGCTCAGCAAGATGTGCATTGTTGTTGCCAGAATGCCAATCAGAGTTCTTATTATATGGTAGATATAGTTGAGATGACTGACTATAAATTCACAATTTTTGGTGGGAATAATCAAAAGTATACAGTCAAACCTAGTGAAGTCAAAATTTAAATGAGAGCCTATGAGGCTGTATTGAATCTGGGTTAGCAGAAACAACACTGTCTAGGAGTCATATGATCTGGGTTCGATTCCCATTTCTGCCATAAGCCAGCTGGGTGACCTTTGACACAGCACTTACCCTTTATGTTGCTTTCTCCTTGTCCATAAAATGAGTAGCCTAGACTAGGATCTTTATGGTCCTTTGGGTTCTAAAATTCTAAGAAAAAGTATCGTTTCTTTCTAAGTGCAGATGTAAGCTGACTCTTCGCTTGTAGTGGTTATCCCTAATGTCACTGCCCCACAGGAGCCCTTGAGGACCATTCATGGTACTTTTTATGCAGGGTTATTGCTCCTTGTGTGAGTAAGCTGCTTAGAAACCAACTGGGGCCTCTGTAACTGAGCTTGAATGACTGGGCATAAAAGTGTAGGGAGTGGTTCCAAGGCCTGTCCTTCCTGGAATAGAGGTTATTTAAATGTCCTGATTTTGTTCCTCAGTAGGTATTTGCTAGACTGCTCTGCTCATAGCTTTCATACTGTGCCATATGTCCACCCGTAAGGCATATTTTTGACAGATGTACTGAATGCCTACCAACTACCAGGTACTGCGCTAGGTATTGAATAAATAACATGTTTTTCCATGTTAATCTTTCTAGGCATTAGGTTAACAGAATCGTTAGCAATGGCACCTGCTTCAGCAGTCTCAGGCCTCTACTTCTCCAATTTGAAATCCAAATATTTTGCTGTGGGAAAAATTTCCAAGGATCAGGTAAGTTAGCTGCTTTACTATATCGTAGGTGCCTGTCTTGCGTTAAATGGAATTTATTTTAAACGTGAATGAGAATAAGATGAAAGGGAATGGATGAAGAAATTTACCCCAATTAATGTCTTAATTTTATTTCAACCCATTACCCTAATTCTAGCCTTCCCCACACCCAGCCCACACAAATACCAGCCTACTTTCTAAGCATCAGATACTAACCCCAAGACAACTTGGGAGATAGCTAAATATCTATCTTCATTTAACTCAGTACATTGCTATTAAGACAAGAAATAGAATGTTCTTAATGGTTTTGTTTGGGTTTTTGGTTTTTTTTTTTTGACAAATCCTATGGAAACTTAAGTATAAAAATGATCTTTTTGATATAATAAACTACTTCTAATCTTTTGCAGATTGAGGATTATGCACTGAGGAAGAACATGTCTATGACTGAAGTTGAGAAATGGCTTGGACCTATTTTGGGATATGATACAGACTAACTTTATTTTTTACCTTTTCTGTACTTGATGATCCTCAAGGAACCATAATGCAGAGTACCTTAAGAACAGTAACAACAACATAAACCCATCCACATCTGATTTACATTTGTCCTGCTTCAATTATTGGAAAACTGGTAAAAACCCATAGAGATTCAAGGTTTCCTGTGGTACTTGGAACTCATACTGATGTTTATAGGGGACCCTGAATGAAGAGCAGTGAGCAGAACTCTGTTGATGTCTGTGGTTCCGTAGGGGCTAGGACAAGCTGAAGAAAGAAGTCTTTTGCATTTCAAAGCAGGTCACTTGCGTTTTTCTTCCATTTTTTACCTTGGATCTAGAAGGCCACTTCTCCACCCCACCCCCCTTTTTTTTCTCTTAGAAAAAGTGCCTGAAACAAAGTGCAATAGAGAAATGTGACCTTATAGCAAAGTGACACTGTGAGAAACGGGGCACTTTAATCTAAATGATTACAACTCTGACAGGGAAAAAAGGTATAACTCAGCTCTCTCTCTTTTCTAAAGGTTCCATTAAATGGTTGCATAACCCCCTTTGACAAAAGGCATGCACTCACTGTTTGCTTGTAAGAAATACTCAAGCTATTTGCACCAGTGCAGTAAAGTACCGTCATTTTCTCCAAGCATTTTTGTTCCATAATTTCATATTCCCTCACCCTTTAAAAAAAAAAAAAAAAAAGAGGTGAGAAGAGGATCCTCTGCTGTTAACTGGTAGGTAACATCATCTTTGAGTTGTTTCCAGAACTGAGCAGATTCTCAGCCAAGCCTTGATATCTTGGGCAGAGTTGGACAGGTGAATGACAAATCCTGGTGGTGGTGGTGAATCTGGTCCCTGCCCTCAAGAATAGACCCCTTACATGTACCTGGTTCTTTTGTGCCTTTTAACCTCATGCTCTTCTCCTCCCCTCTTTTATTTCTCTAAATTAAAATTCATTCTCTTATATTTAGTACAGACCTTAACTTATCTATAAAGTCTTCCCCTTTTATTGCTCACCCAATTCCAAACTCATACAATTTAGTAATAGCACCTTGACTTGTTTTCTGTTATTTCAAGGGAAATGGTTTAGATCATGGGTTTTGATGTCAGCACACTTGAATTCAGGTTTCAGTTTTCCTCCTTACTTGCCATGTGACTTGGCAAGTTACGTAAGGTCTCTAGCACTCAGTTTTCTCATCTCTAAAATGGGGATAATACTAACAGTACCTATCTCATGGGCATGAGATGAAGCATATAAAGCAGTACTGTACCTGGCGTACAGGTAAATGCTTAAAACCTGGTAGCTTCTATAGAGCACTACTGGGAGGCCCTCTAGAGCTCAGCACAGAGTAAGAAGACATGGGAAGGGCAAAAGACCTGAATGGAGGGAAATGTTGAAATGATATTGAGAAATATATATGGATTAGAACCCATTTAACACTGAGTGGGAAGATGAGCTGTCTCCTGTATCATAAACACCACCGCTTCTTGTTTTCTGTGTGATGCAACTCTCTCACCACTTATAAGTCAGCTTATATCAAATTTATACTTAAGTACATTGGAAGTGAATGGGAAAAAGCCCTAGAAAATCATAATCCTACCTCTCTGTATTATATGCATATTTACTTCCAGAGTAACATGCCTCTTAAGGCATTGATTGCTATTCAAGTGAAGAAAATGATGTGTGTTCTTTAGGTACATTTAATTTATGCTAGATAGAGAGTGGAACTTGGTTTCCTGAGACAGTTGTTGGAGGATTTATTTTCTGTTTCATAGTAGATGTATTATTGCAGGCTTTGGTACTTCCTTAAAAATATTTTAATGTGTTTTATGTGAAGTACAATTGCTAAGAATCTCCCGATTTCATTAAATGTTTATCCTTTCTTCTCCCAGTTGTGTGATAGAATGATGTTGATGTAGCCTATGACATGTACCTTTTTTTCCCTGAATCTAAAAAGAATCTGTGCAAGTTTGAGTGCCTGTATTTATACCAAAGAATATAAAATAAAACTTGAAGACCCCCCCCTTGGTTTATGTCAGGAATGCCAGAAACATAGAACTTTAAAGGCAGGTAGGTTAACCTCCCAATTCTGGAATCTTAATGACTATATACATCCAGATCATCCCCTTATCATCAGCATCCTTAAGATTAACTGACTCACCATCATCCTTCCTCATTTATTTAATTATTAATGAAAGATCCTGTATTTATTTTTTCCTCAAAGGAAGCATTCATTAGGAAATCTTTCCCAATCTGCTACTTGTTCTACAATTTATACTGAAGAGGCTGGTTTCTGGGAGATGATTAAGATCAAGATTTATAATATCCTGTATCTCCTTTGACATTTTTTACCATCCCTTCCCTCCATTCACAGCTAAACTTGGTAAAAGAACAGTTTTCCTTCTTTCTGTTTTTCTCAGCTATGCCCTCAGCAAATATTTGAATGCCAGCTTCTTCTCCCAATTTCTCCTTAAATCAATGAAGTCAGGTTTTCTTACCCACCTTTCCTTTTACTGACTTCTTAATCATCATATCCACTGGCCTTCCTAGTGGGTTTGAATAATATTGACTACTGTTTCCTCAAAGTTCTCCTTTTCCAGGTTCCCCCTTGACTTCACCGCTCTAGCTAACCTTCTACTTTTCTAATAATTTCCCCGATACTTTCATAGTTTCTTTTCCTCTGCCCACTGAAATGCTTGTGTCCCCAGGGGTCTTGTCAGTACTTGCTTTCTTAATCTATACAGTTCCAGTGGGCACTCATTGAGTCCCTTCAGAAGTCAATATTTCCATCCAAACTCTCCTGAAGAACCAGTTGCATGTCTAATAGCCTTCTTCAGTAAGACTTACAGACATCTCAAACTCAATATGGCCAAAACCAGTTTGATCTTATTCATCTCAACATTCTTGATATATTCAATTATTGTGCTACCATGGAAGCAACAAACTTCAAATTCACCCCAAGCCATCTTTCTTTTGGACTCTTGCCATTATCCTCAAAATTCACACCTAAGATATATTTATCCTACTGCAGCTGAGATGGAGGTGGGATGGTCAGGAAAAGCAGTAATTGAGGGCTGAGTTGGGATATGAAGGATGAAGATGAAGAAGCAAAGGAGGAACAGATGAACTATGTCCGTGAATAGGAATATAAAATGTAAAGGAATCTATTCTATCCACCAAACTGGTCTATAGATTCAGTGGTATTTCCAGCAGAAATTCCAATAGTTTTTTTGTTGCTGAAAATGACAAGCATATATTAAGATTTATTTGAAATACTGAAGGACTAAGAATGACCAAGTTGCTTATAAATAAGAAGAGGTTTAAGGGATTTACCTGACTGAATAAAAAGTTTTTTTGTAGAGATCCTTCCATATGGGGCATTCTGACTAGTGGAACAAAATAAGGAGCTTAGAAACTGACCTGTACATATGTTGACCTTTGAAGGACTACTCCATAAGTAGTGCTAGAACAAATGGTTATCTATATGGGAAAAAAGGAAATTTAATTTCTGTCTGACACTTTATGTAACAGTTAATTCCAAATATATTAATGAGTTCAATACCAACTGGAAAACTTATAAATGTTTACCTGAGAAATTCTTAGGAAAGAAGTTCTTTAGATACAAAGTGTTACCATAAAAAGAAAAGACAATTAAATCACCTGTTCTAAAATTAGGGTTTCTGTGAAGCAACTAAACAATTTAAGCTAAAAGACAAACCACACCTTGAGAAGAGATTTACAACACAACTGACAAACGATTATTAATCATAACATTAAAATATTACTATTTTAAAAAAATCTAAATAGAAAAATTGAAAAGGCATTTCACAGAAGAGGAAATACATAGGGCTTACAAAGAAAGAATAAGGTATTCGACAGCATTGGTATTAGAGAAATATGAGTTAAGATTACAACAAGATTCCTTTTTGGGATGGTGGTGCATGGTCCAGGAAGGATTCCATTTTATGTATATTAGATTTGTAAAAATGATGGAGTCTGACAGTACCAGGTGAAAATGAAGATCTGTGGGAACTCAGATATATTTGTGGGTGTGTAAACATGCAGTACCAGTTTAGAAAACAATACCTCATGAAGTTGAACATTTGCATGCCTGATGATCTAGCTTTATGACCCTCAGGTACAACAGAAACTCTTGATGTGTGCACTCTGATGTATGTTCAAGAATATTCATAGTAACATTCATAATTAAGAACTGGAAAAACAAATGTCTGTAAGAGAATGGACAAAAAGATATAGTCACAACAAAAAATATGTTGCATGATAATGTCTGCAACTATACCTCACCATATGAATGACTCTTGCAAAATATTAAGAAAAACAAGTTTTAAGGAAACTACATATGGTGTGATGGTGTGATACTATATTTATTGAGCTCAAGAACAAGCAAATCCAAATAATATGTTGCCAGAGCATATATATGTGATGAAATTATATTGTAAAAAAAAATAATGGAACAATAATCCAAACTTTAGCTAAGTAGTTATCCCTGGGAGGGAGAGACTGATGAGATAGGAAAGACACGCATAGGTAGATGTGAGTTACTAGTGATCTAGATGTTCAGTTTGGAGATTTTTGGTTGTTCATTTTATTATGCTTTATAACTAATATATTTCAATTTTGTATGTATTGTACTTTGTACATGTATTAAATTGTAAAAATAAAAGTAAAAAGGAATGATAAATTCTGGGATGGTGATTTTGTAGATGATGTTATGTACATGTCAAATATATTTTTTAAAGAGAGGAAGAAGATTTTTGCTGGAGTGAACAGCAGGTACAAGACAGGCAAGAGAGGGATGAATCTGTGGGTCTTCCAGTAATCTCTAGGGCTAGAGCAGTGTGTAAATTGAAGGTAGAGGGGGTATGAGACTGGAGAAACAGGATCTGGGTGGTAAAAGCTCATGCAAATCATGTTCAGGATTGTCTTTGATGCTAAAGAATGAAGGGAAAGAACCATTGAAAGATTTTAAGCACACTTTTTTTTTTTTTTTTGCAAGATGAATTTGACAGGTGTGTGAAAACAGGGATTAATGGACCAGGGTTGACGAGAAGGAAGACAGGTAAGCAGTTGTTAATAATCCAGATCAGAAAGGAAGATATGAACTAAAGCAATGTGAGTGAGGTCAGAGAAGAATTTCGAGGCAAGGGTCCTATGGTTTTGGGATTTCTCATTCTTTCTGCACTGTTTAAAATTTTTACAACAAAATATATTATTGCATTCAAAAAAAGATTAGTATGGCAATAAGTCCATCTTGAAATGAATGCTATTTTGAATAATCTGGGTGAAATGTTAGGATTTAAATAAATTAACCCCCAAAATCAGTCCCATTTTCAATACTTGTAATATCTATTTCCATTTACACTCTCCATCCTTTGAGTGCAATTTTCAAAGATATCTTTTGCCTCATCTCTTGCTTTCAGGTAACCTTTTGGAGACTCAGCAAGCAATTTCTGTAATCATTGACTAGGAAAGGATCTTGGATTAAGTGATTTTTGAGACTCTTGAGATATATTCTATGAAATGGAAGAAACAACAGCCAGATAGACTCATGAAATGAAAGCAAAACTGTCTGTGAAAAACACCATTCATGAGACTATCTTACTGTTGTAGATTGTGATCTACTGAGCATGAAGCTTGCAGCAGTAGAGAAAGGAACTTTGAAGTTGACTCAATACTGTTTCTTTCACCCAGAGCAAAATTCAGCATAGAGAAAAGTGACACTTCATTACAGATTTTCTGAATGTCAGTACTTATTTCTAAACAGCTCAAATGATTTATTCCATGATATAAAAGAAGAGATATTTTGTGCATATTTTCAATAAAAACATGTCTTGGTGAATAATGCTAAATGTTACTAATTTTAAAAATTGTAACTTCACCTGATTGTTTTTAATCCTGTTGAGATAAATATATCAAAAAATTTTTAAGGATTACAGTGAAAATAAGTTCTTCCAAAAATGCTTGGCTATTTTTTTTTAAGAAGTAAAACTATTTCTATTTGCAGCTGGCATGATCTTATATAGAGAAATTCAAGAGTCCACAATAAAACCATTAGAGCTAATAAACAAGTTCAACAAACTGGCAGGTTACAAGATCGACATAAAAAACAATTGTGTTCCTATACACTAGGAGTAAACAAAACAATCTAAAGGGGAAATTAAGAAAACAATTCTGTTTTCAATAGCATCTTTTTTTTTTTCTTAGCATGGGCCTAATCCAAAAAAAATTTGAAGGATTACAGTGAAAATAAGTTGTTTCAAAACTGCTTGGCTATTTTTTAAAAAAAACACTACTATTCAAAAAGGTAGTAGCAATTAGCTCCCAAACATATGTCAGTGGTTTGTCTTATATAAAGTTTTCCTTTTTATTCTCACATTGCTTGGCACTAACACATCCGTTTTAAAACCATTGGGAAAATCACGGAGATACCACCTCACATTCTCTAGAATGGTGTCTAGTTTGCTAGCTGCCGAAATGCGATATACCAGAAATGGAATGGCTTTTAAAAGGGGGGAATTTATTGAGTTGCAAATTTACAGTTCTAAGGCCATGAAAATATCCCAATTAAAGCAGGTCTATAAAAATGTCCAAATTAAGGCACCCAACAAGATGTTACCTTCACTCAAGAAGGGCCAATGAAGTTCAGGGCTTCTTGCTCAACTGGAAAGGTATATGGCAAACATGGCAATGTCTGCTAGCTTTCTCTCCAGACTTCTTGTTTCATGAAGCTATCCCGGAGCTGTAGTCCTTCTTCCTCTCTAAAGTTCTCTGGTTGCATGGGCTCTGGCTCTCATCATTTTCATCGTTGTGAAGTTTTCTCCAAAATGCTTCTCTTTCAAAGGATTCCAGTAAACTAATCAAAACCCACCTGGAATGAGTGGAGTCACATCTCCCTCTAATCCAAGTTTAATGGCCATGATTGAGCGAGTCACATCTCCAAGGAGATAATTTAATCAAATTTCCAGCCCATGGTACTGAGTAAGGATTAAAAGAAAAGCTGTTTCCACAAAATGGGATTAGGATTAAAGTATGGCTATTATTTTTAAAACATCAAATAAGTGCTGGTGAGGATATGAAGAAATAGGAACCTTCATATATTGTTGGTAGGAATGTAAAATAATGCAGTTGTGGAAAATGTCAACTACCATGTGACCTAGCAATCCCACTTCTAGTATCTACCCCACAGCAGAGGCTTGCACAGACATCTGCACATCAATGTTCACAGCACCATTATTCACAATAGTCAAAAGGTAGAAGCAACTCAAATATCCATCAACAGATGAATAAACAAAATGGGGTATACACATGAATGGGATATTACTCATCCTCAAAAAGGAATGTGGTCCTGATACATGCTGCAACATGAATGAACCTTGAAGACATGTTGGGTGAAGTCAGACAAAGGATCAGAAGAATGATTCCTCTCATATAACCAGAATATGCAAATTCAAAGAGAAGGAAAGTATAGTACAGTTTACCAGGTATGGGTGGGATAGACTGGGGATGGGTATGTACAGTTACTACATAATGGTTTCTGTTTGGGGTGATGGGAAGGTTCTGGTAATAGATGGGGAAAGGATACCACAACATTGTGCATGGGGGTAGTTGAGATGGGAAGTTTTATGCTGTATATATGTTTCCACGATTTAAAAAACCGGAGACTGAAGAGACAATAACAATTAAATGAAATACACGATCCTAAACTGGATCTACTGATGGAGGAAAAAATGCCTCAAAGGATATTACTGGGACAATTGAAACAAATGGAATATAGAGGTATTCTTTATATCAGTTAAATTTCTTGATAACTCTCAATAAGGCTACATAAGTGAATATCCTTATTTTTAGAAAATACACATGGAAGTAAGTATGTTCAAAGATTATGATGTGTGTGACCTACTCTCAAATGTTTAGAAAATAGATGATTGATAGCAACATAAATGTGAAAGTTGGTAAATCTGAGTAGGGGATATATTGGAGTTTTTATTTCAAAATAAAAATTAAGAAAAAAACCTTTGGGAAAGCTAAAGTACAGTAAGTTTAAGTGATAAACTTAGTTTTTTTTTTCATTACCAGAGACAGTAATGGTTTCTGGCCTGCAAAATCCCATTGCTTTTCACTGTGACCCCAAATTAACTAAATTTTGGATAAAGTTAGGGCTGCAATATCAATAAATGGGAATATTTATTAAAAATTCCACAAATAAATACCAAATCCCTGAGTTATATGAGAGAAAGAAGGAGGTGGGGTATATCTGAGCTTTTTAGTCCATCTCAGCTAGGTATAGAAATGAATTTGGATACACGGAATTTAGAGTAATGGTCAATAAATTTAAAAGTAATTCAGAAACCTAATGCTTCATGCTCTGATTGCTCATTATTACTCAACAGACCACAGGAGTCATGAAAAAGACCCTATGAAACTTCTATTCCATTTACTACAATTGACCATTAGAGGAAAAACAGATTAAGAAAAGCCTTTACCAGAAAGTTGGAAGTAAAGAAGCATAGTACTTATTTTATTTGATAAGATGCCAAAGGAGAAAGAGCATATGCCATAATTAATGTCAGAAGTAAACATTTAGAAATATAGAAATTTTGGCATGTAATGGCAACTTAAATATTGAATGGATGAAGTCAAGTAAGTGGACTAAACAAAAAGCCAGCTAGTACTCTCTAGAGCTTTTCCAGGCATATTTAGAAATTCACTGTACTTGTTCAATGTGAGGAAACAAACAACTGGATCAAAGCAAATCTGATGTATCTATCAGTGGCCTTGCCAAACCTATAAGTCAACAGTCACTGATACTCATAAGGATGACTGACAAGTATTAAAATATTCCTGCCTTCTAAAACATCAAAGTCATTAAATTCAGTATAACTTCAGTATTAAGTATATTTTACCATTCTAATTACCTTTATTTGAAGGTTGGCCCACCCAAGTATGATAAGTCTAATCCCACACTTTTTTTTTTTGTATGCTATATGGCAGGGTCACATTTCATTTATCCGTGTGAGTATCCTATTATTGCAGCACCATTTGTTGAATTTTGTTTGTTTGTTTTTGGAGGAAGTGCATGGACCAGAATCGAGCCAGGGTCTCCTGCGTGGCAGGTAAGAATTCTACCACTGAACTGCCCTTGCACCCCCCTGAACCCACTCTTTTAACTGAAATATTGATTAAGCAAACTTCTTCTTCCACTATATCAGATAAACAGAGCATCTTCTGCCACTATCATTACATGGAGAAAGAACCAAGTCTGACATTGTTTAAATGTGGGGGTGGGGGCAGTGCAGAGTGAAGAAAATGAACTATCAGGGTGAGTGAAAAGATGTAAAAGAAGAGTGGTTAGTAAACGAAGGAATATGTCATGACCAAGATGTCAGCACAGACTCTGGAGAGCTCGTGCATGGCAAAGTTGAGTCATTTGATGCTGTCAGCGTTGAGGGGGAAGGGAAATTCTAATTTTGGATGGTTTGTATTAGGTTAGCAGGAGTATCTGATTTTAAAAAGCTGAGTAATTCCTGGGTTTTATTGAATCAAAAAGTAAGAGCATGATGTTTGGTTTTGAGTTATTCAAACAGTGTATAGGGTTGAAGGGGATGGGGAACATTGAGATTTCTTAATGGTGGGAAGTGAGAATAAATCTTATGATGGATTTGGTAATGTAAGTAGCAAACATTTGTGGCATGTTTTGGGTGGGGAGAAGGAGTAGGCAAGAGTGATGGAGTCATGACCGCCTTCTGTAGGGGAAAAGATGTGGGTACTTGTCCCCATGGTAATGATATATTCCAATTACTTTATTTGCACAGACCATTTCTATTATACTTCTCAGGTAAACATCTGAGAAAACTGGGCTATTATTTTGTAGATTCCATTGGCACCTTGTTATTAGGGCCATGCCAAGATTTGCAGCAATAGGGGAGAAACCATTTACATCTACCCTTTTAAAACTTTTCTTCCAATGAGCTCCAGAAAAGGGCATATTAGAGAGGGGAGATTACTGACTGGGAAAATATTCTACTTTTGCTTTGGCTGAGATGCCCAAGAAGTGCAGTATTTGCCGTATTATGGCAACTGTGCATTCATTCATAGTATTCATTTATACATTAATTGGTCAAATATTTTTTGAACCAGATCCTGCACTAAGACTCTGGGTATACTGTGGTGAACAAGAGAGCAAAATTCCCTGCCCACATGGAAAGTAACATTCTAGGCAAGTTAGTGAATGCACCACCTATCTGTATTTTAGACCTCTTTCCCAGTATTTTACTGCTTCTTCAAATTCTTCTATCAGTAGTTAGAAAACTTTGACTTTTCTTTTGCTTTTCCCCCTTAGCTTCCAGTTTTAGACTTCATCAAGCAAGCTCGGTTTCATTTCTTCTTGTTGAAACCAGTATGCTGTGCACTACTGCTGAGAATATCGGTTAAAATGCCCTCTTAACAGAGCTCTTTCTCAACATTAATCTCTTTATTGCTATGCCGTATTCAGGTAAAACAACTGTGTGTGTGTGTGTGTGTGTGTGTGTGTGTGTGCTCGCGCACGTGCACTACATTCTGTATCTCAGAAGTAGAGGTTTGTGATTAGCCATTGTGCATAAATATAATCCAGTGTTGCTTCCTGAATGCAAATCCACCAGCAGCTGTCAAGCTTCCACTCCTTATCTTATCGGGACCTTTTGGGAACAAGAGTGGCCAGACATCTCCCCCTGCAGATTAACAAACTGCGGTTCCAAGGAGTATTTACTGATAAACATCTGCCTTCCAAAGAGAAACCATTCATTTAACAAACTGCTCTTCAGAGATTTATAGATGCAACTTGCCTTCCTTCCATTTCTCTAAATCATGATTCCCTTCTTTGCCCTCTATTTTTCTTTTCTAAAAATTTGTTTTTTGACGATTGATTTAATTTCTGAGGAGTCAGTTAATTTCACTTACATAGGTTAAAAAAGAAAAGTGCCCCTGCCTAACTAAAACATCTTGTTTTGTTCAGCGATTAAAGGATATTTATGTTAAGTAAAATATACAAAAGTACTTTGGCTAACACATTAAACTATTATACCCTCAAAGATAAATATGGATAGTAAAGATAAATAAATGCCATTAACCATCCAATATCCTGTGACTAATCTTTTTTTCTGCTTTTTTAATTGTATAACATAGATACAAAGCAAAGAAATAAAATAGCAATATTTTTCCAAGCACTCTTCAACAAGTTGTTACCATACCAACCTCTCAGATTTTTTCCTTCTAGTTGATCCAGAATATAGGAGGCTAGAAGGAATAAATATTTTTTAATTATCACATTTGAACTTTTTTTCCTTTTTTGTGAAAAATAACATATATACAAAAAAGCAATAAATTTCAAAGCACAGCACAATTGTGAAACAGATTGCAGAGTTTGGTATGGGTTACAATTCCACTATTTTAGCTTTTTACTTCTAGCTGCTCTAAGATACGGGAGACTTAAGTATCAATTTAATGATTCAGCATTCATGTTCATTTGTTAAATCCTACCTTCTCTGTATAACTCCACCATCACCTTTGATCTTTCTCTCACTCTTTAGGGGTATTTGGGCTACAGCTATTCTAACTTTTTCATGTTGGATGGGGCTGTCAGTAATATGGGGTAGGGAGATGGAACTAGCTGATGCTCTGGAGAGGCTGGGCCCTCTAGGTTTCAAGACTTAACTGGGCCAGGGACTCATCTGGAGGTTGTAGGTTTCTGGAAAGTTACCCTAGGGAATGGAATTTTTGTAGGATCTTATATATTGCCCTAGGTGTTCTTTGGGTTTGACTGGAATGGTTTTAGTTGGGGTTTGGCAAGTTATGATGGTAGCAATGTCTAAGGAAGCTTGCATAAGAGTGACCTCCAGAGTAGCCTGTTGTTCTAGTTTTCTAGCTTGGTTCAAGAAGACCGATGAAATTCAGGGTCTCAAGTGAGAGGGTCACATGGTGAACACAGAGTTTCTCTCTCATTTGGAAGGGCACATGGCGAACACAGCATCATCTGCTAGCTTCTTCTCCTGGCTTCCTGCTTCATGAAGCTCCCCGGGAGGTACTTTGCTTCTTCATCTCCAAAGGTCGCTGGCTGGTGGACTGTGCTTCATGGTGCTGCAGCATTCTCTGCTCTCTCTGAATCTCCCATTCTCCAAAATGTTTCCTCTTTTATAGGACTCCAGTAAACCAATCAAGACCCACCCAAATGGGTGGAGACATGTCGTCACCTAGTCCAGTTTAACAACCACTCTTGACTAAATCACATCATCCAGGGAGATGATCTGATTACAGTTTCAAACATACATTATTGAATAGGGATTATTCTACCTTTATGAAATGGGATTTTGATTAAAACATGGCTTTTTTAGGGGGCATACATCCTTTCACACCCACACACCTCTTGAATATTTGAACTTTCTCAGCCACTGATACCTTATTAGTTACACTTCTTTTCCCCCTTTTGATCAGGATGGCCTTGTTGATCCTATAGTATCAAGGCCGGACTCATCCCTGTGAGTCATCTCCCATGCCACCAGAGGGACATTCACCTCTGGATGTCATGTTCCACATAAGGGGGGAGGGCAATGATTTCACTTGCAGAGTTGGGCTTAGAGAGAGTGAGGCCACATGATGACTAATCTTCAGTTTGCATATCTTGGCCTTTCCTCAGTCACTTTTGCACTGTATTTTTCAGGGTAAATATTGCCTTTTAACTCCACTTACCTCCTAGGGTGTATGCATTATCTCCCAAATTAGATGGCAGAGTATCTTAAAAAGTCAAGAATGATCTTGTCTTAGTTTTTTGGGTGGTTATTACAAATACCATACAATGGGTTGGCTTAAACAATGGGAATTTACTGGCTTATGGTTTAAGGATAGGAGATGTCCAAAACAAGTTCCTTGTTTCCCTGCCTTGCATCACATAGCTATGTCCTCTCCTTTCTCTTACAGTTCCATTGGCTTCTGGCTTCTGGCTCTTCCCGTTGACTTTCTCTTACTATACCTGAATTTCTTCTGTTATAAAACCAAATTGAAGCCCACGCTATTTTAGTTAGTCATGCCTTACCTAAAAATAATATCTTCAAAAGGTCCCATTTACAATGGCTTCACACCCACAGGGTCATGGATTAAAATTATGAACATGTCCAAATTATGATACATAATTCAACCTACAGCAGATCTCTTTTGTTTCTTTGCATGTTTTTAAAAACTGTAAAGAGTTTGAAGAGTGCAGACACTTAGAAAATACTTGTTAACTAATATTCTGATCTGACATGAAAGGTTGTGTGAGGGGACCCTGGAGTCAGATGTACCATTTATATTTTCAGTGGAGAGATTTCATTTAGCTTTAGAGTATAAATACTATTCTGTGTTGTTTTGTGAATGCCTCTGCCCTCATGCCTCCAACAATTAATAGCTGGGTGAACCTGGGCAAGTTCTGCAACCTCTCTAACCTGCAGCTTCTCCATCTGTGAAATGAACATAATGCCAGCAGTTACCTAGTAGGATAGTGCATAAATTCAGCATATAATCCATGGAAAAGATTTGGCACAGTACTTGGCTTTAAAAACGATCTTCATTTAATGAAGAACAATAATGAAGAAGATCCTTGGGAGGTGTTTAATTTTTTTCAGCTCTTCACTGAAGCCATGCTTTATAAAAAAAAAAAATGCAGCACCACATGAGATGTACCTCATTTCCTAGACAATGTGTAAATCTAATTATGAATGCCAGTGACACAAAGGAAGTTCAGGGTCATGAGACCTAACACTGGTGAGACTGGAAATTTACCAGAGGAATCTGTAAACTTCACAGGTGAGCCAGTTGGGGATTATCAAGGCTATGCTGGAAATTAAGACATGATGTCTTGTTTGGTTTTGTCAAGTATCATGTAACTGTAACAACCCGTTTTTGTAAACTAACCTTCTCTATAAAAGAGATTTTACTTTATTTTTGGCTGGGCTCATTCCTGAACAAAGTCAAAACTGGACAAATTCTTTTGGTTTCACACCTACAGCCAATATTCCTGATATCTTGCAAATGAATTATTTTGTCATCAAGAGAATTATACCAGACATAATGGGTAATTCAGTGGACCCCATTCCATACCTGGAAAATCACCCCAAATGCCTGAAACTAAATTTGCACTTAAAAATAAATAACATTTTTCATTACAAAACTTTTTCATTTATAAACTATATAAAAATAGAAAGAGAAACACAGAAGCAATTCATAGTTCTATAATGCACATCTAGCTACGATTAATGTTTTGTTGTATTTCCTTGCTTTTCTTTTTTCTTTCTTCTTTCATTCTATTCATCTATCCCTTTGTGGTATGCTGAATCACGGCCCCAAAAGATACCCACATCCCAAACCTGTGACTAGTACTTAATATGGCAAAAAAGATGAACATTGCCTTATATGGGAAAAGATATAGTTATATTGAGAATCTTGAGATGGGGAAATTATCCTGGATTATCCAGGTGGGAACTAAATGCAATCAAATGTCTTTATAAAAAGGAGGCAGAGGGAGATTTGTAAAAGATTAAGAAGGCAACGAATGTCACAACTGAAGCAAAATGTTACATTGCTGGAAGAAGGGGCCATGAGCCAAAGGAAAGCAAGGAATACAGCTCTAGAAGCTGGAAAAAGCAAGGAAATGCATTCTTCCTGAGAGCCTGTGGAAAACGCATGGCTCTGCTGCACCTTGATCCTGACCAGTGAAATGATAACTGACTGCTGACCTCTAGAGTTGTAAAAGAATAAATGTGTATTGTTTAAATCACCAAGTCTGTGGTAATTTGCTACAGCAGCCAAAATGAATACACCATGAATCTATCAGTCTTTGAATCTATTGACCAACTTTTTTTTTGTTTTTAACATGGGCAGGCACTGGGACCTGCATTTATATTTTGCATGGGCAGGCACTGGGAAGTGAAGCATGTCTTTTATATGACTATTACAGTGTGTGTATATGTGTATATATTAATATGTACATATACATTTGTTTCCTTTTATTTACAGGTAGGGATCATGACATCTCTTTATTTGGTATCCCTTCCCTCAGGATGACTAGTTCACTAGCCCTCTAACATATTCTTGTTAGCTATCAGGGTAGGAGATCAATGGGAACACAGAGTAAGGATTTGTGGAATGTGTTTTCTGTCTGATTTTCAAGCCCCTATATTAGGTTTTTTTGCTCAGAGTGTTTCTGTGGAATTAGGTAAGTAATTCCACAACTGCTACTCAGATATGGCAAGTGACTAAATATTATTCATATAAGTTAGGTGACCCATATGAAACTGCCAGCATCATATAGTTCAACAGCAGCAGCATGTGGTTCAACCTAATAACATATATATATTTTAACATGTCCAGTCCATTCCCCCATTTGTTTCTGTACTCCTCCAGCACACTCGCATCATGATACCAGCTGGAGGAATATTACATATCAAAAGTAAGTCATTGGGAGATGGCCTCTGTGCAAGGTGTCTAAATCTCGGCTGGCATCGCCGGTGCTGCCCACGCTGGCTGCTGTGTGTCTTTGGAAGACTGAGTTTATAACACAAACGTGCAACTTGTCTCTTCCACCTCTTCCAGTTTACAAGAAACATAAATGGCAGTGGAATACATAAAACACCATAACCAAGAAGTTAGGATTTAGGGGATGATTATGATAACTAAATTATTATATAGATATTTCTTTTTTTCTTTTTGGTATATTAGAATAGATAGAAGGAAATACCTGAAATATCTCAGATATGCTTTGAGATTTGATAAAGCTTATTTAACTATATGGCCTTCATCTTGTGCCCTTATAACTGTAAAAACCTTATGACTGACCCTCACTTTTTACCCCTATATCTGTTTTTTCAACTTTAGAGCTTATGATCACTAAAGACAGCCCCTAATGATTATTAAGAAGGACCTTGAGTCGGCCCAGAATTAACCCACCTTGATTCCAAAGCTGTCTTGATAAACAGCTGAATCTAACCAACATGGGCCGGCTTGACATGTGGAGCAGCTTAAACTTTAACCTGTAAGTGGTCTCTACCTCATTATACTACTGAAAATCATGACCGACGTCCTATTAAGGTCACCATGTTCTTACATTCTGTGGCTAAGCATGTAATCAATCTGCACATGCCCAATAATTAGATCATCTCTAACTTTGTCATCTCGAGCCATTGTGCTCATTATCTAAAACCTGCCCATGTTTTGATACTATAAAACTATCAGAATTACTGCAGTTTGGGGAGACAGACTTTTAGGTCCATAGGCTGTCTGATCTCCCACTTCATGCCTAGCAATAAACTCCTTTGAAGCCCTGGTGTCTCAGCAATTGGTCATTTGACACATCAGGCAGAGAACCCATTTTGAGCAGTATCAGCACTACACCAGGATGCAGTCAACAAGATACAGATGGAGGAAAACCCATAGGACAAACAATGTGGTTTCTTCAACTTTACTTTTTTTCAATGGTAAGTAGTCAAGACTTTTTGCATTTCCTGGGATCAAATTTTTAAAGTTGCACCTTTTAAAAAAATTTCTCTTTTCATCTAAGTTTTCAAATTACTTACAGAAAGTTTGCAAAATAGTCTCATATATTTTCTATTTGTGAGTTATTCCAATTTGTCATAAGTACTTTTGTGTTTTTGTGTTCTATCACTTTCTGTCTTGAGTAGGTTAGCTAGTGGCTCACTTATTTTGTTGAGTTTTTAAAGAATCATTTGTTCATTTGTTGGTCTCTTGGTTTTCTGTTTTCTAAATCATTAATTTTTGTTTGTATCTTTTAAAAATCTTTCCTTCTGCTTTCCTTGGTTTTGTGTTCTTTTCCTGGTTTTTTGACTTGCGTGTTTGACCCCATTATTTAAATTTAAAAATTTTTATTGCTACACATTTAATGCAATAACATGTCCTCTGATAACTGCTTTGGTTGTATCCCACAGATTTTATGATATACTCTGTTTTCATTATATTTATTTTCTTACGTTTTTATTCTTTGTTTCCCCTTGAACCCAAAAGTTAATAGTGTATTTTGTTTGTGGCCTAAATATGGTCAGTTTTCTTGACTATTCTATGGGAGTTTGAAATAAAGGGGTAGTTTTATTATTAGGGTTCAGATATCTATAATCTATCTTATTGATTGTGTCATTTAGCTCTTACAGAGCATCACTTATTTTTCATCTACTTGATTGGTCTTGTAAATGATAGAAGTATATTACGTCTCCTGTTAGTGTGTTTCTGTCATTTTCTCCTTTTATCTCCGATAGTTTTTGTGTAATTTAAGCTGTTGCTGTGACATCTGGTGTATTAAAAATAAAGAATTATTATGTCTTAATTGTATCCTTTAGCATAAAAGAGTGTTTTGTGTTGTTGTTTCCTTAAATATTATTTGACGTGAATTCAACTGCATCAGATAACAGCATTGAGACTATTACTTTCTTTTATTTTCATTTGGCAATCTTAGTTCATATTTTTATTATTAAAACTTTTGTATCACTTTGTTTTAGGTAAACAAAGATTATATTTATCTTTTAAATAACATATTGCTGGATTTTGCTTTGCTAGTCAATCTAAAATCTTTTTTTTAATAGGTGAGTTGAGCCCATTTACATTTATTGATATAACAGAAATGTTTGGCTTTAGTTCTTTCATATTGTTAAATCTATCAAAAATATGCATATAGTGAAAGACTCAGTAGCTAGATAGATGCATGTCTTCCACAATATAGTTTATTTTTTTTCCTCTTTCTCTGTCTCTATCTCTCTTTCTCTTTGTCTCTGTCTCTGACACACTGTCTTTTTCTGTTTCTCTCTCTCTTTTTTTTTTGTCTCCCTTGGTATAGACTTTGCTATTGAGAAAGTTCTGTTTTGATTTTGATTTCCCCTGCGGTAGACAGACTCCAGAGATGGCCCCATGACTTTCACCTCCTTGGTATCACTCTCATGATTATGTTGTGCTGCATGGGAAAAGGGGTTTTGCAAATATAATAAAGGTTGCTAATCAGTTGACCTCAAAATGGGGAGATTTTCCTAGTGGGCCCAAACTAATCACTTGGATCCTTAAAAGCAGAACACTTTCTCTGTCTGGTAGCAGAAGGAAAAGTCAAAACGTGGCAGGGATCTGACACCAGGGAGGTTCTCTGTTGCTGGCTTTGAGATGAAGGTAGCCCTGGGGCAAGGAACTGAGAACAGCCTCTAGGACCTGAGAGTGGTCAGTTGACAGCAAACAAGAAAATGTGTACTTTAGTCCTACAGCCTAATCTCAAGGAACAGAACTCTGCCAACAACTGGAATGAGCTTGGAAGCATATTCTTCCCTGTAGCCTCCAGTTAAGAGCCCAGTAAGACCAATTCCTGAGACCCTAAGCAGAAACTCTAGCTGAGCCCTCTGGACTCTGACCTACAGAACTGCGAGGTAATAAACGGGAGTTGTTTTATGTCACCAACTTGTTATACAGCCATAGAAAACTACAGAATTATTTTAAAATCAATATCTTTATATAGCTTAGTCACCAATATTTAAAGTTTTAATTGGGTATCTACTATTAAAAAATATTTAAGTTAGCTACTATCCTCTTCCTCTCTATGAGTATATAAAATAATGACCCCTCAAAGATGTCCACATCCCACTTCCTGAAACTTTTGAATATGTTATCTTAAAATGGCAAAAAGCATTTTAGCAGATGTGATTCAGTTAAGGATCTTGAGATGGGGAGATTACTCTGGATTATCCTGGTGGGCCCAATGTAATCACAAGGATCCTTATAAGAAGAAGGCAGGAGGGTCAGAGTCAGAGAAGACGTTATGATGACGGAAGCAGGGGTCGGAGTAATGTGAGAAAGGGGCATGAGCCAAGGAATGGGGTGGCCTGTGGAAGCTGGAAAAGGCAGGGAAGCAGATTCTACTCTAGAGCCTCCAGAAGAAATGCAGCCCTGCCCACACCTTGATTTTAGAATTTTGACCTCCAGAACTGTAAGATGACCCATTTGAAATTGTTGTTTTAAGTCACTAAGTTTGTGGTATTTTTATTACAGTAGCAATAGGAAACCTCCTCCCTTTCACTCAGCATCTACTTTGGTGTAATATTCTCTTAGTCCCATTTAGTACATACAGGATAATCAACATATTTATTCTACTTTTTTTGGTATGCTGTATGATGGATAATATTTCATTATTTTTTCCATGGGAGTATCCCATTATTGCAGCGCCATTGGTTGAATTTTTGTTTGTTTTGCTGGTTTGTTTTGTTTGGGGAGAAGTGCACGGACCGGGAATCGAATCCAGGTCTCCCACATGGCAGGCAAGAAGTCTACCACTGAACTACCCTTGCACCCCCTCTTCTACTGTTTGTATACACTGTTCATTCTCTTCACAATGCCTATTTTTTTATAGCTGTACAGATTCTTGGAGAGCACATAGACGTTATATATTGTACTCTGTCCCTACTAATCATTGAGCTTTAGTTCTACAGGAAAATATATATTTAATACCCATTACCAGTACCTATATAAATATCTCTGCCACCATTGAGATTCCTGTTCTCTAGTAGATTACTCCGAAAAGGCCCCAGGGAAAATATTCAGAGTTTTTTTATTTTTATAGTAGATCTCCCATGGCTTTTCTGTTTCAGTCATTTTGGCTGGATATGAAGAAATGTCATCACTGACATTTTCTTTCTTGCATATATTATTACTCTATTGTCTTTTGGGATAAAGCATAACTTTCAAAAACTCTGGTTACAATCTAAAATTTTGTCCTCTCGTTAGTATCTTGATCTTTTTGCCTAGATTTTCAAAGGTGTTTTTTTCTTTCCTTTAAAGAACCAATAGCTTTATTAGAATTTGTCTTGATGTTGGCACTCCTGGGTCAATTTTCCCAAATATGTGGGTAGTTACTAAGCTGTTTTTATTGCAGAACATTCTCTTTAATTATGTTTATTCTGTTATATTGCCTTGGTTTCTTTTCTGGGTCACCTCTATGAGTAAATTGGATTTTCTTTTCCTATACTTTTTATCTATCACTTTCTCTTAAATCTTTTAAAAATTTCTTTCTTATTTTTTAATTAAAATATTTCTTTCTCCTTTATATCTTTTATTCCATAAGGAAAAAGCTGTATTTAGAGAGAATTATGGTTCTCTGCAGAGGGTCCTCCTTAAATCTTCAGGTAATTACTAAGAAGTACATGGGTGTGAGGGAAGTATCTCATCCTGGGAAAGGAACTGTTCTAGTTTGCTAGCTACCAAAATGCAATATACCGGAAATAAAATGGCTTTTAAAAAGGGGAGGAATTTATTAAGTTGCAAGTCCACAGTTCTAAGACCACGAAAATGTCCCAATTAAAGCAAGTCTATAAAATTGTCCAACTAAAGGCACCAACAAGAGGTTACCTTCACTCAAGAGAGGCCAATGAAGTTCTGGGTTTCTCTCTCAACTGGAAAGGCACATGGCGAACCAGTGATGTCTGCCAGCTTTCTCTCCAGACTTCTTGTTTCACGGAGTCCCCTCCGCACCCCCCCCCCCCCCCCACCCTGCGGTGTTCTCCTTCTTCATCTCCAAAGGTCGCTGGCTGGTGGGCTCTGCTCTCTTAAAATTGCAAACCTTTTCCAAAATGCTTCCTCTTTTAAAGGATTCCAATAAAATTATCAAGACCCACCTGGAATGGGTGGAGTCATATCTCCATCTAATCAAGTTTAATACCCACAATTGGGTGAGTCACATCTCCATGGAGATAACCTAATCAATTTTCCAATCTATAGTATTGAATAGGGATTAGAAGCCTTTACAAAATGGGATTAGGATTAAAACATGGCTTTTCTATGGTACATAAATCCTTTCTAACCAGCACAGGAAACATCTGATAATATTACAGGGAACATTCCTTTATAATTCACAAAGGGCAGCCAAAGTGGAAAACCTCACAATTCATGAGGCATAGGATAGGGTATGCTCTGTTGTTGCTTAATAAAGCTTAAGTAAAATAGAAAAGGAACAAAATGTTTCCAAGTATCTCAGCCACATCCTAAAACAACGCTGCAGAATATTAAAATGAGTGAAAAAAAATCCAGGACCCAGCAAGGTAAAATTCACAATGTCCAATAAAACACTTACCAGGAACTTAACAGGAAAATGACAGAGTAAAGGACCTGCAGTGCTCACTCCTCCAAAAACAACTAGTGGACAGACAGAACCTATCTGAAACAATTGTTTTGGGGCTCTGGAATCCAGGGACACATTGTACAGCATCCGGGGAAGAGTCAAAGAAAGTGAAAAAAATATATATGAGTAAATCATTTAATGGCAACTGCTGACACCCATCCCCCACCCTCAAGACCAGCCACCTTGGGTCTGGTTCCTGGCTGGCTGTTGCAGACAGAGGGGGACATGGAAGCCCTCTTCCCGAAGAACAAGGTGATGTATGTGTGGAGGGGGGCACAGCCAAGTCCTGATCATGGCTGTGATTGGCAAATTTGGATCACTCCATGCCAGCTTTAAAGGCAGCTAGCTTGGGAGATCTTCCCATGCAGCTCCACAGCTGGGAGCTCCCACAGGGAACCAGAAGCATGCCCAGATGCTCGCCATAACCAGCTACCCCATGGGTGCCATGGTCAGTCGCCCTGCCACACATCAGGAACCAACCACCTGCCATGCACCAGGACCAGCCACCAGGCATTTCCAGGCTGGTTGTGGGCAGGGGCAGCTGAAATACTCAGCCCCAAAGCCCAAGGTTAGCTCAAGTTTATCCCAAGTGGGAGCCTGGGGGCCACCAGACCCACTGGGCCCATAAGTGGAGTCTCCGCTGAGGTGCACACTGCTCACCCCTAGTCCTGGGGTTGGCAGCTCTCAGCATTCACCAAGATCAGTTGTACTGGCTGGAATTATGCCAGGATACAAGTGGCCAGACAGAAGATTAATGTACAAAACTCAGTAACATTTCTATACACAAGTAATGACCTAAATGAGAAAACCAAGGAAAAAAATTCCATTCAAAATAGCAACTAAAAGTATCAAGTATCTAGGAATAATTTTAACCAGAGATGTAAAGGACGTGTACACAGAAAACTACAAAACATTGTTAAAAGAAATCAGAGAAGATCTGAATAGGTGGAAAGACACTTCCTACTCATGCGTAGGATGGTTAAATGTAATTAAGAAGTCAATTCTACCCCAAATGATCGACAGACTCAATACAATACCAATCAAAATTACAACAATGTACTTTGATGACTTGGAAAAGCCAGTTATCAAATTTATGTGGAAGGGAAAGAGGCCTCAAATAGCTAAAAAGTGTCCTTAAAAAAAAAGAGCAAAGTGGGAGGAATAATATTTCCTGACTTTAAAGCTTATTATAAAGCCACAGTGGTCAAAACAGCATGGTATAGGTATAGCGATAGAAATATTGACCAGTGGAATCAAATTGAGAGTGCAGAGATAGACACCAAATTGATGGTCAATTTATCTACGACAAGACCTCCAAGTCCACTGAACTGGGACGTAGTCTTTTCAATAAATGGGCACGGGAGAACTGGATATCAATAGCCAAAAGAATGAAAGAGGATCTCTACCATATACCCTATACAAAAATTATCTCAAAGTAGATGAAAGACCTAAATATAAAAAACACTACCATAAAACTCCTAGAAGAAAATATAGAACAAACATCTTCAAGACTTAGTAATAGGAGGTAGCTTCTTAAACTTTACACCTAAAGCACAAACAATGAAAGAAAAAACAGATAAATGGAACTCCTCAAAATCTAAAGTTTCTGTGTCTCAAAGGACTTTGTTAAAAAGGTGAAGAGATAGCCAACTCAATGGGAGAAAATACTTGGCAACCACATCTCGGACAAAGGTTTGATATCCTTTGTACGTAAATAAATCATACAACTCAACAATAAAAGAACAAACAACCCAATTATAAATTGGATAAGGGATATGATAAACATTTTTCCAAAGAGCAAATTCAGATGGCTAGAAAATACATGAAGAGATGCTCATTTTCATTTGCTATAAGGAAAATGCAGAGCAAGACTACAATGAGATGCCACCTCATAACTGTAAGAATGGTTGCTAGTCAACAAATAGGAAACCACAAATGTTGGAGAGGACGTGAAAATTTTGGACACTCATTCATTGTTGGTGGAAATATATAATGGTACAGCCACTGTGGAAGACGATTTGGCAGTTCCTCAGAAAACTGAATATCGAGTTGCCCTATGACCTGGCAATACCAATACTGGGTATATACCCAGAAGAGCTGAGAGCAGTGACACAGACAGACATTTGCACACTGATGTTCATAGTGGCACTATTCACAATCACCAAAAGACAGAAACAATTCAAGTGCCCATCAACAGACAAGTGGATAAACAAAATGGGGTATAAACATACAATAGAATATTATGCACCAGTAGGATGAAATTAGGTCCTGAAGCATATGACAATATAGGTAAATCTTGAGGACATAATGCTGAGTGAAATAAGCCAACACGAAAGGATAGATATTGTATAATTTAGCTATTATGACTGGTAAATGTGAACTCAGAGGCTTACAATGTAAAATATAGGGGATTTAGAGTTACACAGAAGCTAGAGATGGGTGAACGAATACCCAATAAGGTTGAACTTAAATGTAACAGAATGGATAGAAGTGAAAGTATTTCATTAATGGGTCTATAAGTCATATTGCCATATTGAAGGCGAATAAGATTGAAAGGGGTTGTACAGAGTCATGTATCACATTAACTAACTCCACAATTATAAATTAGTTCTTACATGAGCTACTTCAAAAGTTTGATCTTGTACAGAGTCAACAATAGAGAGGTATAGGGGAAAAACTAATATTTCATGCTATGGCTTATGGTTAAAAGGAAGACATCAACAGTACTTCAGTAATACCAGGGGTAAATAATTGGTCGGGAGGGACAAGTGATAAGAGGAGGTCTAGATTTGATATTTGGGGAGGCTCTTCGGACCAATGAAATGAAATGAGGCTCTTTGGACCAATGAAAAATGTCTAAAATTGAGAGTGCTGAAGACTGTACAACCAAATGAGGGCACTGTAAGACATGGATTGTGTAATTTGGCATTACTAACGATGCCCAATATATAGAGGGGGCAAAGGGGTACAATGACTGAGAAACAGAATGGTGAACTGTGATATATAATGCATGATAGAATATTGTGTGGCTTCAAAAAGGAATGAAGTCATGAGGCATGCAGTGAAGCGAATGAACCTTGGAGACATTGTGTTGTGTAAAATAAGCCAGAAACTAAAGAACAAATATGGTATGGTCGCTTTTAGAAAATACTTATAAGAAATAAGAAAATCAGAGCCTAGATTGTAAATAGTCACACTTGGTCCAAAGTTGTAAATTGTAAATTACTAAATTCTGAGATGCTGTGCTATATGTATATCAGCTGGTATTTCCCTGGAACTGTGGGTACTTCTATGACACATAAGACTCAGAGCTGGAATCTTGCAGCTCTCAAAGTCAGCATTCCCACATACAACAACAGTTAAAGTAACCAAAAAAGAGGTCAGGCTTCAATTAGAGATAAAAATGAAGCCAACTTGGTTGGGACTAAGCTAAATCAGGATACAGGGCAAAGGATGATAGTGTATGTACTCTAGAGCTTCACTTACTGTATGAGACCAAAGTTTTATTGTGTCTAGAACCTAAATTTTCTGTAACATACAACCTACACAACTTACCTGGGTAGCTAATTAAAACAACCCAAATGCATGGGGCACAGAACAGGAACAAGACTTTGTAATTCTGTATACTTAATGTCATACCTGGATACATCACAGACTGTGCTGGTCAGATAATTTAAAAGAATTGGTAGAGTCCCTTGAGGGACTGGATAAAAAAATATGGAACTACTAAATTTTCCCATCTGGAAAACACCTGGTACTCTATCAAACATTAGGGACTTCCAAGAAAATAGGCCAAGCATTTGATTTTCAGATTTGCCCTTACAAAACTTATTTTTGTAGTGAAGAAGCTAAGACTACCTATAATTATGTCTAAGTGTTCCTTCTAGGAAATCTCTTTTGTGGCTCAAATGTGGCCTCTCTATCTCTCTCAACCCAACTCTTAAGGAAAATCATTACCCTCTGCTCATTCAGGGGTGAAAGTCTCCCTGACAACAAAGGACATGACTCCCAGGGATGAGCCTGGCCCTGGCACAATTGGATTGACAATGCCTTCCAAACCAAAAAGGGGGAAAGAAATGTAACAAAATAAGGTATCAGTTGCTAACAGAGTTCACATGGAGTCATGAGGCTTTTCTGGAGGCTACCCTTATGTATGCTTAAACTAGATATTGCTAATTGCTACGGTTTGCAAACCCCTACCAACATCATTCCTGTTAACCCAAAAGAACACCCAGGGTTCTACCTGAGATTCTACAAAACTTTCATGCGCTAAGTTTACTTTTCAAAAACCTAAAGCCTTCAGATGGTTCCTAGGTCAGATAAGTCCTGAAACCCAGCGGTGCAAGTCTCTCCAGGAACATCAATCAGTTCCATCCCCCTATCCCATACTGTTGACATCCCTTTTCAAGATGAAAGAGTAAGAATGGGCATAGCCCAAATATCCCTAAAGTTCCAGAGAAGGATCAAAGGAGAAGGAGGAGTTATAACAAAGAAGTTAGGATTTAACAAATGACCATGACTACTGAATCATTATATTGATATTTCTGTTTAGTCTCCAGTGTCTTGGAACAGCTAGAAGGAAAAACCTGAAACCCATACCAAACTTTGAAATCTGTTCTATAACTACTTGTTAAAATATACTTTAAAATTTATTGCTATTTTTGCATAGATTTTATATCTCACAATAAAAACAAGTTAGAATGACGCTTGCCCAAATATCCCTAAAGAGTGTATTTCTGTATCATTATATTGATATTTCTTTTTAAAATATCTAAAAAAAGAAATATCTAAAATAAACTATCTTTGTCTTAGATAGCTAGAAGAAAACACCTGAAATGGTGGAATTGTAAACCGTACCATACTTTGAAATTTGTTCTAAAACTACTTGTTAAAATGTACTTTGAAATTTATACTTTTTTGTATATATGTTATATTTCACAACAAAAAATGCTTTAAGAAATGAAAAAAAAATTATACCACAATATCCAGGGCAAGAATCAGATGTAAAAGAGCGGATGAAATCTGGTCAGTTAAACATGGCAATTCTAAAGGTCTAGAATAAGTTCAACAAAGTGTCAAAGAAGAGCCTTAACACAAAGGCAGTCAACAATAAAACCCCAGACAACGGAGAAAAACTAACATTCAGAGTAAACTTTTCAAGATAATCAGATACCTAGACATCAGCAAAAAATTACAAGTCATAATAAAAAACAGGAAGATATAGCCCAGTCAAAGAAAAACTAAAACTTCAGAAGAGACATAGAATTTGGAACAACTAATCAAAGATGTTCAAGGAAATCTCCTAAATCAATTCAAGGGGATAACGAAAGATATGGCTAAAGAGATAAAGTATGTTGAGAAGACACTGGGTGAAGATGAAGAAGAATTTGAAAGTATGTAAAGAAACATAACAGAGCTTATGGGAATGAAAGGCACAATAGAAGAGATTGAAAATACACTAGAAGCATACAATAACAGATACAAACAGGCAGAAGAAAGAATTAGCAAAAATAGAAGAGAGAACAATCAAAATCTCACATACAGAAGAATAAGTAGAGAAAGGAATAGAAAAAATTGAGCAAGGTCTCAAGGAATTGAATGACAGCATGAAGCACACAGACATACTTATCATGAGTGACCCAGAAGGAGAAGAGAAGGGAAAAGGGACAGAAAGAATATTTGAGGAAATAATGGCCCCCAATTTCCTAATTCTTTTGAAAGACATAAATATATATATACAAGAAGTGCAACATACTCCAAACAGAATAAATCCTAATAGACCTACTCCAATAAACATACTAATCAGATTGCCAAATGCCAAAGAATCCTGAACGCAGCAACAGTGGGGGTAGCTATACAAATATTGGACAAAATAGACTTTAAATGCAAAACTGTTATAATAGACAAAGAAGGACACCATATATTCATAAAAGGGGTGTTCTAGTTTGCTAGCTGCTGGAATGCAATACACCAGAAACGGAATGGCTTTTAAAAAGGGGAATTTAATAAGTTGCTAGTTTACAGTTTCAAGGCTGAAAAAATGTCCCAATTAAAACAAGCCTATAGAAATGTCCAATCTAAGGCATCCAGGGAAAGATATCTTGGTTCAAGAAGGCCAATGAAGTTCAGCACATGGCGAACACAATCAGGGCTTCTCTCTCAGCTGGAAGGCCCATGGGAGCACAGCATCATCTGCTAGCTTTCTCTGCTGGCTTCCAGTTTCATGAAGCTCCCCAGGAGGTGTTTTCCTTCTTCATCTCTAAAGGCTCATGGACTCTCTGCTTCATGGTGCTGCAGCATTCTCTGCTCTCTCCGAATCTCTCATTCTCCAAAATGTTTCCTCTTTTATAGGACTCCAGTAAACCAATCAAGACCCACCCAAATGGGTGGAGACACGTCGTCACCTAATCCAGTTTAACAACCACTCTTGATTAAATGATATCTCCAGGGAGATGATCTGATTACAGTTTCAAATATACAGTATTGAATAGGGATTATTCTGCCTTTACAAAATAGGATTTTGATTAAAACATGGCTTTTCTAGGGGACATACATCCTTTCAAACCAGCACAAGGGGAAATCTGACAAGAAGAAATAGCAACCATAAATATTTGTGCACCTAACCAGGATGCCACAAAATGTGTGAGGCAAATAGTGACAAACCTGAATGAAGTAATACATGTCTCTACGATAATAGTTGGAGACTTCAATACACGGCTCTCATCAATAGATAGAACATCTAGACAGAGGAGCAATAAGGAAAAAGAGAACTTGAATGATGTGATAATTGAGGTAGACCTGTGGACATATATAGAACACTGCACACTAAAACAGCAGTATATATATTTTTCTCAGGTGCTCATGCATCATTCTTCAGGATCATACGTTGATTCATAAAACAAGTCTCAATACATTTTAAAAGATTGAAATTTTAGAGAGCATTTTCTCTGGCCATAATGGAGTGAAGCTGGAAATCAATAACAGGTGGAGAACTGGAAAATTCACAAATATATGGAGATTAAAGAACATTCTCTTAAAGAAAAAAAATGCAAGAGAAATCAGTAAATATCTCAAGACAAATGAAAATGAGAACAACATATCAAAACTTATGGGAGGCAGTGAAGGCAGTGCTGAAAGGAAAATTTATAGCCTAAATGTCTACATTAAAAAATAATTAAAAAAAATAATTAAGAAGGGTGGTGCAATGGTGGCTCAGTGGCAAGGATTCTCGCCTGCTGAGCTGGAGACCAGGTTTGATTCCTGGAGCCTGCCCATGCCCCCCCCCGCCCCCCCAAAATAATTAAGAGCTAAAATCAAAGACCTAACTGCACACCTGAAGAACTA
Organism: Tamandua tetradactyla; assembly: GCF_023851605.1. Classification (NCBI taxonomy): domain Eukaryota; kingdom Metazoa; phylum Chordata; class Mammalia; order Pilosa; family Myrmecophagidae; genus Tamandua; species Tamandua tetradactyla. Next base: position 7,680,808 of record NC_135333.1, read on the forward strand.
GAAAAAGAACATCAAACTAATCCCAAAGTAGGCAGAAGAAAAGAAATAGTAGATATTAGAGAAGAATAAATGAAATTGAGAATAAAAAATTAAAAAACAATAGAGAATAAACAAAAACAAACATTGGTTGTTTAAAGGATCAATAAAACCGACAAACCCTTAGCTAAACTGAAAAAAAATCAGAAGTGTAAATAAATCAATCAATCAGAAATGAGAGGGATACATTACTACTGATCCCACAGAAATGAAAAATTTCATGAGTGTATACTATAAACAACTGTATCCCAACAAATTAGAAAATGTAGGTGAAATAAACAAGTTCCTAGAAACTCACGAAAAATCAACAATGACCCTATCAACAGACCAATTACAAGCAAAGAGATCGAATCAGTCATAAAAAAAGTATCCCAGCAAAGAGAAGCCCAGGAATGACTGGAAGGATTCTACTAATCATTCCGAGAAGAATTAATATCAATCCTGCTTAAACTCTTCCAAAAAACTGAAGAGGAGGGAACACTAACTCATTCTATGAGGCCAACATCACCCTAATACCACCAGATAAAGATACTACAAGAAAAGGAAATTACCAGTTCCTCTAATGAATAAAGATGCAAAAATCCTCAACAAATACTTGCAAACAGAATCCAACAGTATATTACATGACTTATAACCATGATCAAGTGGGTTTAATTCCAGGAATGCAAGGGTGGTTCAACACAAGAATATCAATTACTGTAATACACCATATTAACAAATTGAAGTGGGAAAAACCACATGATTATCTTGATTGATGCAGAAAAGGGTAGTTGACAAAATACAGCATTTTTACTTGGTAAACACTTCAAAACATAGGAATCAAAGGAAACTTCCTCAACCTGATAAAAAGGAGATATGAAAAACCCACAGCTAACATCGTACTCAATGGTGAAAGGCAAAGCTTTCCTTCTAAGATCTTTAACAAGACAAGGGTTCCACTGTCACTACTGTTATTCAACATTGTATTGGAAATTCTAGCCAGTGCAGTTAGGCAGGGAAAATAAATAAAAGGCATCCAAATTGGAAAGGAAGAAGTAATAGTTTTACTATTGCCAAATGACATGATTCTATACCGAAAAAGTTCCAGAAAATCGACAATAAGGCTACTAAAGCTAATAAAAGATTTCAGCAAAGTGGCAGGATATAAGACCAACATGTGGTACTCAGCAGTGTTTCTATATACTAGTAATGGGCAATCTGAGGAGGAAATAAAGAAAAAATTCCATTTACAATAACAACTAAAAGAATCAAATATCTAGGAATAAATCTAATGAAGGATGTGAAGGAATTACACACAGGAAATTATAAAACATTGCTAAAAGAAACCAAAGATGACCTAAATATATGGAAGGACATTCCATGTTCATGGATTGGAAGACTAAATATCATTAAGATGCCAATTCTACCCAAATTGGTTTACAGGTTAAATGCCATCCCAATCAGTATTCCAACAGCCTACTTTACAGAAATGGAAAAGCCAATTGTCAAATTTATTTTGAAGGGTAAGGGCCTCTGTATAACCAAAAACATCTTGAAAAAGAAGAACAAAGTTGGAGGACTCAAACTTTAAGGCATATTACAAAGCTACAGTGGTCAAATCAGTATGGTACTGGCATAAAGATAAATATATTGACCAATGGAATCACATTGAGAGTTCAGAAATAGCCCTTCACCCCTTTGGCTAATTGTTATTTGATAATACTGCCAAGTCCTCTTCTGCTGGTTTGAAGATGTTATGTACCCCAGAAGGTCATATGTTCTTTTAATCCATCCCTGTGGGGGCAAGCCTATTGTGAGTGGACCTTTTTTTTTTTTTAAAGGAAGGAAAGACAGAGAAGGAAGGAAGGATGGAAGGAAGAAAGGGAAACATTTTTAAACATTTTCTTGTTTTATTATATTTTGTTTGTTTGTTTGTTTTTTACATGGGCTGGGGCCGGGAATCGAACCGGGGTCCTCCGGCACGGCAGGCAAGCACTCCTGCCCGCTGAGCCACCGCGGCCCGCCCTGTGAGTGGACCTTTTGATGAGCTTGTCTCGATTGAGGTGTCCCCCAGCCCATTCAAGGTGGGTCCTAGTTCTTTACTGGAGTTCTTTATGAGCGGCATAAAGACAGAAAAGGCAAGGGAGCTTGGAGAGAGAAAAATACCCAGAGAAGCAAGAAGGACCCACAGGAGCTGAGAGAAAGAGTCACAAGAGCTGAGAGAAAGAGTCACTGAAGCCAGAATCAGAAGGCACCAAAGCCCAGGAGAGAAGGAATAGCATATGCCAGCCATGTGCCTTCTCATGTAACGGAGGAACCCTCAATGCCAGTAACTTTTCTTCAGAGAAGGTTTCTTCCTCTTGATGCCTTACTTTAGACATTTTTCATGGCCTTAGAACTGTTAATTTATAAATTAATAAATCCCCATTTCTTGTAAATTACAGTCCAGCAGCTTTAGCAAACCAAAACACCATTCAACTAGGACAGAATATTCTCTTCAACAAATTGTTCTGGGATAACTGGATATCCATATGCAAAAGAATGGAGTAGGACCCCTATCTCAAACCATATTTAAAAATTAACTCAAAATGGATCAATGACTTATATATAAGAGCCAGGACTGTAAAACTGCTGGAAAAATGTATAAGGAAGCATCATCAAGAGAATGTATGAGACAAAGGTTTCTTAGATTTGACACTGAAAGCATAAGACAAAAAATTTAAAAAATAGATAAATGGGAACTCGTCAAAACTAAAAACTTTTGTGCATCAAAGGACTCTGTCAAGAAAGTGAAAATATTTGCAAACTACATATCTGTAAGGGTTTAATATCCACAATATATAAAGAAATCCTACAACTCAACAATAAAAAGACAACTCAATTTTTTTAAATGAGCAAAAGACATGAATAGATACTTTTCTAAAGTGGAAATATAAATGGCTAAAGAGCACATGAAAGATGCTCAACATCACTAACTATTAAGGAAATGCAAATCAAAACCACAATGAAATATAATTTCTTACCTACTAGAATGGCCACTACTAAATAAATAGAAAAACACAAGTGTTAGAGGGAATATGGGGAAATAGGAACACTCATTCACTGTTGGTGAGGACATAAAATGGTTCAGCTCTCGTAGAAGACAGTTTGGGAATTCCTCAGAAAGTTAACTATAGAATTGCCATATAACATGGCAATCCGACTGCTAGGTATATACCCTGAAGAACCGAGGGCAGGGACTTGAACATATATTTGTATACCAACATTTATAGCAGCACTAGTCAAAATTAAAAAAGGATGGAAGCAATCCAAGTATCCATCAACCAAGGAATGGATAAACAAAGGAAGTATATACCTACGATGGAGTATTATTCAGTCATACAAAAGATTGAAGTAATGATGCGTGTAAAAATCTGAGTTAACCTTAAAGACATTATACTGAATGAAATAAGCCAGACATGAAAGGACAAATATTTATGATCTCACTGATATAAACTACCTATAATAACTCATAGACTTAGAATCTAGAATATAGGTTACCAAGGGATAGATTGGAGGTAGAGAATGGGAAGTTGATGCCTAATTTTTATACAGTTTTTATTTAGATTGATTGTAAAGGTTTGGAAATGGATGATGGTGATGGTAGCACATTATTGGGAGTGTAATTAACAGCACTGAATTTTGTATGTGAATGTGATTGAAGGGGGAGGTTTTGGGTTCAGTGTGTTACTAGAATGAAAGCTAGAAAATAAAACATGGAACTTTATAACATAGTGAACTTTGCTGTAGATGATGGACTGTGGTTAATATTACAAGTATAAGAATATCCTTTCATGTATTTTAACAAATATATGATGCTAATACAAGGTATCAATAAAAGGGAAGTATAAGGAAAAAATGCACCTAATATAAACTATGGACTGTAGTGCTATTTTTTTTTATTAATTAACGGAAAAAAAGAAATTAACCCAACATTTAGAAATCATACCATTCTACATATGCAATCAGTAATTCTTAACATCATCACATAGATGCATGATCATCGTTTCTTAGTATATTTGCATCGGTTTAGAAGAACTAGCAACACAACAGAAAAAGATATAGAATGTTAATATAGACAAAAAATAAAAATAATAATAATAGTAAAAAAAAAAGACAAACAAACAACCAGACAGACAAAACAAAACAAAACAAAACAAAAACCTATAGCTCAGATGCAGCTTCATTCAGTGTTTTAACATGATTACTTTACAATTGGGTATTATTGTGCTGTCCATTTTTGAGTTTTTGTATCTAGTCCTGTTGCACAGTCTGTATCCCTTCAGCTCCAATTACCCATTATCTTACCCTGTTTCTACCTCCTGCTGGACTCTGTTACCAATGACATATTCCAAGTTTATTCTTGAATGTCGGTTCACATCAGTGGGATCATACAGTATTTGTCCTTTAGTTTTTGGCTAGACTCACTCAGCATAATGTTCTCTAGGTCCATCCATGTTAATACATGCTTCATAAGTTTATCCTGTCTTAAAGCTGCATAATATTCCATCGTATGTATATACCACAGTTTGTTTAGCCACTCGTCTGTTGATGGACATTTTGGCTGTTTCCATCTCTTTGCAATTGTAAATAACGCTGCTATAAACATTGGTGTGCAAATGTCCGTTTGTGTCTTTGCCCTTAAGTCCTTTGAGTAGATACCCAGCAATGGTATTGCTGGGTCGTATGGCAATTCTATATTCAGCTTTTTGAGGAACCGCCAAACTGCCTTCCACAGTGGTTGCACCATTTCACATTCCCACCAACAGTGGATAAGCGTGCCTCTTTCTCTGCATCCTCTCCAGCACTTGTCATTTTCTGCTTTGTTGATAATGGCCATTCTGGTGGGTGTGAGATGATATCTCATTGTGGTTTTGATTTGCATTTCTCTAATGGCCGGGGACATTGAGCATCTCTTCATGTGCCTTTTGGCCATTTGTATTTCCTCTTCTGATAGGTGTCTGTTCAAGTCTTTTTCCCATTTTGTAATTGGGTTGGCTGTCTTTTTGTTGTTGAGTTGAACAATCTCTTTATAAATTCTGGATACTAGACCTTTATCTGATATGTCATTTCCAAATATTGTCTCCCATTGTGTAGGCTGTCTTTCTACTTTCTTGATGAAGTTCTTTGATGCACAAAAGTGTTTAATTTTGAGGAGCTCCCATTTATTTATTTCCTTCTTCAGTGTTCTTGCTTTAGGTTTAAGGTCCATAAAACCGCCTCCAGTTGTAAGATCCATAAGATATCTCCCAACATTTTCCTCTAACTGTTTTATGGTCTTAGACCTAATGTTTAGATCTTTGATCCATTTTGAGTTAAGTTCTGTATAGGGTGTGAGAGATGGGTCTTCTTTCATTCTTTCGCATATGGATATCCAGTTCTCTAGGCACCATTTATTGAAGAGACTGTTCTGTCCCAGGTGAGTTGGCTTGACTGCCTTATCAAAGATCAAATGTCCATAGATGAGAGGGTCTATATCTGAGCACTCTATTCGATTCCATTGGTCGATATATCTATCTTTATGCCAATACCATGCTGTTTTGACCACTGTGGCTTCATAATATGCCTTAAAGTCAGGCAGCGCGAGACCTCCAGCTTCGTTTTTTTTCCTCAAGATGTTTTTAGCAATTCGGGGCACCCTGCCCTTCCAGATAAATTTGCTTATTGGTTTTTCTATTTCTGAAAAATAAGTTGTTGGGATTTTGATTGGTATTGCATTGAATCTGTAAATCAATTTAGGTAGGATTGACATCTTAACTATATTTAGTCTTCCAATCCATGAACACGGTATGCCCTTCCATCTATTTAGGTCTTCTGTGATTTCTTTTAGCAGTTTTTTGTAGTTTTCTTTATATAAGTTTTTTGTCTCTTTAGTTAAATTTATTCCTAGGTATTTTATTCTTTTAGTTGCAATTGTAAATGGGATTCGTTTCTTGATTTCCCCCTCCGCTTGTTCATTACTAGTGTATAGAAATGCTACAGATTTTTGAATGTTGATCTTGTAACCTGCTACTTTGCTGTACTCATTTATTAGGTCTAGTAGTTTTGTTGTGGATTTTTCTGGGTTTTCGACGTATAGTATCATATCGTCTGCAAACAGTGATAGTTTTACTTCTTCCTTTCCAATTTTGATGCCTTGTATTTCTTTTTCTTGTCTAATTGCTCTGGCTAGAACCTCCAACACAATGTTGAATAATAGTGGTGATAGTGGACATCCTTGTCTTGTTCCTGATCTTAGGGGGAAAGTTTTCAATTTTTCCCCATTGAGGATGATATTAGCTGTGGGTTTTTCATATATTCCCTCTATCATTTTAAGGAAGTTCCCTTGTATTCCTATCTTTTGAAGTGTTTTCAACAGGAAAGGATGTTGAATCTTGTCAAATGCCTTCTCTGCATCAATTGAGATGATCATGTGATTTTTCTGCTTTGATTTGTTGATATGGTGTATTACATTAATTGATTTTCTTATGTTGAATCATCCTTGCATACCTGGGATGAATCCTACTTGGTCATGATGTGTAATTCTTTTAATGTGTTGTTGGATACGATTTGCTAGAATTTTATTGAGGATTTTTGCATTGTAGTGCTATTTTAATATTCTTCCATCAGTTGTAACAAAGGTAGCATGCTAATGCAAAGTGTCAATAATATGAAAGTGTATGGGAAAGCTGTTTTTTTTTATATGATTTGTCTGTAAAACTAAAACTCTTCTAATTAATTCTACCAAACAGCTGAATCAGAATAAGTCCTAATCCTGTGCTGAAAGCCTTCTAGGGAAGGTCACAGAAAGAGAGAAACATGCATAGGGCATCCAGAAGCTGGAAGTCGATGGAACCAAGAAGACAGGAGAGGCTGCCATCTGCAGCCATTGTGACAGAAAATCCAAGGATCAAGGATCACCAGCAGCCAGCCCCAGAATGCCACAGTCTTCTAGGAGAAGGTATTGCCTTGATGACACTTTGATTTTATATTTCTTCCAGCCTCAAATTTGTGAGCCAATAATTTCCCATTGTTTAAGCCAAACCATTTCAATGGTATTTGCTTTTAGAAGCCAGGAAACTAAAATAATTAGCAAATCAAATACAGCAATACATGAACAGGATGGTGTATACAGTATATTCAGAGACAGTGTGAATATATATGTAGAAAATTTTTAACAACTAAGAAAAACTATAGATCATGGTTAAATGGGTTTATTCCACAATTCAAGTATAATTTTAAAAGTAATAAATAAAATTTACCATTAACAGAATAATGAATAAAAGTCAAACAATCATCTCAATAGATGCTGTTCTAGTTTGCTAGCTGCCGGAATGCAATATACCAAAAACGGAATGGCTTTTTAAAAGGGAAATTTAATAAGTTGCTAGTTTACAGTTCTAAGGCTGAGAAAATGTCCCAATTACAACAAGTCTATAGAAATGTCCAATCACAGACATCCAGGGAAAGATACCTTGATTCAAGAAGGCCGATGAAGTTTAGGATTTCTCTCTCAAGTGAGAAGGCACATGGTGAACACAGTTAGGGCTTCTCTCTTGGCTGGAAGGGCACATGGTGAACACGGCATCATCTGCTAGCTTTCTCGCCTGGCTTCCTGTTTCATGAAGCTCCCCAGGAGGCGTCTTCCTTCTTCATCTCCAAAGGTCACTGGCTGGTGGACTCTCTGCTTCATGGTGCTGCAGGATTCTCTGCTCTCTCTGAGTCTCCCAGTCTCCAAAATGTTTCCTCTTTTATAGGACTTCAGAAACTAATCAAGACCCACTCAAATGGGTGGAGATATGTCATCCCCTAATCCAGTTTAACAATCATTCTTAACTAAATCACATCAACTAGGGAGATGATCTCATTACAGTTTCAAATATACAGTATTGAATAGGGATTATTCTACCTTTATGAAATGGGATTTATATCAAAACATGGCTTTTCTTAGGGGGCATACTTCCTTTCAAACCAGCACAGATGCATAAAAAGTATTTGATGAAATTCAACAGCATTCATGATAAGAACCCTTAGCAATTTAGGAATGGAAGGGAACTTCTTTAATCTTATCATAGGTGTCTACAAAAAACCTCCAGCCAACATCACAGTCAGTGGATACCAACTGAATGCTTTCCTCCTGAATTCAAGAACAAGACAAAGATGTCTAATATCACCATTTCTAGTCAACAACATATAAGCCCCAGCCAGTGCAACAAAGGAAGCAAAGAACTATAAGTTGTCAGGATCAGAAAGGAAGAAACAAGATATTCACCATTCACAGGCAGTGTCATTACTTATATGGGGAAAATTTTAAATTTATAGAAAAAGTATTAATAGGTGAATTTTGAAAGATCACTGCATACAAGAGCAATAGACAGACAATAAAAACTTTAAAATATACCATTTATATTAGAATCCAGAAAAATCACACCCTGAAGAATAAACCTAACAAAAGTTGTGCAGGACCTAACCACTGAAAACAACAAAGGATTATTGAGGGGGTATTAAAAAGTCCCTAAGTAATTAGACAGATAGTCCATGTTTGTAGATCAGAAAACTCAATATTTGCCAATTTTCTAAAAATTGATTTATATATTCAGTATAATTTCAATAAAAATTTCTGCAGGCATATATATGTGGAAAATTGAAAATGGATTCTAAAATGAATATGGAAGTGCAAAAACTAAAAAAAGTCAAGCTAATTTTAAAGAAGAATAGAGCTGGAGGACTTACATTATTAAATATAAAATTATTATGAAGATATAGTAATTTAGACAGTGTGTATTGCCAGGAGAGGCAGATAGGCCAGTAGAGTAGAGTAAAGAGTCAGAAATAGTTCTACATGTCTATGGTCACTTGATTTATAAGAAACGTGATACTGCAGTACATTGAGGTATGGGTGGTTTCTATACATGGTGCCAGGTCAATGGGATACACCTATTAAAAAAAGAAACTTAACCTTATCTCATAAAGCAATTCCACACCCATTGCAGATTTAAACATGGAAGGTAAAAGAAAACTTTTAAAGAAAACATAGGAGAATATCTTCATAACCATGAGTAGGCAAAGGAAAAAATGCCCTAACCATAAACAAACAAAAATTAATAAATTAGGCCATGTTAAAAATAAATACTCTTATTCATCAGAGCTCATAATTGGGAGGTTGAAATGTAAGCTACAATATTGGAGAAGATATTTGCAATATATATACCAGAAAATGATTAGTATTCAGATTGTATAAAGGTCTCCTGGAAATAAATGGGGGGAGGGGAGAAAGGAGACAACCCAACAAACAAAATGAGCAAAAGACTTAAACATATATTTCACAAAAAAGGGCATCCCAAGGGCCAACCGACATATAAAGTTGTGTTTAACCTAATAATCATCAGGGAACAAAATAAACCCTAACGTAATCATTTTACATACATTTTCCTCCAAAAGGCTAAATTTAAAATGAGCAATAATACCAAGTGTTGGAGAGGATGTAGAGCAACTGAACTTTCATATGTTTAATGGGAGCATAAATTATTACAAACACTTTGGAGAACTGTTTGAAACTATCTTCAGAAGATGAACATATACATACACTGTAACTCAACAATTTTACTTCTACTTATATGCACAGCAGAAATATGTGTGTACGTTCACCAAAAGACACATACAGGAATGTTCATGGCAGCTCTATTCATAATGTAAACTTCTTAGTGAAGGTGTGTCAACTTGACCAGATAACGGTGCCCAGTTGTCTGGTCGAGCAAGTACTAGCCTAAACATTACTATGAAGACATTTCACAGAACTTAAATAATCAGTAAGTTGATTGCTAGATGTAATCTATGACTGATAATATCTATAATCAACTAAGGAGAGTGTCTTCATCAATGAGACATTAGTCAATCAGTTGATAATTTTAAAAATGAGAAGTCAGAAGAGAGAATTTTCATCTCCACTTCAGCCAGCCAGCCTCTCCTGGGGAATTCATCAAAGACCTTCATCAGAGTGCCAGCTTACAGCCTGCCCTTTGGAATTTGAACTTGTTTATCCCCACAGTTTCATGAGACACTTTTAAAAACAGTAAAATAATGGGCAAAAGACTTGAGCAGACACTTCACAAAAGAAGATACAAAATTGGTCAATGAAAATGTGCACATCATTTGTTATCCAAGACATACAAATTAAGACTATTTTGAGATACAGTTTCATACCCACCACAATCATTAAAATTTAAGAGGCTGGTGACATCAAATGGCGGCAAGTATGTGGAACATCTAGAACTCTCATACTTTGCTTGTGGGTGTGTAGATTGGTGCAACCATTTTGGAAAACTATTTGGCTGTTTCTTATAAAGCTGAAGATACATAAACCCTATGACCCAGGAATCCCAATTCCACTATTAGATATTTACCTAAAGAAATAAAAATGTATCCTTCAAACGACTTGTACATGAATGTTGAGAGTGGCTTGATTCATAATAACCAAAACCTGGGGAGAAAACCTAAATGGCTATCAACAGGAAAATTGGTAAACAAATTGCGAAATATTCATACAATGGAATACTATTTAGCATAAAAAAGAATGAATTACTGATATATACACAAAAACATGACTATATGTCAAAAACATTTTGTTGAGCAAAAGAACCCAGACACAAAGGAATGTATTGTTTTCTGATTCCATTTATATGAAGCACAAGAATAAGTAGAAGTAATCTATGGTGATAGAATTCAGAGTAGTGGTTCCCTGTAGGGGCTGAGAATTAACTGAAAAAGGGAGGGCTCAAGGGAAATTTCTTGGAAAACAGAAATGTTCTATATTTTTTGGTTAGGATAATGATTCTATGAAGTAAATATCCATCAAAACTCAATGAGTTGTACATTGTATGAAAAGTTACCTCAGAGGATAAAATAACTTTAATGAATATTGAACTCTAGTTAGTAGGTTTGCTTCTTGCAGTTGTTGGGGAAGCAATTTTAAAGCTACTTTTATTTATAGAGTTCTCATTATTAAAGTAGTTACAAATATGGAAAGGAGGAAAACCAGAGTAGATACTATCGTATTGGATCTGATTTGGAGGTATCGGTATGAACTCATGATATAGTATATGTGTGTACACTTATCTGTGTGTATATACTTATAGATATATAGAAATGTATGGGGCATATGTATATGTACATACATACACATATTTCATAGCTCTGTCCTCTAAGAAGGCCTGGAAGCAGTAGCTTATAGTGGTCATGAACACACCTAATATCCAGATCTTGATTTCTTAATTCCATTATCTTCCAAAAGGAATCAGTGTTTGTGTAATGATGGCTGATTCCAGGACTGGAGAAAGGAAAGAACAAGATGAGCCTGGAACATCTTATTGTGCTCAAAGAATGATGGGGATATGTCAAGCAAGTGTACAGGGGTTATAGCTGGCCAAATTTGAAGTGAATTGGACATCAAAATAAATATGAAAATAAGAAATTATGACCCATTAAATAAAATATGAATCCATGAGTCCTTACTAATTTAAATAATTGAATAAAGAAATAGGTGAGGAGAAAAGACAGCTCTTCCTTTCAGTAGAATACCAATTAATAAATAGAGGGAATGGTGAAGTTTGAAAATCATCAATGGAATCTAAAACTAGAGACTGAAAATTAAAAAAAAAAAATTTACATAGTCTCAGAGCATCACCCCACCAGTTACATATACGTTTCATACGGGAAAATAGTTTCTTTATAGCTGAGAAACCTTGTAGACACCAGCTGATCAAGGTTCAAAAAAATTATGTGTATTAATGGATAAATAGATATATAATGGAACAAACAAATTGTAAACAATTGTTGAATCTTGGTAAAAGATATATGAGAGTTCTTGGTACTGTTCTTGCCACTTTTCTGTCAGTATGAAATTATATCAAAATTAAAACATGAAAAGTATGTAGTAACTATATTATTCCACTTATATGAAGTTCAGAAACAGGCCAAATTAGTTTACACAGAAATTAAGATATTAAATACCTTAAGGGGTGGGTAATGATTGCAGTGGGCATAAGAAGTAAAATTTTATTTAAAATGAAAAATTAAGATCAATCTAAGTAGAAAGAAAAAGTCATCAAGAATTAAAAAGATGAAATAAAATTGTCTTGGTTCACAGATGCTGTGCTTGTGTACATAGAAAAGCTCACACATCCACAGATTTTTAGAAATGAAAAGAGAATTAAGCAACAACCTCTCATTATAAAAATAATAGAGAAATCAATTGCATATCTAAATACAAGTAGCATCTAAACTAACATATAAATCTAATTTTTAAACAATATCATTAATAACAGCAACATAGGGCAGGCCATGGTGGTTCAGCAGGCAGAATTCTCACCTGTCATGCTGGAGACCCGGGTTCAATTCCCAGTGTCTGCCCATGCAAAAAACAAAACAAAAACAAAAATAATAGCAACACAGTCTACAAAATACTTAGAAATAAATCTAAAAAGATATGTAAAATTAGTTTCCAGAAAATTACAAAATGTGATAGAAAAACATTAAATAAGGTGTAGCAAAATAAATGGAGAAATAGCCCATGTCAATAACCTAAGGTTGACAATCTTCTCAACTGATCCATAGACTAAATTCAACTTCAATAAAATCCCAACTGAAATTTTCTTATAGCCTGATGTGTTAGTCAGGGTTCCGTAGAGAAACAGAACCAATAGGAGAGATTGGTAAATATGAGATTTATAAAGATATCTCATGCAACTGTGGGAATGGAAGAGTCCAAAATCCATAGGGCAGGCTGTGAAGCTGGTGGCTCCAATGAAGGATCTGGATGAACTCCACAAAAGAGGTTTGCCAGCTAAAGAAACGGTGAAGAATTCTCTCTTCTTCCTTAACAGTCTTCAACTGATAGGTTTATCTCATTGCTGGGAACCACCCACCAAATATCCCCACAGCAATCATTAGGCCAGTGCTTGCCTGACCAGACAACTGGGCATCATCCCTTGGCCAAGTTGACACCAGAATGTAACCATCACACCTAAGCTGATATGAAAATTTTTATGGAAAGGAAAAAGGCCAAAAGTAATCAAGAATAAATGTTAAGAATTATAATACAAGATATTAAGGTTTATAAATAAAACTACAAAAATGAAAACTATGCTATTTGTGCAGGGATTAACATATTGGCCAATGGAATAGAATGAAGAACTCAGAAACAGATTCACATGTAAACAAAAGGTTGATCTATGACAGGGGTAGAATTTCTCATTCGTGGGGAGAAAAGAGAACACTTTCAGTACATGGGGTTGAAATAATTGTTTATCCATATTGTGTTGGTTAGGAGTATGTGCGCAAATTCTTTGGCATCCCCTTCAAAAGATGGAGCCTAATTCTCCTTCCCTTGACTTAGTAACTCACTTTTAATGAATGGGAAAAAAACAGTGAAGATGATGGTGTGCAACTTTGGAATTAGGTCATACTTTTTTCTCTTGCTCTCTATTGGATTGCTCACTCTGGGGAAAGTTCTGTCATGCCATGTGGGCACATAAGCAGCCTATGGAGAGGACTATGTGGCCAACAGTGATGGCCTGTATAGGAAACATATCTTTCATCCCCAGTCAAATATGCAGATGACCATATCTGCTGCTAACATCCTACTACAACCGTATCCAAGTCTCTGAGCCAGAGCTATCCAGCCTGAGTTATTGACCCACAGAAACTGCAAGATAATAAATGTTTATTTGGCCACCAATATTTGATAATTTGTCATGCAACAATACATAAATAATACACATATTAAAAATATGAAGAAGAGAAAATAGTTCTCTGATACCACACATTCAAAAAAAAAATAATTCTACATTGGTTATGTACTTAAATATTAAAATAAAAGCTTAAAACTTTTCGGAGAAAATGGAGCAGAGTATCTTTCTTACCTTGAGGTAGGAAAGGGTTGCATAACTCAGAAAAAGCACTAACTTTAAAACAACAAAAGATTGATATATTCCACTATCTATCTTCACAGTAAGGCCTTTTAGACATCAAAAGTCATTATAAAGTGAAATACAACAAACTAGAGAACATATTTGGAACACATCTGGCAAAATTTTTGTATCCAGAATATAGAAAGGCCCCCTACAAATCTACAAGAAGGCAAATGACCCAATAGAGAAATGGGTTACACATGAAGAGATGTTGCATAGAAAATGAAACATTTGGCTGATAAATATGTGGAAAATGCCCATCTTATTTTTAGAGCAATTAAAATTCAAATCACAGTAAAATCCAATTTCACACTAGATTGGAAAAAATTAAAAGTTCAACAGTATCAGGTGTTGTACAGGATGTAAAATCAATGAGAATGCTGATGGCAGGAGTGTTAACTGGCACGGCTGCACTGAGATGCGTACTCTATGGCCCACTTCCACAGATATACGTATATTCTTGAATATATGCATTGAGAGACGTGTAAAAGAAGGTCATAGTAGCAAAGTTTGTAGGCCCAAAACTGGAAAGTACACATATATCCATCAATAATAGACTGGATAAATAAATGATGGCATATACATGGTGTTGCAATATTACACAACTGTGAAAATACAAAAACATGGGTGAATCATAGAAATATAATGTTAAGAAAAATCAAGTTTCCAAAATACTCCATCAAGGATGACAACTTATTTACAAGAAACAGGGAAGAACAGATCAGTGCATTGCAACCATACTCATCAATTGACAATGGGTTAGGAGATTATGAGGTAATTAATGATGTGAGTATACTTAATCTTGTCTTTCATATTCTTGAATATACTAATCAAAGTTATTAGTATATAACTTTCTGATAATTTCATTACTTAGCTACCCGATCTGTTTCAGTTTTGTCTCTTTCTCTTGCCTTTCTTTCATATTGTATGTTCTTATATAACGGCCTGTTTGTTGTGTTTTTTTAAGGTTGAAAGGGATTTATTGTAAAGGGGGGAGAGGTAGAGGAGGGGGGCAGGGGGAAACGGTAAAGGAACACTTTCTTCAAGAGCCCGAAGAAAATGTCCACCTGCATTTTGATGTATTTCTCCTTTTATACTCTGAGGTTTGCCATCCCTTATTGGTATGGAATTCTGCATTTGGTGTCTCATCTGATTGCCTTTGGCTCGTATTTTTGCTTCCTTCATTTTGTGCTTGTTCTGACCTGTTTTCTCCTTATTGGTGGAGTTTGTGCTATAAGTTCTTCTTTGATGTGGCTTTCTGCCCTGGGCAACATTTGGCAAGAGGCTTCACAAGTTGTGGCAAGGAGGAGGGGGAAGGGAAAGGGTCACGACTCCGTGGACCATGTGTTTCAGCTGATGCTGCAGGAGGAGAGGGGGTTGGGGCCTGAGTTTTGTCCCCTGCGACCTGTCATTCCTGCCTTTTGCTTATTATAAAATTAAGGGAAGGAGGTGGGGTGTTTGTCATTTTTAACTGCTTCCTGCTGTAAGGGGCAGTGTTAGGGGACTTCAGGGAATGGAGGCAAGATTTTCGATGTGATGGTTGTCAGGGGCTGCTTCATCCAGTTCTTGCCTTGCAAGTCTTTGGTAACCTAGCACGTCATTCCTGAAAGAGCTTAAGAGTAATATATTATGAACTGTTTTTTGAATTAGCAAAGTCACTGTGCAGTGTAAGAACTGATTAACAAGCTTACAGAACAAGGGTGCACGGGCAAGTAAAATTGAAAAAAAAGAAAAGAAAGATAAGTGGCCCTATAAGGGGAAGTAGGTAGGGGAGCCAGAATGACATCCTATACCATGAAGACTCAGCATTGTGTTTTTGCAGCCTTACAGCCCAGTCTTTAAGTTTTTTTGCTCACCCAGGACTACTCCTGACTTATGGGCATAGATGCAGCATTCCTTGCTGAGGAATAGGCAGAGGCCACCCTTTTGGCTGTTGTAGGTTTAGCCTGTGCCTCTTTGCAGAATTACTGCCGTGAGTGAGTTAACTTGATTTTGTACATTAATTACAGTGGCAGAAAGTTTTTTCCTACTATCCTGGAGTTCTTTAGAGAGCATCTGTGATGTTACTATACCAGCAACACCAGAACCTACTCCTGTTAGGTTGCCTAGAGTAGCTAAGAAAGGCACAAGGATAACATCTCATTTCCGTCTTAGGTTAATGTTAAGGAGACTAGGGAAGGATGGTAAGTGGGAGCTATTGAGATTCTGGGTGATATAGGCCAGGGTATAAATTCCTGTCCAGTTAGTAGGTAGACAAAATTTTTATAATTTTTACTAAAATAGACTAATAATCCAAGAAAACTTTGTTATTTTAACAGAGAAAACTAAATTTTAATTTGGTATTAATATATTATTTGACATTAAAGCTTTACCCATCAGATTTTCCCAACTTTGACCATAATTTCCTTTCCACTAACATTTCACGACTTACTATATCCATTCAGGTTTTGTCTACTTTTTCCTCATTCTGTAACAACCATTTATTTTATCTTAAGGCAAAACTATCCTTTTTTTCCTTTTAATAGAATCACATCCTTTATATCTTTTATAGTTAAGTTTCTATGCAAACATCTCATCACAGACAATGACCATTAGACTCAAACTTGTCAGAATAATGTCAAATATTTATAACACATCAGTGAATCATTTTTGAGACAGTAATTTTGCAATTTTTTAATGAAGAATTTAAGATTGGGGTTGGGTGAAGATTGTGGCTGAGGGTAAGTAGCAAGATTGCAGGTGGTGTGAGGCTTATCTTTGAAAGTAAGGGAAATGTGAGCAGCGTGTTTAGTTTAGCTAGAATGTTTTGTCCTAAAAGTGGGACTGGGTATGTAGGTACTATTAAGAACGAATGGAAAATACTGAACCTGAGTTGGAAGAGGCCAATCTAGTCTCAAAATGGAGGTATCACTGCCTGGTAGCCTGCAGCCCAACTCCCGCCATCTCTGCTGCCACTGGGGGCGGGGGGGCGGGGGTATGGAGGGAATGATCCAAAGGAACCAGAGCAGTTGAGAAAACTGTTTATTGGTGGTTTGAGCTTTGAAACTACAGATGATAGTTTAAGAGAACATTTTGAGAAATGGGACGTGCTCACAGATTGTGTGGTGATGAGAGACCCCTCAAACAAAATGTTCCAGAAGCTTTGGTTTTGTAACTTACTCTTGTATTGAAGAGGTCGATGCAGCAGTGTGTGCTTGACCACACAAGGTTAATGGGTGTGTAGTGGAACCAAAGAGAGCTGCTTGTAGAGAGGATTCTGTAAAGCCTGGTGCCCATCTAACAGTGAAGAAAATTTTTGTTGGTGGTATTAAAGAAGATACAGAAGAATATAATTGGAGAGACTACTTTGAAAAGTATGGCAAGATTGAAACCATAAAGTTATGGAAGACAGGCAAAGTGGAAAAAAGAGAGGATTTGTTTTTGTGACCTTTGGTGATCATGATACAGTTGATAAAATTATTGCTTAGAAATACCGTACTAATAATGGGCATAATTGTGAAATGAAAAAGGCCCTTTCTAAACAAGAGATGCAATCTGCTGGACCACAAAGAAGTCATGGAGGTGCATTTGGTAACTTTATGGGCTGTGGAGGGAACTTTGGAGGTGGTGGAGGGAACTTTGGCTGTGGTAGAAACTTTGGTGGAGGAGGAGGCTATGGTGGTGGAGGTGGGGGCAGCAGAGGTAGTTATGGAGGAGGTGATGGTGGATATAATGGATTTGGAGGTGATGGTGGCAACTATGGCGGTGGTCCTGGTTATAGTATTAGAGGGGGCTATGGTGGTGATGGACCAGTGTATGGAAACCGAGGTGGTGGATGTGGTGGTGGTGGAAGATACGATGGTTACAATGAAGGAGGACATTTTGGCGCTGGTAACTATGATGGTGGTGGGAATATAATGGTTTTGGAAATTATAGTGGACAACAGCTGTCAAATTATGGACCCATGAAAGGGGGCAGTTTTGGTGGAGGAAGCTCGGGCAGTCCCTATGGTGGTGGTTATGGATCTGGTGGTGGAAGTGGTGGATATGGTAGCAGAAGGTCCTAAAAACTCAACAGAACATGGCTACAGTTCATAGCAGGAGAGAGAGCAAGGAGTTGTCAGGAAAGCTGCAGGTTACTTTGAGACAATCATCCCAATGCATTAGAAGAACTGTAAAAATCTGCCACAGAAGGAACGATGATCCACAGTCAGAAAAGTTACTGCACCTTAAACAGGAAACCCTTCTTGTTCAGGACTGTCACAGACACAGTTTGTAGAAGTGCAGCTATTATTAATGCAATATAGTGTCAATTAGGTGTGCATTCCTGAGGTCCTTTATCTGTCGTAGCGTTGTCTTTTCTTTTTCTTTTCATTACATCAGGTATGTCGCCCTGTAAATTGTGGTAATGGTACCAGGAATAAAAAATTAAGGAATTTTTAACTTTATTTTTTAAAAAAATGAGTGGAAAAAGGAAGTGTTTTGAAGAATGCGGGCTATGGGTGAGGTTTGTAGTGGGCAGGTGCTTTTTCCATTAATTTCAACTATAGACACAAGGGAAGGGGTTATAGGTTCTGAAAACTAAGGTAAGATCGAAAAGAGGTTGGCTTACCTGCCACAAGGATGGTTACCCTGGGCTCGGCCATGGAGATGGGAAGAGTAGGGCCTAAGAGCCTTGCCCCGCCGGTCTGCCATGGCTGGGCCGAGGAGGTCTGAGACTTCAAATCCCATAAGAGGGCTCCTTACTAAGGGTGGCTGCCTATTCCCACGGTGAGAGGCTGAAGGACAGTCAGCTTTCCAGCGTCCTGTCTTATGGCAAAGAGGACAAGTTTTTGCCCAATGTCCCTCCTGACCACAGCAAAAGCAGGGACCCTGGGGGTAGCTTAGTTCCCAGTATAGCTCCATCTCACCAGGCATTGGTGGATCCTCATAGGGCATTGGCTGCTAATAAATACTGAGAGTCTTCATGCTCTTGCCTGAATTTTTCCTGAGTTGATTTTTCAGTTTCCCCTTCCTCCTGCCCATTGTCAAAAACATAGAAAGCAACCCAGATGAGTTTATTCTGTGGTGTTTTAGGTCCTTGCTTCAGTTTTTGAAGTTTTTTACAAATGTCTAGAGCTGATTGTGTAATAAAATGTGTAGATAGGAAAAGGTGCCCTTCACCTGAGGCTGGGCCTAGAGCAGCATATTTGAGAATTGAATCTGTTAAGTGGCTCATAAAAGCTGTGGGATTTTCATGCGATCCCTGGGAGAGCTCTAAAAGTTTGTCATAATTGACTGCCTTAAATCCTGCTTTGTTCATTCCTTCTAAGAGATAAGTGAAGAAGTGGTGTAATTTGAGTAAATTGGGGGAGTTGGGTTGGTCATTCCAATGAGGGGGTGATGGGAGAACTGCAGCAGAGCTAAATTTCGGGGTCAGTAGCAAAAAGTTGGTGTGCGTGAGCGGTGGCTGCTGCCTAGATGCAATTTTTTCTTCCGGAGTGGTAGAAGAAGTAAGAATTAGAACCGCATCCTGATAGGTGAGATTATAGGTTTGAGTTAGATATTTAAATTCCTATGCTATCGAGTAGGGTCTGTAGAGGAGCCTAAATGTTGCTAGATTTGTGTAAGATCAGAGAGAGAAAAGGAAACAGTGAACCCTGGCTCTGCCATGGTTCCCTAAGAGGAAAATACCAGCAGAGGGGGAGGTTACTGAGGATGGGGACGTGGGGAGTTCGGCAGTGAGGGGTGTTGGGGGTTGGAGAGGTGAGGCTGTGGGGGTGACATGGGTCGGGATGGCCCAAGCAACTGGGTATGGGGAGGGGAGAAGAAGGGGAGGAGGGAGGGTGGGGAGGAGCAGAGGATTGGGGGAGGGGGAAGGTGACAGAGGAGGGCAGAGGGTTAAGAGGGGTCATAGGGAGGGGGGTGATTGGCGGGGTGGAAGGAGTCTCCGGGAGGGGGAGAAGAGGGGGAAGGAGCAGGGAGGTTTGGCTTGTCTGAAGGGGGAGAAGGAGTGAGAGGTTTTGGTTTTTCTTCAAGGAGGAGGATTTGGTATGTGGTTAGAGAAGAACAGAGCAAGGGCTTAGCGTGCAGTGTCCAGAAAGCTTGGGCATAGCCTACCTCATCCCAGTTTGCAGATCGCCGCAGGAAGTTATCAAGGTCAGTAGAAATTTTCAGATTAAAAGTACCATTTTCAGACCAACAATTTCAGTTGTCCAGAGGGTAATGGGGCCAAGCCACTATAGAGTAACATAAAACATTATTTTGGTTTGATGTTGCCTTGTAGATAATAGGTTTTTTAGGTGGCGTAACAGACAGCCCAAGGGGGTGTCTTTAGGGGGATTGATTGTGTTCCTCCCATGGCCAGGGAAGAGAGTGAGGAAGTGGGAAAGAACAAGAACACTAGGGACATTCTTTGGGGTCACAGTTCAGGGGTGTAAACCATGTCTCTGAAGATGTGTCCCCACATCAGCACAACAGACAGAGAGAGAGTCTCAAATGGAGTCTGGGCGTCCCCAGAATCCACTGGGACTGGAACTGGGACCAGGAGCAAGCCTGTCGGAGGTTCCGACTAAGCGCTTAGACTTGTGAGAGGAGACCCTTGACTGCACCGTCTGGGACAAGGCAGAGTGTTCCCAGAACACTGAACAAAACTCTCCAGGGAGTGGGGACCTCGGGACCCAAAACAGAACCTCTGTGCTGTGTATGCCTGAGCCCAAACCACCATGGACCTTGCTGAGATGGCTCGTGAGAGTATTCCAGGACAACCTAACTCCTCAGTCTTACCTTATAGTAGAGAGGACCAGTGTTGGGTGCAGGGTGCTGCGAAGTAAGAGGAGGGATGCTCAAGCTACAGTGGAGAGAGGGAGGACAGAGCCGGTTTCAGCACCATATGTTAGAAGAAATGGGGGGGGGGGGGGTTCGGTCCAACACTTGTAACCACACAGCGAGCTGAGGTTGAAAGGGCTTTATTATAAAGGAGGGAGGGGGAAGGGGGGGGAGAGGGGGAAGAGGGTAAAGGAACACTTTTCTCAAGAGCCCAAAGAAAATGTCCCATATAACTGCTTGTTTTTGTTTGATTACTAGATATTATATTTGAAAAGTATAGAGATAATTTGAGTTCTCCAGATGATATCTTTTTTCCCCCAAGGAAGATATTCCTTTGCTTCTAGGAGGCAGCTAGGCTAAGGGCAAGCAGCAATTCCAACCACCTTAATTCAGACATTGAGATCATTTGAAGCTGAGTTTCAAGCCCTGTATGGGTCAGTCCATTTATCCTTTCATCATTCTCTTAAGGTGTAGACCTTGGATTTCTCACTAAAAGCCTAGGTTGTTTACCAGTTCTCACATTTTTCTGGGTCCTTAACTCCAATTTTTGTCTTGAATCTGTAGAAAGTTCTGCTCACATTCTTAGTTTTCCTTTGCATTTTTGGAATTGGCAAAAGAAAGAGGCTGGGCTTACCTTTCTGAGTTCCCCTTCTCTCCTGAATCTTGGCTATACAATTCCTCATTTGAAAACCCCCTCGTGCCTTCAAACAGATGTTTTGTTGTTATTTGTTTTCTGGCTTTTCTACTTGTTCTCAAAGAGAAATTTGGTGTGAACTACTAGTCTGCCATTGCCAAAGCTAGAACTCTCCGGTATGACATTTTCAATCTTAATTCTAAAATATAAGAGCATTCAGAATTCATGAACATTTTGGGTAAATGAGGATTCATTTTAATATGGATTGGAACTTTGAAAGTTATATCCTTTGATATATGTGGTTTATTCTCTTTGAGGATTATGCTAAAATCATACCCTCAGGTGTATCCTAAAATTTGCTTAGGTGTTTCCAAACAATGCCTTTGTAAAATCTTTCCTACAAGACGCAGAGGTGGTTTTCTAAAACATATGCACAGAATAAGAGGAATTTTCTGTTAAAAGTAGGGATAGTCTTTGGTGAGGCCTGAATTTTCTGGTGTTTCCACTTTAATCCTCTTTACTACATTTGTTTCTGTAGAGTAAGGGCAGATCTCAAAAAAGTAATTTTTCTTCTTTTGTAGAAACTTCTTTATCTTGCAGAAAATGGTAACTCATCAAACCTGCAGCAGGAGGCAACTTTTCAACTCCCAGTCAATTTGAGCAACATTAAGCATCCGTCAAATGAAGGTCTGGGTGTGATAACCCCCAAATTCCTGCTAGGCAACTAGTTATTGATTCTATGTTCAGCTTGATGGATGAAGGTACAAAGGCAACAAGTGATTGCAAAAAGCACAAATCTGGCTGCCTGCCTACTTCTTGCTGTGTTAGGCACCATCTTTGGTTTTATCAAAAAGATAGTCCCCTACTCATGAGCAGTCAGAATTTGATCCAAGATGGAGGTCTGTTCTTTCCAGCCTTTCCTTGGATTTTCAGAAAAGCCTGGAGAGCAATTTACAATAAAGCCTAATTACTTTCAGCCTGGCCATTCGAGGGCCGCTATGGTTGGAATTATTTTGGGAATGAAGTTTGTGATTTATACCAAGGAGAAAAAATTGGTAAGTTAATACTATGAACGACATGGTAGGAAGGGCTTAATTTACTTTAGGGATTGTGCTCTTCAGGGACTTTAGAAGCACTGATTCATATTAAAATAATAAATGTATTAATTACAGTTGAGTCATTTCAACTCATTAAACTAGTACCACAAAACCTCTCATTAGCCATACCACGTTCGTGGTTACAAATGATTACAGATATTGTCCAAGGACCCCTGTAGTCCATCAGCTGGTAAATGACTGGGCCAGTCTTGAGCAAAATCAGAAAATATCAGACTGGCTGAGAGTCCTTCTATCTTCCTTGCAACATCCTTCTCCCTAACCCCACACCTATAGGTGTGCAATGATTTAAGTTTTCTGCCTTAATGCTTCTGAAAGTTTTCTTTGACTAGTTACCTTAAGAAGGATCGATGAACTGTGCTTTATCATGGCACTTGTAATGCCTTGTTCTAATGACTTACATAGATTTCTCTCCCTACTATACCACAAATTCTAGTCAATAAATTTTTATCAACTAAATTATATAATTAATGAAGGATATAAATGACTGATAATAGTCTACCTGTTTCAAAGTCATTAAATTTCAACAGACTGAATTGTAACCTCCTGGTGAACAAAGAGTCTCATTTAAGTTGCATCCTGGGGTATAATACAATGTCTGACAAAAAAAAAGTGGTTGCTTAATAAAATAGTGCTGAAAAAATGCTGACACTCTCTGAACCCCAAAAGGAGCAAGCTTGTTAGAAGAATTGTGGCCTTGATGGAGAGCAGACTTCTGGGTGAGCATCTTTCCAGTTGTGCCTGGAGTCACGTGGTCTCACACTGCGAATCCCAAAGGGGGAAGTACTCTTATGAGCACCTTTGACTCAGGCCCGGCAGAGCTACGTGCAAGGAAGATGTCTGCTGTCATTGGAAGCATCCAAGGAGAGTCAGAATGCTGTCAAAGTCTACATGAAGGTCCCATTATTGAGTGGATTACACGAGCTACATGAGCTCCGAAGCTCTGACGATCAGGCACGTATTCGCTCTGTCATTCACAGAGTGACAACAGTGAACTGTCATTATAATCTAATAAGGGCTCAGCATTACCAAAGAAGCAACAAGAACATTTTCCAACCCAGAGTGTGAAATGCTTGTTGCAGCTAGCTGGAATGCTCAAGCCCATAAATCAATTCCTATCTTAATTAGTCAGTGTCTGCTGAACACCCTGAAAATGGAAAGGGCTACATAATAAAGGTTATATAACAAAACTACAGCTCTAGCCCATCACCTGCAAATCCTTAAGTAACTTTGTTCTTTCCTATCTCAGAGATTGTGAACAGATTAAAGTAAGCAATTAACAGGAAAACATTTCAAAATCTCTCCTTCTGCTCTTAGATGATGTAATTTGGCTGAGTGTTGTATATTTACTTGAGTTAGTTTAAAGAGGGAAAAAGGATCATCTGACACCATGAAAATCAGCCAGCGAAGTGTCTAGAGGGTGTGATATTTTTACAGAGCAGTCCAACTCCTTTACACTGTTAGTTTAGAAGAAAATAGTCTTCCATCTTCATGTCTAAGTTAAAGGTTTGTTTTGGAAATGGAAGGAAACTTCATGATTCACTATTTTGCAGCATTGACATGGAGGTGGTTGAATAAAGAGAGAAATGAAAGGGTGACAAAGAAAAATCGAAAGATTTGTGTGATTGATGGGGGAGGGGAGGTCTTATCCTTCCCTGTCAACCTTCTATCCCTGCTTCACACGACGTCCCCATCGACAGCGGGGACAAAGTCCTCATCAAAGCCTGTCCTCAGGTAGGATGTTTGAGCCAGAAATGACTTATGAGCATGTTTGGAAGGTTCTGGGTAGGTGTGCTTGGGTGCTCACAGAAAATAACAGTGTTAAACCTAAGGATTTTTCAAGCTCTAACTGTTTTTCATCAAAGAGAGCAAAAGTTCTTAAAAGACTGTGAGGACACGAGAGAGGGCACAAGTCGAGGGGCAGGTGTGGATCTGAGCCCCCTCCTGTGCCAGAGAAGGGAGAAAATGCGTGCCCGGGTGAGAGAACGAGTCAGCATGAAGATAAACATAAAATTACAGGGAGAAATAAATGCAAAGGAAGAGAAATTTGTGAAGGATGAAGAGAAGAAAAGAGGACAGGAGAGTGGATCTAGTACACTCGGTCTTTGTCTCACGTCCCGGGGCAGCTCAGCTGCACTTTGCTGAAGGCGCCGCTGCCCCCCCCCCCCCACCACCACCACCACCACGAAGTGGCACCTGCAGGCATCCAGTTGCTCCTTTCACATCTTCTCCAGTCCGCAATTAAATAAGATTCCCTCTACCGTCACATAGATTCCAAACCCAGCTCCTTTTCATCCCCCTCTGCCACGCTGGGCCCCAGTAATAGTCTCCCATCGTGAACCGCAGCTTCAGCTCTTGCCCCGCCAGCGTCTGCTCTCTGCAGGGCAGCTCAACACACTTTCTGAAATGACCATGCTGCTCCCGGTTTAACACCGTTCAGTGATGTCTCTGCTCATTCAGAATAAAGTCGAAGCCTTACATGCCTTACATGCCTCTGGTTACCTGCCTGTCGATCCTCGTTTTCTACCAGTTCACTCAGCTGCAGCCTCCTGAGCTATGCCTTTCCTTCTCCCATCTCAGGGCCGTCACACATGCTGTCCCCTCTGCTGGGATGTTCTTCTCACAGTGTCCTAATGCTCTCTCCCCAGCTTCATTCAGGTCTCTGCTCAAATGTCACCTTCTAGAGACACTTTACCTGCCAAGTCCTCTCTCTGCTGTCCAATTGCCACCTGGTCCCCTAATCTGCTGTCTTCCTCACATATATCACTGCCTTATCTTACACTATGTGCTGATTTATTGTCTGTCTGCTCTACTAGAATGTAAGCTCAGTGATGGCGAAGACTCTGTTTTGTTAACTGCTATATCTTCCAGACCTAAAATAATGCTTGGCACACAACTGGTGTTCAATAAGTAGTTGTTGAGGGAATCTATGAATGAATGATTTTCAGTGTCGTATTGGGTAATATGCCAACTCGCTCCCCTTTACTTTAGTTTTTGTGTCTGAAATCTGGGCGCACTCTCTTCCCTCCCCACCCCACCCCATGCCTGCGACTGAGGAGATCCGAGGTACCCAGGAAGAAAAGAAACTGCCATTTTTTATGCTCCTACTAATTCTTCTAGTCACTGAAAGAGGAGCTTTCAACTGTGCTCGTAGTTACTCAATAACTACTTGGGTAACTGCTGCCTTTATTACTATGAAGTGGGAATGAGTGTTAGGCTCTAAAACTTCGTGGTGTTTCTCATGGGAAAAGGTCTTTATTAAGATTTGGTTTTCGTAGGGTTTCCAAAGATGGTGACCCATCTGTAAGTCATACTGTTTACTTTTTTCATATTTAAAGATCTGTTTTATTTGTTTACAAGGAAGGTGTAATAGTCAAAGGCCCATTCCCTCAGATTGAACAGGCCTTGGGCTCTTGGACTTTCTTCTCAGTTGGGAGTTCCTCTCTCCCAAATAGATAGTGTATTCATCCTACCAAACAGCATTGGCATGGAAAGGGCAACCTCTCACGTCCATCTCACTCTCAGCCCTTAACTATCCCTTCACAGCTCTGCCCACTTCTGTTTCTGATCTGACAGCTTTTCACCTACAATTTAGTCACTATTCCTGAGCACCTAAAGTGGCTGCCAGACTAGGAAGTACCTTTGTTTATCTGAGGGCACCGTGGCAGGTTCATCAAGCTGCTATTGACTTGAATTAGCACTCCTTCAGGCTGTGAAACTCTATTATCTGGAGCTAGTTCACCAAAAAGCAGTGAGAAGTTTTGGAATGCACCCATTCCAAATGCAAACACCACAGGCAGCCACTCCAGTCATCTCTGAGGATTTCTGAAGTAGTTGTACTCAGACAGTGATCCTGATGGTGAATGGATGGTCCCTCTTCTGTTTTCCCCACCTCCCCAAAGTCCTGTAATAATGAAGCATTTTGAGGACATGTTGTAGAATTTAAGCTTATCCTATAGCTTGTTTGGAGGAAAAATTAATTAAATGTCCAACCCAATTTAAAGTTAAGTCAGTTCTCATTCGGTTGTGCTTAGTTCCTCTTGACTAAAATTGCTCTGTCTCTCAGATACATCTCTTTGCTGACTTTTCTCATGTATTGAAAGTACATGGAGCAGGATCTGGTTTACAACCTCACACACCTCACATGGGGAAGAGATGGAATCCTCGGCACCGTCTTCTGCCACTTCTGGTCTTTGGGGGGGTCACATCTCCTGTCCATCCTGGTGCTGCCCCCCCAGCTAGCATTTGTAACTCAGGCCTCAAACTGTAACTTGTCAACTGGCCTGTCGCTACCTGGTTAGGGCCTAGTCCTGCTAGGACTGTCTTGCTTTTAAAGCCCGGCTATGACTCCCACTGGGAGCCACTGATGTTGGCTACTGAGCCAACTCATGCCTGCTCTGACAATCTCCCCTGCTCACCTCCTCCCTACGGACTCCATCACTGGAGGGCTTCTATACACCATGCTTCTGCTGAGGAAGACCTGGTTGAGTTAGACTCAAGACCTGTTCATGTGACGTGCTGTGTAGCCAAGTTTACTTTGATATGGCGGCATCTCAGGTTAGACTGGAGAAGCCTATTACCATGGTCTCCTTCCAGAGACCCAAATCAGGAGGGAAGGAAGAGCACCCCTCTCCTCCTCTTCCCACAGTCCTTTGGATTGGAAAGGCAGACTTTTCTTATAGCTCCCTTTGGTCATATCCTGCTTCTGCTATATGGGAACTCAGGTCCTAGAGTAATTCCCACCGTGTAATTGGTCTAGGCAAATCAGTTATTTTCTCTACATTGTGGACTTGACTCTGGGACCCAAATCATCCAGGCTTGATGCTTAACATGCTAATGCAAGAGATAAAGGAATTTAGAAAATCCTGTCTAAAGCTCTAGCTTGATTGCAAGACTCTTGCCTTAGTACTTAATCCTATTTTAGATTTCAAAAGCTGACTATTAGTTAAGTCTTTCTCTTTGCATTTCTTCTGTCACATTCTTAATCTTCCCTGAACCTTCCCTTCCACCAATTTGTGCCTGGATGCTCTGAGCCAACAAGGAAGATGATCATGCAATTAGAAAGGTAAAATGTAAAGTATTGCCAATTTTTAAAATATTACTCCCAATACAGTAAATTGCTGAGTGTAGACAGTAACCTTTGGAGCAAAAGGACAACCTCAGTCTTCCCATTTTCCAAGGTGGTTTTTGTTCAAGTACTTATTGAAACCCATAGATCCTCACTTACAATAAAAATTGCAACAAGAACCTTTGTGTCCCGATTGGAGAAAGCTAGATATGAAATCAGAAAAAAAAAAAAAAATGCAATTCAGGGGAGAACTTGATTTTTCAGGAAGCTAAAGAAGTAAGCTCAGCTTAAGGTAGGATGTTGAAAGCAAATGTAGACAGAAGATGAGATGGCGGAAGTCTTTATATGCTATTTTCTCCTCTTTCCTCCCGCCAATCTCACCACCAACCCTCACCCTATCTCTTTCTTTGTTTTTCCTTCTGTAGAACCTCTCTCCAGGACCCGGAACTGAGATTAGAACTATTAGTTCTTCACTTAGTACTAGTAGTACTAAGAAGAACTATTAGTACTTCACTTATTTATTTATGAGTTAAAAGGGCTCTTGTGGACTAATGCAGAGCTCTAACTAAAATTTGTGATTTTTATTTTTATTTTTAAACTAATATAGCACCATCAAAAATGCCTTTTACACATATTCATATCCCTTTAAAACAACTAATTTCATTTTATTTATAATGGACTCTTGCTGTGTCCATGTACATTAATATTTCTGTGACATTGTAAGCTTGATGCATCTACCAAATACATCTTTTGACTCCTTTACCTGACATTATATCATAAGCATTTCCCATGTGACTACATAATTCACATCATAATCATTTTTAATATTTGCATAATGTCACAACCCACTTATTTCTCATAAATTATTTAACCATTTTTCAGTGTTGCACAATTAAATAGTGCTAGTTCTTCAGTTTCAGAAAGAATCATTGACCATCTTAGCTTTTTTCTCATTTTGAATTGGTCTCCTGGAGTACAATTTTTGCAGGAGGATTCCTGAGCCAATGATTATTAACACTTCCATGGCTTTTGATAAGTATTTCTAGCATTTATTTAATGGGAAATGAGTTCTGAATTTTCCCAAAAACCTGACACACAAATATAATCATATACCATTGCTGGTTTTTACATTTGGGACTGGTTATTCTGCATTACATTTGTATTATATAAATTTATACTTCTGGGTACAGGTACAGCAAATTCATACATGTCTTCTTATGAATAATGTACTCTTATTGGGGAATATGGTGTAACTACAACGTCCCACTTGAGGACAGGGTTCCGTTCCTTCTCTGCCCCCTTAACAGTCGCCGGCACATCCTCACACTGCTGAGAACACTAATAAACATCTTTAGCTGGATTTTGGCTGCGTGAGGTGGGGTATGGGTAGAGAGGTAGTGTCTCTGGTGCTCTAATATCTTTTTCCAGAATTCCCGTAGGCGGGAGGAGTAGGATGTGTTGTCAAGGCTGAAGAAGCAGGACCCAGCTGCTTTTCAGAGCTCTGTAAGGAGATGGGAGGTTTCCTTGTCAGCTAGTGTCTATCTTCTTTCAGGTGAAGCCACAGCTTAAATATCTCACTAATGGAGTTCTCTGGAGGAGAAGATACTTTATTTTCTCACTGGAGCTTGCTGCCAACTCTCAGATACTTTCTACAGCTGGCATGGCTGCCAGTAGATGTGTCCAGAGAGAGCGATTTGGAAGAGAAGGAAGATGGAAATGGCTCACTCTTTCTAACTTTAACTCCTTCCTTTCTTCCCTCTTTCCCTTCCTCCCACCTCAGTCTCTGTCTCCCTCTCTCGCCTCTTCTCTCTTTCTCCCCACTCTCCTTTTCTTTTTTAAGCGTTTAAAACCCCAGAACATTCCTTTAAAGGAACAGCCAGCTTTATGTGGTACACTCCAGAACAAACCGTGCAGCCCTAAAAGGAGCAATGGGGAAGTTCCAGTTCCCAGCCTCTCTCCCCCAAATTCTGTGCTGGCAGCAACCCTCTCTCTCCTAAGCCTTTCACCAACTAAGATTAAATTAACATGTAAACCAGTGGGCGATGAAAAGGAGAAGCTTAGACTAGCAGTATGATAAGTGTTTTTAATTAGCTGTGGAGAGAGAAAAATATTGTTCATCTTGAAGTGGAAGGTGGTAGAGGCTGGGCTTGGCTCTGTTAAAGAAATGACAGAATTTTACCCCAGAAGTAGCTCCGTGTTCAATGCGGATGACTCTGTTCCGTGGGTACACTAAAAATCATGTTGAAACAGTATCGCAGCAGTGCCTGGCACAGAAAAAGCGCTCAATAAGTGTTATCACTGATGCATGTCCGACACTGTGTCATGGTGCTTTGTCTAATTTTTTATCTTCATATCAGTGCTTCAAGGTATTTCACAGTGATCCCTAGGCAGCCCTATCTTCCTGTCCACACCAAGTCTATAGAAATGCTAGAGAATATGTTTTGAAAAATAAAAATTTGAAACTCAAAACAAGAATAAGAAGAACTTACAGTGACTCAGTGCCAGGGAGACCTGTATCACTCAACATATGCTCTCAAGGTGAACACCTTCATACTCCAAGCATTTTCTCCACGTCTTTCCCTCACTGTCTTCAAAGCAAAAGGCAACTTCTCCTCCCCTGACCAAGCAGTAATATTCACAGTACCTGTCTCCAGATAGGAAAAGTGAGTGTAGGCGAGTTAGGGCAGAACACTAGGTGTTCTAGGGCAGAACACACACTCACAGGGAACATGAGGCACATGTGCCAAATAATTGCCACCTGGGTAATTTATCTGGCCATCCAGACTGTGTCCTTCCTTCACTCCCACTGAAATCTGAGCATGCCAGAGTGATTGTCTGAAGTTGTATGTATCCCTGAAAACCATGTTCTTGAAGCTACTCCATTCCTGTGAGTGTAAACCAATTATGGGTGAAACCTTTGATTAGGCTATTTCAGTTAGTGCCCCAGGTGGGTCTTAATCCTGTAAAACACACAGAAGTACAGAGAGAAAGATTCAGAAGCTCAGAGAGAAAGCCACTGAAACAAAGAGAAAGCCACTGAAGCCACAAGCTGTGAAACCCAGAAGAGAGGGAGAGACCAGCAGATGCCACCACGTGCCGTGCCATGTGACAGAGATCCTGGATCGCTGGCAGCCTTTCTTCAGGAGAAGGCATTGGCTTGATGATGCCTTGATTTGGACATTTTCACAGCCTCAGAACTGTAAGTCTGTTAAAAGCCAGGCCATTTCTGATACATGCGTATCATTAGCTTCAGCAAACTAAAACACAGAGCAATAGCAAACAGCCGCTCCCTTGCTTGAGTGGACTGTGCAAACAGAGGTTGTGGGCAATCTAAGTGGGGGTGTCAGCCTTGGAATTGAGAATGCAAGTGATTTGAGGAAGTAAACCCCACAAAAGGAGCTGACAAACTTAATGAACTTAAATCCAAGGGCACAAAGTTAATGGAACAATAAGAACAGGATTTTAAAATAAACAATTTTTTAAAAGAAATGAAGATATCAAATCTATAAAGCAAGAACAGGTGGTTATGAAATAAGAACATGTGGCTCTGAAGAAGGATTATCTCAATATCATGGAAACAGAAAATAAAATTTTGCGGCAACAGATTCTTCATTAGCAACACTTTAGGCACGAACATGAGAGAGGGATCTCTTTCAAGTACTGAGATAACATAATTTAAACGTATAATTGTATATCTAGGCAAGCAATCATTTAAGAGTGGAAATGAAATAGAGATATCTTTTTACTTATTTAATTATTATTTGGAATTTTTTTCCTAGAGCACCAAATATTGCCACAATTAGTTCAATTTTCTGTGAATTTATCTTATTTTAAAGTACTTTTCTTTATTACCTCTTTAGATTGTTGCAGCATGCAAGAGGCTTGTGAAAGGTCAATAAAATATTATTATTGCTACTACTACTACTTTAACTGGAAGAAAGGATTTTTAATCCATATAAGGTTTTAAAAATTTTATCACTTAAGGGGCTATCATGTTGATGTAAACATCCCTTGAAAAAGCCTCTCTTGAGTTGTAGCTAATAAAAGGACAAATTCAACTTGCTTTGAACTCTGGATGGCAGTAGAGATTGGAGAACAACTCCACAAATGCTGAATTGAAGAAACAGAAAAATTTCAGGTAGAAGTCCATCCCAGACCACTGGTCAGTTCCTATTTTCCCTTTCTCACTTGGTCCTGCGTGGCTTAGGAGCCACACAGAGGTAGTATGGCCCCAGGTCCCTCTCATGGTGGACAGAGGCTGTAGACTGAATAACAGCAGTGGGTTAAACATCTAACAGCACATTAGAAGAATAACATGCCATGATCAAGTGGGCCTTAACCTAGTTAAGCAAGGGCTGCTTAACATAAGAAAATCAATTAATGTAGTATATCACATCAACAAAATGAAGGGGAAAAAATGCATGGTCATCTCAGGTGGTGCAGAAAAGGTATTTGACAAAATCTAGCATCCTTTCTTGAGAAAAGCACTTCGAATGATGTCCTCAACATGATAAAGGGCATATATGAAAAACCCACAGCTAACATCATACTCAATGGTGAAAGAGTGAGAACTTTCCCTTCTAAGATCTGGAATAAGACAAGGATGTACACTGTCACCACTGTTACTCAGCATTGTATTGGAAATTCTAGCCAGAGCAGTTAGGCAAGAAAAAGAAATAAAAGGCACTGGGCTCTTTGACTCTCAGCAGGGCATGATGGTGGTTGGCAAAAACATGTGCCTTACAAAAGGTGGCAAAAAAAGGAGCCAAGAAGAAAGTGTTTGATCCGTTTTCTAAGAAAGATTGGTATGATGTGAAAGAACCAGCAATGTTTAATATAAGAAATATTGGGAAAACAGTAGTTACAAGGACTCAAGCAACCAAAACTGCATCTGATGGCTTTTAAGGGTCATGTTTTCGAAGTGGGCCTTGCTGATCTGCAGAATGATGAAGTTACATTTAGAAAATTCAAGCTAATTACTGCGAATGTGCAGGGCCAAAACTGCCAAACTAACTTCCATGGCATGGATCTTACCTGTGACAAAATGTGTTTCATCGTCAAAAAATGGCAGGCCATGATTGAAGCTCATGTTGGTGTCAAAACTACTGATGGTTATTTGCTTCATCTGTTCTGTGTCGCAACAATCAGATTCGGAAGACCTCTTATGCTCAGCACCAACAGGTCCATCAAATTCAAAACATGATGAAAATCATGACCTGAGAGATGCAGACAAATGACTTGATAATAAGTTGATTCCAGACAGCATTGGAAAAGACATAGAAAAGGCTTGCCAATCTATCTATCCTCTCCGTGATGTGTTTGTTAAGAAAGTAAAAGTGCTGAAGAAGCCCAAGTTTGAATTGGGAAAATTCATGGAGCTTCATGGTAAAGGTAGGAGTTCTGGAAAAGCAACTGGAGATGAGAAGGTGCTAAAGTGGAATGAGCTGATAGATATCAGCCACCAGTCCAAGAATCTGTTTAAAATTCAGACTTTTAAAAGTAACAAATAAAAAGTCTTATTTGTGGAAAAAAAAAAACTCATTAGAAGGATATAAGTAAAACTTTCACTATTTGAAGATAGCATGATCCTATATATAGGAAGTCTTGAAAAATCAACAACAAAACTACTAGAGCTAATAAATAAATTCAGCAAAATAGTGAAGTACAAGATGAGCATGCAAAAATCAGTTGTGCGTCTATACACTAGCAATGAGAAAGCTGAGGAGGTAATCAAGAAAAAATTTCCACTTAAAATAGCAACTAAAATAATAAAATATCCAGGAATAAATTTAACCAAGAATGTAAAATTTTCATTTTTGTAAATGTTTTGTAGTTTTCTACATAAGTAAGAAAACTTATATAAGTATTTTCTGTATACACAGAAAACTACAAAACATTTCTAAAACAAATCAGAGAAGACTTAAATAAGTGGAAGACATTCTGTGTTCATGGATTGGAAGAATAAATATTGTTAAGATGTCAATTCTACCTAAAATAATTTACAGATTTATCACAATCCCAATCAAAATTCCAACAGCCTACTTTGCAGAAATGGAAAAGCCAATTATGGAATTTATTTGGAAGAGTGAGGGGCCCCAAATAGCCAATGACATCTTTAAAAATAAGAATGAAATTGACAGACTCACACTTCCTGACAAAGCATATTTCAAAGCTACAGTGGTTAAAACGGCCTGATACTGGTACAAGGATAGATACATTGACAGTGGAACCAAATCAAGAGCTTAGAAATAGCCCTCATTTTTGGCAATTGAATTTTTACAAGGCTGCCTAGTACCCTCAATTGGGAAACAATAGTTACTTCAACAAATGGTGCTGGGAGATATGGATATCCATATCAAAGGAATGATAGAGGATGCCTATCTCACAATCTATACAAAAATTAGCTCAAAATGGATCAGAGACCTTGATATAAGAGCCAAGATTATAAAACTTCTAGAAGAAAATGTAAGGAAGCATCATCAGGATCTTGTGTTAGGCAATGGTTTCTTGGACTTTTGATCCAAAGCACAATCAATAAAAGAAAAAAATAGATAATTGGGCCTCATCAAAATAAAAAAACTATTGCATATGAGGGAACTTTGTCACGTAAGTGAAGAGACAATCTACTCAACGTGAGAAAATATTTGGATATTTTAATATCTGAAATATATACAGAAATTCTTCAACTCAACAATAAAAAGACAAAACAATTAAAAAATGACAAAGTACTTGAAAAGACATTTCTCCAAAGAGGTTCAAGCTAATATATTCTGATTAACTCTATACAGGTATTTACTAGAGGAACAGAAATAGAATACATATCTTTCAAATAAATGGGGGGGGGATTATTTCACAGATAAGGAAAAAAGAATGTTTAATAAATTGCTTAGGATTGCAACCCTAGCCTAGCTGATTCCAAATACTCTGAGGTTACTTTAAAACAAAATGAAAGCAAAAACAAACAAACAAAAACACACAAAGCAACCACAAAACAAATAGCAAAAAAGCAGGAAAAATATCTCACCACAACTCCTTCCATCCGGCGCCGGTGACTAGGTATTCCCTTGGTTAGTTAGCATCCTCAGCTCTGGCTTTCCTTCCCATTTGGTTGTCCTCCCAGCTTCTTGCTCTTACAGGGGGTTCCTCTTTCGACACCAGGAGCCCCACCCTAGATGCCCTGCAGGTTCTTCCCCTGAAATTTATGAATAGTGCAGACTGAGTAAAACTGTGGGGCAAGCTGATCACACGCTCCAGGGAAGCTCCAGCCTCTTTCTCTCCACTGTTCTTCAAGAAGCCAAAGCTCAAATTGGAGTCTTGGGGCCACAAGCCCCCTCCTGCTTCCCTTTCTCTGTACAGAGGCGGAGCTTCTCGTCGGAGGAGTTCCGGGACAGTAAATCCTTTATCGTTGTACTCTTGGGTGGCTGGCTCCCTGTCCAGCCACTGCTCTGGCCGACTCCCGTTTGGAAGAAGGGTTTCTCTAGCCCCGCCCCCAAACAAGGAAGGCCAGGTGGAGTCCAGGGGAGGGGAGGGAGGGGGTTGGGGCACCCAGTGGCTTCTGCTCCGGATCTAACGGTACTCAAGGAGCTCACCCTGTGGTCAAGCCCAATTCATCCGGGAAGAGTCTATCTAGGGACTTCCTGCACTTCCCGAGACTCTAGGGCTGCAGCAAGCAGCAGGACGCGATTCAAGTCCTGTTCTCAGCCCCTAACTATTACACCAATAGTGCATGACTGCCGGTACTTCTCTCCCTCCCTTCCTTCATTTCTTAAACCCAGAGGGTATTAGGGAGCAGCCCAGTGTTGTACAAAACCCTCAAGATTCGGAGACATATAGAACTGGCTTTGAATTTCAGCTCCACCATTGATTAATTGTATGACTTAGAGTAAGTGACTGAATCTCTTGAAGAATCAGTTTCTTGAAATAAAGTGTGAGGTTTTGTGAGATAACGTGGTAATAGGCAATCGACAAGTATTGTTTTCCTCTGCTTGTCTTTAAGGTTGGGTTGTTAGCAGGGCGTTTAGGGCCCCATAGCTGATACAGGAGAATTATTTGGCTGTATCAAAGGAAAGAATTACAACAATGGAATTATTAACTCAGATGCCATAAATGCTAGCCTCTTGGTATGAATAAAATTGCTTTGGATATTTTTTTCCTGATGGTCTACCCCAATTTCTCTGAAAATCATGTAATTCTGGGATGTGTATATTAGACAGAGGAAAGCTTAGCCTATAACGTGCGGTGTAGTCCAGGGGAAGTTATTTCACCTTCCGGAGGTCATCTGTAAAAAGGGGCACTGGGCCATGATGTTTAACTTCCTCTCCAGCTGTACTATTCTATGATTCTACATGCCAGTGTTTACATACAAAGCATGTACAACGAAGTGTGCCATTTTATGGTAGACATCAAGCTGTGTTTAGGTGAGAGGTATAATGTGGTGTGACTCAGTGAAGAATCTGCACATTTCACAGCTAGAACATTAGTCATTTCAGAGAACAGATGCCTGGTTTTTAATGAATTTGCCTCTTAGTGCTCCTTTTCATGCATTTGTGTCCTCCTCCCTCCCCACCCCCACCTACTTTTAGTTTGTATATAATTAGAGTTTAAATTCTGTTGATTCAAAGTGTGTGATCTGAATCCTTCAGTAATTTCAATTTATTTAGAATTTCTAAATTTTTTTTGGCGCTTGCAGAATAATGCTTTCCTCAAAGAAACCCTCTCAGTGTTTCTATTCTGAACTTTAAAATCATAAATTCAACATTATGAAGAGGAGGATCTCTCCTCCCATAGGGTATTCCGTATGACTAATCTTATTATTATTATTTTTAATGTAAAGTGTATGGGAACTTGTTTGAAACGTCTCACTTTCTAAAGCAGCCCAGGAATCCCTATGGTTTGGTGAGCTCCATCTGACCCTTCCAGGTTTGGCCAGGTTGTCTGAGAGAAGGATGTGCCCACGATTCAAAGAAGTAACTCTTCCCCTATGTTATTTCTGCTCATGCATTGTGCTTCAAAGACACAATCCCTGACCCACCAAATGAAAAGTATGGGCAGTTAAATCCTTTTCTTATCTTCCAAACTCCATTCTTTCTGAGAAACCCCCAACTTTTCTTCAGAACATCTGACTTCCAGTTTGTACCCTGCTACTAAATATGTGACCTTGAAGGTCTCATTCAACTTCAGTGGACAGTGGTTTCCTCAGAGGCAAACAAGAGCTGGGACTACACTGGGAATGGCGGGTAGATGACACACTCTACCAGCTGCGCAACTCATGCAAGGCGCAGACCCACTCGTCAGGTGTAGCGCTCTTCTGAACTCAGATGCCATCTTAGAATCCTTCAAGAAAGCCATTATTAATTGCTTAGAATCACCATGTAAATGACATTAGTTGTTTCCTTGGATCAAATGATCTCCAAGGTCTCCTTCAATTGATTTTTTTTTTGCATGGGCAGGCCTCGGGAATTGAACTTAGGTCCCTGGCATGGCAGGCGAGAATTCTGCCACTGACCCACCGTTGCCTGCCCTCAATTAGATTTTTTTTTTTACAGTGTAACACATATTTATTGTTGTAAAAATAATAAAAATACTAAATCTTCCCCAAACAATGTGAAATTGAGTCAATGCCAATCAATAGATTTTAGTGAGAATATGTCAAGGCAATTGTAAAATTAACAAATAAGAACACATACCAAAAATTGTGAAGGCAAATTTGAAATATTGTGAAAGATGCACCTACCAGATCCCACACTCTATTGTAATAAATTCCTGACAATAAGGAGGTGGGGATGGCATAATTACAAACCAAGAGATCAGTGAAACAGAACAAATAGCCTCTACATATACATTAATATAAATGAACCTGTAATCATGGATGGAAACAAATTTAAAATGTCCTTAACTAGTAAGATTTACCATGAATAAATGTTGACTACGTCAAAGACCAAGTATGAAATAGGAAAACGTAAAAGTATTCAATCAAAAATTAGGAATAAATCTTTAGGACTTCAGTGTATTTAAGAATGTATTTAAGAATATATACAATACAAATTTTAAAAATATATAAAAACTTTGATGACATTAAAACTAGTAAATTCTATTTAAAAATACACTTTAAGACCAGCTATAAAAGGGAATATTTCATCCAGAAAAAAATTATATTCATAGTAGATTTAAAAATAATTTCTCCATATCTGCAATAGTTAATTTCATAGTATAGTATGAATCATGGTATGAAGTTACGTGGTCAAGAACTGGCTTGTTTGTTAATATGGGTGTATTTTGAGATAGAATTTGCTTCCATAATTTTTTTACTGCATCTTTGAACCTGAAGAAGACTGCTTCCAGCAGTGTGAGGAGTAGCCACATCCAATTAGGTGGAGGTCTTTCAAGCCTGAATTTAGGATGTCAGAAGTCAGAAGAGAAGTTCAGACCAAGGACTTCAGCGTCGCTTTTATTGAAGTTTCCAGCTTGCAACCTGCCCTATGGGATTCAGACTTGACTTGTCAGTCCCGTTGTCGTGTGAAACAGTTGCTTATAATAAATCTCTCTCTACGTGCGTGTGTGTGTGTATCTTGTAGCTTCTGTTTTTCTGAAAAACCCTGGTTAATACATCATCTGAAAACTAAAGGAACACACCCACAAAAAAAGAGAAAAAGGAATAAAAATAGGCAATTGCATATTAGTAACCTCACATGTTAAAATATATGCTGTATTACATGATATGCAGTGTTGTAATAAAATAAGAGCAAATAAAACCAACACGAGTTCACATATCTGCAATTAATAAATATCCAGACACTGCAGAGTTTTCCAGTCTTATGGGGAATTGGTGACTCCATCTAAGGCTAGTGGAGATGGTACTTGTTAATTCACTTCAGAAGATGATATGGTCACATTGACCAAATTTAAAGATGAATTTTAAAAGATCTAGCAATTCCATTTCTCATTTTCTCTTCATAACAGCAATGAGATTTCCCGTTTGTTTGTGGCACCATTGGCAATAGAAGGAAAATATTGGAAACAAAAAAATGTACAACTCTTTTATGCTGGTCATAAAAGTGGAATCATATAGTATCTATCGTTTTGTGTCTGCCTAATTTCGCTAGCATTATGTCCTCAAGTCTCATCCCTCTTGTCATGTGCTTCAGGATGTCATTTTGCTTACTGCTGCATAATATTCCATCGTGTGTATATACCACATTTTATTGATCCGCTCGACTGCTGATGGGCATTTGGTTTGTTTCTATCTTTTGGGGATTTTGAATAATGCTGCTATGAACATTGGTGTGCAAATGTCTGTTTGTATCATTACTTTCAACTCTTCTGGGTATATGCCAAGTAGTGCTGTTGCTGGGTCATAGGGCAGCTCAATGTTTAGTTTCCTAAGGAACAGCCAAACAGTCTTCCATGGTGGCTGCACCATTATACATTCCCACCACCAGTGTATAAATATCCCAGTTTCTCCACATCCTCTCCAACATTTATAGTTTCTTGTTTGCTTAATAGCCGCCATTCTTATAGGTGTGAGGTGGTACCTCACTGTAGTCTTTCCTTTATAGCCAATGAAAATCAGCATCTCTTCGTGTGCTTTTGAGCCATCTGTATTTGCTTTTCAGAAAAATGCTTATTCAATCTTTAGTCCATTTTATAATTGGGTTGCTTGTTCTTTTGTTGTTTAGTTGTATGATTTCTTTGTATATACAGGAAATCAAGCCTTTGTCCAATATATGATTTCCAAATATTTTCTCTATTGAGGTGGCTGCCTCTTCACCTTTTTGACAAAGTCTTTGAGGTGCAGAAGCATTTGATTTTGAGGAGTTCCCATTTATCTATTTTTTTCTTTTGTTGCTTCTGCTTTGGGTGTAAAGTTTAGGAAACTACCTCCTATTACTAGGTCTTGAAGATGTTTCCCTACATTTTCTTCTAGAAGCTTTATGGTGCTAGTTCTTATATTCTGATGTTTGATCCACTTTAATTTTTGTGTAGGGTATAAGATAGGGGTCCTCTTTCATTCTCTTGGCTATTGATATCCAGTTCTTCCAAGCCCAATTATTGAAAAGACTATTTTGTCCCAGTTCAGAGGATGTGGGGGCCTTGTCAAAAATCAGTTGACCATAGATTTAGTGGTCTATTTCTGCACTTTCAATGAATTCCATTGATCAATGCTTCTGTCTTTGTGCCAATACCATGCTGTTTTGACCACTGTGGCTTTATAATAGGTTTCAAAGTCAGAGAGTGTTAATCCTCCCACTTCGTTCTTCTTTTAGCTATTCGAGGTCTCTTTCCCTTCCAGGTGAATTTGGTAGTTAGCTTTTCCAAATCTTCAAAGTAGGTTGTTGGAATTTTGATTGGTACTGTGTTGAATCTGTAGATCAATTTGGGTAGAATTGACATCTTACCTATATTTAGCCTTCCTATCCATGAGCTAGGAACGTCTTTCCACCCATTTAGATCTCCTTTGATTTCTTTTAACAATGTTATGTAGTTTTCTGTGTACAAGTCTTTATATCCCTAGTTAAGTTCATTCCTAAGTATTTGATTCTTTGGTTGCTATTTTGAATGGAATTTTTTCCTTACTGACTCCTCAGTGAGGTCATTGCTTATGTATAGAAATGTTACTGATTTTTGCACATTAATTTTATATCCCGCCACCTTGCTGAATTTGTTTATTAGCTCAAGTAACTTTGCTGAAGATTTCTCAGGATTTTCCAAGTATAGTATCATATCATCTGCAAATAATGAGAGTTTTACTTCTTCCTTTCCAGTTTGCATACCTTTTATTTCTTTTTCCTGCCTGATTAATCTAGTTAGAACTTCTAGCACAATGTTGAATAATAGTGGTGACAATGGGCATCCTTGCCCTGTACCTGATTTTAGGGGGAAAGCTTTCAGTCTCTC
The DNA here is from genome assembly GCF_023851605.1 of Tamandua tetradactyla. NCBI lineage: Eukaryota > Metazoa > Chordata > Mammalia > Pilosa > Myrmecophagidae > Tamandua > Tamandua tetradactyla. The sequence goes on from NC_135333.1 coordinate 7,721,304, forward strand.
TCCATTGAGTATGATGCTGGCTATCGTTTTTTCATATACTCCCTTTATCAGATTGAGGTAGTTACTCAACTTGATTTTAAATATCAAAAATTAGAATAGGTTACTAGTAGACCAGACTCTCATCTACCTAGAATTAAAAAGTCCTACTTGAAGGTAGGGAAATAGGTAAAATGACCTAAAAATTTCCATATAGCAAATGAATTCAATAAATCAACATTTATTACATACCTACTATGATCAAAGCTCTATAATAGATGACACTGGAATGCAAAACAACAACAACAACAACAAAAAAAAATCCCCTCACCTCAAAAACTAAAAATTGCCAAGAAGAAGCAGACAGAATGGGGAGGCAGGATGACATAACTGTAAATAATTATATAAGCAATATGTTGTGAGAGTCAAAATACTAGAAGTAATTTCTAAATGCTGTAAGTATGAAATCTCCTGTAGTCTACTCAACAGCCACATGAGGGGATATTCGTATTAAACCCACTTTTCCGGATGAGGAAATTGAGACCCAGGGAGATTAAGAAAATTGCTCAGAGTCACGCAACTGGTTAGCAGTGATCAGGAGTCAATCTCAGGTACTCAAACCCCGGGAGGATGGACATCTGGGTTGTGACTTGAAAGATGAGAATGATTTTAATAGACAAGAAAAGGAGCAGGGCCTTCCAGACCAAGAGAACAATGCCAGCATTGAGCAGAGTCCTAAAAGGGTGGGTATGGGTATGCTATATGGGTATGGGGACTTGAAGAGCACTGGCACAGCTGGTTGCACGCTCATGGCCTGTTCTCTAGCATTTTTTAGCAAGTAGCAGAGGCCCTGGCTCCTAGCAGTGCTCAATACATGCTGGTTGGTGTGGGTAGTGGGTTATACGGTTGGAAGGTGTATTTGGAGACAGATTTTGTAGGACCCTGAATACCATGTGTGTTAGTTAGATTCAGTAGTCAACTTGGCCAGGTGAGCATACCTAGTTCTGTTGCCGCGGACACAAGCCAATGGTGCGTGAACGTCATCTGTTGCTAATTACATCTGCAGTCGGCTAGGAGGCGTGTCTGCTGCAATGAGTGACGTTTGACTTAATTGGCTGGTGCTTAAATGAGAGAGCGCAATTTAGCCCAGCCTAAGCAGCTCGGCATTCCTCATCTCAGCACTTGCAGCTCAGCCCAGGCCTTTGGAGATGCAGAAAGAAGTCACCCCGGGGAAAGTTGTTGGAACCCAGGGGCCTGGAGAGAAGGCCAGCAGAGACCATCCTGTGCCTTCTACATAAGAAAGAACTTCAGTGGAAAGTTAGCTGCCTTTCCTCTGAAGAACCAACAAAATAAATTCCCTTTTATTAAAAGCCAATCTGTCTCTGGTGTGTTGCATTCCTGCAGCTAGCAAACTAGAACACCATGCTAATGATTGGAGAATGGAGAACCACTCCTGTGCAGTTTTGAGAAGACCTGTCATGTGTTCTGGCCTTATATAACGATGATAATTCAGGCATTAATGTAAATGGTGGTGCAGATAGGAGAGCCTGGATGAGGATAGATCAGGCAGAAGGTTGTTAGAGTTGTCTGGGTCAGAGGACATGTGGAGTAAAAGGATAGGATCTGTAGGACTGGGAGGGTTCGGGGATATGGCTATGTGAGAGAACAAGTGTGAGCCAGCAAGGTGACAACAATTCCACAGTTTGTAGCCTTGGTGACTGCAGAGATGGTACACACACACACACACACACACACACACAAACACACAATTTCTTCTCTTGCCTGGCACTCTTCTGAAAATCATTTAATGGTTGAGTGAAATAGGCTTAAAGGCAATGAGATAGGATTCCTCCATTTAGTGATTCATCAGATTTACAGAATACCGAATAGAGCTGGCCAAAAACAATCCTTGAGAGCTTGAGTCATTTAAACAAATACCACGTAAGGGCAGGAGTATCCATGAGAAAGAAAGTTGGGGGTTAATGCAAACCAGATGTTCCTTTTAGAAGGTGAGGAACATCGTCTCTCACTTCAGAGTTGTTGATCTTAAGAAGCACATTTCCAAAGGTATCAGCACACGCAGTCAAGGTCAGGATGCAGTGACAACTGTGTAGAGATCAAAGTAACAGGATGAGCTGTCAGAATCACAAACATCAGGAACAGAGAAAACCTATTAGCTCAGCATGACTAAGTCTAAATACTTATGTGATGAAAAGCTACAAACCAGGGTCTGGAGAAGAAATCGTCACTTGGGTTTCCCCCTGCACCACATCCTATGGAGGTCAGATGGGTATGAAGGGGTGGTTCAAGTCTTGGCTTCATCACTTACTAGCTATGAGTCTTTGGCAAGACAGTTAACCTCTCAGAGCCTCAATTTCTTAATCTATAAAACAGGGTTGTTAAGGAACATTCCTCATAGGTTTCGTGAGTCTTAAATGAGATTACCCAATTAGCACAACTAGGACATAGGGCTTAGCAAATATTAGCTATGATTGTCTTGAGACTGATTCACAATTTGCTTGTGTCTATATAGTTTATGTACTTTAGATCTCAGACAAATTTTAGGTAGAATTGTATGGTTTTTATCCCTCAGATTTTGGTTACTTATACTGGAATCTGTCAGGAATCTTAGAGGTCACTTAGTCTCACTTCCAAAGAGAATTCAGAATATGATGCATGCATTTCCATCTGTATTTCTTCTTATTCGAAGGAAAATCTCCACATCGGGGGTAGATTTATTACACATATGAAGGTGAAGCCATTACATGGGAAAGCCCAGTGAGTTCTCATGTGGACAGTTTTCAAATCAGCTGTTAATGTAAACATGGGAAGGCTCTGTGGATTGCAGAACTTTAGAGTCAAATGGAGATTTACAAGCAGCGATCAGGCTGAAAGGTGTTCAGCACTAACAAAATCTAGGGCATGGAAAAGAGATGAGAGGGAAGGGGGGCAGGTGGAGAGAAAGACAAAGAGAGAGAGGGAGAGAGAGAGAGTAAACAAGCACTTTGGGAGAGAAGAGATTGCAGCACAAACTTTGAAGATGAGCCATACCTTTTTAGATTCTAGATTCCGACAGATCTATCCAGCAGGAATGAAAACAGATAAAGCCAGAGCCATGGATGCTGCTGCTGAAAACTCTAGAGTTAGCATAAAAATTTTCACCTATTGGAAGATGGCGGCTTAGTAAGACGCGCGGATCTTAGTTCCTCCTCCAGAACAGCTACTAGGGGAGTAGAAACGATACAGAACAGCTCCTGGAGCCACGACAGAGATAAAAAAAAGACAGCGTACCCCATCCTGGAACAGCTGAATGGCTGAGAGAACCCGCTCCGGTGAGATCGCCGAGGGGCGCGGGCTTCCCCAGGCAGGGTGGCAAGCGGCCGGAGTCCCTCCCTTCCTCCTTCCCGGGCCAGCTGGCAGAATTGGGCAGGCGGTCCCCTCAAGCCACGGCGGCTGGCGCCCCCACCACACGTGGCCCCCCAGACCAACTGAGAGAATTGGATCAGAAATCCCCAGGCCGTGGAGAACGGTGACCGGGGGGGGTGCCTTCCAAACACGTGACTCCCCGGTCCGGCTGGGAATGGTGCACTCTCCCAGGCTGCGGCAGCTGGCGCCCTCCCGCCACGCTTGGCACCCCAGGCCGACTAGGAAATTCGGACGGGCGCTCTCCCGGGCTGCGGCGGCCGGCGACCCTCCCCACGTTCGGACCCCCGGGCCGGCTGGCACTCTTCCAAGCTGCTTCGGCTGGCGAACCTCCCCCACAGAAAGAGTTTTCCAAAGTTAAAGGACCCACAGCACCTTTTACTGGTGGGACCCGCAGACAAAAACGTGTGCCACAGGCGCCACCTACTGGGCAGGATAAGAAAAACAGAACCCAGAGATTTCACAGAAAAATCTTTCAACCTGTTGGGTCCAACACCCAGGGAAATCTGACAAAATGCCCAGACGCCAGCAGAAGATAACGGATCACGCTCAGAAAATTGAAAATATGGCCCATTCAAAGGATCAAACCAATAGTTCAAATGAGATACAGGAGCTGAGACAACTAATGCTGAATATACGAACAGAAATGGAAAACCTCTTCAAAAACGAAATCGATAAATTGAGGGAGGACATGAAGAAGACATGGGCTGAACAAAAAGAAGAAATAGAAAAACTGAAAAAACAAATCACAGAACTTATGGAAGTGAAGGATAAAGTAGAAAAGATGGAAAAAACAATGGATACCTATAATGATAGATTTAAAGAGACAGAAGATAGAATTCGTGATTTGGAGGATGGAACATCTGAATTCCAAAAAGAAACAGAAACTATCGGGAAAAGAATGGAAAAATTTGAACAGGGTATCAGGGAACTGAATGACAATATGAAGCGCACAAATATACGTGTTGTGGGTGTCCCAGAAGGAGAAGAGAAGGGAAAAGGAGGAGAAAAACTAATGGAAGAAATTATCACTGAAAATTTCCCAACTCTTATGAAAGACCTAAAATTACAGATCCAAGAAGTGCAGCGCACCCCAAAGAGATTAGACCCAAATAGGCGTTCTCCAAGACACTTACTAGTTAGAATGTCAGAGGTCAAAGAGAAAGAGAGGATCTTGAAAGCAGCAAGAGAAAAACAATCCATCACATACTAGGGAAACCCAATAAGACTATGTGTAGATTTCTCAGCAGAAACCATGGAAGCTAGAAGACAGTGGGATGATATATTTAAATTACTAAAAGAGAAAAACTGCCAACCAAGACTCCTATATCCAGCAAAATTGTCCTTCAAAAATGAGGGAGAAATTAAAACATTTATAGACAAAAAGTCACTGAGAGAATTTGTGACCAAGAGACCAGCTCTGCAAGAAATACTAAAGGGAGCACTAGAGTCAGAACCGAAAAGACAGAAGAGAGAGGCATGGAGAAGAGTGTAGAAAGAAGGAAAGTTAGATATGATATATATAATACAAAAGGCAAAATGTTAGAGGAAAATATTATCCAAACAGTAATAACACTAAATGTTAATGGACTGAATTCCCCAATCAAAAGACATAGACTGGCAGAATGGATTAAAAAACAGGATCCTTCTATATGCTGTCTACAGGAAACACATCTTAGACCCAAAGATAAACATAGGTTGAAAGTGAAAGGTTGGGAAAAGATATTTCATGCAAATAACAACCAGAAAAGAGCAGGAGTGGCTATACTAATATCCAACAAATTAGACTTCAAATGTAAAACAGTTAAAAGAGACAAAGAAGGACACTATATACTAATAAAAGGAACAATTAAACAAGAAGACATAACAATCATAAATATTTATGCACCGAACCAGAATGCCCCAAAATACGTGAGGAATACACTGCAAACACTGAAAAGGGAAATAGACACATATACCATAATAGTTGGAGACTTCAATTCACCACTCTCATCAATGGACAGAACATCTAGACAGAGGATCAATAAAGAAATAGAGAATCTGAATATTCCTATAAATGAGCTAGACTTAACAGACATTTATAGGACATTACATCCCACAACAGCAGGATACACCTTTTTCTAAAGTGCTCATGGATCATTCTCAAAGATAGACCATATGCTGGGTCACAAAGCAAGTCTTAACAAATTTAAAAAGATTGAAATCATACACAACACTTTCTCGGATCATAAAGGAATGAAGTTGGAAATCAATAATAGGCGGAGTGCCAGAAAATTCACAAACACGTGGAGGCTCAACAACACACTCTTAAACAATGAGTGGGTCAAAGAAGAAATTGCAAGAGAAATTAGTAAATACCTCGAAGCGAATGAAAATGAAAACACAACATATCAAAACTTATGGGACGCAGCAAAGGCAGTGCTAAGAGGGAAATTTATTGCCCTAAATGCCTATATCAGAAAAGAAGAAAAGGCAAAAATGCAGGAATTAACTGTCCACTTGGAATAACTGGAGAAAGAACAGCAAACTAATCCCAAAGCAAGCAAAAGGAAAGAAATAACAAAGATTAGAGCAGAAATAAATGAAATTGAAAACATGAAAACAATAGAGAAAATCAATAAGACCAGAAGTTGGTTCTATGAGAAAATCAATAAGATTGATGGGCCCTTAGCAAGATTGACAAAAAGAAGAAGAGAGAGGATGCAAATAAATAAGATCAGAAATGGAAGAGGAGACATAACTACTGACCTCACAGAAATAAAGGAGTAATAACAGGATATTATGAATAACTTTACGCTAATAAATACAACAATTTAGATGAAATGGACGGGTTCCTGGAAAGACATGAACAACCAACTTTGACTCAAGAAGAAATAGATGACCTCAACAAACCAATCACAAGTAAAGAAATTGAATTAGTCATTCAAAAGCTTCCTAAAAAGAAAAGTCTAGGACCAGACAGCTTCACATGTGAATTCTATCAAACATTCCAGAAAGAATTAGTACCAACTCTCCTCAAACTTTTCAAAAAAATCAAAGTGGAGGGAAAACTACCTAATTCATTCTATGAAGCCAACATCACCCTCATACCAAAACCAGGCAAAGATATTACAAAAAAAGAAAACTACAGACCGATCTCTCTAATGAATATAGATGCAAAAATCCTCAATAAAATTCTAGCAAATAGTATCCAACAACACATTAAAAGAATTATACATCATGACCAAGTAGGATTCATCCCAGGTATGCAAGGATGGTTCAACATAAGAAAATCAATTAATGTAATACACCATATCAACAAATCAAAGCAGAAAATTCACATGATCATCTCAATTGATGCAGAGAAGGCATTTGACAAGATTCAACATCCTTTCCTGTTGAAAACACTTCAAAAGATAGGAATAGAAGGGAACTTCCTTAAAATGATAGAGGGAATATATGAAAAACCCACAGCTAATATCATCCTCAATGGGGAAAAATTGAAAACTTTCCCCCTAAGATCAGGAACAAGACAAGGATGTCCACTATCACCACTAGTATTCAACATTATGTTGGAGGTTCTAGCCAGAGCAATTAGACAAGAAAAAGAAATACAACGCATCAAAATTGGAAAGGAAGAAGTAAAACTATCACTGTTTGCAGACGATATGATACTATACGTCGAAAACCCGGAAAAATCCACAACAAAACTACTAGAGCTAATAAATGAGTACAGCAAAGTATCAGGTTATAAGATCAACATTCAAAAATCTGTAGCATTTCTATACACTAGTAATGAACAAGCGGAGGGGGAAATCAAGAAACGAATCCCATTTACAATTGCAACTAAAAGAATAAAATATCTAGGAATAAATTTAACTAAAGAGACAAAAAACCTATGTAAAGAAAACTACAAAAAACTGTTAAAAGAAATCACAGAGGACCTAAATAGATGGAAGGGCATACCGTGTTCATGGATTGGAAGACTAAATATAGTTAAGATGTCAATCCTACCTAAATTGATTTACAGATTCAATGCAATACCATCAAAATCCCAACAACTTATTTTTCAGAAATAGAAAAACCAATAAGCAAATTTATCTGGAAGGGCAGGGTGCCCTGAATTGCTAAAAACATCTTGAGGGAAAAAAACGAAGCTGGAGGTCTCGCGCTGCCTGACTTTAAGGCATATTATGAAGCCACAGTGGTCAAAACAGCATGGTATTGGCATAAAGATAGATATATCGACCAATGGAATCGAATAGAGTGCTCAGATATAGACCCTCTCATCTATGGACATTTGATCTTTGATAAGGCAGTCAAGCCAACTCACCTGGGACAGAACAGTCTCTTCAATAAATGGTGCCTAGAGAACTGGATATCCATATGCAAAAGAATGAAAGAAGACCCATCACTCACACCCTATACAAAAGTTAACTCAAAATGGATCAAAGATCTAAACATTAGGTCTAAGACCATAAAACAGTTAGAGGAAAATGTAGGGAGATATCTTATGAAACTTACAATTGGAGGTGGTTTTATGGACCTTAAACCTAAAGCAAGAGCACTGAAGAAGGAAATAAATAAATGGGAGCTCCTCAAAATTAAACACTTTTATGCATCAAAGAACTTCATCAAGAAAGTAGAAAGACAGCCTACACAATGGGAGACAATATTTGGAAATGACATATCAGATAAAGGTCTAGTATCCAGAATTTATAAAGAGATTGTTCAACTCAACAACAACAAAAAGACAGCCAACCCAATTACAAAATGGGAAAAAGACTTGAACAGACACCTATCAGAAGAGGAAATACAAATGGCCAAAAGGCACATGAAGAGATGCTCAATGTCCCTGGCCATTAGAGAAATGCAAATCAAAACTACAATGAGATATCATCTCACACCCACCAGAATGGCCATTATCAACAAAACAGAAAATGACAAGTGCTAGAGAGGATGCGCAGAAAAAGGCACACTTATCCACTGTTGGTGGGAATGTCAAATGGTGGAACCACTGTGGAAGGCAGTTTGGCGGTTCCTCAAAAAGCTGAATATAGAATTGCCATACGACCCAGTAATACCATTGCTGGGTATCTACTCAAAGGACTTAAGGGCAAAGACACAAATGGACATTTGCACACCAATGTTTATAGCAGCGTTATTTACAATTGCAAAGAGATGGAAACAGCCAAAATGTCCATCAACAGAAGAATGGCTAAACAAACTGTGGTATATACATACAATGGAATATTATGCAGCTTTAAGACAGGATAAACTTATGAAGCATGTAATAACATGGATGGACCTAGAGAACATTATGCTGAGTGAGTCTAGCCAAAAACTAAAGGACAAATACTGTATGGTCCCACTGATGTGAACCGACATTTGAGAATAAACTTGGAATATGTCATTGGTAACAGAGTCCAGCAGGAGTTAGAAACAGGGTAAGATAATGGGTAATTGGAGCTGAAGGGATACAGACTGTGCAACAAGACTAGATACAAAAACTCAAAAATGGACAGCACAATAATACCTAATTGTAAAGTAATCATGTTAAAACACTGAATGAAGCTGCATCTGAGCTATAGGTTTTTTTTTTTTACTAGTATTATTACTTTTATTTTTTTGTCTATATTAACATTCTATATCTTTTTCTGTTGTGTTGCTAGTTCTTCTAAACCGATGCAAATGTACTAAGAAATGATGATCATGCATCTATGTGATGATGTTAAGAATTACTGATTGCATATGTAGAATGGTATGATTTCTAAATGTTGAGTTAATTTCTTTTTTTCAGTTAATTAATAAAAATAAAAAATTTCACCTCTTAAGCTAGGTCCTGTCTGCTTGGGCACCCCCTGCTCCCAGCTGTTACAATGGATCATCTACAAGTTTGAGTCCTTCCCCTCTAGTATCCAGGGTGAGCTAAATCTGGGAATGTTGGGGTTGTGTTCAGCAGATCCCTAGAGGCCAGTAGGAAACCAGAGCAACAGCTCCCCTCCCCAGTCCCTTCTTCAACACCCACTAGAATTGGCCATCGGCCTGAATTCCTGGCTATCAGCTTCTTTCCCATTTCCCTGCTGAATGGGAATCTAGCCCCACACATCTTTCTGGTTGGCTGGGACCCTAACCTCTTGGTCAGTTTTTGTGAGTCCTTTCTCCACAGGGACAGAGCCCAGCTTCCAGAAGGCTTTGCAACAGCTTTGGTCAGAACTTTCTGACTTCTGACTCCAACCCTCCTATGACACTAAGATCTCCTTCTGCTGCCTGCCATACCTTCTTCCCTCCCCTGCATTGGCCCAGAGCATGATTTCGGATGAGCTACACCCTTGAATTCAGTGGTGGGACCTGCCAGGGTGGGTGTCCAGGTGAGCTTCCTCCATCCAATTTTATCTGGTTCATCCTCCTCCCCTCCTAAGAAATCTCTGCTGTTCTAAATTACAGAGCCTGAGAATTCAATATGGTTTATGCAATAACCCTGATACGCAAAAGTGAAGAGGCTTCTCTTGGTAGCAGTGGCATAATTTGGGGGCCCCTTGTAAAATGGAAATATGGGGCCCTTTGTTATAAAATGATTAAGAGTGTCAAGACAGTGGTAATGAGCATTATACTAAGGGCAGGATCCTTCTAAGCACAGGGTTATGACTTCACAGGTTGCCCGCCCAAGAACCCAGACCTGGTTTCTGTGAACCAGAGAGGACACAGCCAAGGCCAAGGGGATGGGCCTAAGAAGAGGACCTGCCTTTTATTTCTTTTTCGTGCTTGATTGCTCTCGCTAGAACTATGTACAAGGTTGAGTAATATGGTGACAAAGGGCAGCCTTGTCTCATTCCCAATCTGAGGGGGAAAGTTTTCTCATCTTAATTCTTTCTTATACTGCTTTAGGTGTCTGCAGGCTGCTTTTCTTCCAGAGAGGAGTTTCTTTGTTCAGTCTTGCAGGCTGGCACTGGGTAGATTGGCACTGATATCCTGGCACCCCAATATGTGCACGGGGGTTACTCAGCTCCCTCTGGAATACGTGGGAGTGCAGGAAGCTTCACAATGTGCTGGAGAGGGACTGCGGGAGGGATGAACAAGAGCACAAAGAGCTTCTCTTATTGATTGTTTTTTTTTTTTGTAGGCTGTATGGTGGCATCACATTTCATTATTTTTCCGTGTAAGTATCCTGTCATTGCAGCACCATTTGTTGAATTTTTGTTTGTTTGTTTTGCTTGTTTGTTTTGTTGTTTGGGAACTGCATGAACCGGGAATCAAATGTGGGTCTCCTGCATGGCAGGTGAGAATTCTATCACTGAACTACCCTCGCAGCCCCCTCCTATTATTTTTAAGTCTTCATTTTCTTGACCTGGCACTTGCTCGACTATTGCACCTCTTTAACTGTTTTCTACAATTTCACAGAAGATGACTCCGCTTATTTTTGCTAGTTGTGCAAAGATTCTGAGAGGGGACAACATCCTGGAGTGCCGTAAGCCACTGTCTTGATTGACTGGTGGCCTCCTGTCTCCACCTTTATTCTTGAATAACACAAGCAAGCACTGGCCAGACTGGGAACAGCGAAATCTGTCATGAATTTGGCCATATCACTTGTAATCTTTGTGCCGCAGTTTGAAGGACATTTGGAATAAATGCTGGTATGCATTTTGGATTAGTCAGACCTTGCTTTTGGCAAGAAATAAAGGGGTGCTCATTCATCTCAGCTGCCAACGTGCCATCCCAATTGAGAAAGACCTTCTGGCACCGTGTGGGCAATGAACACAGCCATATCAGCAAGCAATGGAAGCAGCAGGAGGCCAGGGTGATGCTGGTGGCCACAGGAGCTGCTTGGACACCTATCACCCAGGTTACTTTGGGAAGATTGGTATGAGATACTATCATTCAAAGAGCAACCAGAGCTTCTACCCAGTTGTCAACTTTGATAAATTGTGAAGCTTGGTCAGTGAGAAGGCGCAGGCTCATGGCTACCAAAAACAAGGCTGGAGCTGCTCCCATGGTGATTTGGTGTGATCGGGCTATGATGAAGTTCTGGGAAAGGGAAAGCCCCAAAAGAAACCTATCATCATGAAGGCCATATTCTTCACAGATGAGCTGAGAAGACAAAGAGTGTTGGGACAGCCTGTGCCCTGGTGACCTGAAACCTCATGGAGGGAGGTTCATTAAATGTAACAAATGCTAAAAAAAATTAAAAATAAAAAAAAAAAGCAAAGAAATAAAGGGATCAGATTGGCTCAATCAGCAAATATTTTGCTCATCTGGGGCAAGGCTCTCAATCAGAGGGCCCTTATGAAATTATCAGTTCCCCACAAAGGGGATTAAGACACAGTCCTGGCTACAAAGAAATCATAATTGTCACCACAGGTTGCAATATAAAGACTGTAATGACAATTTGTCTTCTATTTCAAGGACAGTCCAAATCGCACAGGCTGAGGAGATGCCCCATAGTGGGAGGATCCACATAAGATGCACAGGGTCAGCCGCACGAAACTTGGGGAAGCCAAAGAAACTCATCTTCAGTGGGAGCTGATGTTGCTGGGTTTGAGCTCAGGCTCTGCAGGTGACCTTGGGTGATTGACAAGTCCTTTCTGAGATTCTGATTCTGATTCCTCATCTATTAAATGGGGACAATATCTGTCCTTAAAAACAAATGTCAGGATAAATTGATATGCTGAATGTGAAAGCACTTCAGAACTCATATAAACATGTGCAAACATCAGACATTAGTAAGAAAATGATTTTTCTGCCTTCCTTTCTCCCCCTCTTCCCTCCTTTTCCAGGCCCCTTTGGGAATCTTATCCAGGCCTTTTCCTTCTTGGAAAGAGCCTATTCCTCATTTCTACCGTGAACCTCAACCAGTTGGCAAAGAGCAGAGGATCTACATTAAGAAGTTATGGTAAATAATCCCCTTCTTCTAAAATTATTTGCATTTTCAAAGAAGATGCTGGAGGAGACAAAACTTTAAAGCAAAATGTCTCCCTCATGGTAGATTTTAGGCATCTCAAAACCAAGTAGGGGTGGGGTGGGTATTTCTGGCTATGCGGCCTTCTTGGCACCCTTTACATACCATCATATAGGCAGCCACCTGCTCTGCCTATGAACATAGCTGGCTCTAGGAAGACAGACTGCATTTTCATTTTCTTTCTGGATTCTAAAGAAATAAAACAATCTCACCTCTCTGCCTCTAAGGAACGCCAGTATTTTTAAAACAGTTCTTTGTATGGCAACTGTTTCAGTTCTGCCTGGAGAACTTAGCTTTCGGCCTTGCCAACTGTTGAGTACTCCAGGGAGAGGCATTATATGGCTCAAAGGAAATAAGAGCTCAAAATTGTTCACCATATAGTAATGCACAGCCTGAAGCGGCTGCCATTTTTTTTCATAGCCAGGAAGCCAATCTTTGTTCCAGCTGTGGCATGTTGGAAGGAGATAAATTACTTGATGTGTTTTTGTGGTGAAGAAAGCGAGAAATGGGATTTTTAGCTTTCTATAAGAAGAACCGGAATCCTGCCTTAGGTAATTCAGAGACTCGTTGCTAGACTATGGAATATATTGTTGGCAGAAAACAGAAAGCTGAGCCCAGTAGGTATTAGCTTCCTTCAGGGGAGGTTGTCAGGAATTCCACCTGTCCTTTGAGAGGACTGGACTTCTTCAAACTGTGTCTATGACTCATTCTCCTGTGTCTGGAAAGGATGGAAACATTTCATTATCCCCTTTCTTGTAAATAATGTGTTTGTGTACGTGTGTAGAGACTTTAACCTAAACATCTGAAATCAGAGATCTGTCAGAGCAAAATACTTTACAAATGCTGTACAGTTTTATCTTGCAAATCAGAGATTTCCTTTTTCCTTGCTAATCTGAAAGTGATACCTTTTCATATCTATATACACATATATGTATTTAATTTTGTGATTAAAAATAGATGAAAAATTTTGCTCCAACCTCTGTCCTTGTTCACAGAAAATGGAGCTCATCACACTCCAGACCATAAGAATAAGAATTGCTTCTTTTCTTAATTTTCATACAGCTCTCAAACTATAATCTAAAGGATGATGCTTGTTTATTTACATTTACAGCACGCCAGCAGCTTGCTACGTGAGGGACCAGAATTCACAATGAGCTGCAGTCTTTGCCAGTAGGAATCACCAGCTGAATTCCCCAGTTAGACAAGACTTGGAGAAGTTTTTCCATCTGCCTGCAGTGGCAATCAGAACTGCGGTGTAAGTTCAGCAAAGGCTGGGGTTTGGTTAGCCAGAGAATTGAGGGAGGAGGATTTTTCCCGAGGACATGATTTTTAGTTATTTACCTGAGAAATTTTTGTTGCTGGGTAATGCTGCCAGTTTTCTGAACAAAGAAAATAGATAAAAGGTGCATTGTTAGGAATAAAGAAGGTTTGGCAAAGGAGAATGGGAAATAAGAATAACTGTAGGAAAGATCCCAAGTATATAAGATTCTGTTGGCTGAAAGGAAGGAAGGAAGAAAGGGAGGCAAGGAAGAAAGGGAGAGAAACAGCAAGCAGGCAAGGAAGCAAGGAAGCAAGTAGTGTTCTTCTGGTGCCTGGATTGAAATAGGGGGGAAATGGCAGAAAGGGGAATGAAAAAGCAAGGTAAAGGGAAACATGTCTGGATAGGCTAATGATACTGTGGTTGCAAATACCTCCAATATTCCAGTGGTTTAAAGTTACAAAAGTTCATCTTTTATGCATGCCAATTGTCTGTCACAGATCAGCTAAAGACTCTGACTCTTTTTATCATTCATGAATCTAAACTGATAGAGGCTCCATCTTAACACTGAGGCAAGAGGAAAACAATACACTTTAAATTTATATTGAACACTGGAACTTAAAGCTCCATCCAAAATGGACACATGGAATTGTCACATTTCATTGCCCAAGTGAGACACACCTAACTTTGAAGAGGTGGGGAAGTGCAATCTGACTTTGTGCTTGGAAAGGAGAACCAGAAATTTTGGTGAATAGCACTAATGACTAGCACAGCAAAGTGCAAAAAAAACCATCACAGTTTGAGGAAAGGGAGTGAGGGAGACATGGGATAGGAGTTGTGACATGATCACACACATTAGAAAAGCTGTGGTGGGCTTTGTATGGAGATACCTGGATATATCCAGAAGGGGTTATAAATCTAGCAGGAAAGCTATGTTACCAAGTTTCTACTTCTAAAATTTTGAGGTCAGTCTAGGCAATTGCATTGCCTAGGGGAATTCACACAAAAAAACCTTTGATTAGTATCAGTTAAGAAATGTCTTTTCAAGTACTACTTTCATCCCATTCTCTCTCCTTTTCATCTGAGATGCCAGTTACAACTTTTAGAACTTTTCACAATGTCCTATTTGTTTCTTATTGTCTACAGTTTCCGTCTTTCTATCTATCTCTCTGTATTTCATTCTAGGTATATCTTTCCTAATGAGCTTCCACTTTATCAATTCTCTCTTCTGCTATGTCTGATCTGATTTTAACCTACCCAATAAAATCTTAATTTTAGTTGTAATATTTTCCATATTAGAATCTCCATTTGGTTATTTATTTATTTGCATTTAATTGTCATTGTCTCTTTTAGTCACTTTTTTCTCTTTATCATGGAAACACATATACAATGTAAATTTTCTCATCTCAGTTACTCCCAAATATGCCACTCAGTGGGATTAATCACATTCACAACATCGCACTGCACTCTTCCATTACCAGACTCGTCCCATTATCCCAAACAGAAACCCTAAAACCATTATGATTAACTCCCCATGCCCCTTCCCCACCATCTGTGGTAACCTCTACTATACTTTCTGTTTCTATTAATTTGCATAGTCTAGTTATTTCATAGAAGTGGAATAATGCAATATCTGTCCCTTTGTGTTTAACTTATTTCACTCAGTATGAAGTCTTCAAGGTTCATTCATGTTGTAGCATGTATCAGAAATTCATTCCTTTTTTTTTGTAGGCTGTATGGTGGGGTCAGATTTCCTTATTTTTCCATGTGAGTATCCCCTTATTGCAGCACCATTTGTTGAGTTTTTGTTTGTTTGTTTTCTGTTTGTTTTGTTTGTTTTTTTGTTTGTTTGTTTTGAAAAAGTGCATGAACTGGGATTCGAACCCAGGTCTCCTGCATGGCAGGCGAGAATTCTACCTCTGAACTACCTTTGCAGCCCCAATTCATTCCCTTTAAAAGCTAATATTTCATTATATGTATATACCACATTTTGTTTAATCATCTGCTGATGGACATTTAGGTTGCTTCCAACTTTGGCTATTGTGGAAAATGCTGATATGGACACCGGTGTACAAATATCTGTGGTCATCCCAGCTTTCAATTTCCTGGCTAAATACCCAGAAGTGGGATTGCTGGGTCATATGGTAGTTCTATGTTTAACATTTTGAAGAGAAAAAGCACCAAAAATGCATAAACATTCTTATTTCTTCACATCCTCACCTGCACTTTTGTTCTGTGTTTTAAATAACAGCCATTTGTGATGGTTTGAAGCTGTAGTGCCCCCCAAATCATGTCCTTAAAGCTAACCCATTCTTGTGGGTGTAAACCTATTGTGGCTGGGACCTTTTAATCAGGTTATTTCAGTTAAGGCAGACTCCAGGTGGGTCTTCATCTCTTTCTGGAGTCCTTTATAAAAGGATGAAAGACAGAGAAGCTCAGAGAGAAAAGACACAGAAGCTTAGAAAGAAAGTCACAGATGGTGAAGCCAGAAGGTGAGAGGAATGAAACCTGGGAGAAAGGTGAGCCCAGCAGACCCACATGTGCCTTGTCCTGTGGCAGGGGAGCTGAGGATAACCAGCAGCCTGTCTTCAGAATCCTGGTATCCTCTTGATGATGCCTTGATTTGGACATTTTCATGGCCTCAGACTGTAAGCTTGTAAGTTAATAAATGCCCATTGTAAAAACCAACTCATTACTGGTATATTGCATTTCAGCAATTTTGGCAAACGAAAGCAGCATTCTAGTGGGTGTGACGTGGTCAGTTCATTTTTTATGGTTTAAAAAATAATTCCATTTGTTCATCAAAATTCTTAACTCTTGTCCTTTGTAATCTTGAATGCATTAATCATGATAACTTTAAAGTTTATTTCTGCTTTATTATCTGTATTCCCTTGTGGGTCTGCTTTTATTATTTATTTTTCCTCTTTGTTTTTGATGATGTTTTATCATTCTGCATCCCTGATTACTTTTAATAAGTGCCAGATATTGTCTATGAAAACTTAAGAGATAATTTAAGGTGTTAAATGCTACTGTCTTTCTCCATACATGATATACTTTTGCTTCTGGCAGGCTAGGAGCTAGGAGAACTAGCAATCCTGGATCACTTTAATTCAATTAGGACTTAGATTGTTTGGAGCTGAGTTCAGACCCTACAAGAGCTGGTCTATTAGTTCACATTTTACTTCCAGGGTAACTGATAGCTTAGGATATTTACCAGGGCCTCTCTTCCTCAACAGTCTCTGAAACCCAAAGCCTTTTGATTTAGTGAAAAGCTGTGCTTGAATTTTCCATCTCTCGATTTTCACTTTCAGAATTTGCATATGTCTTTGAGGAAGAGTGGTCCCAAATGCCAGACTCATCTCTGAGCCTCATTTCTCTGAGACCTGCAAATCCTCACTGCTTTAGTAGCTCTCTAATGCCCACAAACAGATGTAGTTGTATTTTACCCAGCCTTTCTAGTTGTTCTCAGTGGGAGAACCATTTCTAGAAGTGGAACTCCAGGAAGTGGCATTTGAGTTGAAACCTGAGTAAGAAAGAGTTTGCATTATCAAAATCTGGGGAAGAGTGTTCAAGGCAGAGGAAACATCAAGTAAAAATACCCTGGAGTGAGAGAAAATTTGGTATGTTCAATGAATACATAGGCCATTGTGGTTGCAGATTAGTGAGCAAGGGCAGGATGCTATGAGACTGGGTTAGGAAGGCAGCAGGAGGCAGATCACATAGTCTTGGAGGCCATGCAGAAGAGAGTGGATTTTGTCTTAAAGAAGAATTTGGGGAGAAGTAGACACAGGGCTCAATATGTTTCTGTTGAATTTGTCCCTCCTCATGGAACTTTGCAGAGGGATGCATGCATTAGGTTTAGCTTATGGGAACTTGAACCTAATAATCCAAAAGCCTGACCTGTAGATCTGAAGACCTTATCCAAGGGTTCCAAGCTTTTGGTTCATCCATACAAGACAGCTTGTCTATATCAGAGCAGCAGAAGACACTCTTGGAGGGACAAATGTCAAAGAGAGAGCCTGTGCCCTGGCCTGGTGAACTGAAGGACCTGCTGGTCTGGATCCGGTGATGCTCAGCAGGGTGGATTCCCTTCTACAAGTCTGAGTGTCTTAATTTCAGACAGTCGTGATGATTGGCCTGAACCCAGGTATAAGAAGCGGAGGGATCATGCCACTAGGAGGCATTGCTGACAGAAAAAAAGAGGAAAGAAAAATATCTTTCCCTATATTAAAATGTTCTCAAGTGGCATTTTCTAGTGCGGTGTCCTTCAAGCATATCCCAGCTGTAGTGAAGATTTTCTGGGCTTGTAAGTGAACCTTCTGTAGAAAATGCAATCCATTCCACCTAAAGGGGGTACAGCTTGCCTTGTCACACTTTTCTCTGTGTTTCTCACCTGGCTTTTCATGCCAACTGACAAGCTGCTAATGCAGCAGAATGTACAACCCAGTAGTTTCTTGAAGTACTAACCATCCTCACCACACAGACCTTCACAGAAATGCATCCTCTTGTTTTTTTTTAGTTTCCTGTGACATATCTGATGAACAGAGAAGAATCCTGACCATGTCATTCCAAATTTTCCAGCACGGTGTCTCAATACCGAGTTCTTTGACAAGGGAATTCAGTGCAGAAATATTAAAGAACAAACAACGTTGAGTTTCAGAAATGGTGTAGTTTTCCTTCTCCAGAGCTCCAAAGCAGGCAATTAAGATCACAGATGGCAGCATAGCACAGGGCCCTCCTGGGAGCTTTTTAAATCTGATTCTAGAATAAATACAACCATTGCGCAGGAAGTGGCTACAAGCAAACACTGGGTGTTCACAAGGATGAGATTCTATTTAATGCCTGGCCCGCTTCATAGGTGTACAACGTATCCATCTGAGTAGTTATTTTGTATTAGATAAAAAGCATCTTATGGGAAACAAATGAAAAATGACAGTGGTAAAGTGACTGACTCAAGATCATTTAATAAGTTGGTGCCAGATATTAAAAAACAAACAAACTAATTTTCTATTCCCCAGCTCAAGATATAGTAGCCTGTTGTCAGCCAGCAGTAAGAGGTCAAAGGAAATGAATATTGATTCATTCAAAGATGTGTGTGTGTGTTTGTGTCGTATGTGCTAGGTACTAAGAATACAACTGAGAAACAAGGCTGCTATGCTCCCTGCCCTCCATGGAACTTTCATTCTAAAGAAGAGAGACACAATAAATAAGAAACCATAAATAAATAAATATAGATTGTGATCAATGCTATCAAGGAACTAAACAAGATGTAGAGATGGTTACTGAGAGTGAGTTCCCTCTGATAAGGGGATATCTAGGAAGCCAATATTGAAGGAAAAGCTGAAGCCAGCCAAGCACAGACCAAGCGGGCAAGAGCGCACCAGGAATGACAAGTGAGGGAACTGCTTGGTGTATTCTAGAAACTATCACAGTATCAGCAAGCCTGGAATATGGTGAGCAAGGGACAAACTGGCAAAAGATAGACCTGGAGACGAGGGGGCAGCCAGATTGCACAGGGCTCCTTGGAAAGGGCGAGGACTTTAATTTTCCTCTGAGCACAAAGATACGTTATTGAAGCTTTTTAAATATGGGAGGCCATACTTTGATGCATGCTTAAAAACCGCTCTTGATATTGTGTGGGAAACCAAAATTTCGAGGGCAAGAGGGTTGCAGTATTGAAAGATAGAGAATGTATTATTGAAAGGTAATGGAGGTGTGGACAAGGTGATAGCTGTGAATGTAGAAGGAGTGGACAGATCTAGATTTTTTTTTTCCAGAAGTTTTACAAATGGCAGGATGTTGGGGTGGGAAGGGAAGAATTGAGAATGTTATCTAAATGCTTGGTTTCAGCCACTGAATTAAGAATGTTTGCATTTACTGAGATGTGAAGACAAGGGGGGGCAATAGGTCTCTAGGACAGGAAAACAGAGTTCTGTTTTTCATATTCTTTCCAGATGGAGAGGAAATGTAAGCTGGAAATATGTATCTCTCCAGCAGTTAGAGGCGTGGTCAGAGCTGCAGATTAGAATTTGGAGGTCTTCAAGATATAAATACTATTTAAGGAAATAGGAGTAAAGGAGACACCTGGGCAGGAAGTATAGCTAGAACAGAGAGGGTGGCTGAGGGACAAGCTCTGTGGCAGTTTAGATTTAGGGGTCTTTTGGGTGAAAAAAAGCTCACAAAGGTGACTAAACAAGTGTATTAACTTCCTATGGCTGTTGTAACAAATCACGACAAGCTTAGTGGCTTAGAACAACACACATTTGTTTTCTTACTGTTCTGGAGGTCAGAAGTCTGAAATCGGTTTCACTGGGTTGAAATCAAGGAATCGGCAGGACTGTGCTCCCTCCCAGTCCTCCAGGGTAGAATCCATTTCCTTACCTCTCCTCAGCTTCTAGAACTACATCCCTGTATTCCTTAGCTTGTCTTCAAAACCATCAGCATAGTATCTTGTTACAGATAACACATTGCCACCTTCGTTTATAGTCAACTCTCCCTCCACCTCTCTGTTAGGACACTGTGGTTACCTCATTGGGCTGCCTGGGGGTAACCTTCCAATCTCAATAGCCTTAACTTCACATCTGCAAAAATCCCTTTTTTTCACAATCGGTAACATATTTACAGAGTTTGGGGATTAGGATGTGGATATCTCAGGGGCTATTATTCTGTCTAGCACAGCAAAAGGTCAACAAACAAGTATGAATGAACTCCAGGAGAACACATCACAGAAAATGAAAGGATTCTGTTTCAAGAAGGAGAAAGGGATCCTCTGAATTTGAAGCTGCTGTGCAGCTACATAAGATGGGGCTAGAAAAATGTCCATTGGCTGTTGCATGATAGAGACTGTTGGTGGTCTTGAAAAATAGCAATTTCAGGGGAGCCACGGTGCTAACAGCAGGATAGGAGTGGACTGAAGAGTGAATATAGATCTTTCTGGTCAAGAGGGCGTTGTGACCTGCTCCAACTTGCAGTCATGATAGATAAAAGTGGCAGACAGATTTCCACTCATTCTTACAAAGTATGGCCTCGTTGCTGGAAGAAGCTACTGAACTAGGTACTGTGGTTCCCGGCCCTTTGCATTAAGGTGGTGGTGTAGGATTAGTTTTTACAGATGGACTTCAGCAGAAGCATGCTGCTGGGGAAGGCGTGTGTTGAAAATGGTGGAGCCGTAAGATAGAAGGTGATGACCACTTGCAGGTACTTAATATTCTGATGAGAAACACTTCTGTCATGCTTAAGCCGTTATATAGTTTTACGTTTATTTGTTGCCAAAGTTAATGTTATCTCAGCTAAGACACAAAGCATAAAAGCGATATTTAAAAGACGTAACTGCTGCCCCAAATAAGATCAATAGAATACACCATCGTGGTCCCCAGAAATGCAGAGGTCAATGGGGACTAAAACTGTGAGATCTGGAATCCAGGCTCTGAGACTTTAATCTGGCAGAAGCAGACTTGAGTTCATTCCTTCACAGAACCCGAAGCTGCTACCTCTCATAAGGGCTATGTCCCACTGCAAGATATGTCCTGGAGTCACAGAGGGTCCTGAGAAAACTTCAGAGTGAGCCCCTGGGTCAAGCCTTCTATTGTATTGAATCTGCTCTATCATCGTGAAATGATAGAAATATCCAGCAATATAAGCCTTATTTTGAACTGTAGAGCCTAGTAAGTTGGGAGCATGCAATTATAAAATAACCAGATAAGAGGCATGAGCATGGGAGAGGAATCACACACACACACACACACACACACACACACACACACTAGTGTCATGAAAAATAACCAACTCACTAAACAAATAGGAAAATTAATTCCTAAAGCAATGCAAATAAAAGAGTAAACTTCTGGAAAGGACTTAAGTATATTTGATTCCTCAAAAAAAGAAAAGTAACAATAATATCCATAAAGTCAGAATAAGAAATTATGAACCAAGAAAACAAAAGTCAAGAAGGCAACCCAGAACTCTGTGTACTCTGTCTGAGGTCACTCTTGACCCTAGCCCATGAATTGCTTGCTTCCTTGGCAAGATAAATCAGGGAGCTGCCCACCTCCACCTCTCCATCAGCAGAAATGAGGAGGAAATTCTACCATTCTGTGTGATCTTAGAAAGATACCCATCCCTCTTTTCTGTCATTTCTCTCTGACTTCCCAGTCCTAAGACTCACTCTATTTTTCACCCTGTTAACATCAGTTCCTCAAAAAAGACCATATCACACAGCTTTCCCTTATCTCCACATCATTAAGGCAAAAACTTCAGTCCTTTCTCACCCATCCCCAGATTTATTTTTTCTCAATAGCCCTTCACACTGACTGGTATATTTTATATTATATTTTGTTTTATTCACGCAGTTTGCTTATTTTACTTCATGAGAATATAAGCTTGTATATTTTGTTACTACTGGAAACCCGGAGCCCAGCGTGGAGTTGGCACTCTATAAATGCTCAATCAATATGCTTGAATGGACGAATGAAAGATGGAGATTTTTTAAAATAAACAACCAATTATAAAGCATAGAAAGGAAAATTTTTTGAAATTTTGAAATAATTAAAAACAGATTGGAAAAATGCCAGACTAGATACAACTGAAGAGAGAATTTATGAATTGGAAGATAACACCAACAAAGTGATCAAGAACATATGGTAGTTCTATGCTTAACTTTCTGAGGAACCATCAAACCATTTTCCACAGTGACTGCACTATTTTACATTTCCAAGAATGAATGTTGTAAAGAAAAATTGAATGCTCAAATATGTTGCCAATATGAGTTAGGGAAATAGAGAATGGTGGAGACATTATTTAGAAAGAATTTCTTTGGATTGAAAAAAGACAGGAACCCTTGAATCCTCTGATTGAAATTGACCACCAGGTCTTCAGCAAGGCAAATTCAAATAAAACCACCCCTAGACACATTACAGCAAAACTTCAGAGTATCAAAGATAATTAAAATTAATTAATCTTCATCTTTCATTCATCCATTCAAGCATATTGATTGAGCATTTATAGAGTGCCAAGTCCACACTGGGCTCCGGGTTTCCAGCAGTAACAAAATACACAAGCTTATATTCTCATGAAGTAAAATGAGCAAACTGCATGAATAAAACTAAGTATAATATAAAATATACCAGTCAGTGAGAAGGGCTATGGAGAAAAAATAAATCTGGGGATGGGTGGGTAAGGACTGAAGTTTTTGCCTTAATGATGTGGAAATAAGGGAAAGCTGTGTGATATGGTCTTTTTTGAGGAACTGATATTAACGGGGTAAAAAATAGAGTGAGTCTTAGGGCTGGGAAGCCAGAGTATCAAAGATAATTAAAATTATCTAGGAGATATGGATACCAGGAAGAACACACTGGTTATTGACAAAAAGAATAACAGGTCAACCAACAGCAGATTTCTATTAGCAACAAGAAATGCTAGAAACCAGAGGAATGACCTTGTCATAGTGATGAGGTAAAATAAGTACAATCTAGAAATGTATACACAATTAAGCTCTCATTTAAGAAGGGAGGATGTAATAAAGACATTTTCCAGATATACACAGGCTAAGAGTTTAGTGCCCATAGATCTTTTTTAAAACTTCTCATTTAATTTAAAAAATGTACTGTACTAACATATATATAACATAAAATTCCCTTTTATAACCACTTTCGAGTATACAATTCAGGCTAATTACATACACCACCTATTACCAAATCTTTGCATACTGTAGCTATTTTATATAAGTGGTCCGTCCCTTTATGTCTGACTTACTGCACTCAATACAGTATTTTCAAGGCTAGTTCATATTGCAGCCTGTTTTAGAACGTCATTCATTTTTATGAATGAATAACATTCTGTTCTGTTTACACACACACACACATACACAGACACACATATACACCACATCTTATTTTGATGGACATTTAGGTTGCTTCCACTGTTTAGCAATTGTGAATTATGCTGCTATGAACACTGGTCTAAGAAATATTTATCAAGTCCCTACTTTAAGATCTTTTGGGTATATACATAGAGTGGGATGGCTGGGTCATGTGGTAGCACTATACTTTACTTTCTCAGGAACCACCAACTGATTTTCCACAGTGGCTGCACTATTTTACATTCCCAAGAACAATGTATGAGGGTTCCTATTTCTCCACTTCCTCACCAGCTCTTGATATTTCTGTTTGTTTAATAATAATCATTCTAGTGGGTGTGAAGTGGTATCACATTGTGGATTTGATTTGCATTTCCCTAATGGCTAATGATGTTGGGCATTTTTCTTGTGCTAGTTGTCTATTTGCATATCCCCTTTTGAGAAATGTCTATTACAGTCCCTTGACATTTCTTATTTGGGTTGTTTGTGTTTTTTTGTCAAGTTGTAAAGTTCTTTATATATCCTGGATATAAAACTGTCATCATATATGTGGCTTACAAATATTTTATCCCATTCTATTGGCTGTCTCTTCATTTTTTTGAAAATGTCTATTTTTCTTTTGAAATTTTTATGTCATAACACACACACACACACACACACACATAATATAAAATTTTCCATTCTGACCATTTTAAGTGTACAATTCAGTGGTATTAATTACATTCACAATGTTGTGATGCCAACATCCACTACCAAGACCTTTTTGTTACCTCAAACAGAAACTAGATACTTATTAAGCAATATTCTCTCAGCCTCTGATAACATCTAATCTACTTTCTATCTCCATAAATTTGTCTGTTCTCAATATTTTATATAAATAAAATCATAAAAAATTTGTCCTTTTGTTCCTGGCTTAATTCACTCAACATGATATCTTCAAGTTTCATCCATGTTGTAGCATGTATCAAAACTTCATTCCTCTTTACAGCAGAATAATTGTATGTATATTCCATATTTTGTTTATCTATTTATGGACATTTGTGTTGCTTCCACCCTTTGGTGATTGCAAATAATGCTGCTATGAACACTGTTGTACAGACATGTGTTTGAGTTTCTATTCTCAATTCTTCTGGGGCATATACGTGGAAGTGGAATTGCTGGGTTGTATGGTAATTCTAGGTTAATCGCCATACTGTTTTCCACAATGGGTGCACCATTTTACATTCCCACCAAAATATATGAGGGCTCTAATTTCTTGACATCCTCACCAACATCTGTTTCAAATAGACTTTTTTTTTCCTTTTTGTGAAAAATAGCATATATACAAAACAATAAATTTCAAATCACATTGTAACAATTAGTTGTAGAACAGAATTCAGAGTTTGGTATGGGTTACAATTCTACAATTGTAGGTTTTTACTTCTATCTGCTCTAAGATAGTGAAGGCTAAAAGAAATACCAATATAATGATTTAGCAATCATACCCATTTGTTAAACCCTGCCTTCTCTATAGAACTCCACCATCAGCTTGATCTTTCTCTCACTTTATATGGGCTACACCTATTCCAACTTTTTCATGTTGGAAGAGGCTGTCAATAATATGGGATAGAGGGATGGAACTCTGCTGATGTTCTGCAGAGGCTGACCCCTCTGCATTTCAAGACTTATTTAGTCCAGGGGCTCATCTGGAGGTTGTAGGTTTCTGGAAAGTTACCCTAGTGCATGGATCATTTGTAGAATCATATATAATGTCCTAGGTGTTCTTTAGGATTGGCAGGAATGGATTTGGTCAGGGTTTGGTCGATTATGACAGTAGAAATGCCTAACAAGTATACATAAGAGTAACCTCCAGAGTAGCCTCTTGACTCAATTTGAACTCTTGCAGCCAGTGATACCTTATTTGCTACACTTCTTTTCCCCGTTTTGGTCAGGATGGCATTGTTGATCTCATAGTGCCAGGGCCAGGCTCATCCCTGGGAGTCATCTCCCACACTGCCAGGGAGGCTTTCACCTCTAAATGTTATGGCCCATGTAGTGGGGAGGGCAACAATTTTACTTGCAGGGTTGGGTTTAGAGAGAGAGAGATGCCACATATGAGCAACAAAAGAGGTCCTCTGGAGTGACTCTTAGACATAGCTATAAGTAGGCTAAGCTTCTCTGATACATAGGTAAATTTCACAAGAGCAAGCCTCAAGGTCAAGGGCTTGACCTATTGATTTGGGTATCCCTAATGTTTGACACAGTATCAGGGGGTTCCCTGGTGGTAAAGTTGAATACTACTTTCATATTTTTTCTTCCATCTTTTAAGGGACCCTGCCAATACTGTTTGTTTGTTTGTTTTTAATTTTATCTATTTATTTATTTTAAAATACTTTTTGATTATCTGCTTAATGTACTCTGGGATGTATCCAGGCATTGCATTAAGCTCTACAGAATTAAAGGGTATCATTCTTATTCTGGGATCCTTGCGTTTGGATTGTTTAAATGATCTCTCTAGACAGGTTGTGTTAGAGTATGTGCTACAGAAAATTTATGTTCTGGACAAAATAAACCTTTTTTTTTCCTTTGGTCTCAAAGAGTAAATGAGGTTCTAAAATACAAACAGTAAAAATGAACCAAGAAAAGAAAAAAATAAAATAAAATGCGGACAATGTCTTCCTTACCCCTGTCTTCTGAATTAGCTTAATCCTGACCTGATTGGCTTCACTCTTATCTCTAAATATGAGGTTATATATATGTAAAACAGCCTTGCAGAATCCAGAAATAACAATTATCACTCCAGACTAAAGTGACTGCTATAAGAGCTTACAATCTAGGCCCCTGCTTTCTTACAAGTATTTTCTAAATGACACCATACAATATTCGCCCTTTTGTTTCTGGCTTATTTTGCCTCACCAAATGTCCCGCATGTTCATTCACAATGTTACATGCCTCACAACTTTGTTCCTTTTTGTAGGAGCACCATTTTCAGTCATATGCACACACCATTGTTCACCAATCTACTTCTCAGTACATCCTTCAGCCACCTCCATTCACTGGGCATCATGCATAATGTCAAATTCCACAGTCCTTCAACACTCTCAATTTTAGATAATTTCACTGTTTCCAACAGAAAGATAACCAATAAAGACACCCTCACCAGACAGAAACCCCCCTTAACTCTTGTCCCATCCCCCATTATTTGCCCCTGCTGTTGCTGTGGTACTGTTGATGTTTTCCTGTTAAGCATAGTCCATAGCACACATTAGCAGTTTCCCCCTATACCCCAAACTTACACACTCTTTGTACAAGATTCATAGCTTGTACAAAGAACTTATTTATATTTGTATTGTTAATCAGTGTGATGTCTAGGTCTATACATCCCCTTTCAATCATGTTCACCTTCAATATGGTAATATTGCTTATAGACCCACTAGTGAACTGCCTCCACATCTATCTATTCCCTTTCATTTAAGTTCAACCTCATTAGCTAACCATTAACCCGTCTCCAGCTTCTGTGTAACTCTAAGTCCCCTATATTCTGTATTAAAAACCTCTGATTTAATGTTTACTCTGGTCATAAAAGTGGAGTCTTACAGTATCTATACTTTTGTGTCTGACTTATTTCACTCAGCATTATGTCCTCAAGGCTCATCCATCTTGTTATGTGCTTCAGGATGTCATTTGGTCTTACTGCTGTAGAATGTTTCATTGTGTGCCTATCCCACATGTTGTTAATCCACTCATCTGTTGATAGGCACTGAGGATGTTTACATCTTTTGGCGATTGTGAACAGTGCTGCTATGAGCATCGGTGTGCAAATGTCTGTTTGTGTCACCGCTTTCAGCTCTTCTGGATATATACCGAGTTTTGGTATTGATGTTCTAGAAGGGCTGGCCCCTTTGAATTTCAGGACTTATCTGGTCCAGGGACCCATCTGGAGGTTGTAGGTTTTGGAAAGTTACCCTAGTGCAAGGAACCCTAGTGCATGGAAAAAGTGCATAGAATCTTTTATAATGCTCAGGTATTCTTTGGAATTGGCAGTAATGGTTTCATTTGCAGAGTTGGACTTAGAGAGGGAGCGGCTACATCTGAGCAACAAAAGAGGTCCTTTGGAAGTGACTCTTAGGCATACCTATAGGTAGACTAAGTTCTCAGCTACATACATAAGCTTCACAAGAGCAAGTTCCAAGATCAAGAGCTTGGCTTATTGGTTTGGGTGTCCCTAATGTTTGGCACAATATCTGGGGTTTCCCTGGTGGTGAAGTTGAACAGTTCCTTAATTTTTCTCCCATCCCTCAGGGGGCTTCACCAATACTTTTTGATTTTCTGCTTTATATTTTCTGGGATGTATCCAGGCATTATATTGAGTATACAGGATTAAAGGCTCTTATTCTTAATCTGGGCTCCCTATGTTTGGATTGTTTATATGATCTATCCAGACAGGTTGAGTTAAATTGTGTGCTACAGAAAACCTAGGTTCTGGACATAATAAAACTTTCTTCCTGTGGTCTCAAAGAGTAGGTGAAGTTTTAAAATACAGACAATGTCTTCCTTACCCCTATATTCTGAATTACCTTAATCCTGACTCTATTGGCTGCATTCTTTTCTCTAAATACCGGGTTAGACATATATAAAACAGCTCCTCAAAATCCAGAAATAACAATTACCACTCCAGACTAAATATGACAACTATAAGAGCTTACAATCTAGGGCCCTGTTTTGTAAGTATTTTCTGAATGATATCATATAACATTTGCTCTTTTGTTTCTGGCTTATTTTCCTCACCTAATGTCTCACAGGTTCATTCATATCATTGCATGCATCACAACTTCTTCCTTTTTGTAGAAGCAGTGTGTTTGATCGTATGTTTACACCACCGTTTGACAATCTACTTCTCAGTCAATGCATCTGTCAGCTACCTCTATCTACTGGACCTCATGTATAATGTCCAAAGTTAACAGTCCATCAACACTCTCAATTTTAGATAATTTCATTGTTTCCAGGAGAAGGATAGCCAATAAGCATACCTTCATCAAATAGAAAATCCAAACCTCCCCCTAATTCTTGTCTGTTCCCCCATTATATACCTCTGGTACATAGTGTTTTCCTGTTAAACATAGCCCAGAGCATACAGTATAATTTCCCCCCATACCCTGAAATTATACACTCTTTGTACAAGATTCATATCTTCACAATAATTCATGCAAGAATTTTTTTATATTTGTAGTGTTAATTGGCAAGGCACATGAGTCTATACAACCCCTTTCAATCATGTTCATCTTCAGTATGATAAAATTATTTATAGACCCACTAGAGGGTCTATTCTGTCTAGACTCTTACAATTTACTTCTGTCTATTCCCTTACAATTAAGTTCAACCTCATTAGCAAACTGTTCACCCATCTCAAGCTTCTGTGTATCTCTATGTCCCCCATATTCTGATTTTACCTTTACCATGGTCATAAAAGTGGAGTCATACAGTATCTGTCCTTTTGTGTCTGGCTTATTTCATTCAGCATTATGTCCTCCAGCCTCATTCATCTAGTCATGTGGTTCAGGACATCATTTTATCTTACTGCTGTATAATATTCCATTGTGTATATATACCACATTTTGTTAATCCATTAATCTATAGATGGGTACTTGGACTGCTTCCATCTTTTGGCACTTGTGAATAATGCTGCTATGAACATTGATGTGAAAATGTCTGTTTGTGTCACTGATTTCAGCTCTTCTGGGTATATACCGGCTAGTGCTATTGCCAGGTTTAGGGCAACTAGATATTTAGTTTTCTAAGGAACCACCAAACTGTCTTCCATAGTGGCTATAATATTATACATTCCCACAGAAGTGCATAAGTGTCCCAATTTCTCCACATCCTCTCCAACATTTGTAGTTTCCTGTTTGTTTAATAGCAGCCATTCTTATAGGTGTGAGACGGTATCTCATTGTAGTCTTGATCTACATTTCCCTTATAGCCAATGAAAATGAACACCAATTCATGTGCTTTTGAGCCATCTGTATTTGCTTTACAGAAAAATGTCTATTCATATCTTTAGCCCACTTTAGAATTGGGTTGCTTGTTCTATTGTTGTTGCAGTGTATGATTTCTTCATGTATACAGGATATCAAATCTTTATCTGATGTGTGATTCCCAAATATTTTCTCCACTTAAGTTAAATGACTCATCTTTTTGACAGAGTCTTTTGATGCAAAAAAATCATATGATTCTGAAGAGTTCCCATTTATCTATTTTTTTCTTTTTTCCTTGTGCTTTGGGTGCAAAGTTGAGGAAACTACCTCTTATTACTAAGTCTTGAAGATGTTTCCCTAGGTTTTCTTCTGGAATCTTTATGGTACTGGTTCTTATGTTTGGGTGTTTGATCCAGTTTGAGTTAATTTTTGTATAGGGTGTAAGATGAGAGTCCTCTTTCATTCTTCTGTCTATTGATATCCAGTTATCCCATGCCCATTTATTGAAAAGACTATTTTGTCCCAGTTCACTGGATTTAGGGGCCTTGTCGAAGATCAGTTGACCATAGATTTGATGGTCAATTTCTGTGGTTCCAATTTGATTCCATTGGTTATCACTTTTATCTTTGTGCCAGTACCATGCTATTTTGACCACTATGGCTTTATAATAATTTTTATAATTGGGGAGGGTTAGTCCTCCCACTTCATTCTTCTTTTGTAGGATATTTTTAGCTATTCGGGGTCTCATTCCAGATGAATTTGGTAACTAGCTTTTCCAAGTTTTCAAAGTAGGTTGATGGAATTTTGGTTGGTACTGCATTGAATCTGTAGATCAATTTAGGTAGAATTGACATTTTAACTGCATTAACCTTCCTATCCATGAGCATGGAATGTCTTTCCACCTATTTAGAGCTTCTTTGATCTTTCAGTGTTACATAGTTCTGTGTGTACAAGCCCTTTACATCCCTAGTTAAGTTCATTCCTAGATACTTGATCCTTTTAGTTGCTATTTTGAATAAAACTTTTTCTTTAATTGACTCCTCAGTTAGGTCATTGTTTGTCTATAGAAACATTACTGATTTTTGCACATTAATTTCATAATCTGCTAACTTGCTGAATTTGTTTATTAACTCAGGTAACTTTGCTGTAGATTTCTTAGGATTTTCAAGTATGGGAGCATGTCATTGGCAAATAATGAAAGTTTTACTTCTTCCTTTCCAGTTTGAATGCTGTTTATCTCTTTTTCCTGCCTAATTGCTCTCACTAGAACTTCTAGTAAAATGTTGAATAATAGTGATGACAGAGGGCATACTTGTGTAGTTCCCAATCTTAGGAGGAAAACGTTCAGCTTCACACCATTGCGTGTGAGGCTGGCTATGTTTTTTCTTATATGCCTTTTCTCATATTGAGGAAGTTTCTTTTGATTCCTACATTTTGAAGTGTTTTTATCAGAAAAGGATGTTGAATTTTGTCATATGCTTTTTCAGCATCAATCAAGATGATCATGTGATTTTTCCCTTTTGATTTGTTAATATGCTGTATTACATTAACTGATTTTCTTGTGTTGAACCATCCTTGCATTCCTGGTATAAACCCCATTTGTACCATTCCTTGTATAAACACCACGTGGTCATGGTGTATAATTCTTTTAATTTGTTGTTAGATTCAATTTGCTAATATTTTGTTGAGAATTTTGGCATCTATGTTCATTAGGGAAATTGACCTGTAGTTTTCCTTTTTATAGCAACTTTACCTGGTTTTGGTATTAAAATAATGTTATCCTCATAAAATGAGTTAGGTAGTATTCCTTTTTCCTCCTTATTTTTTTTGGAAAAACTTGAGCAGGATTGTTAGTTTTTTGTTTTTGGAAGGTTTGAGAAAATTCCCTTGTGAAGCCATCTGAACCTGGGCTTTTCTTTGTGGGAAGATTTTTGATGACTGTTTGAATCTCTTTACTTGTGATTGGTTTGTTGAAATCTTCTATTTCTTTCTGAGTCAATGTAGCTTTGTGTGTTTCCAGGAATTTGTCTATTTCATCTAAGTTGTCTAGTTTGTTGGCATATAGTTGTTCATAGTATCCACTTATGATTTTTTTTTATTTCTTCAGGGTGTGTGGTAATGATCCCCTCTTTTCCAATTTTGTTTATTTGTATCCTCTCTTTTTATCTTTGTCAGCCTTGCTAGTGGCCCACTGATTTTACTAATTTTCTTGAAGAACCAACTTTTGGTTTTATTGATTCTTTCTTTGGTTCTTTTGTTCTCACATTCATTTAACTCAGCTTTAATCTTTGTTATTTCTCTACTATTCACTTTGGGGTAATTTTGTTGTTCTTTCTCAGGTTCCTCCAGGTGAGTAGTTAGTCCTCAATTTTTGCTCTTTTTTCTTTTTTAATATAGGCATTTAGGGCAATAAATTTCCCTCTCAGCACAACTTTTGCCCCATGCCATAAATTCTGATATGTTGTATTCTCATTTTCATTCATCTCTATATAGTTACTGATTTCTCTAGCAATTTCTTCTTTGACCCACTCGTTGTGTAAGAGTGTGTTGTTTAATCTCCATATATTTGTGAAAGTTCTTGTTCTTTGGTGGTTATTGATTTCAGTTTCACCCCATTATGATCAAAGAAAGAGTTTTGAATAATTTCAATATTTTAAACTTAAAAAGACCTGTTTGTGCTCCAGCATATGATCTATGCTGGAGAATATTCCCTGAGCACTAGAGAAGAATTTGGGGGGATGTAAAAACCTATATATGTCTGTGAGGTCTATTTCATTTATCAAAATGTTAAAGTTCTTCATTTCCTTGCTGATCCTCTCTCTGATAGTTCTGTCTATAGAAGACAGTGATTTATTGAAATCTCCTACTATTACTGTTGACACATCTAATGCTCCCTTCAGTTTTGCCAATGTCTCTCTCATGTACTTTGGAACTCCTTGATTGGGAGCATAGACATTTATCATAGTTATTTCTTCTTGGTTGTCACTTCTACTAATATATAGTGTCCTTCTTTGTCTCTTATGATGTCTTTAGATTTAAAGTCTATTTTGTCTGATATTAGTATAGCTACTCCTGCTTTCTTTTGGTTACAGTTTGTGTGGAACATCTTTTTCCCACCTTTCACTTTCAATCTATTTGTATCTGTGTCTAAAATGAGTCTCTTGTAAGCAGCATATAACTGGATTATATTTCTTAATCTATTCTGCAAATTTGTGTATTTTCATTGATAAGCTTAGTCGGTTATCATTCAAAGTTATTACCATAAAGGTATTTCTTGAATCCACCATCTTATCCTTTTTTAAAATTTTTTTATTAATTAAAAAAATTAGAAGAAAGAAACACAAACATTCCCAACGCACACACTCAGCAATTTACAATATCATCACATAATTGCATATTCACCATCATGATCATTTCCCAGAACATTTGCATCAATTCAGAAAAAGAAATAGAAAGACAACAGAAAAATAAAACAAAAACAGAAAAAAAATTTACATACCATACCCCTTACCCCTCCCTTTCATTGATCACTAGCATTTCAAACTAAATTTATTTTAACATTTGTTCCCCCTATTATTTATTTTTATTCCATATGTTCTACTCATCTGTTGACAAGGTAGATAAGAGGAGCATCAGACACAAGGTTTTCACAATCACACAGTCACATTGTGAAAGCTATATCATTATACAATTATCACCAAGTAACATGGCTACTTGAACACAGCTGTACGTTTTCAGGCAGTTCCCTCCAACCTCTCCATTACATCTTGGATAACAAGGTGATATCTACTTAATGTGTAAGAATAACCTCCAGGATAACCTCTTGACTCTGTTTGGAATCTCTCAGCCATTGACACTTTGTCTCATTTTACTCTTCCCCCTTTTGGTTGAGAAGGTTTTCTCAATCCCTTGATGCTGGGTCTCAGCTCATTCTAGAGTTTTTCTCAATTCCTTGATGTTGAATCTCAACTCATTCTGGGATTTCTGTCCCATGTTGCCAGGAAGATCCACACCCCTGGGAGTCATGTCCCACGTAGACAGGGGGAGGGTGGTGAGTTTGCTTGTTGTGTTGGCTGGAGAGAGAGGCCACATCTGAGTAACAAAAGAGGTTCTCTTGGGGGTGACTCTTAGACCTAATTGTAAGTAGGTTTGACCTATCCCCTGTGGGGTTAAGTTTCATATGAACAACCTCCAAGACTGGGGGCTCAGCCTATAACTTTGGTTGCCCACACTGCTTGTGAGAATGTCAAGAATTCAACTTGGAGAAGTTGAGTTTTCCCCCATTCTCACCATTCCCTGAAGGGGACTTTGCAAATCCTTTTCCACTCACTGATCAAATCACTCTGGGATTCATCAGGGCATCACCTGGACAAACCAAAAAAATCTCATGTCCTATACAAAGTTCCACGTACTTAAGGTGTTCAACCAACTATTTACATAAGTCATATTAGGAGATGCACTAGTAAAAGTATAAATTTGTACCAAATAAACATTTTTTTTGCTTTAGTCTCACACATAAGTTGAAATTTTAAAATATTAATTACCGTCTATTTTCAGCACACTGCAGTAATGACATTCTTTTCTTCTTTCTTCATGCAAAACCATTTTTAAATTTGTGCATTTAGTCACTATCATTATACACTCTAGGCATTCCTAGATTATACCATCTCAATCTTTACCATCTATCTTTCTTTCTGATTTCATTTATGCCCCAGCCCTCCTCCCTCTATCATTCTCATATGCAGCTTCATTCAGTGTTTTAATATAATTGTATTACAGTTAGGTAATATTGTGCTGTCCATTTCTGAGGTTTTGTATCCAGTCCTGTTGCACAGTCTGTATCCCTTCAGCTCCAATTGCCCAATATCTTACCCTATTTCTATCTCCTGATGGTCTCTGTTACCAACGAAACATTCCAAGTTTATTCACTAATGTTAGTTCATATCAGTGAGACCATACAGTATTTGTCATTTTGTTTCTGGCTAATCACACTCAGCATAATGTCCTTAAGGTCCATTCATGTTGTTACATACTTCATAACTTTATTCTGTCTTACAGCTGCATAATATTCCTCTTATGTAAACGCCACTGTTTGTTTAGCCAGCCATCTGTTGATGGACATTTTGGCTGCTTCCATCTCTTGGTAATTGTAAATAATGCTGCTATAAACATTGGTGTGTAAATGTCCATTTGTGTCCTTGCCCTCATGTCCTTTGAGTAGAGACAGCATATAGATGGGTCCTGTTTTTTAATCCATTCTGCCAGACTATGTCTTTTGATTGGAGAGTTTAATCCATTACCATTCAGTGTTATTACTGCATGGGTAGTACTTTCTTCTACTATTTTGCCTTCTGGATTTTATATGTCATATCTGATTTTCCTTCTTTTACCTTTACTCATAGTCTTCCTTTCTACACTCTTCTCCACACCTCTCTCTTCTGTCTTTGTATCTGTCTCTAGTGCTCCCTTTAGTATTTCTTGCAGAGCTGGTCTCTTGATCACAAATTCTCTCAGTGATTTTTTCTCTGAAAATGTTTTAATTTCTCCCTCATTCTTGAAGGACGATTTTGCTGGATATAGAATTCTTGGTTGGCAGTTTTTCTCTTTTAATAATTTAAATATATCATCCCACTGTCTTCTTGCCTCCATGGTTTCTGCTGAGAGATCTGCGCATAGTCTTATTGGGTTTCCCTTGTGTGTGATGGATTGCTTTTCTCTTGCTGCTTTCAAGATTCTCTCTCTTTGACCTCTGACATTCTGATTAGTAAATGTCTTGGAATATGTCTATTTGGATCTATTCTCTTTGTGGTACGCTGTACTTCTTGGATCTGTAATTTTAAGTTTTTCATAAGAGTTAGGAAATTTTCAGTGATAATTTCCTCCATTAATTTTTCTCATCCTTTTCCCTTCTCTTCTCCTTCTGGAACACCCACAACCCATATATTCATGTGCTTCATATTGTCTTTCAGTTCCCTGAGTCCCTGCTCATATTTTTCCATTTTTCCCTATATTTCCTTTTTCTTGCCAGATTTCAGATGTCCCATCCTCCAGTTCATTAATCCTATATTCTGTCTCTCGAAATCTACCATTGTAGGCTTCCATTGTTTTTTTCATCTCTTCTACCTTGCTTTTCATTCCCATAAGTTCTGTGATTTGTTTTTTCAGGCTTTCAATTTCTTCTTTTTGTTTATTCCTTGCCTTCTTTGTATGATTTGGTTTTTGATGAGGTTTTCCATGTCTGTTTGTATATTCTGAATTAAATGTTTCAGCTCCTGTATGTCATTTGAATTGTTGGTTTATTCCTTTGACTGGGCCATATCTTCAATTTTCCTAGTGTGATTTGTTATTTTTTGCTGACATCTAGGCATTTAATTACCTTAATTAGTTTATTCTGGAGATTGCTTTCACTTCTTTTACTAGGGTTTTCTTACTGGATGAATTTGTTGTTTATCTGTTCTTTGACATTCAGTTCAGTTGTATCTGGACCTTTAACTTAAGTTTTGTTAAACAGAGGAGAATTTTTCAGTTCTTGTTTTCTTGTTTTTTGCCCTGCTTGTATGGTGCCTTCCCCCCCCCCCACCTTTAGGAGGGGCTATGTAGGTATTATAGGCCCCAGCTGGATTTTCCCAGACCAAACTGGCCTCCTATCAGGGGGAAAGAGTCATCTGC
Organism: Tamandua tetradactyla; assembly: GCF_023851605.1. Lineage (NCBI taxonomy): Eukaryota > Metazoa > Chordata > Mammalia > Pilosa > Myrmecophagidae > Tamandua > Tamandua tetradactyla. The sequence continues at coordinate 7,757,372 of NC_135333.1, forward strand.
ATCAGTTTTCCCTGAGGGTGAGACCCAGCAGGTTGAAAGACTTTCCTGTGAAGTCTCTGGACCCTGTTTTTCTTATCCTGCCCAGTATGTGGTGCTTGTCTGTCTGCAGGTCCCACCAGCATAAGATGATGTGGTACCTTTAACTTTGGCGAACTCTCCCTGCTGGGGGCGTGGTAGAGACAGAGGAGAGGTTGTAGGCTGGTTTTAATGGCTTCAAATTACCAAGCCCTGGTGTCTGAATTCCTTGAGGGAGGGATTCCACCTGAGCTGGGCTTCACCCCTCCCCCGTGGAAGGCACAGGCTCCAGACAGGCTCCCCCAAAAGAGCTCACTTCTGTCTATGCCTGGGGCAGTTGCAGCCTTAGAAGTCCTGCCACTATATCCAAAGGCAGTCAATCCTTTGTAGAAACACAGCCAGAAAAACCTCTGTTTCCTTCTTTTTTTTCCCCTTTTTCCATCAGCCCTGCCCCCTTGGCACGGGGCAAAAATGAGCAACCTCCGCTTTGACCAGGTTCACCTAAGCTGGGGGGCTTGTTTTTAGTAGTCAGAATTTGTTAATTAATTCCACAATTGGCATTTGATTGTGCTCAGTCTCTGCTGCTGGTAAAGTTTCCCAGAGGGGAAACCTCTGGGAAGCAGCCTGTGGGGGAGGGGCACCAGCCACTGCAGCTTTGGGAACTCACTGTTCTGTGGGGGCTTGCAGCTGGTCCAGCTGGTCCAGATTGGGGTACACTGTGTGTCTGGTCACTGACGTAGCCGCAGGGGCTGTTCTGTACTGTTTCTGGTTATTTAGTAGTTGTTCTGGAGGGCAAACTAAAATTCACACATTGTTAAGCCGCCATCTTGACCTGGAAGTCATCATATCCTTTTTTATTTTATTTTTCAGGTCTATATGTTCTTTTCTTTCTTTCTCTTTTTATTGTTTAGGTTATCCTTAGTGGTACTCATCAATTTTGTGCCCTTCTCCAGACCTCACTCTCTTGTCTTTCTTTTTTTTTTTTCAGTTGGCAGAACTTCCTTTAGTATTTCTTGTAGAGCTGATCTTTTGTTGAAATATTCTCTCAGCTTTTGTTTTTCTGTGAAATTTTTAATCTATTCTCCAGCTTTGAAGGACAGTTTGGCTGGGTACAGAATTCTTGGCTGGAAGTCTTTGTCTTTCAGGATCTTAAATACATCATACTACTGCTGTCTCACCTCCATAGTGCCAGTTGAGTAGTCTGAACTCAGTCTTCTGTGGTTTCCCTTGTATATAGTAGATTTTTCACTTGCTGTTTTTAGGATTTTATGCTTCTCTTCAACATTTGACAGAATGATTAGTATGTGTCTTGGAGGCAGCCTATTTGGATTTATTCTATTTGGAGTTTGTTGAGCTTCTTTGACTTGCAGATTTATGTCCTTTATAAGGGTTGGAAATTTTGCCCTGACTATATCCTCCACTAATCTTCCTAATCCTTTCCTCTTCTCTTCTTCTTGGCTGGGACATTGATGATTCTTATATTTGTGTGCTTTGTTTTGTCCATCATTTCCCGGAGATCAAATTCAAATTTGTCCTTTTTTTTTTGCCATTTGCTTTTTTGTGTGTTTGAAATCCATTTTCCTGTCCTCTATTTCATTTATTGTTTCTTCTACCCCTTCAAACCTGCTATTGTGTTTCTCTAATATATTTTTAGTTTGGTCTACAGCATCTTTCATCTCTGTGATATCTGCTATTTTACTATTTATTCTTTCAAATTTCTCTTTATGTTCTTATAGTGTTTTCTTGATCTCTTTTATGTCATTATTAACCCCACTGATTTTATTTAGTAGAGTTATATGAACAGCCTCGATTAGCTGTTCCAAAGACTGTGTCTCTTCCCATGTTTAATTTGGTCATTAGACTGAGCTCTATCTATCTGCATCTTCATATGGTTAGTGATCTTCTGCTGTCTTCATGGCTTGTAAATATTTTGATAGAATATCCTATCAACTTTGGATGTTGATTTCCTTCAGTAATGTAAAGCTTTGTATTTGCAGAATAGGTGTGTAGCAGGATGTGGGCCATGGGGAGAGGCACAACAGTGCAGTGATGCATTGCAGTGCAGGTAAGTGCATGGGTCTGGGACTCTACGATGGTGCTTCCTTGATGTGTGTCCCTGTCCATGCATGCCTGATGGCTCCAGGCCTCCATCTGGAAATGCACATCCTGTTTACACTATCAGACCAACCTCTGGTTCTGTGCATCTCAGTTCTTCTGCTTTTTCAACCAGGCCCCCCTATATGGTGTAGAAGACCCTCCAGTTCACTTATATGCTGGAATCACTCTCCTGGTCTTTTTTCTGTTCCTTCCCTAGCTGTTCTTTGGAGCAGGTGTGAACTAGACCTAACCTGTTCCTCTCTGTTCATTTTTAAACAGCTTTATTCACACATGATATAATCCAACCAAAGTATATAGGCACTTCTTCACCCCATTATCTATCTGAAGACATTTCCATTTCTTCAACAAAGACTCCATACTCCTTCACTATGCCCCCTGCCTGTGGACATTTAGTTTTGGCATAATGCCTTTGTTACATTCCGTGGAAGCATATTACAATGTTACTGTTGACTATAGACCCTAGCTTGCATTGATTGTACTTTTCCCATATACCATCTATATTCAACACCCTGCAATATTGACATTCATTTGTTCTCCTTCATGTAAAAACTTTTTTTTTAATTTGTACATTTAACCACTATCATTGGTTAAATTATACTGTCTGATTTTATCCTATATCTTTCCTTCTGGTTTCATACATGCCCCAAGAACTTCTTCCTCTATCGTACTCACATTCAGCTTCATTCAGTACTTACATTATTATGCTACAATTGGGTAATATTGTGCTACCCATTTCTGAATTTTTGCAATCAGTCCTGTTGCACAATCTGTATTTCTTCACCACCAAATGCCCAATCTCTACCCTATTTCTATCTCCTGATAAACTCTTTTCTTAACTTCAGTTCTCCAAGTTTGCTCATTAGTGTTAGTTCATGTTAGTGAGACCATACAGTATTTGTCCTTTTGTTTCTGTCTAATTTCACTCAGCATAATGTCCTCAAGGTTCATCCACATTGTTATGTGCTTCATGACTTTATCCTGTCATGAATATTCCATTGTATGTATATACCACAGCTTGTTTAGCCTATTGTCCATTGATGGACATTTGGGCTGTTTCCTTCTCTTGGCAATCACAAATAATGTTGCTATAAATATTGGTGTGCAAATGTCCATTTGTGTCCTTGCCCTCGGGTCCTCTGAATATATAACTGGTAATGAGGTTGTTGGATCATAAGGCAATTCTACACTTAGCTTCCTGAAGAACTGTCAAACAGCCTCCAGAGCGATTGTACCATTTTACATTCCCACTAACAGTGAATAAATGTGCCCCTTTCTCCACATCCTCTCAAGCACTTGTCATTTTTATGTTTTTTGTTTGTTTGTTTGTTTGTTCTATTTTTTGATAATGCCATTCTAGTGGGTGTCAGATGATATCTCATTGTGGCTTTGATTTGCATTTCCCTAATAGCCAGTGAAGTTGAACATCTTTTTATGTGCCTTTAGCCATTTGTATTTCCTCTTCTGAGAAATGTCTGTTCATGTCTTTTGCCCATTTTTAAAAAAAATTGGGTTGTTTGTCATTTTGTTGTTGAGCTGGAGAGTCTCTTTATATATTCTGGATACTAAACCCTTATCTGATATTGGTTTCCAAATATTGTCTCCCATTCCATAGGTTGCTTGTTTACTTTCTTGACAAAGTGTTTAATTTTGAGGAGTTACCATTTATCCATTCATTTCTTCAGTGCTTGTACTTTGGATATAAGGAATAGGGTCATTCCTATTACAAGTTTTATAAGATATTTCCCTACATTTTCTTCTAAAAGTTTTATGGTCTTAGTGCTAATGTCTAGGTCTTTGATCCATTTTGAGTTAATTTTTTAGTTAATCTCACATAGAGTGTGAAATATGGATCCTGTTTCATTCTATTGCTTATGGACATCTAGTTCTACAAGCACCACTATTTAAGAGCCTGCACTGTCCCAGGTGGGTTGGCTTGACTCCCTTATAATATCAATTGTCCATAGATGAGAGAGTCTATATCTGAACACTCTATTTGATTCCATTGGTCAGTATATCTATCTTTATGCTGGTACCATGTTGTTTTGACCACTGTAGCTTCATAATATGCTTTAAAGTTAGGTAATGGGAGACCTCCTACTTCATTTTTCTTTCTCAAGATATTTTAAGTTATTCAGGGCAACCTGCCCTTCCAAATAAATGTGGTTATTGGTTTTTCTGTTTCTGCAAAGTAAGTTTTGGGGATTTTAATTGGTATTGCATTGATTCCTTAAATCAGTTTGGGTAGAATCGACATCTTAACCATATTTAAGTCTTCCAATCCATGAACACAGTATGCCCTTCCACTTATTTAGGTCTTCCCTGATTTCTTTTAGCAATTCCTTGTAGTTATTTGTGTATAGGTCTTTTGTATCCTTTTAGTTAAATTTATTCCTAAATGTTTGATTCTTTTGGTTCTTATTGTAAATGGAATTTTTTCTTGATCTGTTCCTCAGATTGTTTATCACTAGTTATAGAAACATTACTGATTTTTGGATGTTGATCTTATACCCTGACATTTTGCAGTGCTCGTTTATTAGCTCTAGTATCTTTGTTGAAGATTTTTCAGGATTTTCAGCATATACTATCATGTCATTTGCAAACAGTCAGAGTTTTACTTCTTCTTTTCCAATTTGGATGGCTTTTATTTCTTTTTCTTCTCTAATTACTCTGGCTAGGACTTCCTATGTTGAATAATAATGGTGACAGTTGCCATCCTTGTCTTGTTCCTGATCTTAGAGGGAAAGTTTTCAGCTTTTCCCCATTGAGGATGATGTTAGCTGTTAGTTTTTCATATATTACCTTTATCATATTGCGGCAGTTCCCTTCTATTCCTATCCTTTGAAGTGTTTTCATCAAGAAAGGATGTTGAATTTTGTCAAATGACTTTTATGTATCAACCGAGATGGTCATGTGGTTTTTCTGCTTTGACTTATTGATATGGTATATTACATTAATTGATTTTCTCATGTTGAGCCATCCTTGCATACCTGGAGTAAATCCCACTTGGTCATAGTGTATAATTCTTTTAATGTGCTGCTGGATTCAATTTGCAAGTACTTTGTTGAGGATTTTTGCATCTATATTTATTGAAGAGATTTTTCTGTAATTTTCTTTTCTTGTAGTGTCTTTGTCTGGCTTTGCTATAAGGGTGATTCCCCCTCATTTGTGAAGGACAGTTTTCCTGGGTGTAGAATTCTTGGCTGGCAGTTTTTCTCTTTCAGGATCCTGAATATATCATATCGCTGCTTTTTTGCCTCCATGGTTTCTGCTGAGAAATTCACACATAGTCTTATCAAACTTCCCTTGCCTTTCTCTTGTTGCTTCAAAAATTCTCTTTGTCTTTGACATTTGACAATCTTATTGTTAAGTGTCTTTGAGTATGTCTGTTTAGATCTATTATGTTTTGGATATGCTGCACTTCTTGACCTGTAATTTTATGTCTTTCATAAGAGATGGGAAAGTTTCAGTCATTATTTCTTCTATTAGTTTTTCTCCTCCTTTTCCCTTCACTTCTTCCTCTGGGACACCCAAAACATGTATATTCATGTGCTTCATGTTGTCATTCAATTCCCTGAGACTCTGCTCATATTTTCCTCTCTTTTCCTGATATATTCTTTTGTGTGTCAGATTTAACTAAATCCTTTCTTCTGTCTCTTCAAATGTATAATAGGTTTCCATTGTTTTTCATCTCTTCTGTTGTTCCTTTCATTCCCATAATTTTTGCCATTTGATTTTTCAAACTTTCAAGTTCTTCTTTATGTTCACTCATTGTCTCCTTTAAATCCTCCCTCAACTCATTGATTTGATTTTTTATTAGGTTTTCTGTGTCTGTTCAAACATCCTGAATTAGTTGTTTCAACCTCTGTATCTCATTTGAAGTGTTGGCTTGTTCCTTTGACTGGGCCATATTTTTGATTTTCCTAATGTGACTGATTATTTTTTGCTGGCACTAGGCATTTTATTTCCTTAATTAGTTAATTCTGGAGGATGGTTTCACTCTTTTATGTAGGCTTTTTGTTTTGTTTGCCAGATGTGTTTTTCCTCTGTCTGTTCTTTGACATTCCATTCAGTGTATTCTAGACTTCTAGCATAGGTTCTGTTTAACTGATCAGAATTTTTCAGTTCTTGTTTCTCTGCCTATTTGGAGCATATTTTTTTGAGAAACATCTCCTCAGATATTATAGACCCCAGTCAGATTTTCCCAGACCAGACAGGCCCATGTCTCAGGAGGAAAGAGTAGCCAGCAGCAGTTTTCCCTGAGTGTGAGACCCAGCAGGTTGTAAGACTGTTTTATGAAGCCTCTAGACTCAGTGTTTTTCCTATCCTGCCCAGCATGTGGTGCTTCTCTGTCCACAGTTTCCTACCAGTGTAAAGTGATGCAGTGCCTTTAATTTCAGCAGACTCTCCCTGCCAGTGGTGCGGTTGAGACCCAGGCTGAGGTAGTAGGTGGGCTTTGATTGCTTCTGTTTCCCACCATCTGGGGCCTGAGTTCCCTGAAGGAGGGCCTCCACTTGAGCTGGGACCCACTCCTGTTTCATTGGGAAGACATGCTCCTTAGTGAATTAACCCCTTTCACTTGATTAGCTACACTGTCTCTCAGACATACCTTAGTTCCTTCCTTACCTAGGGTAGTGCTGGAGCCTGTGAGTGCTTGCAGTTCTATCTAATGAGCTTTTAAGAATTAAAATCAAAAAGACTTTTCAAGATGGATCTGGTTCTATGGATTTGACAGTCAAGACCTTGAGTTGGTATGTGGTTCTGTGTATCTCCAGGCTCTGTGTTTCCCCTTTTCTTGGGGTCCAACCCTTTGCTGGTATTTTGTGCTGTCCAGCTCAAAAAGCCTCTAGTTTTATATATTTTTTCCATCAGCCTCACCCCCTCTCTGCTGTGGCAAAAACTCCTGTTTCCTTTAGTGCTTCCAGGTTTATCTTGTGTGTTTGGGACCTGTTTTCAGTGGTCAGAATTTGTTACTTAATTATGCAATTGGAGCTTGATTAAGCTAATTTAGCTTGCTACTAATAAAGTCTGTTTCCTTTTCCCTCAGGGAACCAGCCTGCCATGTCTGTGGGGAAGAGGCACTGGCCTCCACAGCTTGAGAGACTTACAGTTCTCTGTGGGATCTCAGCTGTTTCACCCTTTCCAGACAGGTGTACACTGTGTGTCCAGTCACTGATATCCACCTAGCAGTTGTTTCATACAGTTTATGGCTGTGGTAGTTAGATTCAGTTGTCAGCTTGACCAGGTGAAGGCATCTAGTTCTGTTGCTGTGGACATGAGCCAATTGTGTGTGAACCTCATCTGTTGCTGATTGCATCTGTAATTGGCTAGGAGGCGTGCCTGCTGCAATGAATGATGTTTGATTTAACTGGCTGGTGCTTAAATGAGAGAGCTCAACCTATCACAGCCCAAGCAGCTCGGCATACCTCATCTCCGCACTCGCAGCTCAGCCCAGGCCTTTGGAGATGCAGAAAGAAATCACCCCGGGGAAAGTTGTTGGAACACAGAGGCCTGGAGAGAAGGCCAGCAGAGATTGCTTTGTGCCTTCCCATGTAAGAAAGAGCCTCAGTTGAAAGTTAGCTGCCTTTCCTCTGAAGAACTAACAAAATAAATCCCCTTTTATTAAAAACCAATCCATCTCTGATGTGTTGCATTCCAGCAGCTAGCAAACAAGAACACTGACTATTTACTAGCTCCTGTGTAGGATGAAATTATTTCCACACCTCACTATGCTGCCAACTTTCCCTGCCTCTACCTCTCCCTCATTTTTGAAAGACAATCTCAATATTATAAAATTCTTGATTGGAAATTGCTTTCTTTTAGCATTTTGAATATTCTATGCCATACCTTCAATACTTAAGCTTATCAGGACTCTCTTGTACCTAAAACATTGCTTTTCTCTTTTAGCTTTTTTAATTCTCTCCTTATCCTTGGCATTCAGCAGCTTGACTGCTATGTGTCTTGGATTTCTTAAATGTGCATATTTGTGTCTTTTGCTAAATTTGGGAAGTTTTCTGCCATTATTTCTTTGAGTATTCCTTCTTCCCCTTTCTTCTTTTACTGGGTTTGGGAGCTGAACATACCTATTATGGGGGACATGATTCAATCCCCAACAAACACTAATAATAATAAATAAATAGTTATTTATTGGGAAACTACTCAGTGAGTTCTCATGGTAGGAGCTCTGAAATGTAACTCTGTGGTTTTGTCTTTATTTCTGCCTCTGACTTGCTATGTTAAAAGATCATGTGACAGAGTTGAGCACTGGGTTCTTAATAACTTTATTAGTAAAAGTTTCTACTCAGTGGAAAAAGGAGGAAATGAGGGACACAAGTGAGCTAACACATAAGCTCTGTTCAAGTGGAGAAACTTGATTTTAGAGCCTATCAAAAATAGTTTTATTTTTAATCCCTCCTTAATTTATCATTTTAAAGATAAGTTGCTTTTATGTGACTTTGTGATTTAGGGAGAAATGGGAGAGTCCAAATTTGGGTATGTTTTCAAAAAGATTCTCATGACTGAAAGTCACTTACTGAAAGTTCCTTGAGAGTGACTAGAGATTCAAAAGACACTTTAGAGAACTCTGGTCCAGTTCTCCCATCTGATGAATGAATAACTTCTATTTCAAAATTAAAATGGTGAAATATGCCAACATAGTTTATCAGCTTTATGTCTTAAAGCAATTGATAAGAATGGAATAAACTCTAAATTCAAATTAGTTTTTAAAAAGTCTTAAGAATACTTTTGGGTGGGAGACAACTAAGATGAAGCAAAACTGTAGTAGTTCAATGAGAAAATAAAGATGTCTGGTTGCTAAAAGAAAAAAAAGTTACAAAGCAGAATGTAAAGTATGAGCCCAGTGTTATTCTGAAAAATATAGTCGTATATGTGAGTTTATATTTTTTAAATCCTGGAAGAATCTATATCAAATATCAATAGTGGTTTACACTTTCTCAGTGGAAGGAAGATGGTCGTTTTTGCTTTTTTCTTTATGCTTTCTATATTTTCCAAATGTTCTAAAATGAACATGTAAATATCTAAACATTTCAAAGATGAACATTTATAATAAAAAACAAGGAAAAATGAGCAAATATCTGTCTCCCCTGGGTGTTTCCTGTTTCCTCTCAGATGCAACAATCCTCTCCAGAGCATATGATGGTAGAGATATTTATAGGAAAACCCACTTTCTGGGATTAATTGTTGTCAATTTAAAGAGCACAGACCTCATGGGTGACTCCTTCAGTTCTAGCTAAATATCCTTTTCTTACATCTCACACCCAGTCTATTTGCTAATCCTGTTGTCTTTACATTTAAAATATCCCCAATCCAGACATGACATCCAGGGATGAAAGTCTCCCTGGCAGCATGGGAGATGACCCCCAGGGATGAGTCTGGCCCTGGCCCTCTGGGGTCAACAATGCCATTGTGACCAAAAGGGGGGAAAGAAGTATAACAAAGAAGGTATCAGTGGCTGAGAGAGTTCAAATAGAGTCAAGAGGCTACTCTGTAGGTTACTCTTACACATGCTTCAGTTAGACATTGCTACCTATTATAACTTGCCAAATCCCAACCAAAACCATTTCTGCCAATCTTAAAGAATACCTAGGGCATTACAGAAGATTCTATAAATGTTTCATGTGCTAGAGTAACTCTCCAAAACTTACAACCTCCAGATGGGTCCCGGGACCAAATTAGTCCTGAAATGCAAAGAGGCCACTCCTTCCAGAACATCAACTACTTCCATCTCCATCCCACATTATTGCCAACCCCTTCCAACATGAATGGGCAAAGCCCAAATACCCCTAAGGAGCAGGAGAAAGAGCAAAGGTGATGGCGGAGTTATACAGAGAAGGTCAGATTTAACAAATGAGTATGAGTGCTGAATCATTATGCTGATATTTCTTTTAACCTCCAGTACCTTACAGTAGCTAGAAATAAAAATGTAAAATTATGGAATTGTAATCCATACCAAACTCTGAAATCCGTTCTACAACTAATTATTGCAATGTACTTTGAAATGTATTGCTTTTATGTATATATGTTATTTAAAGAGAAGGAGTATAACAGAGAAGATAGGATTTAACAAATGAGTATGACTGCTGAATCATTATATTGATTTTTTTTGTTGGTCTCCAGTGTCTTGGAGCTAGAAGAAAAAATGAAAAATTGTGTAACTGGAACTCATACCAAATTTTAAAATCTGTTCTATAACTACTTGTTAAAATATACTTGGAAATTTATTGCTTTTTTGTATTATGCTATTCTTCACAATAAAAAAAAAGTTGAAAAAATCCACAATCCAATCCTGTCTCAAATATCTCTACTTGTAGTAATTTAGTCATCACTTTCCTGGGCTATGACAATAGCATCCTAACTAGTCTATCTGTTTCTACCATTGCCCCTCATTTCATTTATGACAACATCAAAAAGCAGTCACAGTGACACTTTGAAAATGGAAATCAGATCATTTCACTCTCTTGCTCAAAAGTGTCCAATCATCCTCACCCAAACCTGCAAGGCCCTGTTTGAGCTGTCTGGACCCTGATCCCATTCTGTCTTGATCTCCTACTCATTCCTTCCACTTTTGCCTTCCTTGTTGTTCCTCAAAGACTCCATAGATATTCCCTTCATCTTTGCACTTGCTTTTTTTTCCTGCCTAGAATTTCTTTTTGTCCAGATTAAGCACTGTTTTTCCTTTCTGTTCATCTTCGCTCAAATATCACCTAGTAGAGAGGCTTTCTCTGACCACCCCAAGTAAAATAGGACACTTCAATTTCTTTCTTAGTTTGCTCTATTTTTAATTCAGAACACCTCTCTTCTGTGTCTATAATAGTGCCTGGCACATAGTACTCAATAAAATCTTGTGGATTAAACAAATTAATGAATGGATAAATAATTTACATCATTTATTATTAATACTAAAACTGGTCCAGCTTTTGCTTTTGTTTTCTTCAAAGATATATCATTGTGTGATTGTCTAGTGCCACAAAGAACAGAGAAATTATGTACTGCATTATTCAGTCCCAGGCACAAATTTCAACTAAATGACCTAGAAAATTGAGATCAAGCTATAATCTGACCTAAATATAGCAAGAACAGCTTCAGTTTCCTTCCTTATTTTGTCAGCAGTAGCCACACCCTGATTTGATGAAATTAATTAAGATTTCAGCTGAATGCAGTCATGGATCACTGGCCTATCAATTAATAAGTAAGTGGGGTTTCCTGTGGTAGTTTGATGCTCTTATGTACTCCAGAAAAGGCCATGTTCTTTTACCCTATTCCTGTCAGTGGGTCCTTTTGATTAGGTTATTTCAATTGAGATATGACTAGCCTCATTCAGGATGGGTCTTGATTTTCTTGATAGGGTCATTTACAAGAGGATAAAACAGGTACAGCCACTAAGAGATGAAATTAAGAAAAGCTCACAGTGAAAAGTCCTGGAGAAGTTAAGAGAGCAGAAGCTCAGAGAGGAAGACACACTGAAGCCAGAAGCTAAAAGTAACAAAAACAAGATTGACAGACCAGCAAATTGTGGCCATGTACTTTCCCATGTATAGAAGTGTCCCAGATGTCAGTGGCCTGTCATCAGAGTCCGGATATCATCAAAGTCCAGGTATCATCCTGTTGATGCCTTGAGTTGGATATATTCATGGCCTATGAACTATAAATCATAAATTAATAAATCCCCAATGTTAAAAGCCAGTCCATTTCTGGTTAATTGCATTTGACAGCGTTAGCAAATCAAAACATTTCCATTTTATCTATTTTAAAAATGAGACCTTAGATTTACAACAATAGTTTTTTTTTTTTTTTTTTACTATTTGTACAGTTCAAAAATACAACTGCAAGAAGCTTCCAGGGGAGGTGGTGGAGTAGGGAGCTCCAGCATTTTGTCTTTCCAACAAAACAAGTATTAAAAAGGCAGCGACAATCTGAAGCAACTATTTTCAAACTCCAGAGGCCAGAAGAACACTACACAGCATCCAAAGTAAGGGCAGGAGGAAGAGGCAGATAAGTTATGGTAAAAGACTATAAATTGCTCTCTGATGGCTACAAGTGCCCATCCCCCTTTTGCAGCAGGGTCCAGTCCCTGGCTTGCTGATGACAAAAAGAGACATAAACAACCTCTTCCCCAAGAACAGGGATGGGCATGGCCAATCACTGATCATGGCTTTTGATTAAAGAATTTGAACCACTGGGTACCAAGTCGAGGGCAAGTCTTGTTTCAACCCTTCCTGGAAAGGGATGCAGCTGGTGGAGATTTAAAGGTTCAGTGCTTCCTCAGAGCTCTGGGGTCCGGTTAGCTGAAAAGCTCCATTTGCTACGCGTGCCAAGAAAGCTCAGCTTTGCGGAACCATCAGAGAAGGTTTTGGCACCCTTCCTGATCTCCTCTACAGGGGACTTTGGAACCAGTATGTACCCCTTTTGTGGGTTCATGGCCCTGTTTTGGCTGGGATAGACAGAATTGGGAAAGTCTTCCTCAGTTGACCCCCTTGCAGAATTTGCTCTCCGGGCAAAAGCACTGTGAAGTCATGAAAAATAAGGAAAATGTGAGAAGTTGTCACAGTCAAGAGGAGCCTAAGGAGACATAACAGCTATATGTACGTTTGTCTGAATTAACTGTGGACTTCAGCTAAGAATAACTATAGTGGTTTGGAGCTGTGCCCCCCAGAAAAGCATGTTCTTAAGCTTCATCCATTCCTGCATGTGGACCCATTGTAAATAAGGTCTTGTTAAGATGTTACTTCAGTTGAAGTGTAACCCAAATTAATCAGGTTAGACTTTAATCTGGATTACTGGAGTACTTTATAAGCAGGGTGAAAGTCAGATAGAGAAAGAAAGATGGGAAGTCAGCAGAACCAAGAAGCCAGGAGAAGCCCCCATATGCATTGCCATGTGACAGAAAAGCTGAAGCCCAGGATGGCCAGCCAGTCCCAGAAAGTTTCACTCATCTGGGAAAAAAACATTTCCTGGATGACACCTTGATTTTGAATTTCTCGTCGCCACAAAACTTTGAGCCAGTAAATTATGTTGTTTAAGCCAACCCACAGCATGGCTTCTGCTTCACTAGCCAGGAAACTATAACAATAATGCATCAATATTAGGTCATTATTTGGAACAAATGTACCACACTAATGCAAGACGTTAATTACAGGAAACTGGGTGCAGGGTATATAGAAACTCTCTGCACTATCTTCTAAATGTTTCTGTAAATCTAAAATGGTTTTTAAAAATAGTCTTTTTGAACAATGAATACAAACCAAAAAAGAATGTAGTCCTGTTCCATTAATGCACAGTGTTTTCTCTCTCTCTTTTTATTTCCTTCATGACAGCAACCTACTTTTCATTCCTCCTATTGTTAATCCTTCCTCACTCTTTGAAAACCTTTCCCCCTTTCCGTGAGGATTGGCTTCATTTTAGTACTACACCTCCTCTTCCCACTACAATTCCAAGACTGAATCACCTGCAATTTACATTTCCCAAAGTTTGGGAGTTATTCAGTTGAGGAGAAAAAAGGAAAGCCCAGGGTAGGCTTCAGCACTCCAGAACCTTCCTGGTCTGAAGTTTTAAAATATATATATTTGGAATATATTTTTTTCTGAGAACAATTGTATAATCTTGCAAAATATAGGAGAATATTTGCATAAAAAATAAACTAGTAAAGATTAGTGTGATGGTTGGTTTCATGTGTCAGCTTAGCCAGGTAATGGTGCCCAGTTGTCTGGTCAAGTAAGCACTGGCCTATCTGTTGCTGTGAGGACATTTCATAGACTTAAATCATGAGCACATTGGTTGCATCATGGCTGATACATATGCAGTCAGCTAAAGGGAATGTTTCTTCTGCAATGAGTGACACTTAATCTAATCACTTGAAAGCTTTTATGGAGAATAAAAAAGCCAGCCTCTCCTGGGGATTTCATTGAGGAACTTCATTGGAGCCACCAGATTGTAGCCTGCCCTACAGATTTTGGACTCTTGTGTCCCATGGTTTCATGAGACAGTTTTTTTAATCTCATGTTACAGATATCTCCTGTTGGCTCTGTTTTTCTAGAGAACTCTGACTAATATAGCTCAGTACCAGGAGTGGGTCTTGAGAAACAGAATCTTAAAAATAGCCTTTACAATTCATTTTCTATTCTAATTAGATTCCTTGGCACTGATGACTCTATTTCCAATAATCAAGATGGCACTGACAGTCCATTGAATGATACGCAAAATATCACTATTTGATTCTGCTAATTGTATGCTTATATGAGGCAAGGCTCTAGGTGACAGTGTTTTTGACACTTTAACAGTGTTTTGTGGAGTTAAAAGGTATAATAATGTCGGCTGGTTGTTCCTAGATATGCTGGATATAGTTATAACAGAAAGAAATGAGCTGAAGGCTTCAAATTTGAAACTTAAATGCCTTATGAAAGATACAAAAGTTTCTATGAGTGTCCTGAGGGGAAATCTTATTTCCTGTAGCCACAGACTTAAGACCCTGAAAACCAGACCCAGGGTGCCATTGTTAGAGTAGCAGATTTATAATGTAAACTGAAATTTCAACCTTGCAGGGTGTCTGCTGTTAAAGTGAAGGCATTGATTGGCAAAGAGTGACTTCCTGAAAATTGGGATGGGGGCATATGGATTGATAAAGATGATGGTGGGGACATTGAAACCCTAGATTCTGCTGAGTCTTTTCTAGATAAACCGTTAATGGTCTGCCATGAGGACATAGCCACCACACCTCCAGCCTACCTTGAGGAAGTAGCCACTCAATCTCCATCCTACCCTGAAGAGACAGCTACTCAACAGTGCACAGCCTGTCCTGAGGAAAAAGTTTCTTGATCTACAACTGCCCTGAGGAAAGAGCTTCCTGATCTCCTGCAGGCTTTGAGGAAATGGCTTCCCCACCAGTATGCCCTGAGGAATCAGCTATCCCACCTCCACCTGAAGAGATTAATCCTCATTGCCTGCTAGACATGTAGCCACCTCCTCTGGGGAACAGCCTTCACTCTTCTATCTGGAAAGATTAATCCTGTTTCACCAGATGAATCTGCAAAGGAATGCCCTGAGGTAACTGGCTTGAAAGACACTTCTAATTCTTTTGATGACCCACCCCCAATTCTTATCTTCCAGACCTATAACCAAAATCCCTACATGCTTCAAAAGGTGAGGTACAAAGTTGTACCCATGAGGACATAAATTATACTCCAAAAGAACTGCATAAGTTTTCCAATTTAATAGACAGAAATCAGGGAATATGTGTATAGATGGATATTAAGGATGTGGGATAATAGAAGGAATATAAAGCTGCATCAGGCTGAATTTATTGATATGGGCCCACTAAGCAGAGCTTCTGCATTCAATGTTATAGTTTGAGGGGTTAGAAAGAATGTTAACAGTTTGGGTGTTTGGCTGAAACATGGATCAAAAGGTGGCCAACATCATGTGAGGTCTAAATGCCAGAACTACTCTGGTGTAGTTTGGATGAGGGGATCTAAAGACTTAGAGAGATGAGGATATTAGAGTGGATTTATCGTGGAAGACCTGCTCACATACCCCAGGAATGTCCAGAGGACACACCTCTTACCAACACTATGAGGAGTAAATTTGTGAGACTAGCTCCATTATCCCCAAAGAGCTCTGTAGTTGCCCTTTTCTGTAGGTCAGATATTACTGTGGGAACTGCTGTCACTGAGCTGGAATCCTTAAACACAATGGGGAGGATCAGATCCTGAGTTGGCAGAAGTCAGGTGGTGGCACTTAATCACCAAGGTCAAGGCAGATATGGCCACCATAATGGACAGTAGACTCAAAGCAGGAGTCAAAATACTCTGACTTGTAGAGACTTGTGTTGGCTAGTATGTCATGGAATCCCTAGAAGTAAAATAGATGGGCAGTCTACTAAATTCTTCAGACCCTATGGCATTGGCTAGGAGATGATGGGGTACCTAGAAGTACTATAGATGAGCGGTAAACCAAACTCTTGTTGAACTGTATAAGCAGAAGATTTCTAGGTAAGGTGAACAAAAGTTTAACTTGAATTACAAAAACAGAGAATTATGGCCCCTTAATCAATTCCCAGTTTACAGACAGTTTATACACCCGCAGCCTCTTGAATGAGGGGAAGGGCAGGTCCCTTTGGGGAAGGACCCTGTTACACTGCCACAAATTTTTATTGTTAATCTTCCTCCAAGCCTTACCCAAGGAGACCTAAGGCCATTTACCAGAGTAACTATGTGTTGGAGAAAAGGAAATGATCAGATATTTGGGGGATTATTAGACAGTGGTTCAGAAGTGACATTAATTCCAGGGGACCCAAAATGCCATTCTTGTTCACCAGTCAGAGTGGGGCCTTATGGAGTTCAGGTGATCAATGGAGTTTTAGCTCAGGTCCATCTCATGGTGGGTCCAGTGGGTCCCTGGACCCATTCTGTAGTTATTTTCCCAGTTCCAGAATGCATAATTGGAATAGACATACTGAGCAGCTGGTAGAATCCCCACATTGGCTCTACAAATCATGGAGTGAGGGTTATTATGGACAGATAGAAGCTATTAGAACTGTCCCTACCAAGCAAAATAGTAAATCAGAAGCAATACCATGTTCCCGGAGGGACTGCAGAGATAAGTGCCACTTTTAAGGACTTAAAGGATGATTCCCACCACATCCCCATTTAACTGTCCTATTTGCCTGTCCAGAAAACAGATGGATCTTAGAGAATGGTAGTGGATTATCATAAGTTTGACCAGGTGGTGACTCCAATTGTAGTTGCTTTTCTGGATGTGGTATTTGCCTGAGCAAATCAGTACATCCCCTGGTGCCTGGTATGCAGCTAGTTATCTGGCAAATAATTTTATCTCAATAGCTGTCCGTAAGGACCACCAGAAACAGTTTGCTTTCAGATGGCAAGGCCAGCAGTATTCCTTCACTGTCCTATACAAGGGGTATATCAACTTTCCAGCCCTATGTCATGATCTTCTCCACAGGGAAGTTGATTGTTTCTCCCTCCCATAAGACAGCACACTGGTCTGTATATTGATGATATCATGTTGATTGGACCTAGTGAGCAAGAAGTAGCAACTACTCTAGACTTACTGGTAAGGCATTTCATGTCAGAGGATAGAAGATAAATCCAAGCAAAAATACAGGTGCCTAAGGTGGGGCAAGATGTTGGCATAGTAAGTTGGCAATTATTTTGCTCTTCAGAGTAGCTAGTAAATAGCCAGGAATGGTACAGAGCAACAGCTTGGGAGCATCAGTGACTGGTTACACACACACACCGGTCTGGACCAGGTGGGCCAGCTGAGATCCCACATAGAACTCTAAGCCCACAAGCTGTGGAGCTGATGCCCCTCCCCCATGGGCATGGCAGCCTGGTTCCCTGAGGGGAAAGGAAACAGACTTTACTAGCAGCAAGGGCTTAGCTCAAGAAAGCTCCAATTACAGAATTAATTAGCAAATTCTCACTTCGGAGAACAGGCCCCTAGCACAGATAAACCTGGAATAAACACTATAGGAAGTAGGAGATTTTGACTAGCAAGAGATGGGGTGGGGTTGATGGAAAAAAAAAACAGAGGCGTTTTGAATTGGACAGCACAAAATACTAGAAAAGGGCTGGATCCCAAGAAAAGGTTGCACATAGAGCCTGGAGATACATAGAGCTTCATACCAACTCAAGCTCCTGACTGGTAAACCAAAGAGCGGGGCCCAGCTCTGAAAAAGCCTTTAAAAGCAAACAAAAAAACCTCCTTAAACAGCTCATTAGATAGAACTGGGAGCACTCTCAGGCTCCAGCACTGCCCCAGGCAAGGACGGAATTAAGCTTGTGAGAAACAATGTAACTAGTCAGGTGAAAGGAGTTAATTCCCTAAAGGATATATATTCCACAAGAAAAAGGGGGTGGGGATTCAAGTGGACTCTCTCCTTCATGGAATTCAAGCCCCAGGGACTGGAAAACAGAAGCAATTGAATTCATCCTACTACCTCACCTCTGTCTCAACCACACCCCTGGCAGGGAGAGTCTGCTGAAACTGAGGACCCTGCTCACTTTACACTAGTGGGAAGCTGCAGGCAGACAAGCACCATATGCTGGGCAGGACAGGAAAAACACAGAGTCTAGAGGCTTCATAGGAAAGTCTGACAACCTGCTGGGTCTCAACCTCAGGGAAAACTGATGCAGGCTACTCTTTCCTCCTGAGGTGTGAGCTTATCTGGCCTGTGGAAATCTAACTGGGGTTTATAATATCTGAGGAGACCCTCCTCAAAAACAAAAACAAAAACAAACAAAAACCGCATATAGACAGACAAGAAACAGAAAAAAAAAAAAGAACTGAAAAATTCTGATCCGTAAACAGAACCTATGCTGGAGGTCTAGAATCTGTTGAACTGAATATCAAAGACAGATAGAGAACAAAGCCATCCAGCAAGAAAACCCTAGGCAAAAGAGTGGAAACAACCTTCAGAATAAACTAATTAAGGAAATCAAATGCCTAAATGCTGCAAAAAAATAACAAG